>NW_020664562.1:15838132-15881952 GCF_002925995.2 Terrapene triunguis | reverse complement strand
TCTAAGTAACAACATTCATGTCAATAGCTATGTATTTCAGAGTAATGTGGGTAACAGGTGTTTGCTGCCTCAGAGAAAGCAATGAATCTTTTTAATATTAGACCACGATTCCACGAGTTCACTTTACACACATGTAAGTGCAGAATCAGATCTATGTTTATCTTTTAACTGAGGTTTAGAAAATTTTAACCTAAGTGTTTTCTATATAACAGGTATCAGGGCCGGTTCTAGGTTTTTTGCCATCCCAAGCAAAAAAAATTTTGGCTGCCCCCCCGTCCCAGCCCTGGGCTCCTCGCCGCCCTCGCAGCCCTGGCCCCCTGCTGCCCCAGCCCTGGGCTCTCCCCACCCACCCACCCTGCTGCCCCAGCTCTGGGCTCCCTCATTCCCCCCCCCCATTCCCCCGCCACACACCTCCTGCGGCCCAGCCCTGGGCTCTCTCCCCCCCCTCCCCCACCTGCACCCTCCTTCTGCCGCAGGTCTGGGTCACTGGTAACTCGCTCCCATGACAGGTCATTCAGCAGGAATTTTAGATGTGCACAGAACACAGACAGGATTGGTTCCCATATGGTTACAGAACTGCAGTAAAGTGGAACAATTTTCAGCTTGTGTGATTGGAGGATATCTGGATGCATATTATAAGACTGTCCTACATAAATGAGGAAAAGTTGAGGTGCCTTTATTATTCTTTTGTTCCACTCTTTCTTTCTATGGGGAATTTGCCAATGCGATATCACTGTCTTCCTTTTAAACAAACAAACAAACAAAAAGGCAATGGCTGTTGAAAATAGCAATTCCAGTCCTAATAACCACTGGGAAGCATTTCTTGCTCAATTTTATCCTACTTTTTCTACAGCAAGTTACAGTGGATCAGTATATTTGATTTGGGAGAAATGAATTAACAGCTGCCCAAACTGAGCTTGAGCACTCCTGAATTTTGAGCTGTTCAAATCTGGAAGGCAGGTGCTGGGGGGAGGAGGCTGTGGCTCCGCGGGGGAGCACGGCAGCATGTATGCAGCAGCGTGTCTGGCGCTGCGCGGAGCCAGACATGCTGGTCTGAGTGGCACGGTAAGGGGGCTGGGGGGTTGGATGGGGCGGAGGTTCGGGGGGGCAGTCAGGAGTTAGGCAGCAGTTGGATAGGCATGGGAGTCCTGGGGATTTGTCAGGGGACAGGTAGGGGATGCGGTCCTAGGGGGGAAGTTGGGGCAGTCTCAGGAGGGGGCAGTTGGGGACAAGGAGAAGGGAGGCTTAGATAGGGGGTGGGGTCCTGGGGGGCAGTTGGGGCAGGGGTCCCGGGAGGGGGTGATCAGGGGACAGGGGGCAGGGGGGGTTGGATGGGTTGGGGTTTCTGTGGGGGGCAGTCAGAGGGGGTGGATGGTGGCAGGGTGGGGCTACCCTCCCTCCCTGTGGAGTGTCCTGTTTTTTGATTGTTAAAATATGGTATCCCTACACTTCAGAGTGCAGCTCTCCATTCATAGCAAGCTGCAGCATGAGGTCTCAGCTACCTCACTCCGTCCCCCTCTTTTCTGTTGGTAGTGGCCAAGGTAATGCTGGGAAATGTAGTTCTTTCCCTGCTCCAGGGCTGGCTCTATAGGCAGGGAGCTAACCAAGGAACTACAGCTCCCAGGGCCCCCAGTGGGTTCTCAGCTCCCATGCTGGATCCCTGCTGCCCCTGCAAATCGGCTGCCTCAAGCTCGTGCTTGCTTTGCTGGTCATCTTTATTCCCTGAGAAAAACACCTGGCTAATGAAAGTAATTTGTCTTTTAGTTCATTGCCTCTCTCATCTCCTAGGTTATACCATAAGCTTGGTATAAGAAAAGTGGTGTATATCCTAGTGATAGCCAAATGTAGGTATGTGGACCCACACTCAGCTACTGTAAATGAACTACTGCAGTTTAAACCAGCTGAAATTCTGGTCCATGAAGTTTGCAGATGGGATTTCTAAAATGCTTTGCATTGGCTCCTATGAAAGCAGAATTAGGCCAATGGCATGCTCTTTGAAAACTCTAGTCCTAAATGTTTAGAAAAAATAATGTTGTGTTACCACCAAGCGACTGACATATCTGAGTTGCTTACAAATCTAAGCTATTGTATTTTATGTTTAATACAAAAAAAGAGCCTACAGAGGAATTAATTTAAGCACTAAACCTGTAAGTGGCTTGCAGGGTGGAATATTAGGCCATATCGCATGCAGTATGATAGGCAGTATCACAAGCAACATGACTGTAGGTGTGTGAACTTAGGTAATCTTCTGGGAGGTGACAGACAAAGACATACCTCTTTGCAAAATACCGTTAAATATTTTTGGCTTCTTGTTGCAAAATACCGTTAAATATTTTTGGCTTCTTGTTTATTTGCTGCCTGATTAATACCATTTTCATCACCTTTGTGAAAGGTAAGAGTGACATCTATTGGTCAGCCAAGTTCTATGAGGAGTACATGTTTTTGATATTTTAACATTTCAAGTGAAGATTGATGGGAGTGCATATTTCCAGGGCCTGTTGGTAGAAATATGTTCTATGGGAGGGAGGGAAAAGCAAAGAAAAACCTGCGCTACTCTATGACATTTTGATTAGTGTGGTATTCCTATCTTGCACACTCAGGGGTTTGGGCTAATGTCTCAAACTAAATTTAACTTCTAACAAAAAGATCTAAGAATGTATTTTTACAGCAAAATTCAATTCTGTACTTCTAATCAGGTGTCAGATAATTACAAATTGCCTTGGCAAATCATACCAGCTTTACTGAAAGCAGAATGGTGCAAATGCAGAATATTTCACTTCAGAATTTGGCTCTGGCAAACCTCTGTTCCCAGTTTATTTCATGCCATCCCACCAGTCTGTACTGTTTCCTCATTACCTAGCCTTTACAGTTTACCAAGATAATAAATAAATAAATATTTTCTCAGAAGCATCAGGTCTCGTAAAGGAACAACATATGAGACCATTTATTTCACAATCAACTATCCATATTGTGGAAGGTATATTTCAATATTTTATATCAGTTAAACACAAACAAACGTGTAGCTGAAGAAATATACTTTCCTCACCTACAACAGTTTTTTTATTAACATGCACATTTGTCATGAAAATAGATTGCTTGCTTTTAAAATTTCATCTGCTCTTTATCTGAAATCATAATCCTCTGACTGTGACATCACAATCGGTTACCGTGGAGATGATTATGGTGCTGAAAATAGAGGATTATTACTCCAGGTGAGGAATAAATTGCAGGAGTGGATGAACTACAGTAAGAAACAAAGATCCTGTTATTTGTGAAAAGCCTTTAGCAATAACAAAGGAGTAGAAAATAGGACTGTAGTTGATACACAAGCAGAATTGTTTAAATAGAATGTTTCCCACAAGGCATCTGCTGTTCTTTCAAACACAAAAGTATATTTAAATAGAGCTAAAACTGGGGGGGAAATCAGCACGAAGAGAACATTCAAAGTTAGGACAAACTCTCACTCCCTAATTCATTTTGTTGGGTTGTTCCAATATATTAAAACATATGTGTCATGTGATTACTCTCTAAAACACTGATTCAGGAAAGCACCAAAGTACAGTCCTTCCTTAACTCTAAATTAAAGTTAAGCGTGTACTTAAGTGCATTCCTGAATTAGGGACTGAATTGTGACTTCTACAAAAGTAAGATACAGCGAGATGGGGTTTCTGTTAAATTATCCAGCTATTTAAAATATCACTTCTCTCTCTGTATTCACAAGGCCATATATTTAGAATTATGCTGCTTTAATGGAAATCCTAAAAGGAATAATTTTGTATATTGCTCTGGAAAAGCTAGGTTCTCTGAATCCCCATGCAATCACACAGTATAGACAATACAACAGTCTCTACTGTTATCGGGGAGTGGAGGAGTAGATCAGCTCTTCTCCCATACTGACTCACTATGATGTGATCCATTCTAACGATGCACCAACCTGAGGAGGTTCTAAAGGCCACTGCCTTGCACTTTCAGCTCCGAGTGGATGGTTACCCATATGCTCAGAGGTACCTGAATTTCCCTAAGGGCAGTTCAACAGATCAACACATAAAACAACTGCATTCATATAATGTACCTTTCTTCCCTGGGGAGATGGAGTGATTGATTGATTGACTGATTAATTACATTTATTGAACCAGAATACCCACACTCGGCAATGTCACATCTCATTTCTAATCTGGCTGTTGTCACAACGGGGCTATGTACTAGACACGTTGTTTAAGATCCATATTTTTGTTGCAGATATAAACATGTACAAACTAGAGGAAGATAAAGAATAGTAGCAGAACACAAAGCTACAACAAGAAGGGATATATGTCAGCTGACCAGGATGAGGGCAGGGTAGCCGCTCTCCTATTTTTTCCCTAAAATACTTGTGGGCTGAAGTATGAAGCCCTGTGTCCAGACCTTGAAGCCCCATGGACAGGGGACGGGGCTTGGGGATGGAGCCCGAAGCCGTGCGACTGGAGCCTGGGCCCTACTGCCACACAGCTGGAGCCCAGGGCTGGAGCCTGAAGCCCTATGGCTAGAGCCTGCCGCCCTGCCTCCCCAGGGCTGAAGCCCAAAGCCTGAGCCCCACGACCCCTGGGAAGGTGGGGAACTCAGTGGAGGCCTGCTCCTCCAGCATTGTGCCCCAGATGTCTCCAAAGGGGGGTAGGGTCCAACCCCTAGTGGCAGCCCCAGCAACCAACACCAAGGCAGTGCATTCAGGAGCAACAGGGAGGGGCCACTACTTTGCCATGCCTTCTTCTCCTCCCCCATCACAGCCCATGAGGCTGTGGCTGCAAGAAAAGCCTCTGGTGGCTGCATTTGAGAAACGCTTGTCTAGGGTCAGAGCCAGTAGTTGAAAGCTAGAGCCAAGGGTCAAGCCAGAGGTTAGGAGCTCAATGTCAGAGCCAAGGGTCAAGCCAGAGTCCACAGTCAGATACCAGAAGAGCAGGTCAAACTGGAGGTCAGGAACTGAAGGAAGCAGGGTTCAAGGCCAGGGCAGCAGGGACAAGGTAACACAGGAGCAGGCACAGTGGTGGGTATGGACATTGAGCAGCCAGTGAGCTGCTGCTGCTAGTGGCTTAAGAGCCAGCCTGCTGGCCTCTCCAGTCAATCAGGTGGCATGGCCAATCAGGCAGCATGGCCAATCAGACAGCCTGCTGAAGGCCAGCTGTTCTGATGAGACTTCCTGGAGACTAGCTCTGCTGCAGGTCTGACTCCTGACACTGTAGGTTAGTCATCAGCAGCAATGCTATTTTATCGTCACATTATAAGGTTGATCATTCTTATTGAAGTGAGTTGTGCCAGAGAAGGGAATCACTTACTGGAAGTGTTATAGCACAAAGGCAGATTGAAACATAGGTTTCCCCAAGTTTTGCAGAGTAATGGTGGATGTGTGCTTTGCACAACATTAGAACTAAATAAAAGGTTAATTAAAGGCTACTTATTGTGGCTGACCTGCCTTAGGTGCCTAACTCCAGGAGAGGGTTTGCAGCTAAGGATCCCAAGTAGGGGAGGTGCTTATCTCTGGTGCATTAGCCAGGTGTACCAGCTCAGCCACAGCACCTAACCTCCTCTCCTCTCTCCACTCCTCTCTTCAGCATTTCCTATTGGCTAGCTTAGGCAGCTCTCTGCTCAGCTTGGCTAGCTTCTGAGGACCCATTCCTGAGGCATCTGACTCTCCCCAAGTACTGTATGGGGAGCCTGTGTGCCTAGTTTGGGGCTGAGGATTCCACTAGGCAGCAGGCTACCTAGTGGTTGGGCTTTTCAATGCTGAGCAGAAAAATGCCTAACTACCTTTGAGGGCTTAAATCTTAAGGCTTCATTTGCTATATATGTCTCAATCCTACAAGTTAAAATGATGGAGGGCACTTTAGCCTTCAGTGCTGACTTGATACAAACACTGAGTGTTATTTTTGTGCTTTCATTAAGTTTTCTTGTTTAACACACACTCTTCTCTTTTTCTAGTCTCCTCTACTTCCCTTTGGACTTCTTCCAATGCATGGTCATGTCCAGCCTGGTGAACAGTGCACATTTTCTCAGTAGCCTAATAAGAAGAAAATTAGATAGAAATAATACACTTGGCAATCCATAAACCACCACAGACTTCCTGCAAGAGGAAATGTAAAGAAAAGAAAAATGAAAGAAGAGATACAGAGAAATTGGGAGAGGGAAGACCTATGCACTGCTTGTGTTAGCCAGAATGGAACCCTCTGCTGAAGACCTGGCAAAGTTTCACAGGTTAGGTTTGGTTTGTAAATACTGGCATTTTGCAATCTCTCTTGCTCTCTCTCAGCACATTCAATTAACATACCATAATAGTGTACTTTAAAAACACCATATACCTACTGTGCTGCCTGTGCAGCTGAATGAATAACCACTAGAGATGTAATGACCTTGTTCTATCTGCACTGAAATGACTTAAATATTTGTGGCTGATATTGTGTGTGTCCAAAATTTTAGGGCAAACTGTTGCAGTCCCAGTGCATAGGACTTATTCACCCAGCACACATTTATTTTTCTTCAATTACACTTTTTTTTTCAGGGGCAAACTCTGAAATGTCTGATTCATTTATGTACCAGCAAATATCCCCACTTCACAAGCTTTCAAATTACTGAACAATTTTGACACAATTGACGTTTTGTAGTACACACACGAAATTGGTAAATTATAAATGACGTTACCCTTACCTGGGCCTAATGAGTTTTCCATTTGGGATTCATTCTGTTTTCCTGTCTTTGGTAAACTGAATAAACTATGCATAATTGAAGCACCAGAGGCTCTTTATTATGCTTATTATCATTATTATTACTAGTAGTAGTACCGTAATGCCTAGAAGTCCTAGTTATGGACCAGGACTCCATTGTGCTAAGTACTGTACAAACACAGAACAAAAAAATGGTCCCTACCCCAAAGATCTTACAATCAAGCATAAGACAAGAGACAATGGATGACTACAGACAGATGGGGGAGTACAAGGGAACCATGAGACAATATTGGTCAGCATGGCGGACAGAGGTCTTGGTACCCTAGTGGCCTACCCACTTCTATCTTATTAACCAGGAAGGTGTTAATTCCTTCCAAGATCCCTGGGTAGGGCAATTCTGAAGCTGCACGGTGGAGGATCCTGTGGATAAAAATCATACACATTCAAGTTTCTGAGACTGGCAAAGTACAGTAATGGGATTTTTAAAATTTCATTTTCATCTTCAAAGTTTCTCATCCTTCTCTCCATAACTTGAGCAGAACACTTGAATATCGTCTAATAGAGCAGTACTCATTTTTATTATTTATATTTAAATGAAGAGCCTACAAATAGCTTATATTATTATTATTATTATTATCATCATTATCATTATTATACTTATACTGCAGTAGCAGCTCAAAGCCTCAATCAAGAATTGAGGGTCCATTGTGCTAGGTACTATACACACACACAATTAAAAGATGGTCTTTGCCCCAAAGAGCTTAAAAATCTAAGTATGAGATGAAAGGCCACAGGTATACAGAACAACCAAAAGGGGAAGCAAGAGGAAACAGTGAGATGATTGTGATAGGTGGTTGAACATTAATTAAAATATGCAACATTAAAACTAAAATCTATATTCATATTTACTCCACATAGTATTTGTCTGTTGTGATCAGACTAATCATAACCACCTTAATCCCTCAAGTTCAACTCCACCACCAAAGTTTGAGAAAATAAAGAAATTAACAGTATCTGGCAACTTAATCTAGGCTCTGAAGGACCAAAGAGAAAAGAGTTCTACAACCAAGGATTCCTCACAGAAAATGCCCTGCTGGTAGCTCCCCATCTGTCTGTGCCAGAGGACTGAGCTCTAGTGTTCGGTGCCTTTGTCAATCACAACTAAGAGATTTCACATATGGAGATAGGCCGTCACTCATGTAACCATGTTCCAAACCTTAACAGGTTAAGTCTTGTCTGCATGGAATAGCAAAGCACAGTACAAGGGTGTGATTTCTAAAGTACAGTAGCTGGTCCATGTAGACAGGGGAGGCACCAACTAAAAGTTTGCTAGTGCACTTTAACACAGTACTGTTTTCAACAGAAGGGTAAGTACTATGTTAAAGCACTCCAGGGAACTTTTAGTTTGCACCAGCAAGGCCTACTTGGACTAGTTAGTGCTCAACATGTTAGTGCACCTTAAAATCACACTTCCATAGTGCACTTTGATGTGCCACATAGGCAAGCCCTTAAACTCCACCTGGAAACAGGCAACTACTGAAGTAAACAGGACCACTATTAAGATCTCTCCACATGAAAGTTTGCTTAATAAATGTACTGAAGGGGAAAAGTGCTAAGACCCACAGCCAAGCATCTGGAAGCAGCCAAAAGTCTAACAAAATCCCTAAACTGTGAAATTATTACAAATGGAGGTATCATTCACTCAGTCAAGGAAAACCAAATATCCTTCACTAGCTCTCCAGTTACTTCCTCATGTATACCAACAATGTCTCAGTCTGGGTTGAGACTCAACTAATTGTCATACAGGCCCCAATCTCATGCAGACAACAGGTGTTATTTGTTTCACATCATCACTTGCAGGATCATATATGGATTTATGAGTGTTTTCTGAAAGAGATCCAAATGCTCCTGCACCTCAGGGACCCAAACCTGAATGCTCTCATGTTTTGAGGTGGTCTGGTTTGGTGTTTGGATTCAGCCAATTTCAGAGACAGAGAGAGCTCTGATCCACCTTCATAATTACTCCATGTAGTATTTGTCTGTTGCGATCAGACTAATCATAACCACCTTCAATCCCTCAAGTTCAACTCCTCCACCAAATTTAATCTAGGCTCTGGAGGATGAAGGAAAAGAGTTCTACAACTAAATCTGAGGGGTTGGTTCTGGCCAGCCTTGAATAAAATATGGTGAGCATAATAATTAGCAGATGTATCATTCAATATTACAAATGTTATGATTATCAAATGTTCCTGGGGATTGTCAGACAGCCAAGTCTCCAGTACATAGCACATTAATCAGACTATCAAGGAAGAAAACCAACCTACAATTGCTTCACCAGCAGAGTGTAGAACTCTGCAAGCAGCAAGAACATACTGGATCTGAGCGCTTTCCTCTCTCTCTCTCTCTCTCTCTCTCTCACTCTCTTTTAAAACAGAACAAAACAAAATAAAATCCACTTTATTTAACATGGACTCCAAGTACTACTAAGAGCAAAGAGTCCCCCTACAGAATGGATGTTTTTACTAATTGTATTTAACACTTTATAAATAAGCCAAGGGGCAATTGAATCATCCTGTGAAATTACAGTGGTTAGGATGTATTCCCCACTGGAGTTTGGGAAAGTGCTTTTCTTGTATTGCCTCGGGCTCCAGTAGGATCATCCCATCCTTAGTATAAAACAGAATTTGTCAGCACCATGCAATGCACTTGATGCCCCTCAAGAAACAAAATCACCTACATCTGCAGAGAAACCTCCCCAGTGTAGAATATATTTGCTTCTTTGTTTTCACTGAAGTATTTAAATGAGAGTAAGACTTCGTTAAAGCTGAACTGAACCATGTGAAAGTACATAACACGTCCTAAAACAAAGTCAGAAGTGGGGGTGTCAAATAGGCTAGCAAATTATATACAGGTAGATGACTACAGATCTAACAGTTCACCTCTATAATCACAAACATACGATATATCAAACATTTGATCATACAGGAGCCTCCCCAAAGAAGAGAATATTAATAGAAATAAACTGAAAAAAATCATATAAACAAGAAAGCCAAGTATTTTCTCCATCAGACAGCCAACACCACTAAGACAAAACCTCCCCACAGGCAGCAGGCTACAGCAATAATGAATGTGCTTCTGTGCTTCATGTGTTGCAGTGGAGAGAAAGTAGGTAATAAAGTGAAAGATGAGATACAAGATATCAGGTTACCGAAGAAGACAGTAACTGGCAGGGAATCGGGGATTTCAAACCAAAATGTCAAGGAGAGGTTTCCTGATTTTCTTCAATTTATTTGAGGGCCACCAAAAGCACTGATTGGAAGGCAGAGTGACTCAGTGGATAGGACACTGGACTGTAAGTCAGAAGACTACTGTGGTCCATTCCTGACCTATTGTGTGACCTGGGGTATGTCACTTCACCTCCCTTTGCTTCTGTTGTCTGTCCCACCCTTTGTCTTCTTTATTTAGATTGCAAATTTTGACTGGCAGGGACTATTTACTACAATGCATTTGTACAATTCCGAGCAAAACAGGGCTCTGATCTCAGTTGAGGACTCTAGGCATCGCCGTAATCCAAAATGTAAACAATGAGAGTAGTGGCATATGGTGAAACTGGACATCAGACCAAGAGTTCCAGATCACTCAAATAATTATAGTTCACAACATTATTAGGTCACAACTTTTCATCTCACCCATATATTATAACTTAAGAATGTAGAGTTAACATTTTAAGGGGTGCAAGAGATATTTTCAGGTTTCAGGGTTTTCAAATGCTAAAGACTTGCTTGCAACCACCATGAAAAAAAGGGAGCAAAGTAGGGATTTAGAATGGAGTTTTTCAGACAGTGATAGTTTTATGCTTATCCGACCTATGTGGTGGCCTTTTACAGCTCTACACTTCAAGAATCCTCACTCCAGTCACACCCACACACAGGACCCCATAGTCGTGGGGTTCCAGTGATCAGCCTGTGCCACTGAGCCATGGCAGCAATTAAGTTTACCAAATGAATTTCTCTACTTGGGAAGAGTCTCGTTGGGTTTGAACTGAAGTCCATGTTGGTGAAGGCCATCAGAAGCCAAAGAGGTGAAAGGGGAGTTTCCACCGTATGGGGAGAGCAGGTGGAAATAGGCTGGAGGTGAGGCTCTCATGAATCCGTAGGGATAGAAGGACCCAGTAATAGAAGTGAAGGGATTTGGATGGGATCCCACACTTTACTATGCATAGGGGCTGTGCAAAGCCTAGGATTAGACCTGCTTTCCAAACTTTGTTCGTGGCAGTTGGTTTCCTGTAAGAGTGAGTAGCAACCTAAGACATCATCAGCTTTTTTTTTTTATTAGCAATTGCCTCAAATGCTGTTGAAATACAGTGGGTGAAATTTTGGCACCAATGAACTCAGTGCAAGTTTTGCCATTGACTTCAAAAAGGCCAGGATTTCACCCAACGTTAGATATAATTTTAACTCATGGCAGTACAGCTATGCAATTTCCTCCTGTGATAGCATTTTATGAGAAAGTTTGGGGATTTAAAACAAACCTTTTTGTAATATAATTTAGCACGTTGAGCCCTGTGAAATGTTATTTATGGAAAACCTTTTTCATGATTTTATGAAACTATAGAAAGCGGTGAGAGAGAAACCACTTTGCTAACTCAGTTCCACTCCCTTGCTTGAAGGAGTAGCAATTAGAACTTGATGAAATTTTTCAGTCAAAACTTTTTTCAGGAAAAAATGCAACATACATTTGGGAACACAACTCAACAAATTTGTGTTGGTTTTGCCAAATTGTTAATTTAAAAAAATCACACAAAAAATCAAAGCATTTCATTTTGACATTTTGTAAACAAAACTTTTTGATTTTTTGGTTTGAAATTATATTTTTCTTTCAAAAATTCCTTTAATTTTATTTTTTTAATTAAAAATGTTTAAAAATGGTCAAAACAAAATATTTTGTTAGACCGAAAATAATTGTTGTTATATTTTACTTTTTGATTCATTGAACATTTTGAAAAATTTTTATTTCCATCTGACCTGAACCAACTTTTTTTTTTGGACTTTTCGGAATTGCCAATGAATGAAAAATCTGTTATTCACCCACCTCTAGTGACAGTGCATGTATACAGGATGGGTGCTCACAAATGTCAGCATACAGCTCTGCTTTGAGAACTAGATTGACTAAAGTGAACCCCAGAAGTCGAAGAAGACTATATCAGGCTGCAGAGACAGAATACCTTTTTTGCCTAGGCAGACATATCAGGGGCTTTCCAGTGTCTAACTTTTAAAGCTAATCAATACTCTTTATGGTGTACACCTTCATACCTGTCATGTTGAGTGGATTCATTATGTGATACACAGACTCAGTACTAGGTTCACAGTGATGTGGAAAACCACCTCATCTATATTAGATAATAGCCTCTCCATGCTTCATGTACTGGTTGGGAATTACACCGGGGACAGAGGTGGAATTAAATTAATTATATTGCTTAAGAATCTTTCCCTCTTGCCAATCTGCTACTGACCATTTGTTTGATTGTAGGAAATTATATTCTATAATAGTCATAAAAGCCCTGTCTACATTGTGTAGAAAAATGGAGAGCTTTCAAAAACATGGATCTTTCATTTTTCACCTTCAAAATTTGGGGTTGGGTAGGATACTGCAATAGAATGCTGCAAAATAGACAATAACTATAACTTTAGAGGAATGTTGAGATGTTACTTTCACTTTTGTGCTTCACTGTAGCAGAGCCCTTCTTGAAATGACCCAGAAAGATGTTTTTTCTCCTTCCCCCACCCGATACAGACAGATGGATATACCAGGGAACATTGAGATTTTAAAAACAAATTATGCACCTCACCTAACTTGCTCCATTTTGATTTTGTGGAGAAATCCAAGGTGCGCACAAATGCCCATCAACCAACCCTCAGGCCAGCCTTGGTCAATCTGGTGTGAAGCATGCAGTCACATTTCCCTGACACAAGCTAACAATGATATAAGGAAAACATTGTATAATGGAAAGAGAAAATGTTGCTTTTATTTAGGGGATCAGGACAGTGGAAGTCTGTTTTTCAGAGCCTTGTTTCAGAAACAGGTCTTTTCTCAATCCGTGATATTTTAGATCCCAAACAAATGATACCTGGTAATACCTGAGGGCCCAACTGTGTAATACACTTCTATTCTGGTCACACATTCTCTGTAAATGAATTAGAATTTGATTTCAAAGCTTACAATGTTTTGCTTCTTATTGAAAAGACTTCCTAGTATTTTCGGGTTTCACATCTACTATCTGTAGTTTAAAATAGAGATTTCTTGAATGCTTCAAGATTGAAATGAGCGAGCGAGAGAGAGAGAGATGTATGGTTTGTGGGAGGGTGTTGGTTTGTACTGTAGGGGAATATGGTGTGGTGGCATGTGGGATGAGAATGCAAATGTGTATTGTTACATGTTGTTGTGAAGTTAGGCAATGTGTGGATGGGTTGGTTTGTAATGTTTCTTTGCTAGATTTTTAGTGTTTACACTGATGAGAAATGCACTTGTGAAGTCTTAATAGCTGATACATGTAAACATTTACAAGTGGAGCAGAACAGGGGGCTTGGCGGGGGGCATGAGGTGTAGATAGTAACGTCTGGGAATCTGCCTGAGGAGACAAGGTGCTAGTCTGGACAGTGGGAATGGGAAGCCAAGGAGTCAAGTAACTCTCTTAACCAAGATACCCAGTTAGCCCCTCATGACCATTCCCCTGTTTTGCCTCCAGCCCACTGACTCTCTCAGCTTCCAGTTACCTGTTAAGTATCACCAAAGGAAATGCTGACTTGCAAGATTCATCATTCTGGGATTGCTGTCTGGTTGACAATAGGATGTATACTAGCCACTGAAAGTACCTCTCCTATTTTCATCAACCATCTTCAGAGACTAGCTCTACTGGGGGAGCACCTTCCGTGGGTGGCAGATGTTCTATGAGCTGCTAGAGTGCAGCCCCAGTCCAAGGAACCTTACCTGGGGTCTCTGGACTGGAGATCCCCCTGGTGAGCCTTAACGCTGGAAAGGGGATATAAGTAGATAGGAGAGAGAGTGCGGTAGAGTGAGAAGCTGGCTGACTTATCCATGGAGCATAAGCAGTATGGCTGAGGTGCCAGTTAAGGCAGTGAAGTGCTCATGCATCAGCACTTCATCCCCTGTGCTATAAGGTAGTTGTTTTATTTTCCATCTGCTTCCCCCGGTGTGAATGAAAGCACTTATGATGAAGAGTGCTCAATGTTATTATTTTAATCTAAAATATATATGATAGAGCTGGTCAAAAATAGGAAAAAGCAGTGAATATTTGCTGAAATTGGAAATACATGAAAATGTATTGAAAAGTCTAGACTGGAAACATTTTTGACCTGCTCTAATATAGACAGTGAGGCTGGGATTTTCAATAGCACTGCGTTGGCCAAACCCTCAGTGGTAAAGCTCTCACTGATTTCACTGTGAGCAGAGTTAAGCCAATGCTGGGGTAGCACTCCAGTATTTTCACATCCAGGAAGTTCTGCTGCTGAGCTAATTCCTGACAACGGAAGCAGGAACGGTGATTTTGGTGTGGTGGCTGCTTCTCACTAGGGGAAAGAAACTACTGTATTTATATTTTAGAGTTGTCATTTTGGCCCTTAGAGCCACTGTGAGGAGAGAAATGAAATTCTGGAGCCCATAAGCAGCTTTTATGCCCTCTTCAGGCTCTTGTTGTTTGTTGTGGATTAGTGGTGGGAGGGGAGGTAGGTCCTTTTCTGTCTCTGTGGTTGTAAAGTGGGGAAGAAGATTTTTGAATTGCTTTGCTTTGCTATTCATGCCTGGGTACAATTCAAGGTCTTCGTTTTGGTTTGCAAAGCTCTCTATAGGTCTCATCCCAGCTATCTGAGTTGGTTTTGCATCCTCTGTGCAGCACCAACAGATGAAGTCATAGCTGGGCAGTCCCCAGATTTAAATGATATGGGACTGTAGCCTAGAAACCCTCAATGAGGGCCTTTGATTCTGGCATACACTTCTCCTATTAGTTTGATGCAGACAAAGTTTGTAAGTCTTCAGGACCCAGTGCAAGACCTATCACTTTTTCAAAAGCATTGGTAGAGGGGAGGGAGCTAGAAAATTCTATTGGAGAGGAATGTATTTTTATTATTTAATATAATTAGAAATATATATTTTTATTACAGTAGCTCCTAAAAGATCCTTATCAGAAACCAAGGCACTGCACACTCACACAATTAAAAGAAAATCCTCTGCCAGAAAGACCTTATAGTCTATATAAGGGATCGGCAACCTTTGGCACGCGGCTCGCCAGGGTAAGCACCGTGGTGAGCCGGGTCGGTTTGTTTACCTGCCGCGTCCGCAGGTTCAGCCAATCGCGGCTCACACTGGCCGCGCTTCGCCGTCCCAGGCCAATGGGGGCTGTGGGAAGTGGCAGCCAGCACATCCCTCTGCCCACGCCACTTCCCGCAGCCCACATTGGCCTGGAGCAGCGAACTGCGGCCAGTGGGAGCTGCGATCGGCCGAACCTGCGGACGCGGCAGGTAAATAAACCGGCCCGGCCCGCCAGGGTGCTTACCCTGGCAGGCCGCACAACAAAGGTTGCCGATCCCTGGTCTATATAATCTTGGTTTTTAAGTTTAAAAATCATTTTTGCTATATTGAGATTTTTTTTTAAATGCACCAAGACCCTTTGGTATAGACATATTGTATAGATCCCCAAAACAAATTGCTCTGCCTCAGTATAAGGAACTAAACAATATGCTATTTTATGAGGCATTGACAAAAATCAGAATTTTGTATGTCATTTGAGTACTACAGCCATGCTCCTTGGCGTCTAAAACTTAAAAAAAACACAACTGATGTTCAAATAGAACACTACTAGCCTTCTGAAGTTGTCATTGTGAGACACAGACATATTTTCACATTACAACATAGCCCTCCCATTACCTAAACTAAACGCCTTTCTAATTAGACATTCAAACATTTATTTTCAATTAAATCAAATACAGTTTAGGATGATTTTTGTTTTCTAGACAGACTGAAAATAACCCCATTATATTGTTTTTGGAGGTTAGAGTGGAACTAGATACTCTCTGCCAACTGCTCACAAGAGAGCAGCAATTACTACCTATAGGGCTTTTTGTTCTCACCAACCGAAAATATCCGCTTCTGATGCAGCAGAGATAAACTACTGCTGGGAGTCTATTTAAGTCTGATTTAAAAAAGATAGAGGAAAAAAACTGGGAAAGCATGGCAGATTGCACTTTTATGGTACTTATAAGATGATCTTATCCTCACTGCAATATAGCCATTATATGGATTATGTTTGAAGTGGGGCAGCAAGGTCTGTTTCAGAACTGCATTATCTAAAGTACCATAAAGCATTTTTTTCTTTTAACATTGGTGGCAGAAACTGTTGAAACTATTTCTTATCTACGGACTCACCTACCTAATGTGCCTGGCATTTATCTATATCTACTAAAAATGCTAAAGAGATCGTTACTGAGTTTATTATATAATACTTTATTATATAGTCAGCATTTTTAATTATAAGCCTGCAGTTTAACATAGATCCATGAGACAGACATGGTAGCATTCAAGCAGATGTTTAATCACCTAGCCACGCAAAAAGCCTTTGTGTCTGGGGTAGGGGACATGGATTAAGATGCAAACAAGTATATGCTATATATTAAAGGAATCATTAAAATACAAATCAGAACCACAATCCTTGGGGGCCTATTGTATTAGCACAAATATAAATAGATTTAATACATGTTTGGAATGAAAAGAAAAAAATATTTTAAATAGTGGCTGGTACATTAGCATTACATTGATTTTTCACGTGCTGATATTATTTTAAAACCAAATTCTTAATGGCACCTAACAATATTGTATTGTAACAATATCCCAAAGCCTGAAACCTGTTAACTTCCTATGGCTGTATATTTACAAAATGTAAGACAATGCACCAAAATGCTTACATTTTTTGCAGTCACAATACAAGATTAGGTTAACAGGTTGACCTGGTGATACTGACTACAACTACAGGCTGCAATGCTGGAAATACAGGGACAGGAATGGTAGTGAAGCCCAGATAGTCACAGGGCTACAACCATATCTCCAAAACTGAAGGAACAATTTTCAGAATGCAAGTTTCTGAGCCCACACTTCCTGTATCCAAGTTTTGGCATGCAGCCTACAGGGCTACTTCTGGGAAAGTGGGCCTGGATCCAGTGCTTTCTGGGCCAGCAGCATTCTGGCTCTTTGTTGAATTGACCTTTTTAGTCTGCTGGTGGGTTACAGAGAATATAATAGCCAGTCAGCACCACATGATGGAGATGAGGAAAACAGGAAGTGTTACAATTGCATTTCCACGGAATGAGAGAGGAGCTATCTCGATTGAAGCAGACATGGGAACAAAGGCATAAAGAGCCCCTGTTTAGCTGGCAGTTGAGAAGGGTACACTAGCCCCACACAGAAGAAATAAATATGAGCAAAGTGACACAATGTAAAATTCTCAAGAGATTTTTATGAGGGAGGAAAAACAAACAAATAAAAACAAAAACAGCTAAAACAGACAGGACTAAAGAACTCTGGGAATTAATGTTTCTCCCTTGTAATACTGCTTGAAATTGGGCAGTGGCCAAAACTCATTACTATCAGATGACAGTAGAGAGGCCTACGTGAAATGTGATGGCATAGTAGACATGGCATAGAGATAAGAAAACACCATGGCAATAGATATCCTTGTAGTTAGTCTCAGGAGACAAAGCAAAAACAAAAGGACAGAGAAGGAATTGCCTTTTCACTCTAAGATTGGAGTTGCTGCACCAAGGGGATAGTTTGGAAGAACTACCTGCATTCAATGTCTATGCCATACCCATTCTGTGAATAAATAAAGGACGTCACTTTCCAGAACAGTCAATTTGATACCATTCAAGAGCTCTGAAACATTTGTCAATAATTGCTGAAGCAGATATTTTACGGTAACCCGAAGATGAAAAGGGGAGGAGATGAGCAATCAGAAAAGTTGATTAGATGGGATCAGATTGAGGTTATAAAGCAATAAGATGAATCTTAAATGTTACCTTCATAATCTACTGCACTTAGTCCATATGGTTGTAATATTTTCACCTAATGAACCCAGGCATTTTTGCACTCTGGTAGTCTGTTTATAGTGTTTATTTTCTTGCTGGTCGTAAAGGAAAATATACATCCCTTCCAACCTTTTATAATTGTTTCAGGCCAATTAAGCCCTGAAAACCCAGATACAAGACTAGAATGTGGAATGTTTAATTTGCATATCCAAATTTCCAATTATGTGTATAGCAATATGCAAATTAGATTGTTTCTCATTGTCAGGGAACTGGATGGCAACAGAACTGCCTCCTTCTCCTTGTAAAATAACTTCCCCTATAAATAAAGATCTTGATTAGATTCAGTACTTGTCTTTTGTCAATCAGATGCCTGGAATCTCAGAATCCATGATACATCTGAAAAAAGTAAATAATCTTGAGACTCAAACATTGATGTTTTCTGGGCTCCAGGAGAATAAGAGCTAAAACAGAGACTCTTCCATTATTTGGATAAGTATAGAAATCTTCTCCAGGCATTATCACTCAAAGCAATAGAATTTGAAAAAAGGAGAAAAGAACTTTACCACAGATGAATAAATACTCAATCTCCATGTTAGAAGTATAAAGGATTACCTAAAAGGAGCAAGTCTGAAGCCCCTATATAATGCCTCTCTCTAATTAGCACATCTGGTGGGCTAATTTCTATGCAGCCTGTACATCCTAGCAGGCTTTGTGATACACGTCAATTATGATAGACTTACCCCTATAACTCCAGCTATAATTGCTGGAGCCATAGCTAAAACACATGGCTTAGGAGAAATGTGAAGTGTGGGTAGGCATTCCAGTGGACCAAGACAGATGCTCAAGAGAAGAGTTGGGAGAGAAGTCATCAGTGAGGAGGGAGTTGTGGTAGTAGAGATGCCATGTACAATGGTTTTACTCTGGGATAGTTTCAGTGGGACTCAAGGTATAAAACAGCCTACATTAAAATCCCTGTTCTCAGAGACACATATTAAAGCTGGCCCTGCAGCAGAAACTCTCTTGTGATCTACAATGTTTTTCTTGCAGACACACTTGCCAATATTTTAGTTTTGAAACCAGGGACAACTGTATTCAATGCTAAACTTCATGCATCAGAGAGAAGCGTACAGAGGGTACATGAGAAACTGGAGAATGTGTTCATTTGCCTTCAGATTTAAACAAAATGTTGTTTCCTAAGAATAAACTAAGGAAAGAGGGAAGTACCACTTGACAAACAAATTTACTGCACATTAGATATAGTTGCTGGCGTTCTTTATACGGTACTTTGTTCCTAAAAGAATATAGGATTGAATTCAGGGCCCAGAAATGCCTGCATAGGAACATTACAGGAGATTTATTTATGGCACACCTGAACTCCACAGCTATTGCAGGCTAATCACATCCTAAAAAGGAATAAACATCCTATGAAATAGCTACATAGGGTAGGTCTACACCAGACGTAGGCAAACTACGGCCCGCGTAGTTGAATAAAACAAGTATCTGCTTTTTGATTTAACCCTTCTATTTAATTTTGAACTAGACTGTCTTATGAAAATATTAAACCCAACAATTCTGTACCCAAACAAAAAGTGAGAACTCTGTTATTCTCCGACAGGCCCACGGGACCGTCCTGCCCAGCCCTTGAGCTCCCGGCTGGGGAGGCTAGTCCCCGCTCCCCTCCCCCCGCTTCCCCCTCTACCCCGCAGCCATGCTGCCACGCAGGCCGTACTCTGGCCCGCCGCTCCCGCTGGGCAGTGTGGGGAGCACAGCTGGCTCTGGCCGGGTGTCGCGGCTGCGAGCTCCTGCTGCTGGCAAGGGGGTGGGGAGCGGGGGGGGTTGGGAGTGGGAGTCCCGGGGGGCCTGTCAGGGGGCGGGGATGTGGATAGGGGTCGGGAGGGAAGTCAGGGGACAGGGAGCAGGGGGAGTTGAATAAGGGGGTGGGATCCTGGGGGGCAGTTAGGGGTAGGGGAGTCCCCGGAGGGGGTGGTCAGGGGACAAGAAGCAGAGGACAGTTGGATAGGGGGTGGGAGTCCCAGGGGGGCTGTCAGGGGGCACGGGTGTGGATAGAGGTGGGGCAGTCAGGGGAGAGGGAGCAGGGGGGTTGGATAAGGGGTGGGGGTCCCGGGAGGGGGCGGTCAGGGGACAAGGAGCAGGGGGGGTTGGATGGGTTGGTGGTTCTGAGGGGGGCAGTGACAGGGCGGATGGGGGGCAGGAGGCAGGCTGTTTGGGGAGGCACAGCCTTCCCTACCTGGCCCTTCATACAGTTGCGCAACCCTGATGTGGCTCTCGGGCCAAAAAGTTTGCCCACCCCTCGTCTACACTGTAGCTGGAAGAGAGTCTCCCAGTCTGGGTCAAGAGACTCATGATAGCGCAGTTTGAGCACTAAAAATAGGAGTGTGGACATGGCATCTCAAGCTAAGGGTTCAGCTTTAGCCAAATCACCCACGCTTCTATTTTAAGTTAGTTAACTCGAGGCCTGCTAGGGTATGCCAACCTGGGCTGGGGGTCTTGCTTCCAGCTATATTACAGATATACCCAGAGAGCTTATGAGACACCCATCTTCCCTTCCTCATGGACTGGGTATGGTACCAGTTCCTTGAGGATGATAGCAATGGAGGCAGTGAGCCTATGGCATTCCTTCCTCACTGACCCAGCAAAGAGAGGGAGTGCTGTATTAGTTTCTTCTCCCTCTACCTGCCTCTTTTCCAGTCCCTTTAGGCAGATCTTGATACCGGATGAAATCCTGACCCTGTTGAAGTCAATGGGAATTTTGCTATTGACTTCAGTGGGGCAAATTTCAGCCACTATCTAAACACAGACATATATAAGATGGGTTCACAACTAGTAGAAAGACTATACACCGAAGTGCTTGCAACCCCTTACAGCTTGGTATCATCCACAAACGTTATGAGCATACTCTCCACTCCACTATCTAAGTCATTAATGAAAATATTGAATAGTGCAGGACTCAGAACTGGGTGACCACCCACCTTCCAAATTACTTAATTTGTGAGAAACATTTAGCCTTGAGCTCCTTCCTGTATTTCACAGCAATGCTTCCTTACATAAGAAAGTATGTAAAATCAGTTACTTTGCTTGCAGGATTGAATTCAAAAGGTAAAACTAGAAGATTTGGGCTGCACAATATGAATAAAGAAGTAGAATATGTGCCTTTGTCTCCACTGAGGCTTTGACAGTTTACTCATTTCAAAAAAGCATCCATTCTTTACAACCCAGCATAAAGGAGGCTTTTCCAGCCCTGCTTCTTAAATCTCTCTCAGGAACAAAGACAGGCCTGAAATTAATTTCTTTTCTGCCAGGCTACAAACGTAATCACCAAATAAACAGAGACCATCTCAAATTGGGGTTCTACATGTCCATTTACATCTCTTGCGACCAGTTGAGTCTCCTCCCTGTTCAAACCCACAGAAGTCTCTTCCTCACTGGTATATAAAAATCCCAGCTTGGCTGCCTGATGAACTCTGGCTACCTCCCCTCCCAGACTCTTAACTCACTCCTGACTGATCCCTGAATCCTGATGATAAGCACAGGAGAGAAAGAGCCATTTAGAAGTGATGCCTCTGCAATGGCCTCAGATCCACTGTTCAAAACCTTTCAAAACCTAAATGTGTAGTATTTCCCATCACAGTGCTCCTACAAGCATCCACAATCAACTATACACACACAAAAACACTCTCCACCAGGGTGACTGAGGGGTTGCAGTGCTGTGCAGGCTGTGGCAGAGGTAACCAACACATCCATAACAAAGGGTGTTTCCTAAACAGTATTAAAGCAAAGTTATAGTTGAAAATTGAAACAAAAACGTTGGAAAAACTCAACAAGCTACAAGTCAAGCACAATGTTAGCTAAACACATTGCAACCCACATAAACAACAAGAAAGGGCCACGTCCTGGTATCTGGCTAAAGCACATGCACCATAGTTCAGGAAGAGTGGGGAGAAGGGGTGCAGAAAAGATAGCATAAAGCTCACCATTGCACTGCCCCCATCCTGGTGCTCTAGTGCATGAAGCCAGTCCCCCAGTGTAAATTAGAGCAGCCCAAGGGACCAAAGCTGCAGCTGGAGATTAGTAGAGTTAAGGACTTTCATAGTCTCTGGGTATGTCTACACTACGAGAGTAGTTCGATTTTACTTAAATCGAATATGTGGAATCGATATTGCAAAGTCGAACGTGTGTGTCCACACTAAGGACAGTAATTCGACTTTGTGAGTCCACACTAATGGGGAAAGCGTCGACATTGGAAGCGGTGCACTGTGGGCAGCTATCCCACAGTTCCCGCAGTCCCCGCTGCCCATTGGATTTCTGGGTCGAGCCCCCAATGCCTTCTGGGTAAAAAAATGTGTCGAGGGTGTTTTTGGGTAACTGTCGTCATCCGTCCGTCACTACCGCCCTCCCTCCCTGAAAGCGCCGGTGGGAAATCAGTTCGCGCACTTTTCTGGTCAGTGACAGCACGGACGCCACAGCACTGCGAGCATGGAGCCCGCTGCGACCATAGCTGCAGTTGTGGCCGTTGTCAACACCTCGCAGCTTATCATCCACCTTTCCCAGAGGCAGATGCAGAGAAATCAGGCTAGGAGGCTACGGCACCACGGTGAGGACCTGAAGTCTGAGAGTAGCACAGACCTGTCAGAAAGCACGGGACCCAGCGCCGAGGACATCACGGTGGCAATGGGTCATGTGGATGTTGTGGAACGGCGATTCTGGGCCCGGGAAACAAGCACGGACTGGTGGGACCGCATAGTGCTGCAGGTCTGGGATGAATCCCAGTGGCTGCGAAACTTTCGCATGCGGAAAGGGACTTTCATGGAACTTTGTGAGTTGCTGTCCCCTGCCCTGAAGCGCAATGACACCCGGATGCGAGCAGCCCTGACTGTCCAGAAGCGAGTAGCCATAGCCCTCTGGAAGCTTGCAACGCCAGACAGCTACCGGTCAGTCGCGAACCACTTTGGCGTGGGCAAATCTACCGTGGGGGTTGTTGTGATGCAAGTAGCCAACGCAATCGTTGAGGTACTGCTCTCAAAGGTAGTGACCCTGGGAAACGCGCAGGTCATCATAGATGGCTTCACCGCGATGGGATTCCCAAACTGCGGTGGGGCTATAGATGGAACTCACATCCCTATCCTGGGACCGGACCACCAGGCCAGCCAGTACATTAACAGAAAGGGCTACTTTTCAATGGTGCTGCAAGCACTGGTGGATCATAGGGGACGTTTTACAAACATCAACGTCGGATGGCCGGGCAAGGTTCATGACGCTCGTGTTTTCAGGAACTCAGGTCTGTTTAGATGGCTGCAGGAAGGTATTTACTTCCCGGACCACAAAATAACTCTTGGGGATGTGGAGATGCCTATAGTCATCCTCGGGGACCCAGCCTACCCGCTAATGCCCTGGCTCATGAAGCCCTATACTGGCGCCCTGGACACTGAAAAAGAACTCTTCAACTACCAGCTGAGCAAGTGCAGAATGGTGGTGGAGTGTGCTTTTGGCCGTCTCAAGGGGAGATGGAGAAGCTTACTGACTCGCTGTGATCTCAGCGAAACCAATATCCCCATTGTTATATCAGCTTGCTGTGTGCTCCACAATCTCTGTGAGAGCAAGGGGGAGACCTTTATGGTGGGGTGGGAGGTTGAGGCAAATAGCCTGGCTGCTGATTACGCCCAGCCAGACAGCCGTGCAATTAGAAGAGCCCAGCGGGACACGCTGTGCATCTGGGAGGCTTTGAAAGCTAGGTTCCTGAGTGAGCAGGGTAACCTGTGACTTTTCAGTTTGTGTACAGAGAAGCTGAACCTGCCCCCGTTTCTTTACCCACTAAATGTTCAGTATCCTCTCCAGTTACATACCCCGTTCCCCCCCTTCCAAAACACGTTTAAAAATAAAATGACTTTAATTTTGTTAATGAACACCGTTTTCTTTATTACTGTTTTCGCGGGAAAGTTTTGAACCTGGGACGCAGACTGTGGTGGGGAGCGGGTGTAGTGTAGTGATGCAAATGATGCTTCTAAACTCCAGGAATGACAGGCTCCGCAGTGGTGGACTGGTGGTTTCAACGGAGCCTGCCACCCCTCCTGTTCGGGACTCTGTGTGTGGGGGGGCTATGTGACTTTGTGGCAGGGGGAGGACGGTTACAGATCCCCTGCTGCGTGGCTCTGTGATCCAGGATAAGGACCGCTGCATAAGATCTCTAACTGCCCTCCCCCGCCACAAAGTCACAGAGCACCCCGCACAGAACACTAAAACCACCTCCCAGACTGACCAGGGTAACTAGTGACTGCAATGTGTGTGTGCCCTGCTGCTGTCCTGTCCAATTACCAACCCCCTTCCCCCCCCTTCAGACAGACTCTCCTCTAAAGAACATGATGGAAACAGTAATGAACAGAAACATATTTTTTATTAGCAACTACACATGAAACTGGGGGGTGAAACTTGGACGGGGGCTTCGGTGAGGCGGGAAGGAAAGGACTTGTCAAATTTTGGGGAATGAGAGCCTTCTATTACTAGAGCACTCTGCAGGGTTCGAGTGAGAGTTTTCACTGACTCTGCCGCCCCTCCTTCTTTGGACTTTGGGTGAGGGGGGTATGGGACTTGGTGGCGGGGGAGGGCGGAGACTGCAGCGGGGCTCTGTCTTCCTGCCTCCGGTCTTGCAGAACATCCACAAGGCGCCGGAGCGTGTCCGTTTGCTCCCTCATTAGTCCAAGCAGCGTTTGAGTCGCCTGCTGGTCTTCCTGCCGCCACCTCTCCTCCCATTCCATGTGTGATCTGTGCATTTGGGACAAGTTCTCCCTCCACTGTGTCTGCTGGGCTGCCTGGGCTTGGGAGCAGCCCATAAGTTCCGAGAACACGTCCTCCCGTTTCCTCTTCTTCCTACGCCTCATCTGCGCTAGCCTCTGGGAGTGTGATGCCAGGCTAGGTTGTGAGACAGTCGCAGCTGTGGGAATGGGAAAAAGGGAGTGAATTCCTCAGAAAGATAAATTTCGTTGTGAACAAAGAACATAGTCTTTCTCTGTGAACAAGACCATGCACAGCACCTATCACATGCGCACTCAGGACAAGGTCGAATTTTCGGCCTTCGCATTCAGTGCCTGGGGTCTTGCAGTGCAGATCAGAGAAGCGGGGCAGGACACCGGAATTTGTGTAGCAGGCTGACATGGTAAGCCGTAGACTTGTGGCTGCTTAAAACTTTGATAGTTGCACTGGCCTCCTTTCACACTGAAAGCAATGCCAGTCCCTGCTGCCAGCAATCCGGCAAGCATGAACTCTGCCCCTGTCCCACCACCTCGCGGCTGTCCCAGGGAAAGATCCCTGTATGCTGCCCCTCTCCCGCCTGCACCACGTGGCTGTAAACCGCCGGTTACAGTTCTGTAAAGGAACAGGCAAGCAGTCCCAATACTAACATTCCCCTACCTAATTCAAAGCAGGTCATCATGAGCGACATCACTCTGATGAGGATTTCCGAGATGGAAAAAGAAAGGATGCTTCGGGAAAGCCTGCAAAGACCAGGGCCGTATGCCGCCATGCTCTGCAGGGCAATGATCCCGGAGTACTTGCTTCTCTCCTGGCGCGGAAATGTTTCCTACTACGGAGGACCCAATAAGGCCGCTCTCCCCAGGAACCTGATGCAAAGGCTTTCCAATTACCTCCAGGAGAGCTTCGTGGAGATGTCAATGGAGGATTTCAGCTCTATCCCCAGACATATAGACCGGATTTTACTGTAGCTGCACTGGCAGGGACTAAACAGTAGAGCGGCTTGGGCAGAACAATCATGCTACACCGGACATTGTTAGATTTTTTTCAGTAGTTGCACTGCCAGGGAGTGAACAGTTAAGCGCCTAGGGCAAAGTAATCATGAAAAACCCATTCTTAATATTCCTGTTCTGTGAAAAATAAATGTTTACATGTTTAAAACACTTACTGGCTGATCCTTCCCCTGATTCTGTGTCCGGGTTAACGGCTGGGGACGGTTGGTAGGGGGTCTCTGTAAGGGTGATGAAGAGATCCTGGCTGTCGGGGAAATCAGCGTTGTAAGCGCTGTCGACTGCCTCGTCCTCCTCATCTCCTTCCTCATCTTCCCCATCCGCTACCATGTCCGAGGAACCGGCCGTCGACAATATCCCATCCTCAGAGTCCACGGTCAGTGGTGGGGTAGTGGTGGCGGCCGCACCTAGGATGGAATGCAGTGCCTCGTAGAAACGGGATGTCTGGGGCTGGGATCCGGAGCGTCCGTTTGCCTCTTTGGTCTTCTGGTAGCCTTGTCTCAGCTCCTTGATTTTCACGCGGCACTGCGTTGCATCCCGGCTGTATCCTCTCTCTGCCATGGCTTTAGAGATCTTCTCATAGATCTTTGCATTCCGTCTTTTGGAGCGCAGCTCGGAAAGCACGGACTCATCGCCCCACACAGCGATCAGATCCAAGACTTCCCGATCAGTCCATGCTGGGGCCCTCTTTCTAGTCTGAGATTGCACGGCCATCTCTGCTGGAGAGCTCTGCATCGTTGCCAGTGCTCCTGAGCTCGCCACGATGTCCAAACAGGAAATGAGATTCAAACTGCCCAGACAGGAAAAGGAATTCAAATTTTCCCGGGGCTTTTCCTGTGTGGCTGGTCAGAGCATCCGAGCTCGGACTGCTGTCCAGAGCTTCAACAGAGTGGTGCACTGTGGGATAGCTCCCGGAGCTATTAGCGTCGATTTCCATCCACACCTAGCCTAATTCGACATGGCCATGTCGAATTTAGCGCTACTCCCCTCGTTGGGGAGGAGTACAGAAATCGAATTTAAGAGACCACTATGTCGAACTAAATAGCTTCGTGGTGTGGACAGGTGCAGAGTTAATTCGATGTAACGGCGCTAAATTCGACATAAACTCCTAGTGTAGACCAGGCCTCTGACAGCAGGTAGGGAGCAAGGGTCCAGATGTGAATTCTGTTAATTCAATCTCTCACAGAACTAAAGATCAATGGGGATGATGCTACAACTTAAAAAAAAAATTCCTATGCATGTAGTTTTTCTTCTGCAAACTTTTCTTGCTCAATTCGCATGCTGAATATTGTAGTCCTGAGGACCTGAAAGTGAAACTGATTGCAACCAACAGTGAAATTGACTCTTGATTTTCCTTACCCAAGCTAAAACATGAAAAAGGTAGACAGCATAAACAGTGAACAGTGAGCTGGATTTTTTTAAATTCTGTCACTTTTAAAAATCTAAGATGACAAGGTATAGAAAAGATTATTCTTTCAGTGACAAAATGTAATTTTTAAAGTTAACATTGTCCTTTTATTGCTGAACAAATAATTATCTTCATTATTTTCCTACTGTATTTTGGACAAAAGCTAATTTTTATCGGTGAATTATAAAACCCTGGGGAAAGGGTTTACAATGGGAGCACTGACATCTCCTTAATGGCAGAGATGCCAGCTGAGGCAACTGTAATAGAGAAGATATTTCAAAGATAAGAATCAAAGTGTTTTATCAAGGTTGTTCATCCTATTATGATCTCTACTTCTACAAATCTTTTAATGTAGAAAGTCACCTGCTGGACAAGAGGCTGTTAGTATTAATCTGTATATAAAGCATTTTTCAGTTACAGTTTGTGCCTGAACTATCAATGGGATGTCCTGTGTGGATTTTTCTTTTAATGAATTTTAGCTTAAAATGTTCTAAGTTCTAAAATATTCTAGAGCTTGTGAAAAGTTCAAACCTTTCATTCCGACACACAAAATTACACTTCCTGTTAGCAGTAAAGATCAGAGTCTGTTCTCAGTTGCACTGGTACAAATTCAAGATAACACCATTGAAATAGTGTAACTAACCTTGGATTTACATTGTTGTAACTGAGCTCAGAATGTGGCCCAAAGTCATTACATGTTGTGCTGAGATGATACCAGACCTTGGAGGTATTAAGCTTGGGTTAAATGCTCCAGCCACCTGAGAAGTAGCAGTAACTCAGTACAAAACACACTTTTGAACGTGTTATTGCAATTCTGAACTCTCCCTTTGCAAATATTTTCAAATGGGGAAGAAAAATATATTACATGTTTTTTCAATGCACTGCCAAACTCATAAAATAAATCCAAGAGGTAAGTCAAATTAGTTAAATACATTAAAAATAAAACTGCCTTCCATTCCCAACTCCCTTTGTAGTTCAGGGGATACCTACTATATTTTCATTAAAGTTAACCACTAACGTTAAAATGTCACTGGATTTCTTTTAACAAAGAGCTTGGGTAGATTGGCTAAAACACAGACTAAAATACCGCAGGTCTCTTGTTTCGTTGAGTCCTAGAATGGTGACTGCAATATTATTATGTATTACTATATTATGTATTTTTAAAATAAAAGTAAAGTACCCTAACACATATTGTTATTACACATTATATGAACAGCATCCTTCTGACTATGTTTGGCTGAGCTCCCTTATCTTCACACTATTGGACAGTGATACTAAAGAAATATTTCTCTGTGTGTGTGTTATAAAATAATGCTTTCACCCACTTACTATGACTGATGCATAGTTTGATTTAGTTGGGCATGCCTTCCATTATGATGAGATAAGTATTCAAAATATGTTAGCTATAAGATTTAAGATATAGATGGGACTGAAAAGGTCTAGGGAAGGGCAACAGAGTGTTTTTATAAATGTACAGTTGGACTTTCTAGAGATTGCAAAATCAGGATTATTTATCCATGAAAGAAAACTTAAAAGTATTCCTGCAAACACGCTTACACATGCTTAATTTTATACATGTAAGTAGTCACAATGAAATAAAAGGGCCTACTTGTATGCTTAAAGAAAAGCACAAGCAGGAAGGAAAACTTGATTAAGGTAATGTATTAAAATTATGAATATTAGAAATGAATATTTTATCCTGTCCAGTAATAACAGAACAAGTATTTACAGAGATTAGAGACCCAGCACATGGTTGGAGTGCCCTGACTTTATTTCCTGTTTACACAAAATCTTACCTCCTTGCTCTATGCCCCCTAGTGGCTGCTCTAAATATTTTTAACTAACACCACAATTTTCACACGGTATAATTAATGGTTCATAAGTTTAGAAGAACTTAAAAGAAATGTTTCTTTATATATGCCAATATAGGTCAGGGCCAGGGCCAGGCACCAGCAAAAGAAGCAGGTGCTTGGGGCGGCCAATGGAAAGGGGCGGCACGTCTGGGTCTTCGGTGGCAATTCGGCGGCGGGTCCCTCGGTCCCTCTCGGAGCGAAGGACCCGCCGCCGAATTGCTGCTGAAGAATAAAGCAGTGCGGTAGAACTGCCGCCGATCGCGGCTTTATCTTTTTTTCCCCCCCCACTTCACTGTTTGGGGTGGCAAAAAAGCTGGAGCCGGCCCTGTATAGGTGAGAGCCTGAGCTGCAGTGAGTAGCCTGTGAGGGATTCAGATGGGCAGAATGTTTGATTGAGCACAAATGGGATTTCCAGAGAAGAAACTTAGTCCTTTTAGCTTTTTGGGTGCTGTGTACAGCTGGTTGGGAATTTTCTGTTGATTTGGTTTTCCATCAAAAATATTTTAAAGTTTTTGCATAATTAAAATTTTCCAGGAACATTTTGAATTTGCTGAATTTTCAGTTTTCCATTGGGAAAACTGAAATGAAATATTTCATTTCAGGTTGTTTAAACCTGGGTCTAACCATTTCAATTTGTTGAACTGAACTGAAACATTTTGCTTAGAGTCAGTTTAACATTAAGCTGCTTATTCTCATGGGAGTTGTAATTTAGATACTTCATGTACCCATTCTCCCCTATGGGTTGGGTTCCTGGCTAGACTACATCAGCCAGGAAACACTCCAATATCCCCTCTGACAGAGCCATGTGATGCATCATATTGTCATATATATTTCCTGGGACAATATGGTCTCTTCCTATATGTCCCAGTGGTCACCCCATATAGATCTTGTATAGCTTCCTGCTACGAACTTAAAGCCCAGAGCAGATTAGCTCTGTGGCTTTTGGCAACTAGTGGGCAGAACAGTGACAGGACACTGTAGGCTCAATTGACAGCTGGATTTTGAAGCCAGAGCACCCAACAGATTTCACACCCAAAGCTGGAGTCAAATTTTCAAAACTCTAGCACTGCCCACCCTCACCTATCCTTGTTAACACCCCAGTTTCCAGAGCGCTTAAATTCCTGCTGTATGCCCAAAGCACCCCTTCCAAATTCCCCAATTCCCCTGATTCTACATATTCTATTTAGCATCTGATCCCTTCCAAGGACACAGTAACATATAATAAAGTAAGTTTTAATTAAGATCTCTCTTTGGCATAGAACTAGCCAGGGAACAGCTGCTCTATTCTGTGCTCTATAGGCCCATTGCGATAAAAGGGACATGCCAGCCATGCTAAATTTGTGTCAAGCTGGAAAGAACAACTTTTAGGAAAGGACTAATTACCTAATTGTTATTGAGGTTAGTGAGGCTAACATTTTATAACCCCAAAAAACTATTACATCTAGCTTCTTGTGAAACTGCAAGGTACCATTCATCACCACACTGAATCAAAATACATGTGAGATACGTCTGACTATGCAAACTATTGGACATTTTGAAAAATACACATTGCTTCAGTGCTCCACAGGACTTACTTTTTATCTTTCTCTTCTCTTGCTGCTTCATTTCTTGACTTTCCCCTATCTTTCCTCCCCTTTGCCCCATTTTCTGGGTCTGTTTTCTATTTTTCATCTTGACAAGGAAAATAGGCTTCTGGGCCAAGAAGCTTTCTATTACTCCACTGTAGCAATGGATTTAACACAGTGAGCTGGGTGTCTGTGTGGAATTTAAGGTGAAAGGGTGGTGCATAAACTAATACCATACCACTGTTTGTGAATTAAAAAACTTTACAATTATTGATAGCTGACTGGCATTGCTGATAAAGGGCAAAGGGCATCCATGGACCAGAAGAGCTAACTGGGCATGTAATTTCTAGATCTGATTGAAAAACAAAAGCACCTCCCCCAGATTTTCAAAATTGCTCAACACCCAGGGATCTCCCATATGTACCCCTCCCCTGCCAATGCCCCAAAAATGCATTCTCTACAAAAGCACAAATATAGAATGGGGGGGGGGGATTGAGTTATAAAATATGAAACATCTTAATTCTGGTGACCGCCTCACCTTTATATCACTGGGGGGAAGGGAGGAAGTAAAGGAAATGTAAGGTTGAATCTCTATTGTTTTATGATACACACAGCAGTGCATAGCAGTTGAAATTAACAAATAGCCAGAGTTAAGCACAGGCATTTATTCCACCTCAAAAGCAATTAAGAGGATGTATGCTAAGAAGTTAAGTGAGATTGTTTCTTTTTCAACAAACTATAACATGGGGGGGAAATATGTGGCTTTCTATCTAGGACTGAAAGACACTCAGGCCTGGTCTACACTACGCGTTTAGGTCGAATTTAGCAGCATTAAATCGAATTAAGCCTGGACACGGCCACACGACGAAGCCCTTTTTTTCGACTTAAAAGGCCCTTTAAACCGGTTTCTTTACTCCACCTCCGATGAGGGGATTAGCGCTAAAATCGGCCTTTGCGGGTCGGATTTGGGGTAGTGTGGATGGAATTCGACATTATTGGCCTCCGGGAGCTATCCCACAGTGCTTCATTGTGACCGCTCTGGACAGCACTCTCAACTCAGATGCATTGACCAGGTAGACAGGAAAAGCCCCGCAAACTTCTGAATTTCATTTCCTGTTTGCCCAGCGTGGAGAGCACAGGTGACCACGCAGAGCTCATCAGCACAAGTAACCATGATGGAGTCCCAGGATCGCAAAAGAGCTCCAGCATGGACAGAACAGGAGGTACGGGATCTGCTCGCCATATGGGGAGACGAATCAGTGCTAGCTGAACTCCGTAGCAGTAAACAAAATGGCAAAATATTAGAAAAAGTCTCAAAGGCCATGAAGGACTGAGGCCATAACAGGGACGCACAGCAGTGCCGCGTGAAAATTAAGGAGCTAAGGCAAGCCACCACAAAGCCAGAGAGGCAAACGGAAGGTCGGGGGCAGAGCCACAAACATGCCGCTTCTACGCGGAGCTGCATGCCATGCTAGGGGGTGCAGCCACCACTACCCCAACCGTGTGCTTTGACTCCATCAATGGAGAATCACACAACAGGGAAGCAGGTTCGGGGTACGAGGAAGATGATGATGAAGACAATGAAGATAGCTCACAGCAAGGAAGCGGAGAAACCAGTTTCCCCAACAGCCAGGATATGTTTATCACCCTGGACCTGGAACCAGTAACCCCCAAACTCACCCAAGGCATGCTCCCAGACCCTGAGGGCACACAAGGGACCTCTGGTGAGTGTACCTTTGTAAATATTACACATGGTTTAAAAGCAAGCATGTTTAATGATTAATGATTAATTTGCCCTGGCAATCGCGGCCAGTACAGCTACTGGAAAAGTCTGTTAACGTGTATGGGGATAGAGCGGAAATCCTCCAGGGATATCTCCAGAAAGCTCTCCTTCATGTACTCCCAAAGCCTTTGCAAAAGGTTTCTGGGGAGGGCTGCCTTATCCCGTCCGCCATGGTAGGACACTTTACCACGCTAGGCCAGTAGCATGTAGTCTGGAATCATTGCATAACAAAGCATGGCAGCGTATGGTCCCGGTGTTTGCTGGCATGCAGACAACATCCATTCCTTATCTCTCTTTGTTATCTTCAGGAGAGTGATATCATTCACGGTAACCTGGTTGAAATGGGGTGATTTTATTAAGGGGACATTCAGAGGTGCCCGTTCCTGCTCGGCTGAACATAAATGTTCCCCGCTGTTAGCCACGTGGTGGGGGGGAGGGGTGAAGTGATCATCCCAGAGAATTGGGTGTGTGTGGGGGGGGTAGTTGGGTTTGTGCTGCATGTTAACCCGGAAACCGCAGCCCCTCCTTTTACATTGCAAACCCATTTTAAATGGCCAACCCAACGGGTGCTTGGTATGGGAAATGAGGGCGCCACTGTTTGAAACCATTCCCACATGTTAAGAAGGTTAAAAAAGCCAAAATACTGTGGCTTACCATGGCTGCCTGCAAGCCGAAATCTGTTACCTGGCACTGCGTGAGTGATCTCTTACACCAAACCGGCAGGCCCTCAATATACGAGGAAAAATGCGACCTTGTAACGAAAGCACATGTGCTGTGTAATGTGAACAGCAAAATTTAACGTGAAAGAGTGTACCCATTGTTCTCTAAAATGTGTCTTTTTTAACCACCTCTTCCTTCTCCTCCACCAGCTGCAAATGTTTCTCCTTCACAGAGGCTAGTGAAGATTAGAAGGAGAAAACGGCGGACGCGGGATGATATGTTCTCGGAGCTCCAGATGTCCTCCCATGCTGACAGAGCACAGCAGAATGCGTGGAGGCAGTCAATGTCAGAGTGCAAAAAAGCACAATATGAACGAGAGGAGAGGTGGCAGGCTGAATTGCAGGCTGAAGAGAGCAAGTGGCAGGCTGAAGAGGAGAGGTGGCGTCAGCTTGCTGACAGAAGGCAAGAGTCGATGCTCCGGCTGCTGGAGCATCAAACTGATATGCTCCAGCGTATGGTTGAGCTGCAGGAAAGGCAGCAGGAGCAGAGACCGCCGCTACAGCCCCTGTGTAACCAACAGCCCTCCTCCCCAAGTTCCATAGCCTCCTCACCCAGACGCCCAAGAACGCGGTGGGGGGGCCTCCAGCCACCCAGTCACTCCACCCCAGATGATTGCCCAAGCATCAGAAGGCTGGCCTTCAATAAGTGTTAAAGTTTTAAAGTTTTAAACTGCAGTGTGTCCTTTTCCTTCCCTCCTCCCCCACCCCTCCCGGGCTACCTTGGTAGTTATCCCCCTAGTTGTGTGATGAATTAATAAAGAATGCATGAATGTGAAGTAACAACGACTTTATTGCCTCTGCAAGCGGTGCTCAAAGGGGGGAGGGGAGGGTGGTTAGTTTACAGGGAAGTAGAGTGAACCGGGAGGGGGGGTGGGCAGAGGGTTCATCAAGGAGAAACAAACAGAAGTTTCACACTGTAGCCTGGCCAGTCACAAAACTGGTTTTCAAAGCTTCTCTGATGCCTACCGCGCCCTGCTGTACTCTTCTAACCGCCCTGGTGTCTGGCTGTGCGTAATCAGCGGACAGGCGATTTGCCTCAACCTCCCACCCCGCCATAAATGTCTCCCCCTTACTCTCACAGATATTGTGGAGCGCACAGCAAGCAGCAATAACAATTGGAATATTGGCTTCGCTGAGGTCTATCCGAGTCAGTAAACTGCGCCAGCGCGTTTTTAAACATCCAAATGCACATTCCACCACCATTCGGCACTTGCTCAGCCTATAGTTGAACAGGTCCTGACTACTGTCCAGGCTGCCTGTGTACGGCTTCATGAGCCATGGCATTAAGGGGTAGGCTGGGTCCCCAAGGATAATGATAGGCATTTCAACATCCCCAACGGTTAGTTTCTGGTCTGGGAAGAAAGTCGCTTCCTCCAGCTTTTGAAACAGACCAGAGTTCCTGAAGACGTGAGCATCATGTACCTTTCCCGGCCATCCCACGTTGATGTTAGTGAAACGTCCCTTGTGATCCACCAGGGCTTGCAGCAGCATTGAAAAGTACTCCTTGCAGTTTATGTACTCGGTGGCTTGGTGCTCCGGTGACAAGATAGGGATATGGGTTCCGTCTATCGCCCCACCACAGTTTGGGAATCCCATTGCAGCAAAGCCATCCACTATGACCTGCACGTTTCCCAGAGTCACTACCCTTGATATCAGCAGGTCTTTGATTGCGTTGGCTACTTGGATCACAGCAGCCCCCACAATAGATTTGCCCACTCCAAATTGATTCCCAACTGACCGGTAGCTGTCTGGCGTTACAAGCTTCCACAGAGCTATCACCACTTGCTTCTCAACTGTGAGGGCTGCTCTCATCCTGGTATTCTGGCGCTTCAGGGCAGGGGAAAGCAAGTCACAAAGTTCCATGAAAGTGCCTTTATGCATGCGAAAGTTTCACAGCCACTGGGAATCATCCCACACCTGCAACATGATGCGGTCCCACCAGTCTATGTTTGTTTCCCGGGCCCAGAATCGGCGTTCCATGCCATGAACCTGCCCCAGTAACACCATGATTTGCACATTGCTGGGGCCTGTACTTTGTGAGAGGTCTATGTCCATGTCAATTTCCTCATCACTCTCGTCGCCGCTCTGCAATCGCTGCAATTGCCTCCTCGCCTGGTTTTGCTTTGGCATGATGTGGCTCTGCATATACTCCAGGACAATGCGCGTGGTGTTCATAGTGCTCATAATTGCCGCGGTGATCTGAGCGGGCTCCATGATCCCAGTGCTATGGCGTCTGGGCTGAAAAAAGGCGCGAAACTAGTGTCTGACGGAGGGAGGGAGGGAGGGGCAAGGGACGACATGGCTTACAGGGAATTAAAATCAACAAAGGTGGCTGTGCATCAGGGAGAAACACAAACAACTGTCACACAGAATGGCCCCCCCAAAGATTGAACTCAAAACCCTGGGTTTAGCAGACCGTTGATTTCATGGAGGGAGGAGGAAGCAAATGAATACAGAACAAATCTGGTCCATCTATTTTTTACGTCTTAAGCTGGCAGCAGATGGTGCAGCATGACTGATAGCCATCGGCATCTTCTGAGTGCTTGGCAGAAAATGCTGTATTACGACTGCTAGCCATCATCGTCAAGACGGTTCAATAGGACTGCCGGCAGGACTGAGTCTCCAGGAGACAAAACATGTCTGCCCAGGTGCCTCTGACCAAACTGAGGAGTATGACGACGACGGATACCAGTCGTAATACACCATCCACTGCCAAAAGGCAAGGAGCTGCTGCTGTGTAGCAATTCAGTACCACGTCTGCCGGCACCCACATGACATATGGTGACGGTGAGCTGAGCTGAGCTGAGCGGGCTCCATGCTTGCCGTGGTATGTTGTCTGCACAGGTAACCCAGGTAAAAAGGCGCGAATCGATTGTCTGCTGTTGCTCTGACGGAGGGGGAGGGGCCTGACGACATGTACCCAGAACCCCCCGCGACACTGTTTTTGCATCATCAGGCATTGGGATCTCAACCCAGAATTCCAATGGGCGGCGGAGACTGCGGGAACTGTGGGATAGCTACCCACAGTGCAACGCTCCGGAAGTCGACGCTAGCCTCGGTACTGTGGACGCGGTCCGCTGACTTAATGCACTTAGAGCATTTTATGTGGGGACACACACAATCAACTGTATAAAACCGATTTCTATAAAACCGGCTTCTATAAATTCGACCTAATTTCGTAGTGTAGACATACCCTCAGATAACAGTGAGGTGAAAGGGGTACAAGAGCCTAAACAGCTGAAAAGAAAGTGCATCCTTCCAGGGTGTTTTTGAACATCTAGCTACCTTCCCATTAAAAGTCAGGGGTTATTTGTTAAAGATGATGTTGTATACTTTTATAAGGTGTGACTATATTCCAAGAATCAAATTATCAAAAAACGGCCTCTAAATTTGAATCTGTAGTTTTGTCCATACAATCATTTGTGTCTGCAACAAAGATCATCTGCTTGAACAAACTGACTATGTGCACAAAAATTATGCTTTTTGTGGGCACATATATTTATCGATACTTTGCAGGTGCAGATTTAGGCTCTGATTGTGTGCTTCACATAAAGCACATGAGTAGTCCTGCTGACCTAAAGAGTGCTTGCAAGTGCTTGCAGAATCAGAGCCTGAGAGGCCACACTACAGACCCTTCCCTTTGAAAATCTGGGTCCAGTTATCAAATGCCTATTTGTATTTGTGAGAATATAGTGTTGGACTGAAGTATTTATCTTGCTTTTATTAGAAATTTGTTCCATATGGGATTGTAAATGTTAGAGCTTGTGAAATAATGGAAAATCTTTTCCATAATAGTTCACCCAAGTAAGAAAACCAAATTTGACTTGGCCTGTTCATGAATTCTTATTATTTGTTCTGTGTGAATATTGGCATGACAAAAATTTAGCTCATACAAAACTTTGCAAATATTGAATGTTGGGTAAGTAGCAAAGATTTCTTCAGTCAAGAAACAAAATTAATTCAGGCAAAAAGGGGAAAAAGTTCTAGAAGTTAGATCATCTAGTCAGGGAACAGTAGCAATAACATGTGGCTTATGTGACCAATCACAGAGTTCAAATAGCAAATTCTGACTATCAATAAACATACTATGCACAGTTTGCAAAAATTCCATCACACTATGTGCTTGTAAAAACTGTAAGAACAGTTTCAAGTTAACCAGAAAGTATGTAAATATCCTGAAAACAGAAAGGCAGGAGGAAGTTGAATAAATTGTTTGACCAACCTTAGTCAAGACAAGATGATTGTTTTTACTCATTTATTGGCAAATGAGGCTAACGTTGCTAGAGAATTTATTAAAAATATAGTAGCTTGTATTATGAAAAGAAGAGAAAGGGGAGAAAACACAAGGTGGTAGTTGCCAGAGGATCTTTCCACACAGTCAAAACTTTGGGGCCAAATTTTGGGGCAGATTATATTTCATGTGACTCCATTCAAGCTGACTCTGGATTGAGAAGAGGTCTGTTGTTATAGAGAAAGATTAAAGCTAATCTACTATGCTCACATTCAGCAACAACTGTAGGTAACTGTACCTTACATTATTCTTTGGGGAGGATGGGGGTGTATCTGCTACTGCTTCAGGTAACCACCAATATACAGTAAAATACTTGGGACAACAAGTCATATCATGTATATACGCATATATGGTGTGTATCGCACATGTACAGCTGCTCCTTTTGCAGAAAAACATCCCACTGTGTCTGATTCTAAGCCTGTGTCAATCTAGGAATCTTTGGGTTCTAGTAAGGGAATCCAGCTGGAAGAAAATTCACTGTATTATTAACAATAATTAATTCTCTTCTCCTTCTCCTCATTATACTGCTTCTTCTCTAGTTTTGTCGGTTTGTTCTCCATGCCCTAGTTTTTTTCCCCTTTCTTATAATTTTACATTAATTTAAAATAAGCTTTCCTGAGACTTGTGAGCTTTCTGAGATTGGGAAGGTTTTATTTAAATATGTGCGCTTGTCTGGCATTTCTCTCCAAGCTCCTACAGCTCTACTTAAGAGTTAAAAACTGTAATAAAATTGAAATATGTTAATATAAAAATGAAGAATGGGATTTGTCTTACCATATTAAGAAGATTAAGCAATGGCTAGATAGTCCTGGACCATCTAGGATTTAACTTCTACTTGTCAAAGTTGCTTCCTCATCTCTATAAAGACACTAGATTATAGCCCTTTTCCAAGGTCAGGGTACTCTGTCACTGCAAGTGAAAAGCATGAAAGAGATTTATTAGGCAGCAATACACATCTATGCATTTTATCTTTCTTCAGCATAAACACCTAGGAGAAGCTTGAAGCAGTGTTCAGAGGAATTCAAATGAATTATAAATGATGATAAAGTCTAACTTGATTCAAAAGCGATGGGGTTGCTTCATTTAACATTTTCAGTAATGTGGGCTGCCATTTTTTACATAGCCTATTTTATGTTTGAGTATGTACCACACACCATCTATTAGCTGGATTTGTCAAAAAAACAGTGTGCTCCAAAAGTCGCTCTAGAGTTGGGAAAAAATCATGAGCATATTTTATTTTATAATGTGCTTTAAAATTGTAATCACTTTGTGGAAAGGGGATCAAATTGGAGGAAAAGCACAGCAATGAGTCTTATAACCAACATGCATATAAATATACACCTCCAAATAGATAAAGCCAAATGAAAGAAGGAATAGCAAAGCATTGGAATCCTTTGTAGGCAGTACTTGATGGCTAGACACCATGGTGATGGATATATTAGGAATGCATAGATAGATAATACTGTACGTTAGTTAAAGTACAGGAAAGATACTCCCTAACCAGGGAAATGTTGAGATAAAGATTACTTCAGACTAGCACAACAGCAAAAATCAACATCAGTATTATCATTCATACTATTTGTCCTTGGGCCTCTCAAAGGCAAAAACAACATAATCAGTATCCATTGCCTGTGCTGTGCAATATTTCACCTTTGGAAAGAAAAATTATTGAAACTTTTTTTAAATTTCTTTCAGCTTTTAAACATGCAGATGGAACAGAACTGATGTTTGAAATGTCAATATTGATTAGTCTATTTTAGTCCACTGACTACAGGGAGAGCAGAAAACATTTTTTAATTTAAAACTAACCATACAGATTCCAATCAATATAATAGATAAAGAAATTAATTGGTAAGCATACGCTAGCAAAGCACTACCAACTGTTAGCATAAATTAAATATCTGATAATCTTATGTGTTGGATTTATTTACTGCTGATTCACAAAAGAGTGCAGGTTGGTATCAATCAGGTTATGTTCACTTTCACTACTGATGTTAAAAGAGAGCTTAGAACAGGGATCAGCAACTTTTCAGAAGCGGTGTGCCGAGTCTTCATTTATTCACCCTAATTTAAGGTTTTGCGTGCCAATAATACATTTTAACATTTTTAGAAGGTCTCTTTCTATAAGTCTATAGTATATAACTAAACTATTGTTGTATATAAAGTAAATAAGGTTTTTAACATGTTTAAGAAGCTTCATTTAAAATTAAATTAAAATGCAGAGCCCCCTGGACTGGTTATTGCACCATGGAGAGATGAGGAGTCAATGTGGTGTTTAGGATCCTCAGAAGGGGCCCACACTCCCAGGTACAAATTCCTGTCCTGTCCTGGGTTTTGGAACCTATGTCCCTTGCCTAGCGAGTGCTACTTAGTTGAGTGCGAGTCCCTCCGTCATAAAATGCCAAGTATAGTTCTACTGTCCTTGATTCACATAACCAGGATAACAACACTTTATTACTCCTGCCCCAATAACAAAGACACTGGGGATCCCACAGCAACCAAAGGGACCATTTGGGCAAGCAGTCCCATCGAGCAAGGCAGGGTGGGTGTGCCCATGCAAACGAGATCAGCTCCTGAAGTCCTTTTCCACAGCTCACCACCAGATGTCAGGGTAGAGCCCATTCTGACTCTGCTTACAATAAGAGCATAGGATTATTTTCAAATGATCGCCAATAGCCACAATTTCATTATGAAAATAGTAATTTTATACAACTACGGATTAAATTGTAGCTTTACAAAGTTGTGTAAAAGGCAGTGTCTTTTTGTATTATGCCAGGATCAGCCCAGGAAGCAGAGGGTGACTCAGGGTATGTCTGCACTACAGCTGTTACAGCATCACAGCTACAGTGCTGTAGCTGTGGTGCAGTAGTGTAGACACTTCTTACAGCTACAGACAGGGTTTTTCCATCAGTGTAGTTAATTCCTCTGTCTGAGAGGTGGTAGGTAGGTCAATGGAAGAATGATTCCATTAACCTAGCCACGTCTATACTGGGGGTTAGCTAACTATAGCTTTCATGGCACAAAATTTTTCATAGTCCTGAGTGATGTAAGCAGATTGCTCTAATTTTTAAGTATAAATCAGAGTCACGATCTGCCTTCAGGTTTTCCTCTGTTCAGAGGTGGTGGGGACTGTATCATACACTAGCCTGTACCTGATGCATCTTATCTCCTCTGGCATGCTGGCATTGTGATAGCAGGGGGTAGAGCATTCTCCTCTCTTTCTTGCCCACGCGCAGTGGGGTGGGGAGGAACATACTGTTCTCTCCTCCATGCTGCTACCTGCAAACACTTATCTCAGTGTAAGTATGTGATTAGCTTCATTGACATCAACAGAGCTACTCCAGTGTGTAAAGAGAGGCACATACACAACAGTGACAGGATCAGGGTCTAAGGTTTAGAGGCTGCCTGCTCTTCACTGTGCAAGTTTTTTGTACTTTCTGTGTGTTTGCTATTTCTCTCTCCTGCTGTTGTGTGTTTTCTGTACTGTGTTTGCTTTTACCCATCATCCTTGACTCAAGATCAGTTTTTGACCCCAACTCAGAACATCACCACGGTATATTTGGATGATGTGTTTAACATACCATAAAGATCCCTGGAACTGGACTCCCACAAAAAAATGTCATCCACACCCTTGTGTTTAGGCTGACACAGGTTATTTAAATGGTAATAGCTTCAAATGCCCGCGTATGGTATTTATACCATAAGTACTGTCTTCCTAGCAGATTCAAAAACCAACAGCAGTGGCTATCTCAGGGCAAGACAAGGGATGGGAATCTTAAATATGTTCAAGCTAGGTTAACAAAACACCTTAAAGTTTGATGCTTGGCTGCACATTATCAGAACTGCAGAAGAGGCTGGCAAGCTTATAAGAGCAAACTCTTGTGTACTTCTTGCTTCATACAAAGAATGTATGGGATCTTTAAGAGATAGTGGTGGCCAGGGGCAGCTCCAGGCACCAGCGCAGGCACCAGGTCGCTGTGAGGTACGCCGAAACCGCGGGACTGGCAGATCACCGGCAGAAACGCCGCCGAATCCGCGTGACCGCGGACTGCCCGCAGGCATGCCGCCGAAGGCTGCCTGACTGCCGTGCTTGGGGCGGCAAAAAACAGAGCCGCCCCTGGTGGTGGCCTGGACTTCCAGTTTACTTCTCATCTGAATGATGATCTCATCTGAATAATATAGTGACCCTGTTAGACCACACTTAGATTTTACTGCCAGAATGTGGCCTTGCCATCCGTCATGCTAGAGCACGGCTTCATCAGCAGTGACTCAGAGGAAAATCTTCCCTTGCTGAATCACCAGCATCACTTCCTGCAGCAGCTAGATATTCTTAGTGGTTTCCGATGCAATTATTGTAAAAGCCGAGCCTCTGGGACTTTATGGGATCACAGCACAAGGAGGTATCGCTACAGGCCATCTATGTACAGCATCACTAAATCAGACAGAGGCACATAGCAAGCACATAAACTAAAATAAACTACATAATATGCTCAAACTCTAAAAACCAAAGCGTTTTAAAAAAATTACCTGCCTCATCAGTCATCCAGATTTATCACTCTGGAATAACATCTTATTCTTAAATGATCAGCCTGTGGCTGTGTGAAAGCTGTATATGTCAAAGCAGAATGGCCACCTCCCACTGTTTATTACTGGCATTTCATTGTACTTTTTCCTGTTTCATGGTTGATGCCTCTTTTTTGCTTGGCACCCTGTTTATTGGCTGATGTTGATGCAGCTGACTCCCTTCCTAGTGAGTGAATTTATTATGAAAGATGTCTCCAGCCTGTAACATCCTTGGATATGGATAGCTTGAGACTATCCCACATATTAGCAGTGATGTCCTGTAGCACTACTATGGGTAGGTCTATACTTACCTCCGGGTCCGGCGGTAAGCAATCGATCTTCTGGGATCGATCCCGGAAGTGCTCGCCATCAACGCCGGTACTCCAGCTTGGCGAGAGGAGTATGCGGCATCGACGGGGGAGCCTGCCTGCCGCGTCTGGACCCGCGGTAAGTTCGAACTAAGGTACTTCGACTTCAGCTACGTTATTAACGTAGCTGAAGTTGCGTACCTTAGTTCGAAGTGGGGGGTTAGTGTGGACCAGGCCTCTGTCACTAAGTATGCCACTCCTACTTTAAAAACCTTTTAGATTAGGTTAAAAAGAGATGTTAAAAATCAAATAAACTTTTACAGACTTTGGGCCAGCTCCTTCACTGGTATAAATCAGCATAGCTCTATTTCAAGATGAGGATCTTGTCCTTAATGTTTTGTCTTATGCTCAGGATATGATTATACTGCTCAGTAACAGTAATAAAGGCTAGATAGAAGACTGATATGTAATCATAGTAAATGAATCCCCAGATATCATCCACGACACATTGACCAGTAGATCTGAAAATCTAAGGAAAAGTTTCTAATCCATAGACCTTATTAGGTGGGATTTTCAAAAGCACCTCAATAATGAGGAAACAGCGATGGGGGGGGTGGGGACATCTGGAGTCCTCCCCTTTTCCAGCAGTAGAAAGTGGGAAGGGTTTTGTTTTATTTTGAGTCTCTCTTTTGTTTATTAATAGATCTGCCCTTGAGGAAAGGGATGTGCAATTGAACTCAAGCATTTGGGGTTTATTTAGACAGCCTCTGCTGGTGAATACTATGGACCTAAATGGGCATCTAAAGAAAATATTGCTGCAGAGTGTCAGATACTCAATAGGGATATTAATGAAATCAGAGGCTTTTCTTAAACCCTATAGACACAATGTGCAGTCTTTCAAAAATGTCAAGATCAGAGTACAGTACTGTTTATATCTACAGTGTGTGTGTGTGTGTGTGTGTGTGTGTGTGTGTGTGTGTGTTAGTTAAAGAAAGCCCAATATAACACAACAGTCAAATGTAGAGGTAACTTGAAGAATAATGTTATACCAATAAAATAAAAACCAGCAGGATCTTATTAAGAGGGATAAGGCAAAGATGCCACATTTATTGTAAATATAATGATAAAGCAAAAGATAAAAGTAAACAACGATGTTTGACTACTTATTCCTATCACTACTTATTCCTTATACACACACATATATATATATAGATAGATAGATTCATTCACACAATCATTCATTCAAGTTTTGTATAGGTGTTATAGTTACCAGCCTAGAAGTTGCTCATGCCAAGTTACTGGCCAGGTAGCTTGGTCATGAGGATGGAGCAGAGTCTGTGTCAGATGCATCTGACGCTCCTGGAGGTTGGCAGCAGAACCAGAGAGACTCAAAGTCATCAGTCTTTAGAGTCCATTTTTATAGGAATTAATTCCTATGTTAGTCTATGGGAGCTGTTTCATCCTGCTGTTGCTGACTCAATCAGCAGATGGCACACATTCCTGTCCAAAGTGGCACATTCCTGGTGGCTCCACATTGTCTGAAGTTTGTGTTTCTCATCCTTCCAGGTGATGGGGTGGATCCCAGTTTACCCTCCGGGGGTTTTCTGGTCATCCACTTGACACATTCTTCGGCCGATGGATACTTTCTTTCTAGGCTGGCACCTCCCTAACCATCCATGTATATCAAGCATTCATCAGCATACATTCCATACCTTAACCATATTTTAATTTACTGTCTCCACCACTTTCGGGGTGTGTGCTAATTCATTTGAGACT
>NW_020664562.1:15811632-15833132 GCF_002925995.2 Terrapene triunguis | reverse complement strand
AACCCATGGTTGTGAATTCAATCCTTGAGGGAGCCGTTTGGGGCAAATCTGTTTGGGGATTGGTCCTGCTTTGAGCAGGGGGTTGGACTAGATGAACTCCTGAGGTCCCTTCCAACCCTGATATTCTATGGTCCTGCATATTCTTGGAACAGACACACATCCTTTCATTCTCTGTGAATGAAACTCCTTTACTGTTGCTTTGCACTTGAGGTTTATTTATAACAATGGCACTGCTCTATCTTTTGAAAAGTAAATTAGCCCCTGCAGATGTTGATATTAAACAGCAGCTACTCAGGATAATAAATCAAATGTTCAGTAACACTTTTGATTGCTAGGTAGGCGAAATGTATTTGTAGCAGTAAATTACACTAATTGATCTTTATACCAAAGGCATCATTTGGGCAGCTTTATTCCAGTCTGATCTAATAAAGAGCACTGACAATAGCACTCAGCTGAAAACTGGCCTGTGAATCTCTCTGAATAAATATGAGATTTAACTTTCTGAATTGGAATTTAATGTCTCGATAATAAAAAAGAAACTGTATTAATGCTAATACAAGATATCTAAGTCCCAAAGAGTTAATACCTACAAAGCTGAGGCTTTGTCTCTGCTGGGGATTTGCCCTGATTTCAACTATTGGAAGCGAGCACTGGGGTAGCTGTACCACTGCAAAATCCAAGTATGTGCAGACAGAACCACTCTGATTTCCTCTGGGGTAACTTACACCAGTCTCAAGCAGGAGTGCATTACAGCAGTGTAAAATCACAGCCTAATGTGCTTTTGTCTTTCAAAAGTAAGGACTCGCACTATGCCTTTACACCTGATGGCTGAAATCCCAAATGCAGACAATTTAGGCTGTGGTATAAACAATGAAAAATGGAAATGTGGGGAAGAGATTTTCAAGCGTTTATTACCCACAGCTGGGAGGCAGATTTTACAATGAGTTCAGCGTCCAGCGTATTGAACTCTTCTAAAAATTTGGTCACTCATTTTGGTACATGAATAGGAGACAACCCCTTTTGAAACACTGACCTTGGTTTTGAATCGGGCAAATAAAGTCAATTGAAAAGAGATGTATTACTGAAGGACAGCACCTAAGGGGCTTCCCATCTATTTAACTGGGAAAGCCTTAGGTTCCATCACCACTGGTATAAGAGAAATTTACTTTTCCTGGATAGTAATGGCTCTTTTAAAATCATGAAGAGTAAATATATTTGGCAATCTAAAAACACTTTGGTACTGCATGCACAGTCAATGGTTTTATATGAAAAATAGCTACTGCACTTACACAGTTGATAACCGCCAAAGTTAAATATTTTAGAGGTTCTGTATCTCAGATGACAGGCTAGCATGCAGAATACTGACATAACTTTAATAATAACCATCCGAGTGGATACAGTTGTAAATATGATTTAAATATGAATCCTATAAATATTACAATCCTGATCTTGTGAGGTGTCTTCAGTGCATTTTACTATATACATTGAAAAAAAAGGCATAACAATGGGAATGGACATAGCAAAATTGTCTCATGGTGTCTGTCTTTCCTTTATATGTCTTGAGATGAACACAATAGGTCAGATCCTGAAGTCCAGCCAAGCTACACTCAACACAGGACTCAAGGAGTAGAGGAAAGATGGGTTAAATCCACCTTCTTGCTCCCCTGCTGTTGATGGTAGCTAGGGCTTGGTTTGAGAGTGGTGCAAAGGGTCCAGAGAAGGGACCAAGGACTTGGCCTATTATTTCCAGCAAGGATTGGTACCCATATAACTGCTTTGTTTAAGGACAAAAAGCACTCCCCAGAGAGATACGGTCTTTGAGCCTTAAAATCCCAGCTGTCCTGCAGGAACTTACTGCTGTTCACCAGAGCTCATCCTTGTGGCAGGAAATCTCTTGCAATTATATTAAGGCTCCAGGACTTAGAAATACTGAGGAGGAACTATGCTGGATTAGCCTTCAAAGAACAAGCTGACTGAAAAGCTAAATGAAGATTTATGGGCCAGATTCTCAGCTGGTATAAATTGACATAGCTCCTAATTCTGGCCCTCTCTTTCCATCACATGGCATTTCAAGAAAATACAGTATTTGATTTGAATATCTGCAAGAGTAGCATTAGCTTATGAATCTGTCATAACCTCAGAAGTACAAGTTCATATTGGTCGGAAGGGCCTCGCATCACCCTGGGGTGATGTTCTGTCCAGGCCTTAGGGGCAGAAAGATGTTTCAGTCATGAAAGCTTCTTTGGGTTACTGCAACCATTTCATGACAAAAAGCCAAGTTTCTGGTTTAATACTGAATAAGAAAATTTTACACAACGGTACTCATCGACCTTGTTACATCTGAAAGGTCCTTTCTGTATATTAAGCTAAAATTGCTTAAGACCATACAAGACCACCACCCACTCACATCCCAGAATGTTGTCATCAAGCATGGCGTACCAGGCAACTATATTTAAAGAAATTTCAACATATTTTGCATGCAGCAGCAGAAACAGTATGCATTTCAATCCTAAGGTTCAAAATGTTATCAGTTCCCCATCATTTGCTATATGATACAGTTTAGGGAGAAGTTTGCACTTATCAATTTTTTTTCCCAAAACAGTTAATTACACAGGAGACTATTTACCATATCAAAGCCATTCTGATTGTTATGGCAATCAACTATATTTAGTTAAATTAGCATAGATGTATATATTTTTATAAAAAAGCTACAAATAACATTCCAGCATTTCTCAAATCCACATCCTACCCAGAGCCTCACTTCCCAAATACTAATTTCACATACCCTGGTGTCTAGCTATTTTTTTTAATTCAGCCCAAGATGTAGGATCTTCAGGACCCAGGATCTGTATATATTCACACAGAATACTACTATGGAAAGGGATGAGACTGCCAGGCCAAAAGCCAAAATTGTGTTTAAATTGGTAGTATTTACAGTTATTCATCAAGAGTGAAATTTGCCTGGGATGCCCAAGGTGCTTCACATCACTGAAGTGATGCATGAGTGTGCTTTAGTTGCAGTTGATGCTGCCCATGTATCCTTATGTATTGTAGAATGGGTCTGTGTAGGGCTGTGTGGAAGGTCACCAGGGCCAGAGAAGGAGCCAAGCAACCCACATTTAGCCTCAATCCTGCAAAAAAGTGGGGAGTTGATACACATTGGTGATACAATAATGTCTTTTGGGAGCTGGCAGTTGTATAAAATTAAAAACATCAAGTCTGTTTTATTGGTGCCTATTTAGGAAACTCTAATTTATTCTGTTGGACTCAGGTCTGAAAGGAGTGATCCACAAATCCTCTGAATTTAATTATTAGAGTATAACATAGCAAAAAATGAAATTACCACCCTTAAAAAGCCATCAGTTAATTCCTGTGCACCTACCAACCTATTGTACTTAGCAACATGGGCCAATAAGGACTCATCTTACTGATGTGCTGCTATTTATGATGCTTAACACTGTGTCATGTTTAGGGCTTGGTTTCTGATTGTCTATGGACTCATTCCAGACCATCTAGAATATTGTCTCACCATCAACATCCATGAGTACCGTCTACAGCTACATTCTTCTGGAGCAATGGAATTGCCAAACAAAAGATTGACACTAGTGAGAGTTCAAAACAGAGTGTTCCGCTAATAAATCTACTTAAATGCAGTGTCTTGGATTTTAAAATAGTATTTTAATTGGAATATTTTTGGTCATACTGTGGCTCTCATGAAAAAAAATCAGTTATAAGTTAATGTGCTAATTTATGAATTTAGAAAACCTGGAGCATTGTAGGAGGTATTTTAATCAATTTCCTGCCAAACAGCTTTATAACAAATATCACAAGATAGGTAGTAAAGTTATAGTGATATTTGCCTGAGATGTGCTGGGAAGCCTCCAGCATGCAAATAATATGTACAGGACAATGGCAGTCTGACACATTAGGTTAAATACACTATTTATATGGCTATTTTAATGCTCTAACTAATGATTTCCAAACTGGATAAGATCCTATACCTGTATGGTTTACAATCTGCAAGAGCCACTGAGCTTGCTTCCTCAAACACAATTGTTTCCCTTTGCCGTAAGAAATTAATTTTTTGTGGGATCAATCCAAATGGTACTATGTGGAAGATGTTTTTTTTGGTCTCCTGTCTAATTTTATCTTGTATTCCTGTTAGCATAAACATTAACATAAAAAAATGAATCCATGTGGGCATTTGTGTAGTATATAACACAATCACTTTACCATCATGGAACTGCAAACGTCTCTAAGATAGAATAAAGCACTCATTTACTTTGCCCACAGTTCCTCACAACTATTTACATCCGGAAACAAAAAATAGCTTATCCGGCTGAAGAGATTTACGTAGCTAAAGTAAAGGAAATTAACTGAGCAGGAACTGGGCTAAAATACTAGAGCTTTGATTGTGTGACATTGCAAGAGGAATTTTAATGTCAGGTGGTTATGTGTGGACCTTGGTTTAATGGTTGAGGTTTGAGCACAGGCTAAGTCTGTAGAACACAGAAGTGATACTGATTGGCAAAAGGAAGAGCTTTGAAGAAGTGATAAGGACAATGCCTGCTCCTTCGTTGAGGGTATCTTCTCATCTATAGTCAAAGTGGTTCACAATCTCAGCTTCTTTTTGAAGTCTTACTGTGCCTGTGCATCCAAAGAGCAGCCATTGCTAGGAATGTCTCTTTGAATCTGCAGTTGGAGAGAAGACAGCAGCAAGAGCAGGGAAAATGCTGCAAAACGTTTTCCAGCAGCATTTGCTTAAATTTTTATACAAGTTTATTTCAATAGTGTTTGCCCAGTTGAGTATTCACTGTTCTCAAATATTCTTTCATAGAAGTTTCTAGACAGGACAGTTCACTGGAACACTGTGTTGAGGAAATACTAGACAATTATCATGGCTGTTTTCATTCTGCCCATGGTAATATTGTTAAATCTGGAGAAGGACCTCATGACACGTCATTTTAGTTTTGCTGCAAACAAAATTTTCCTTATTAGTCAAATCTGAACATTGGCAGGTACGTGGGGACTATTGATGGAATGTCACCAGCCGAGTACTGACAGGGACACCTTAGAGGTGTGAGAAGTTAAATATACTGAAGACGTTAAGTATCCATTTCTTTTGGATGAATAGTCAGTACAACCTCTGTAAAGTCCCCTGTGTCAGATTCAGAGTAGTTAATAAAAGAAAAGTGAATACTGTTTGGCACAGCCCATTAGTTCAACAAAGCAGCTGCTCTAGATTTCCATGATGTATCACGTCAGCCACCTACTCCCACAAATACCAAAATCAATCTAATCATGTCCAAAATTTAAAGGATTTTGTGCAGCATTCCAAACCCCTTATAGCTAAAGCTGGCTGAAATCCAAATATATCCTTTCATAGCAAAATAAATCGTAATTAGCTTAAAAGTAGATCACATTCTTGGTGTTACGGGGCCAAGATTTACCTCAGTGAATAGTCATTTTGAGTGCTTCAGTGTTCAATTTCCCATATTTTGAAGTGGCCTGATATCCAGACTGCATATATTCAGGACTTTCTAAAAATCAGTCCCCTTCAACGGTACCTCAGACTAAGAACCCAAAAACTGAGGGATCCAAAGTTACTAGTAACTTTCAAATCTCTTGTCCATAGGTTCTATTCTTCTATCCAATCATCAGAAAATATTGTGGTAAATTAATTATGTAGAGCGGGTCAGCTTATGCATGTTAACTGGGCTGGGTATTTAATCAGAAATTGATTTATTTTCTTGTAAATGACCATTTGGAATTGCCTTACATTAAAGAAACTAGTATCGATAATGGTATTTCATGCATTTTCATGTTAGTTGTATCAACTCATTTAACCCATATTAAGAATGAAAATGCTGCTACTTCCAACAGATAGAAACAGCTTGTCCCTGATTGTAGTTGTTGGGCTGGTTCATCTGCTTCTGATGCCAATTTAACAAGTGATTCTCAGATCAGGTTTTGCCAATAAAAATAATTTTGAACATAAAAGATAAAAGTTTATTTCCCTGGTTGTCAAGCCAATATCTTCTTTTCCCACCCTCCCCATGTACAACTGAACTTTAAACATCATCTTAAAAAAAAATCACTTAATTAAATAATGTATAGGTGTTTTAGGTGTTCTGCTCTTCTTGAATTTGATGAAAAAGCGTGTACCAGTTGACAAGCTCTTGAACTTAAAAGGGAATACATCTTTGATGTCAAGTGTGTCTAAAGGAGTCTTGAGTAAGAGTTATATGAAAATGGCCTCACCACCACTCAATCTATTCCCAACAGTTACCTGCCAGTCTAAGTGCCTCTGTACCATTATAAAAATCTGTCAAGCATTCAAAATCAATTACACACAAGATGTCAAGTGCTGTCATGCCAGCTGTCCTTTCAGTCCACAGGGGCTCTTACTACCCATTTCCAGTTAAAAATACATTCAACTACATTGTTGTTTTTCTCAACAATGGTTCACTGTATTATGCTAATCTTCCTCATTTCCATGCACTTTAATATATTAGTGTATGAAAATAACTGTATGGTTGTGCCTGAGAATTAAATGATATATATCAAAAATTACAAGAGATTAACACAGAACTATTCCAATATTTGCATACTTATAAGGATAAGAGTGAAGTGCTATTTCACAACATATTGTACTGGATGGTCCAAACATACTCCTAAAGTTACTTTTGAAGGGATTACATAGAAAAGGTCAACTACTTAAAACACTTCCATTTTGTTGTACTTTTTTAGGCTTGTTCTAGATTTCTTTAGAAAATAGGTCTGGAAATCAGACTAAATAATCAATATTACATAAAAATGATGGAAAGTACTCCAAATAGTCCTTCCTGACTGCTCTTTACACACTGGCAAAGGGACAGTACACTTCCATTCATTTGCCCTGACATGCAGAAGGACTGCTTAAGACTCAGTTTACCACAAAAAGAATGGCTATATTTGCCTAAGGTAGATTTCTGGCCACACCATTCAATTATGCTGAGTCATATACTGTTTCTCATGCAACATTACCATTTCTGTACCCAGCAATTTAGAGGGACAAATTGCTGAGACAGGTTTTGGTTGCAGTACATGTAATTCAATTTAATCAATTATTTGAGAAAAATAATCTAAAGAATGAAATATTATACCACTACACATCACTTCCATATTATTTTTTGGGTTAGGTTTCTTTTTCTTACCATAGGAATTAAGGACTTCAATGGGAAAAAGATCTGATCCTATAATGGGGATAACTCCTTAATAAACAGCAAGCTGTCGCCCCAGAGAAGTTCCCATAGGTAGCTTTGATCTCATGTGCAGCGCAATCTTAATACCTTGCCAACGTCATTATTCAATTACAGTAGTTCTTAATTTGTGGCCTGATCCTGAGATGGATCCTACATAAATATCTCCAATTGATGTTAAAGATGATGTGCAAAGAGGAAAATTGATTTCTAATGCATAAAGAAAATCTAAAAGCATAAAAGTTTGAAAAAAAAATAGTCTCCGGGGTATTTTTTTTCCTACTTGTTCTATACTATTTTAGAAATATCAAGAATATAAAATGTTGTTATTAAAACTGGTCAGAACATTTGACAAAATTTCATTTTTACAGAAACATATCAGTTTTGATGGCATTTTCGTGGGGAAGGTTTTTGAGGTCCAGGGTTCTCTGGTCACTTCTGACAAGAGACAGAGACACAGAGAGAGAGAAATCAAATACTATTCAGCATACATTGATTATGTATGAAATAGCATAAGAGTTAACCATAACACTAAATAACACAATGACACAGTGGAACCTCAGAGTTACGAACCCCAGAGTTACGAACTGACTGGTCAACCACACACCTCATTTGGAACCAGAAGTATGCAACCAATCTGCAGCAGAGACAAGAAAGAAAGAAAGCAAATACAATACTGTACTGTATTAAACATAAAGTACTAAAAATAAAGGGAAAGTTAAAAAAAGATTTGACAAGGTAAGGAAACTGTTTCTGTCCTTGTTTCATTTAAAATAAAATGGTATAGTAAAGTTTCAAAACTGTATTAATTCAATGTTCAGTTGTAAACTTTTGAAAGAACAACCATAACATTTTGTTCAAAGTTACAAACATTTCTGAGTTACGAACAACCACCATTCCCAAGGTATTCATAACTCTGAGGTTCTACTGTAAATGGATGATAAAATGAACTAATTGGGCTACACTAAGGTTTTTGATCTGGAAACAGTCATTTCTACACTGGTCTGTTTTGCCAAAATGTTCAAAAACATTTGATTTCACTCCAATGTGGAACAAAACCCAATTTTGAATCATTGAAAGATGTTTTGAAATAGAATTGTCATTCTCTGGACAGGTTTAATAGTTTCCCATGATTTTAAAAGAGGATTTATTGGCGGTCTCAGAGATACATAGACTGTTAGTGGTACTAAATATTTGTCTTTCTAAATTGATACCTTTGTCTACCCAATCCTGCTCTCAATGAAGATAATGGCAAAAATCCTTTTGATTTCAGTCAAAGCCGAATTGATTCCCCCAACACAGAACATAGCAATGCAAATCTTTGCATAGTATGGAATATGTCCTGTGTCAATCATATATTTTCTTTTAGTGTTCCATCAAATTCAGGATTGCTATGAAGAAAAATATTGAAATATCTATTGCATGTTCTAAAAGACCCTAATCTTACCACATGGCTGTTTTTATTGTTTCTGGTATAGTTCACTCTCTCACCGGCAGTCTTTTGTAGCTAAGCTAATCTTGTATCTTGGCTAATGGAATGAGAAAGCAAATGTTAGGTTTTTAGAACTGTCTGGATCTGCAGTAGATAACAAGCACTATGATTACATCCTGTCTCTGATATGCATAGCATTACAACAAAATAAAGCATATTTAGATCTTTTACTCCCATTTGAAAATGGTAGGCTTATTAGAAATAGTGATAACTGTGTTTAACTTGTGTTTGGATTTGTGTGTGCACATAAAAACACACACTAGGCTATTTCTCCCTTACTGCACATGCAGAACTAATATCGACATAAGAAGGAAATCCACGAACAGGTTCATGACTTTGTGTGGAAATACATTTTAAATAAATCAGGAATTGAATAAAAAATAAGGTTGACAATTCAGTCATTAAATCGTATAATAAGGTCAACATTAAACAATGTTAATACATTTGTTGTTAAACAAGAGAACGGTAATGCATTGGTATTTCATCACTATATCCATTTGCTTGTTCGTTACATTCTTTTTCTCAGTCCAGTTTGGGTCTTCTAGGCCCTGATCCTTCAACGAGCTCCACATATGCCATTCCCCTCCCCAATACAGAGCCCCACTGAAATCAGTGTATTGCCCCAGGGATTCATGGGTCTGCCCAAATCAAACTCATTGCAAGTTTGGGGCCTATGAGCGTAAACCCTTCAGAGAAGGGATAGTTTCTCCATACAGCACCCTATACTACAGGGCCTCATTCCTGCCTGGGTCTTTGGGTGCCACCATAATATCAATTTTTATTAATAATAGAGCTATATGGCAGTGAGGGAATATTTGAATTATCCAAAGTTTTCACCATGTAGCTGGAATCAGTTCCATGCCTCTACAATACAGCTTCTAGATCATACATGATTGTCTAAGACTACAAAATACTCCAAATCTGGTTTTGATTGGTTTCCATAGTCACATAAAAATTGGTACAAAACAATTGTGGAAACATTATAGTAGACAGTAGTGTCTTGACCAGTTTGTGTATAATATGGAAGAATTTCTGAAGGACAAAGAGGAAGGATACGGTCCTCAGATTATAATCAACAGACTGCGGACTTAAACTGCGTAATGGAGATCTGTATTTGTCTCCATCCACTAAAAATATGAAAGTTGAAAGGCATGACGTTAGTCTATTTGAAAGGAGTGGGTATTTTGATAGCTTTAGAAAGTTTTGCATGCTTAGGAAGCCACTCCCAATCCTGCCCATCCAAAGAGTATCGTCATTGCACTGCAGGTTCAACAGCAGCAGCATATACACATGCACACAAAAATGTTACTTAAAGAGGCTGTCCCTTCAATGACCCTAACTGGAAACTTAGAAAATGTCACCATCTATCAGAATCAGAATCACAATATAAACCAGAGTCTCTGAAAAAGAAGGTCAACAAACAGAATATAGTGCACAAAAATCCTCACAAAATGCAAAGGACGCAGTAGAAATACATATATCTTATTGTATTTTTTATCTGCATGTATGCATATAAGCACCAGAATAAAGGGATATAATAATGTCTGTTTTCAAGGTCAGGATGAAGAAAACACAATTCCTTAATTAAATAACACTGTCCGTTACCTAGCAGCCAGTGGGCTTATTCTAAAGCCAGCTACTGGTCATGGAAAATAAAACAAAAGGCCAGATCCTCAGCTGTGGTAAATTAGTGTTGCTCCATGGGCTCCAAGGGATCTCTGCTGATTTATACCAGCTAAGAATTTGGCCCCATATCCTTCCAAAGAATCTAAGAGAAGCTTGTGTATATATATGTGACAGGACTCTACTTGATACAATGGCAGATTAGAACAAGTGTCTGGATCAAAAGTTTCTGTTTAAGTGTAAGGCCTCTGTTTCTGGAGCAGAAGGAGGGATAATTCAGTGGTTTGAGCATTCGGGGGGAGGGATAGCTCAGTGGTTTGAGCATTGGCCTGCTAAACCCAGGGTTGTGAATTCAATCCTTGAGGGGGCCACTTAGGGATCTGGGGCAAAAATCAGTACTTGGTCTTGCTAGTGAAGGCAGGGGGCTGGACTCGATGATCTTTCAAGGTCCCTTCCAGTTCTAGGAAATAGGATATCTTTATTTATTTTATTTTAGATTCCACATGTTGAATGTGTAGTCAATAATTGATGTAGATGGTCAGGGCTGTTACGCTATTTAATAGTATTATCACATTATATTATCACACCACATATTCAGGGCCACTGTTGGTATTATAATAGGAAAATATAAAGACACTGTTGGGCATACTGCTTTCTCATTAAAGATGAATATGCAACTCTTCACACATTATACATCTGCCTTCTCTAATTTATACCCAGATGATAAAGCTGTAGAGTGAGCACTCAGGACAATTCCTTGAAACAGCTTTGTAACAGTAGATTTCCCTCTCTCTTTCACTGTAACAGCTATGGGTAGTTCTCTCAAAAGATGTCAAGTTGACTTGTCGCTGAAACAAACCAAAGCAAAGGTTTGACAGCTGTTTACAGTTGTTTGCGGTCTTGCTGTTGCCTTTTGGGTCCATGTCCTAACCTGTTCTCTCCCTGGTGCTGTAAATATGTCAGAATGAGTACTGGGATCTCTATGTAAGAGCGTCTTGCTGCTGTCTCTGTCTACCACCAACTTTCACATCTGGCGAAACTCTCCTCTCCATCCTGTGCTGATGCAAATCTCAGCCTATAAGCCTTCAGTATGTGTGTTTCTAATTATAATGTAATCATCAACCATATGTTCATACAGCAGATGGAGATGTATGGGGGGAGTCTTACAGCAGGACAGCATAGTGAATGAAGAATAGCTTAACAGATATGGTGTTATATCAGGGAGTGAGGTGAGAAGCCAGGTTTAAGGCAAATTTAAGGCAAGTTTTAAGATAGAAGATCTGAAGTTAATTGAGGCAGAAGAGGAACTGAGCCAAGGAGAACCTAAAGGAGTCTAGAAGTTTCCCCTTCTCCCTCTAGAAAAAAGTCTTTGTAAAGTAAAAAGATATATTTATATGGATTACCACAGACTTCCTCATATCATCAGGATCAAAAAAATGGAGAAAGGAGATATGCAAAAAAGAAAAATGGAGAGAACTAAAAAAATTTAGTCATGGGAAAATCAAATTACAGTTGGACAATTATTCCCCATTTGTGGATTTGTAATTGTATGAAATAACTGAGGGAAGGAACATAAAAAAACACATGAAATTTCTGAATTTGTTTATGAAAAATGTAGCCAGCTTTGTCACATCTATACAGGCAGATTAAAAGATGACAGCATGTGTAGAGTGGGAACATCTTTCTGTGTTTCTACTCTTGGAATCCAAAAAATCTAAAAGACTATCAAATTATGTGACTGTTCTGATAGCTGAACTAATAGGGATAGTGTTGTAACTAAGCTAGGTAAGAGAAGTGCAACCAGCGGCAGCTGTAATTTTATCTCATTTCGTGTCAGGCATTATAATAATCAGAACAGGGAATTCAGAAAACAGAAATGACATAATAAATGTAATAATGTTTATAGCTATGGAAATAATGCAAGCATCAGTAACAATAGCATGGATTCCAGCACAAATCTGTACCTGGAAATGAGATGGTTGACAAAGAAGCAAAAGCAAGCTCTAAAAAATGAGGAGGTGAATATTAAGATACCCTTAAGTAGAAAAGAATTTAAAAGTGTGGTAATGAAGGAGCTTGTGAATAGCAAGGTATAGCAAGAAATATGGAATAAGGAAACAAAAGGACAAAGATTTTATGATGTATGTTCAAAAATCAAAGATAATACTATACTCTCCAGTCATGATAGAAAAAAAGTGAAGTACCGGTAGTCATTTTCAGAGTGTTAACAGATCATTGTGCCTTAAATGATAAGTTAAACGTATTAAAAAGACAAAGATGGGCTGTGTAATGTGTGCAAAACCAAAGAAACTGTTCATCCTGTTCTCTGGCATTGTGGGCAACATTCAATGGAAAGAAAGTCTCTTTAAGAAACATTGAATCAGTTTGGAATCAAAGGATTTTCCCTAAAGGGACTAGTAAGAATGTCACGAAAATGGAATAGTGCAAAAACAGCCTTGCTGCATTTCCTTACGGATTCTAGACTGAGGGTAAGTCTACACTTAAAATAATAGTGACACAGCTGTGCCGCAGCAGCGCTTCAGTGTAGACACTACCTACACCAACCGAAGGGTTTCTCCCCTCAGCATAAGTAATCCCCCTCCCTGAGAGATGGTAGCTAGGTCAATGGAAGAATTCTTCCATCAATCTCGCAATGTCTACACAGGGGATTTAGGTCAGCTTAACTATACTGCTCACGGATATGGATTTTTCACACCCCTGGCTTATGTAGTTAAACTGACCTCATTTTCCAGTGTAGACCAGACCTGAAAGGATATATAAACTTGGCTAAAAATTGATGAAGAAAGTGGCTGTCATAGCCTCGTATGATGAGGCTGCTGAGCCAAAAAACAAAGACAAAGAAAGGGGCTGCAGGGTGTCTGAAGTCACTCTCTGGGAAGAGAGAGGTAGTGAGGAGGAAGCCCTAGGATCTTAGCCATATTAGGAGAGGCTGGGAAGAAAAGCTGGGCTGCAGGGGAAGGGAACACTGCTGGGGAGCAGGCCCAGAGAGAAGCACAGAACTGGGTGAGGACTTTGAAAGAGGAGTTAAGCCTTAAAAGAGGGTAAGGGTGTGAAAGCTGGATTTTGGAGGAAGGCCTAGATTAAAGGAGAAAGGAACAATAGGTCTTGCAGGAAGAATCTTTTACCCTGAGACTGTCCCTGAAGAGAGAAGGCAGCTGTGGAGGAGATTCCTAAAACAGGTCTAAGAAAAGAGAGGCTCTAGGGAAGAAGCCTTGATGGTCAGTGGCTCAGGGGAATCTCGAGCTCCAGGGAGAAGGCCCTGGGAGGAAGTCTTCTGTGATAGTGAGGAGGAATCCTGAAGAGCCTGGGAGTAGAGGGAAGTATGTGCAGATTCTGGGAAAAACAGAAGAATTTTTGTTCCTTTGAGTTGAGACATTATTACCCCGGAAAGAGTGGACTAAATTATGACCTGGCTGAGGGCTGAGTCACAGGAAGAAAAACCACCCTGGCACCAGAGTGAGCAGGGGGTGCCAGATGGCAGGAGAGAGAACCACTATGCCATGTCCCTCCACAAAGAGGCACTCCTGCAGTGAGTGAACTCCTTCACAGCCACATTTGAAAATTTGGTTTTCCTGAAGAAAGCTCTCAACTATAAAAGCTGAACTAAATGTTCATAGCTTGATAGACCGTACCTGCTAAAGGAACATTTTATTCTTCAAACTTCAGAATCTATTATGGAGTCTACAGACTCCATAATATTTAATCTTTTAACATACAGTGATGATTCAGGCTTGATAAGATTGAAATGTTTGTTTTTGGAAAGAAAGGGACTGCAAGCTATTAAGCTAGAGCACCTAGACTGCTAATTCCCTACTACCAGCTGTAGTTGTAGGCTTGTGACAGAATTGTGACTGATCCAATTCCTCTGAGACCATTCACCAGTTTTGTCAGTGTTCAATAACATGTAACATTATTCCCCAGATAATATGGATTTGTTGCTTAGCAACAGATTCTACTTGTGGATCTCATAGTCCTTAGCTAATTTAGATATAAGTCCAAAAAAAAAACAAAAGTGAAGTTATTGGTATTACTTGAGACTGAAACAATATTGAGAAAGGAAAAGAGGAACAATTTCTAAATTCAAATTAAACCCTGGTTGGTACATGAGAAATGAAACTGAAATATGGAAGTTTGAAGTATAACATGCTAGATAAAACTTCTGACAGTACATCATTTCAGAAGAGGGACAACACAAACAACAGACACCACCAATGAGAGAGTGGCAACAAGACAATGTTAGAAAAACTGAAATGCAATTTTCTTGAAGGGTATAATGTCCAAATTCATACCCCAAAAAGCAGTGCAATACATTCAGCTTCGATTAGAGATAGGCACAAACTGCAAAATTCAGATTTACGTTCTACTAGGGATGGAAGATCTTGTAATTAACTCAATAGCTTGGGGCTCACAAAATCTAGGTTCAGTTCCCAGCTCTACCACAGCCTTCCATTTTTGGTAAGTCACTTTACCTCAGTTCCCCACCTATAAAACTAGAATACTTCTTTTTTATTCCCACTCTTTCTCAGTTCAGCATATAAGCTCTTGAATGCCAGGTTTGTCTCTTACATGTTGGTTGACTACCACAATGGGTCCATTTGGAGCTACTGTAATACAGATAATAAACCTGGCATAGATTGAAGCTAGGGTTATGATTTAGGATCCTCTTAAAGTAAGATTTTAATAAGACCCAGTTATGGTATGTTGCATAAATATTAGGGCTCTATGAAGCTTTCATAATTAAAAGACCAACTGCTGCCAGTACTCCAGTTCTGTAACAAGAAGAATGTAAACCTTTCTTTCTGACTGTTAGCTCATTCTCGGGCTGAGTGATACTTCAGACTGCTCCACATGGAGTCCCTGCAGATTCTGTGCCACCTACTATGTTTCTCCAAGTGAACGAATGAGGTCAGAGCCATATGGAGCATGGCCGACAGCTGCTGCACAGCAATTCCTTTCCTGGTCAGTAGGCAGGTCACCCATACCCAGGAGAATTTCTTACCGCTTATTAGGAACACAGTGGGCATTCTGGTCTTTCCGTGCCAGTCAAAAAGTGAATCACTGGGCTACCTCTCATGGAAGTTTGAGGGGAAGGAAAGGGCACCAGGGACTTCCCCCTCAAGACACTGCTGGGTAAGGGGGCAGGTGTGATCTTTGATTCGGGGTGCCAGGGAAGCTGGCCTGTGTTCTCCTGATTTTGTTGTAGTTTTGCTTTGAAGTTTCACTTTTGAATGCACCTGAAAGTCAAAGCAAAATTCAGGAGTAGGGTTATTCCTACACACTGTCCCAGTTAAGCGGTGATGTGAATCTGTATTTTGGTTGAGATTTAACACTAATAATGTCAAGTATTAGAAGGGTTTTTTTTATTCAACAATCGTGCTACACATACTGAAAACATGTGTACTATAGAGTAGCCTTTTTACATGGAGACATATTGGGCTGTGTTTGTTACTATTTTTTATTGAAAACAATACATGGACACAGTCCTGTGTGAAGGGAAGAACATAAGATTCCTACTCTATGAGGCTTGTCATATTATCGGCGCCAGATAATACAATTCAGATATAAAATATACATGTTGATCCATTATATTAACAGTCTAATTTTCAAGAAAATACTAAGGTCTATCCGGTCAGTTGTTGCTTTTAGGAGGGATCTGAATATAGGGCTTGGTCCTACTTTCATAAAAGTTAATGGCAAAGTTCCCACTGATTTTAATAGTGCAGGATCAGGACCACAAGGAGGTTGACTGGCAGTGTACAAGAAGACGCCAGAGAGGAAGAGGTTACATTTATCAAAGTGACTGATGACTAAGGAATTGTTAAGTATTTCAGCTGCCAGCATAGAGACCGTATGTACTACAAGCTAATTGAATATCAATTTAATTATTATGAATATATATTGTTATGGCTATATTTCCTAACTGATTAAAACATTTATTCGTGTACACATATGATCACTGGGACTGATCCAAAGTTCGCTGAAATCATTGGGAGTCTTACCATTGATTTCAGTGGACTGTGGATCAGTCCCACAGCATCTTGTTGAAGATTCAGGGCTAGATCCTGAGCTGTGCCGAGGAGCACTCAGGACAGCTCAAGGTGGAGGGATGTGAAGTTGACTTTAAGCCACTGTTGAATGACAAGTGTCCTGGAACCATCCATGTGTTGATCCAGTACCTGGCATAGTTTGAAGGTTGCTCAGACTTTAGCTGGTTGCCAATGACTCCAAGGGAGCCTCAGCCACACCCATTTCCTCCAGCCATCTTTGCATGCCAGTGGCCAATGCAAAGGTGTGATGTAGGAGTGATTATGTTGTTTCTATGTCACCAGAAGATTCCCTGCACAGGCAGAATCCTGAATTGGCCAAGTACGCTGGCTTCAGCACAGCTTGGCACTGCCAGAGCACTCCAGGGTGCTCCATCTTATGGGAGACTTAGGCCCATTGAATTGGAAGTATTTACCTGGTTTCTCTAAAAGTACTTTCATGGGTACTGCCAACAAGTAAACAATAAATAAATAAATTGTATGGTAAAAAGCCCAATACATTGATAAGCCCTTCAAAGTCAAAACAAGGTAATATTTGGATCTTCTGCAATGGTCACAATTAAGCAGTTAACATTAACTAAACAGTTCCACCATGAGTCCTGAGAGAAACAGTTATTTCCTGTTCTAAATATAATGAAATGTTGTATTACTATTTATTATTTGTATTATGGTAGCACCTAAAGGGCCCTACCAAGACCAGTGCCCCATTGTTCTATGCACTACATAGACACACGCTGTGACAGTTCTCTGGGCATCCAGGAGTGTGAGTCTTCTTGTTACCCCCTGCCTCCAGTGAGGAGGAGTCTTTCCTGTGGAAGATGGGTGTCCACTCCCTACCACCACCAGCCTTTCAGCCACTCAAGCACTCTCTTTTGGGTTCTGACAACCTGAACTTTCCCAAGTCCCTCTGAATCTTTTCCCTGTGATATCCAGTCCCTGATACTGGCTATGCACAGAATTTCCAGATTCTCTGTACCCAAAGGTGCACTGTACCCCAATTTACCAGTTTTTCCTTAAGCCCAAACTCCTGTAAACCACTCAGCACTAGTGAGCAGTTATTATAAAACAAAAGTAGGTTTATTGAAGAAAGAATGAAAATATAACTAGAAATGAGAGAAAGTGATGGAAACAAGGGGTTACAACACAAATCGTAAAACATGAACCTGGGCCAATAGTTACCTTTCCTATATAATAAAGTAAGTCCTCTCACCCCTGCCCAAAGTTCAGTCTGTTGCAGACATAGGCGCCGACTCTGTGGGTGCTTCAGGGCTGCAGCACCCACGGAGAAAAATTAGTGGGTGCTTAGCCAAGCTCCCCTCCCTTCCCCCCACACTACCACCCACCGGTGGCCCCCGTCGATCAACTCCTCCCCCTCCCTCCCAGCTGTTTCGCAGCATGCACGAGGCACTGGAGGGGAGAAGGGGAGGAGTAGGGCTGGGGCGCACTCGGAGGAAAGTGGTGGCAAGAGGCAGGGAAGAGGCAGAGTGGAGGTGGGGCCTTGGGGGAAGGGGTGGAGTGTGGGTGGGGCGTGGGTGGAGTGGAGAAAGGGCCATAGAAAATTAGAAGCCAGCACCTGTGGTTGCAGAGCTGGCTGGTTTCACAGGAACCAGGATCCACAGGTCCATGAAAGCCTCCACTCCTTGGGGTTTCCTCACTGAATGGAATCCAGAGTGCCTTTCCCTACACTCTGTCATACTGAAACAATCTTTTGTCTTTATTCATAGCCAGGACATCTGACTAGGGTGGGGTTACCATTCCCTTTTCCTTGAATAGCCATCACCTAGACACATTATCCCTGGTGACTAATTTTTACTCCACGTCCATAAAGCATGCTTTCAATTTAAATACACTATTCCCTAAATATTGTCCGTACATACATCTCACAATGATTGTGAGTCTTTCTGTAGATTACTAGCTTTCTGTACATGCTTATATTTATTCTTTATAGATAAATATCCTGTAAAACATGTTTGGTGTAGTGAGTTTGCCAAGTGTGAGGTGGGAGTTGTTTGCAAATAGCGAACCTGTTGGCAAGGAGTCTCTGTGTCACACATAAAAAGACAATCCATCCTTTAAGTGCTCACAATCTAAACAGACATAAGGTGGAAGCGGAAACCAGGACCCAGAGTGACTTGCCCTAGGCCAGAGGGATCAGTGGCATAGCAAAGAATAGAGCTCATGTCCCAGTCCAGTACCATGTGCAGTGGACTCTGTCAGATATCACATTGTACTAACTGGATTTTTTTAATGGTATTTTTATTTGGAAGACGCTTAGGGATTGGAAATTATGTCCAGTGTATTTAATGGACATTCTTAAGGAAGAAATACATGGCAAACAATACATGTAGCCCTGGTCTACATTACGAGTTTAGATCGAATTTAGCAGCGTTAGATCGATTTAACTCTGCACCCGTCCACACGACGAAGCCATTTTTGTCGAATTAAAGGGGTCTTAAAATTGATTTCTGTACTCCTCCCCGGTGAGGGGATTAACGCTGAAATCGGCATCGCCTGGTCGAATTTGGGGGTAGTGTGGATGCAATTTGACGGTATTGACCTCTGGGATCTATCCCAGGGTGCTCCATTGTGACCGCTCTGGACAACACTCTCAACTCAGATGCACTGGCCAGGTAGACAGGAAAATCCCGCGAACTTTTGAATTTTATTTCCTGTTTAGCCAGCGTGGCAAGCTGATCAACACAGGTGACCATGCAGAGCTCATCAGCAGAGGTGACCATGGAGTCCCAGAATTGCAAAAGAGCTCCAGCCTGGACCAAACGGGAGGTACTGGATCTCATTGCTGTATGGGGAGACGAATCTGTGCTATCAGAACTCCGGTCCAAAAGATGAAATGCCAAAATATTTGAAAAAATCTCCAAGGGCATGAAGAACAGAGGCTATAACAGGGACCTGCAGCAGTGCTGCGTGAAACTTAAGGAGCTCAGGCAAGCCTACCAAAAAATCAAAGAGGCAAACGGCCGCTCTGGGTCAGACCCCCAGACATGCCTGCCGCTTCTATCATGAGCTGCATGCAATTCTAGGGGATGCCCCTACAACTACCCCACCCCTGTACGTGGACTCCTGCAAGGGAGTCTCACGCAACAGGGATGAGGAAGATGAGGAGGAGGTGAAGATAGCGCACAGCACGCAAGCAGAGAAACCGTTCTCCCCGACAGCCAGGAACTGTTTATCACCCTGGAGACATTACCCTCCCAACCTGGGCTCCCGGACCTTGAAGGTGGAGAAGGCCCCTCTGGTGAGTGTACCTTTGTAAATATAATACATGGTTTAAAAGCAAGACTTGGGATGTTTTCGTGGCCAGTAAAGCTACTGGAATGCAGTCAAGCAACATCCGTTCTTTATCTCTCTGTGTTATCCTCAGGAGAGTGATATCATTCATGGTCACCTGATTGCAATAGGGGAATTTTATTAAGGGGACATTCAGAGGTGGCCATTCCTGCTGGGCTATGTGCCTGTGGCTGAAAAGTAATCATCCCCACTGTTAGCCACACGGTGGGGGAAGCGATCATCCCAGAGAATTGGGGGGGGGGGGGGGGGGGGTGTGGGGTTTGTGCTGCACGTTAACCTGAAAACCTTAGCCCCTCCTTTTAAATGGCCAACCCAACTCTCCCTTTTTTTCCTCCCGCAGCTGCAAATATTTCAACACTACCACTATCATCTCCGTCCCAGAGGCTAGCGCAGATAAGAAGGCGAAAAAACGCACTCGCGATGAAATGCTCTCTGAGCTCATGCAGTCCTCCCGCACTGAAAGAGCCCAGCATAATGCGTGGAGGCAAACAATGTCAGAGTCCAGGAAAGAGATGAGAGGTGGCGGCATCAAGAGGAGAGGTGGCGGGAGCAAGAGGAGTGGTGGCGGCAGCGTGATGAGAGGAGGCAGGAGGCAATGCTGAGGTTACTGGAGGATCAAACTGATATGCTCCGGCATATGGTTGAAGTGCAGGAAAGGCAGGAGGAGCACAGACCGCTGCTGCAGCCCCTGTGTAACCAACCGCCCTCCTACCCAAGTTCCATAGCCTCCTCACCCAGATGCCCAAGAACGCGGGGGGAGGGGCGCGGCTCCGGGCATCCAACCACTCCACCCCAGAGGACTGCCCAAACAACAGAAGGCTGGCATTCAATACGTTTTGAAGTGCAATGTGACCTTGTCCTCCCCTCCTCCACCACCGCACCCGGTGCTTCCTCCCTTCACCACCCTTCCCGGGCTACCTTGGCAGTTATCCCCCTATTTCTGTGACTAATTAATAAAGAATGCATGAATTTGAAACAACAATGACTTTATTGCCTTTGCAAGCGGTGATCGAAAGGGGGAGGGGAGGCCGGTTGGCTTACAGGGAAGTAGAGGGAACGAAGGAGGCGGGTTTTCATCAAGAAGAAACAAACAGAACTTTCACACCGTAGCCTGGCCATTCATGAAACTGGTTTTCAAAGCTTCTCTGATGCGCAGCACGCCCTGCTGTGCTCTTCTAACCACCCTGGTGTCAGGCTGCGTGTATTCAGCGGCCAGGCGATTTGCCTCAACCTCCCACCCCGCCATAAACGTCTCCCCCTTACTCTCACAGATATTGTGGAGCACACAGCAAGCAGTAATAATGATGGGAATATTGGTTTAACTGAGGTCTAACCGAGTCAGTAAACTGCGCCAGCACGCTTTTAAATGTCCAAATGCACATTCTACCACCATTCTGCACTTGCTCAGCCTATAGTTGAACAGCTCCTGACTACTGTCTGGGGTGCCTGTGTATAGCTTCATGAGCCATGGCATTAAGGGGTAGGCTGGGTCCCCAAGGATAATTATAGGCATTTCAACATCCCCAACGGTTATTTTCTGGTCTGGAAAGTAAGTCCCTTGCTGCAACCATTCGGACAGACCAGAGTTCCTGAAGATGCGAGCGTTATGTACCTTTCCCAGCCATCCCACGTTGAAAAGTATCCCTTTCGGTTTATGTTCTGGCTGCCTTGGTGCTCCGGTCTCAAGATAGGGATATGCATTCCATCTATTGACCACCACAGTTAGGGAACCCCATTGCAGCAAAGCCATCCACTATGACCTGCACATTT
>NW_020664562.1:15808089-15811622 GCF_002925995.2 Terrapene triunguis | reverse complement strand
GGTATTCTGGCGCTTCAGGGCAGGGGAAAGCAAGTCACAAAGTTCCAAGAAAGTGCCCTTATGCATGTGAAAGTTTCGCAGCCACTGGGAATCGTCCCACACCTGCAACACTATGCGGTCCCACCAGTCTGTGCTTGTTTCCCGGGCCTAGAATCGGCGTTCCACGGCTATAACCTGCCCCATTAACAGCATGATCTCCAAAGCACCGGGTCCCGTGGTTTGATAGAATTCCATGTCCATATCCTCATCACTCTTGCCGCCGTGCTGCCGTAGCCTACTCCTCGCCGCCTGGTTTTGCAGGTTCTGGTTCAGCATAAACTGCACGATAATGCGCGAGGTGTTTACAATGTTCATGACTGCTGTCTTGAGCTGAGTGGGCTCCATGCTTGCCGTGGTATGGCGTCTGCACTGTTCACCCAGGAAAAAGGCGCGAAACGGTTGTCTGCCGTTGCTTCCCTGGAGAGGGGGGAGGATATACCCAGAACCACCCGCGACAATGTTTTTGGCCCCATCAGGCATTGGGATCTCAACCCAGAATTCCAATGGGCGGAGGAGACTGCGGGAACTATGGGATAGCTATGGGATAGCTACCTACAGTGCAATGTTCCAGAAATCGACGCTAGCCCCGGTACATGGATGCACACCACCGAATTAATGTGCTTAGTGTGGCTGCATACATTCGACTTTATACAATCTATTTCCAAAATTCGAATTATATAAATTCGGATTAATCCCGTAGTGTAGACATACGCACAGACTAACACGGCTGCTACTCTAAAACCATCCATTTAAGAGAAGGTTAAATGAGTTTAAATGAATCTACAGTGAGGGTTTGTACCAATTTAACAAGATTGATTTAATTAAATGGTGTAACTTTTTATTGTAGACCAGGCATCAGCGAAGTAAAAGGCAGGAATGCACTACAATAAACGAAGCATAACCAGGCACGGTACATAGTTCCCTAAACATAATTGGTTCCAAATGTCTGAACTGCATAATCACAAACAACTATTTCTCAACTTGGACCTTGATCCTGAAATGTGCACCTCTCCACACTTTTGTAGCGTTTTACAGTATGTAAATTCCTGTATTATGACTGGTTGGTATTGCTGGTCATAGTACTGGAATTTGCATAATCTCTGTGTGGTTATTTCTCAGTAATCATATATTGTTAATATGCAAATCTCTCTACTGCATGCAGCTCAACTCAGACTAGATCATGTACTTGAAATTTTCAAGTAACACATGCGCCGCCTCAGTTCTTCACTAACAGATGAAGTAAAAACTTCAAAATGTATATATAAAACCCTTGAGAACAGACACTGCAACTTCCTGTGTGTGAGAGCAATGCTTAGTACAATGTGTAAAAAGCAACAGAGAGTCCTGTGGCTCCATCCAAATTAGGCCAAATTATAGGGCTTTGAAAAATTGCAGTTCATACATGCTCAGTAGAGACTTGCTAGAGGTTAACAGCTAAAATCTCCAAAAATTCTACCCTCACTGAGCTTGCCCCATGACCTCACAGCTCCTGCCTGTGACCTGACTGCAAATGCACCATCCCCACAGAGCAACCGAGCATGCTCCAAGCCTTCACATCTCTTACTTGTGACTGAATAGCACATGTGCCATCCTCAGAGAATGATTAAGCATGTTCTCTCCAGTCAGATTTTCACTGTAATGACTACTCCCATGTACTCCGGGCTCAGCTGGTGGTGGGCACAGGTATTGGGCACACATGCTCTCAATAACCCACCTGCTGGCACCCAGGCAGGGTAGAGAAGGAAGACATCTGATTCAAATGCAGAGGGGACAGGAGCTGGACCAAAAGCATTGTGGAGGAGGGCTATCGGGGCCGGATTTCCAATTAGGCACAGTAGGCACATGCCTACGGGCATTTTACTTCTCTAAAACTGTGTACAACACAAAGGTCAGCTGTGGGGGGAGGGAGGGCACTGAAGATGCTGTGCCTAATGGCATGTAAGGTGTAAATCCGCCTGAGGGCTGGAGTTGAAGATTGGGACAGGGATCCGGGGGTGGGGGGTAGAAAATGGGACTGGAGGCTGGCAGAGAGGTAGAGACTGAGGCTTGCTGCCGAGACTGAGTCGGTTACCTGAGGAGAGAAATGGGTGGGAGGGAACTGAGCTTGGATGAGGATCATGCAGGGCGACTGGGACTGGCACAGCAAAGAGACTTGGTCTGGGAAGCAGTGGGGTTGGGGGGGGAAGGTGGGGGAGAGGAGAGATAGAAGGAGCTGGGGGGCAGGAGAAGAACTGAGCCTGGTTGGATAAAGAGACTGGGACACAGAGCCAGGGAGGTGAGGACATTAAGACTTGATGAGAAGCCCAGGGAATGAAGGGACTGGGAACCAGTCGGGACAAGGAAATGTGTGTGGGAGGGAGAGCAAATGGGGGCTGGGTGGGGGAGGGAGAGATGCACACAAACACACAAAATTTAGGAAATGCTGGAATTAAAGTCGCCTGTGCAATCTCAATTTGGCCCCTTTGTGCATATGTATTATGAAACAGTCTTTAATTACTATTTTGTCCATAGGACTTCTGTTTCAGTCAGTGCACAGGATGGACAGTGCTTACTGAATGAGCAACTAACCAGCAGTTTTTTTATCCTTGATTGATGTGTGGACCTGTGCTTTATTTATTGCATGCTATTCAAACCATGCTTTGGAGAAAGAATTATTAAATTTCCTCACATAGTGCTCATCACTAGAGTATCTGAATGCTTCACAAACATTAATGCATTAATAGCTTCATGACACACTTGTGAGATAATACACACTTATCATGCCCATTTTACAGATGGAGAACTGAGGCCAAGAAAGATTAAGGTCAGAAGTGTCCACTAATTTTGAGTGCCCAATTTGAGATATGAAGGACCTGATTTTTCAGAGTACTTACCATTTCATAAGTTCAAAGCTCTGCTCTGAACTTATGAAATGGTAAGTACTCCTACTGAGTTCATTTCCAGCTGTTGAGTGCTCTGCACTTGAAATCAGACCCTGGTCTCCAGTTATGCATCCAGAAAGTGAGGAACACACAATTAGTAACCACTTGCAAAACATCTGGTTTAAGTGACTTGAAGGGCATCACGGAGGCGACTGGGATAGAATTCAATTCTGAGAAGCACCTGCCTTAACCACAAAACTATCTTTTCTCTTCCTGCAATCCCCCTGCCTCGTTCACTACATACCATCCAACTTCTTCAACAAATAAGGCAGGGGTCCCAGACAGACAGCAGACTTTTTCATTGCACAACCCTGATTCATCCCCAGAGGAAGTCCAGCCTGGGCACTGAAAGAGGTAGGGGTCCTGTAGAAAAAAAGTCTATGATCATATAACTAAAGACTGTATGATAATGCGTACACACAAGGAAGCAAAATTAAGATTGAACAGGAAATCTTAGTTCTGGCATTTCCTAACTTCTGAGTGCTTGACTTTGCAACCTTTATAATGTAGTTTTAATATAGATGTGTGTGTGTGTGTGTGTGTGTGTGTGTGTGTGTGTGTGTGTGTGTGTGT
>NW_020664562.1:15704353-15808079 GCF_002925995.2 Terrapene triunguis | reverse complement strand
GTAAAAGGACAGATTTAGTATTGTTGAACCTGGAGTTTGCTTTTTATATTTCATATTTTTCAACTTTATGCTGGAAGAAGCTGAATAATTGCATGCAAGGGAAAATGAGTTTATTTTAGCTGAATAGTGCCACAAACTATCTATATTCTTTCTTTTGTCATTGGAAAGGAAAAACATAACATTTGCCAAAACCTAAAGACAGTCACCTAAATCCATCTCTGTAACTATGCTCTTCTGCACAGAAAGTCAGACACACGCTTATAAACTTTTTAAAGTAATTCAAATGTTTTATTCTTTTCACAGTGTTAGCCACAGTTAAATACTGCATTAAATAATTACATGGTTTGGGCAAAAAGGAATTTGACATAATCACCAATGAATATATTAATATTCTAATTTTACAGTTTTGTTTAGGGTATATGTGGTATTACATTTGTAAATTAATTATGCAATGGTTCATCTGTTGAGTGTTAACTACCTTCACAAGCAATCAGCAAAGAAAACAGAAAAAAAATTCACATTATCCGAAAAATTCATTTCACCACACTATTCTTTGATCCATTTAATATGTGTTGCACATTCATTAACTCTTCATTATATTTTCATGATTATATTCTGTGTGTAGCTGAAAACAAATCTGACTTCCTTCAGGCAAACATTTGCAATCTAAGAAAGTCAATTTCTATAAACACAATCAATCTTATGCATGAAATTTTAATAGCAAAAAAAAATTCTAGAGCAACATAAATTTTAGGCTGCTTCATTGCCAATAGCCGCACCATGCTAATTCAGAACACAACATAATTAAAGGCTACTGATGGACAGCACGATACCTGAAATTTCATTTTATATCATGTCACACCATGGATTATGGATAGTTTGGGCTAAATTCTTCTCCAGTGCAACATCCGGGATGAATGTGTCTCTTTCAGTCTATGAAGATGTCAGAGCAGATTCTCTATGGGTGTAATTCAAGTGAATCCAACAGTTATGCCAGCAGAAAATGTTGGCATAATAATTTGTAGTTTGTGGAATTTTCCCATATGATGTTGGAGTAAAATAATTGGACATGCTTGGTTTAAGTATCTTTATATTTCCAGAGATAGTCAATAGTCAGAAATCACTTTAGAAAGATTTTTTTTCAATGCATCTATGGATTTTTTTTATTTTTTTTTTAAAGAGGTGAAGCCAACTTGCTCTGGACTACTGAGTGATTGTTTATACAGTAACATTTTTTGCAGGTTGTTTCTTTCGTTGAAAGCAGTATACTCCCATATTACAAAAGTCCTCCTCTTTCTCTGAAATTTGTATCATAATATTGGCATGTGAACTTATCTGCAAATTAAGTTAAGGATATTTTTAATCTAGAGTGAGAAACCAGGAAAGAGATTTTGTGTAGAGAAAGCACAGTAGCTCCATCACAAGTACAAAGCCTGTTCTCGGAGGCCAGCATTATGGAGGTATGGAAGTTGTTCCAGAGATTTGTAGCTAGCTTTCCATGATAAACTTGTCTGTTGGCCACTCTCTAACTCACTCATAAAAGGAAATTTCCATCTGAAGCTTTTCATACATGTTCTCAAGCCCCAAGGAGAAATTTGTGGAAGGATGTGTGCAAAGCTGGAGGTTTTTCAGAAAAGGGGATAAACTGGAGTTTGAAACAGGAGATATTTTTGTCTTTGGAAGTCATAACATCTTTTGGGGGAACATATGAGTAAAGTTTTTACTTCAATGAGACAACTCACGGAGTACGTTCACAGAGTTTTTTGGGACATGGGGTTGGGCAAAGACAGTCTTGAAAATGAAAATCTGTTGGTGGGACAGAAGAGGCCACAGATATTTCACAGATTAGCCTTTCTTTGAAAAATGAGTGGGATACATTCTTATGCTATAAGGTAAAAACCAACCATTAAGTGATAAGGGCAAACAATTTCCACCATGGGGTTTCTAGTACCTGCATCTGAAACATCTGATACTAGCTATTGTCAGAGACAAAAAACTGAAGTAACGGACCTCTGGTCTGATCTGACATACCAATTCTTATGTTCCCTTTCCCTTCTCAGGGAATGTGTCTATTATCCAGAAGGAGATTGCTAACAGCACCATATTCAGTAACCAATGCTTGCTATTCAATGACCCTATTTAGGTCAACCTGAAATTGGCAAGGAACTCCTCATCTGTTCTCACATTTGCCAGCTCCGTGGCTCATACTCTGGTGTCGCTTATTAGAAATGAAAATAAAAGGAAAATGTTGTTGCATGGACTATAAATGCCCCCACAATATAACAACTGTTAACAGAAGCAGTGTGTAAATTGCCTCAGACAGCACTGATTATGCAACCTTACTGTATTTCAGTAAGTTAAAATATCATTTTCTTAAAGTATTGAGTCAAAATTATGTTTTGCAGGTGATTGACAATTAATAGCCATTATCTACCCTGAACATTGTTTTATCTAAATATAAGGATTTTGAAAATAATTGGACAAAATGCAGATTCCGTAATCCATACTATTCATCTCATTAGTGTTTAATCCTTTCCCAATCCTCTGATTTAATTGCAAATGTTTGGTTCAGTGAAGCTAATATCTTTTTCATCATTATTGTTCAGTTAAAATCAACATGATGCTGCAAAAGATATAGATTACCAATAAAGGTTTATCCTTTTATAATTACTCTAAAGCTCAGAGCAGGCAAACAAAAGTCATTATTATGCAGACTAAATAAGATAACAAAGGATTTTGTAAAGCAGAACTACATGATAAATCAATTCCGATGACTTATCTTCATAAACACATTACTGTAGTTCCCAATTTTAAAGTATCTTTGGAGCAACATTTAGATCTTCCTGAAGTTAATAATATTGCAATGGTGTAAATTTAACTGATTTTGAAAACCTTACAGTACAGTACTTTTTTTTCTACCTTCTCCAAAGCCATTGTTTTCACAGAGACTAAGCCAAAATTAAAATTTTAACTTCTGAACCCATGACACATTTTGATTGCTATTTATGACCTTAATAAAATCTGTAATAGTCTTAGACATACAATATTTAATACTTTCACTTTTTAATCTGATTTGTGCTAGTCTGAACAAGTAAAATCACAGAATTAACTCAACTGGTCAACTAATCCATTAGAAAAGCTACTATGATTAGGTGAACTACACTGGGAATAAGAGATTGCTCTAGTAGTAAAATTAATCACCTACAGATAATAATCTTTTCAAAATGTTATAACTATTTAACTAGATAACTCCATTCTAATACGATTTTAAATGAATACAAAGTAAAGAAGATTTTATTCAATGTTATGTCATGCCGTTGTATCTATCCCATGCACTTCAGGCATGAAAATGAAGACACATTAATACATGGGCTAGAATATTATTAATTTCCACCTGATGCTTATAGGTGTTACAATATCACCTTATGGCCCTCAATTTCATCTGAAGCTAGAGATGTCTTGCTACATTCAGCACCCTCTGTGATGTAGGTGACCAAAAACAAAATGTAACTTCTGATCAGAATTACTAAAAATTGAAACATGGTCCCAAAACCTCAGTGCTTTATCATTAAAACCTGCAGGTTCCAAAACTCTACAGGCAGGTGGTAATATGACCTATGCTGATTTTTACCAATTTTTTGAAGGAAAAGTTCTTGATTTGTGTGTTTTGCAAGTTTGTTTCTGTCATTGCTTTCCTACTGCTTTTCCAAATATTGAGACAGCAGCCAACATTAAAGCAACAACAGTTTGTCCCACTAACTTAGTTTTAGATAAACTAGTCAAGTGCATATGGCCCACTAACACTTCTTTCATGCTAGTATTTCTGTGGCTGTGTTTACTTTACTCTGTGTTCAAGACCTGCCACAGTGTTTTTGGGAAATTAAACTTCAGTATCATGCGTCACAATGGAGAATCTTAAATTCATTTTGTACAGGGGTAAATAACTACACAAGTTGAAGGCAATAGAGAACCTGCCCCAATTTTCTTTCCCAAATGGATGAAAGTGAGAGTGCTGTAGAATAAAGATATTGCTATGGTGGGAGTAAGCTTGTGAGGGTTTCAGGAAATGAAAATGTAAAAAAAACTGTCTAAAGAAAATACATGGTGCTAGTAGGGTGACCAAATGTCCCGATTTTATAGGGACAGTCCCAATATTCGGGGCTTTTTCTTATATGGCGCCTATTACCCCCCATCCCCTGTCTTGATTTTTCACACTTGCTATCTGGTCAACCTAGGTGCTGGTATGTGAAAACATATGGGTATCCAAGACAATTGCCTAGAACAACCAAATTAGACAAACTCCCCACACTTAGAAGTCAGCAACACACACAGACACACACAGACACACATAATTTAATCAGATGGTGATGGATTTGTTGACTAGTTGAAGATTATTTAAATTGTTTCTGGACACGGATGTGATGCGAGTATCCAAGAGCAGAGCGGAGTCTAGTTTTATTTTGGTTGGGCACTATCCTAAAGCTTTTATTCAGATGTGACTCCTGCATTAATGTCAAAGCACATTTTGACTGAGTAAAGAAAAGCTAAACCTAACATACCTACACTGTTTTTGGGTTTACTGGATACCAAGTTTTAGTCTGCTACTGTGCTAAGTGTCATACCAGAGAAGACCTTTGCTGAGAGAAGTAACAAGTCCATAGTGGCTTACTTGGTCTGATATTGCAGTTCCAATGGAGCAAGATGCACAGTAGTAATATGATGCAAGTGATTGCGTCTTTATTCTCAAGTGCAGCTCAACATCCAGAATACTCTTTCAACCTCTTGCCAACCCATAGCACAATAAAAGTCTGAGCTCTGAGAACTAACTGGAAATCTGGGTGTGTTCCCTGATTTATTGTAATCTTGCCTGAACATCCTTACTAAATTAAGGAATTTCCACTTAATCACTGGTGAAGTTAGCAAGTTCTACTAATGTTTTCATAGCACAGAGGGAAGTGAAAAGTAGCATCCAAAATGAAACACATTTTATCTAGAGATGAAGAAAATAATAATTCTATTTTTAGCATCAACAATATTATTGTACATTTTAACACTTAGAGAAAATGACATGACAGGAAAAATGAAAAGAAACCACAGTGCTATCTTCAGAATTGTGTGTCAAGATATATATTCTTTAAAAAGATAGCTACCATATTTTGGAACATATTAAGTTATGATCCAGCACAGTGGAAACATAGACCTTAATTCTCTTGACGTGCTTGGACAGAATGGCAATGTGTGGGTGTAGGGAGCCAGTTACAGCACCCATATTCAAGGTTACCCAGCCTCAGTGCAAGCTAGGACTACAGAGGAGGAACACTAATTTAGGCCCCTGGCATCAATCTCCTCAGAACCAAAGCCAGATGCAGATTGGTGCAACAGAGCTCCAGTCTGTTATGCAACTTTCCTCTCCCCATCCCACCCACATCCCCAGATGGGTGCTCTCCTTCCCTTTACCCTGAGGTTTGTGGGATCAGCTGGCACAGGAGGCAGTGGAACCGCTTCTCCCAGCTTCCACACTTGGCCAATTCCCTACCAGCAATCTCTGGCCACTTTTGTATAGCTTACTTAGTGAAAATTGGCCATAGCATACTGGAGAATCTGGCCCATTGTTTTCTGAGTCATGCAAGGTCTTCTAGAAGACTGTGCATGCTGGCTTCTTGGTAGGTATCCTCTCCCTGGAAAAGAATGGCCTGCTGCAAAAGTCCCAACAGTAAGAAATTCCAAAACTATTCCTGATTCCAATAATATCCATGAAATTCCTGTGACCTGTGGAGCATCTAGGGGAAAAGATTGCATGAAAGTTTACTCTATACTGCCAGTTATCGAACCTTTGGGGCTTCAGACTTTGCTTTAACTTGGCTTGTAAACTATATCTTTGGGAGTGAAAATGGTGAGATATAACAGCTACTAATCACTGCTTCCCAGGGATCCACTCTCTTCAAATTTACCAGGTCCCTGGTGCATGGTACAGGAGTAAGTTCATGGGTGGACACAGAGCCAACAGATTGCCTTTTGTGGGCTGGGAATCAGGAAAAAGTTTCTCAATCAATTTAGAATAACATAGCAGCTAAATAGTCGCTTCAGGCCTTACAAGGTGAGAGAGGGGGGAAGCGGTATATTCCAGCAATCGTCCTTATAACAATCAGGTGCGACTCATATCATGGCAGAAAGTGGTTTGGGAAGGAGGACAGGTAGCACAGAGCTTTTTGCCCTTCTTTGGGACAGAGATGGCGGTAATAAGCAGGAGAGAGTTACCTCAGGCAAATATTTTGCTGACAACCCTGAAAAGCTAGCTGCTTAGTTGGTAAAGCTAATTTTGGGGTTTGACTGTATTTTCATCATGATTGTAATGATAATAGTAACACCTAGCTATTGTTAGGTTTAATAAATACATTCATAGGCACTTTAAAAACCAAACTACAAACATATGTCCAGAACCAATTATTATGAATGCACCTGGTCTCCTGTATGTTGTACCTGAAGCTTTTCCCCCCTCCCAAACTTCAAGCTGGTCAGGAATTTTTCAAAACATTTTTTTTCCCAAAAATGCCTGTTCATCCAAATAAAATTTTTTGCAGGAATGTATCAGTTTCAAAGAACTTATCCTCAAGAAATTCTCAGGTCTAGAATGGATAGAATGCAAGTTATGCGATTGTCCAAAAGAATCTGCTGGTTAGGACACTCATCTGGGGATATGGGAGACCCAAGTTCAAGTCCCTGATCTGCCTAATTTAGAGCAGTGACTTGAAGCCAACTCTCCTGCTCTGTATCCTAACCACCAGGCTACTAGTTATTCTGAGGTGGCCTTGCTCAGTCTGTCCAACTGGAGCTTGTTCCACTTTGTATAAATACATAACCACGTCGCCGGGTGAGTGCCATAATCACTAGCCTACAAAGTCAGTCGCTCTTATGCCCAATGAGTATTTAATTATTTATAAAGCATGAAACAACTGCAAAGGGAGAGACTGAAAAAAGCAACCAACTGACTTTATAGCCAAGTATTTAGGGCAAGGATCTGTGATGTGAGGCACATGGGTTCAAGTCAGGCAAAGGAAGGCCATTTAAATCTAGGTCTCCCATATACCAGATGAGTGTGCTAACCACTAGACCATTGGTTATTCCAGGGTATTCTTCAAAAGTATTTGAGAAGTCTGTTTTGTCCCAAGGCAGAAAAGAAATTTATTTTGAAATCTCAAAAATGTGTGTGATGGGAAATCCATTTTCTGTCCAGCTGTTTCCAAAATCCAGAATGAAAAAAGGTACTCCCCTCTCATTTGATGATTGATGTGTTCAGGGTGGTTTCCCACTCCCTGCACACACTTCGTTCATGAAAGGAAAGGATTCCTTTGCTTCTTCCAGTCCTGTATATTTAAGCTACAGTGAACTAGATTTCCAAAAGAGCTCAGGCTAAATGAAGTTGCCAGATTATTGGAACTGTGCTGCACCCAGCATTTTCCATTGTTCATAGGGAAGTAAAGTAACACACAGAATAAGAGAAACCATGTAGCAAGAAATGAGAAAAGCATTTGTTTTGATTTTCGTCGTCATTAGGAGCTGTTGGGTGCAGGGGCGGCTCTAGGCACCAGCAAAGCAAGCACGTGCTTGGGGCAGCCATTTGCAGGGGCGGCAGGGATCCAGCATGGGAGCTGAGAAACAACAGGGGGCCCTGGATGCTGTAGTTCCTTGGTTAGCTCCCTGCCTATAGAGCCAGCCCTGGAGCAGGGAAAGAACTATATTTCCCAGCATTCCCTTGGCCACTACCAACAGGAAAGAGGGGGAGGGAGTGAGGAAGCTGAGACCTCATTCTACAGCCTGCTTTGAATGGAGAGCTGCATTGGGAAGGGTAGGGATACCATATTTTAACATTCAAAAAATAGGACACTCCACGGGGAGGGAGGGTAGCCCCACCCTGCCACCATCCACTCCCTCCGACTGCCCCCCCACATAAACCCCAACCCCCCTGCTCCCTGTCCCCTGATCACCCCCTCCCAGGACCCCTGCCCCAACTGCCCCCCAGGACCCCACCCCCTATCTAAGCCCCACTGGTCCTTGTCCCCTGATTGCCCCCTCCTGAGACCCCACCGCCTATCTAAGCCTCCCTTCTCCTTGTCCCCAACTGCCCCCTCCTGAGACAGCCCCGCAAGTTCCCCCCTAGGACCCCACCCCCTACCTGTCCCCTGACAAACCCCTGGGACTCCCATGCCTATCCAACTGCTGCCTGTCCCCTGAGTGCTCCCCCGAACCCCTGACTCATCTACCCCCCCTTCTCCCTGCCCCTGACTGCCCCCACGAACCTCCGCCCCATCCAACCCCCCCTGCTCCCTGTCCCTTGACTGCCCCCCCAGAACCCCCTACCCCTTCTCCAACCTCCCAGCCCCCTTACCGTGCCAGTCAGACCAGCGGGTCTGGCTTCGCTCAGTGCCAGACACGCTGCTGCATACATGCTGCCGTGCTCCCCTGCGGAGCCATAGCCTCCTCCCCCCAGCACCTGCCTTCCAGATTTGAACACCTCAAAATTCAGGAGTGTTCAAGCTCAGTTACTTCATTTCTTCCAAATCAAATATACTGATCCACTGTAACTTGCTGTAGAAAAAGTAAGATAAAATTGAGCAAGAAATACTTCCCAGTGGTTATTAGGACTGGAATTGCTATTTTCAACAGTCATTGCCTTTTTTGTTTGTTTGTTTGTTTAAAAGGAAGACAGTGATATCGCATTGGCAAATTCCCCATAGAAAGAAAGAGTGGAACAAAAGAATAATAAAGGCACCTCAACTTTTCCTCATTCATAGAGGACAGTCTTATAATATGCATCCAGATATCCTCCAATCACACAAGCTGAAAATTGTTCCACTTTACTGCAGTTCTGTAACCATATGGGAACCAATCCTGTCTGTGTTCTGTGCACATCCAAAATTCCTGCTGAACGACCTTCCCGGGGAGCGAGTTACCAGTGACCCAGGGCTGCGGCGGAAGGAGGGTGCAGGTGGGGGGGGGGGAAGAGCCCAGGGCTGGGGCGGCAGGAGGTGTGTGTGGGGGGCAATGGTGGGGGGTAGGGGGAACCCAGGGCTGGGATGGCAGGGGGGTGCGGGTGGGGGGGTGAGAGCCCAGGGTTTGGGGGGCAGGGGGGTGCGGGTGGGGGGTGCGGCGAGGAGCCCAGGGCTGGGACGGGGGGGGGGGCAGCCAAAATTTTTTTTGCTTGGAGCAGCAAAAAACCTAGAGCCAGCCCTGGTTGGGTGCTCAGCACTCACTTCGTTTGAGTGCCTAAATGGGAGTTCTTTTGAAATCCATCCTGTGATCTCCTTGCTACTTCTACCTGACCGGGCTCCAGAATAAAACTACTTGCAGCAGAAAGTCTACCACTTTCAGACTTTTCCCTCCAACAAAAAGATATCTATTCAACAGGAGGAGAACCTGACCTATTAAAAAAAAAATCAATCTAGATTCCAGCCCTCAAAGTGTTCCCTCCTCCCTTTCATCTCAGTGATACCATTGTTTTTTTGACACTGAAGTCTGGACTATATTTTATGTAGAAAAGGTTCTATATTGGTTGGAGAAAGTTTCTAATATAGATTAATCCAACCATTAATGCTTCTTTTGAAACAGACTTTTGATTACTTTTTATGTGACAGCGGATGGCCAAGAATTTGTTTAATTAAAATAGGAAAGAGCCTTGAGTTTGTTACAATATCTAATTATTGCTGATTAAAGTGACATCTTGATACCTTGCATCTGTTTGTTTGACAAGACAACATGAATTATGAAGTACTGGGCTTTTGGGCATGATGCAGACATCAATATTTGTAACTTTCAAATAAGTCTCAAGAGATTTAATACTCTTCTGCTAAGGTCAAAGTAACTGGCACTGTTTTGTAAGTACAATGTAAATACATGACTGTGTTTTCATTAGAAGTCCTTTAGTAAGTGTTATTTTCTAGAGGTGGTTAGAAAACCTATTTTTCCCGGTGAATAATTTCATAGGAAAAAAACCTGTTTTGAAATGTTTGACTGAAAATTTTCAGGTTTTTCAAAAAATGAAAAAAAATCATTTTGTTTTGAAATGAATTTTAAAAATGAAAAAAGTTTTGTTTCAAATTATTGAAATGAATATTTTTATTTCATTTAGCTTTGTGACAACACAGGATATGTTTATCAAATTATTTCCATTTTTGTACCCCATCTTTCATTTTCTGTGCTGATTACCTATGTAATCAATTCTGTATTGAAAAATAATGTCAATCTATTATGCTGCATTGCAGACAGGTGCCTGTCCCAGGAAAGTGCTTGACACCTAGGTGAATGACTATGACTTCTTTGATAGTCTCTTGACCAATGGCCCAACCCCATGGATCAATGCACTCTCTTCATAGAAGCCTGGTTGGAGGACAGGGCTGTAATTTTTCAGACTGAAGAGGACACATGGCAAAAGGGGACAGACTGTATTTTAAGAGGCATGCTTCTTTGTAGAGCCGGGGGCAGGTATCCACTGCCACATACAAGAAGAACTGGTTGGAGAACTAGCCTGAAATGCCGGGGCAAGACCTTTAGACACAGAGAAGAAGCCAAACAGACTAGAGGGAGGTGAACTTATGTGACACTTCACATAACTGGACACTCACATAACTTTCATTATTTGCAAAGATCTGTAACTCTCTTTTTAAGAGTAAAGTGTCTGTGGTTAAGAAATTCCTATGCTAAACCTGTATTCCTTGCCTGCTTGTCATGATGTTCCCAGGGAGATTTAAACTAGAAGGCCAGATTCACTACAGCCTAGATGGAACTCTGAGGGAGGATATGTAAGCAACTAGGAGGCTCAGAAGGTTGGAGATACTGATCCAGGGACTGGGGGCAGTAGGACAGTAGAGTCCCATGCCCCTAAGAAGGGCTGAGACAAGGGGTCTGATCCCGGGAGCATCCATTAGAGTGTGCAGCTGGTTTAGAATCATATAGGATACAGCAGTTGGGTCCACTCACAATAGACTGGCATCCACCCAGAAGGGGACTGGGCCAAGTTGTGACAGGACTTTTGTTTTGGTTTCTGGAAACAAAACATTTTTGGTTTTCCATCTTTGGCTTCATAATATTTGGGTCCCTCTCCCTCTTTTATTCTCCACTGGAAATAGAAGAGAAAAGTAAAATAATTGTGTCAAAGGCAGGGGGAACCCCTCTTTTTATGCAATTTTTTCAAGAAACTTGTATTTTGTGAAGCACCCAGCACATTTGTGGGCACTATAAAATAATAATACTAATCTCCACACTTATTTAATATGAAAGAAATTCACTACACTTTACCACTACTCATGTTATATTAGTCTTAGTCATGTCTAAGCAATGAGATGTAGAACTCTGTAATAGCTAATTATATCTTTCCTACAAGTTTGATGTTGTAGCAAAGCGACAACTCAGCGGCGTGGCGCCTCCTGCTGGTCGTCCAGGGAATTAGCTTTTCCAGCCTTAGAGCGCTTTCTGCTGGCCGATGTCCCACTTGCCACTGGCCCCCATGTCCTCCCGGACCCCGGTGCCCCTTTACCTTGGGTGCTGCCCCCTGGGTCTGCCCTCCCCAGGGAACCCCCAACCCCCTATCCCCACCTCGCCTCAGTGGCTACTGCCAGTCACCATCTAGCCCCCATTCACTGGGGCAGACTGCAGTCTGTAAAGGCCACTCATCATTGGCAAGGTGGTTTGGACCTGCTGCCTCTGCATACCCTGGGCTGCGCCTCTACAACCCCAGTACCCTTCTCAGCCTTTAACAAGGCCTGCAGCCGGGGGGTTTCCAGGCTGGAACTCCCCAGCTCTTTTGGCCTTTCCCCAGCCCTGCTCCACTCTTGGTACCCTATTCCAAGGTTCCCAAGCAGCCAGGCCCATCTCCCTCCACCGCTAGAGAGTGACTTCCTGAGCTCCTGGCTCACAGCCTCTTATAGGGGCCAGCTGGGCCTGATTGGGGCATGGCCCCAGCTGTTACTGCCTTCCCCAATCAGCCTAGGAATTGGTTCCCTGGGGCAGCCTTTTTCCCCCGGGCTGCTTTAAGCCCTTTCAGGGCTGGAGCGGGTGACCACCCTGCTACAGGTGTCATGACTGGATCCATGACTAAAGAACCATGCTGCTGAAATGGGATTCAGAACTTCAGAGACTGGAACACCATGTTGAGCACTGATCCTGAAGACCTGACTACTTTGAATTCCAAACAGCACGCAGAATAAATGCAAGCACAGTCAAGCATGGCCCAGCTTTTTATCTTAATTTGAAAATTACCAAACATGGTATTTCCCCCCCGACATTTCATGCAATGAATAAAAAAAACCTATATTCTGTTCCAAACGCAAATCAAATATGCAAAACAAAGCATGAATCTATTGTTTCCTCCTTGTAGGTTTTGCAGTCCTGAATGCCCCTAAAATCAAATATTCTTCCTTCCTCCTCATCCTATCCCATCCCTTTGGGGAAAAAAACTCCTGGGGGAGAATAGTGAATTTTCATACGAACCTTTGCATCATCTGTCAGCCAGAGCTCTCCAGAGCCTCTAGAAGTTCCTTGACAATGATAAATGATGGGGAAAATACCAATAAAAACACCAAACAAAACCCTGTGCAACCTTTTCCCTCCGCAACTAGCTCCTCAACTGCCTCTACCCAGCAAGTAGATGCTCTCCCTACCTTGAATGACAGGCTCAATAGCCTACTACCCCCAGGGGTTCCTACAAGGGTTGGCCGAGAGACCCTCTCTACACCATTCCTTTCTTAGCTGGAGGCCCCTCACTGCTTTGGGATAATCTAGGGGTAGTTGGGAAGACAATTTTGGTACTTTCCAAAGCTGTATGTTAGCTTTAGAAAGACAGCAGGTTGGGTACACTCACCAACTGTGTTATCACATGATGGTCAGATAGGCAACCTTTCCCCTTCAGTCAACTCTTTTTTCCATGGTGGGGCAACAGGACCCAGAAATGCCTCAATGGGCCCAGTCACTCCTGGCCCTGTAAAATGTGGAGTGCAAAAACTTTCCAACATAGTGTCAAGAGTACTGGACAACTAATATTCATATTGTTAGTCTCTCAATAGAACTTAGACTCCTGAGTCATTTGGAGGAGTTGGAAAATGTTACCCCCTATCTTATTTTTTACCCCCAATTGAAGCCAAAAAATTATTTTGTATTTACAATGGTGTAGTTGGAAACAGAATTTCCCCAACTTATTGGTAAAACTGTATCACACAGGCCAGCTGGGGGAAAATACTATATCCAAGTATTATTTATTAAGTACTGACAAAGACCATGGATCTGTATAAACAAATAAGAATACAAAATTCCTTGTTCATTGGTAGAGGAAAAGGTCTCTCTGTGATTCCTTACAAATGTCTAATCAGAGATAAACTGGTTCAGACACATATTGTGCACTGGGTACTCTTACAAGTTAGAGATGGTGCAGAAATCTCAGAGATTATTGCAGAGAGGCTATGCTTTCAGACCTCATGCTATTTTGACAGGATACAGAGAGGTGAAAGTAATAACTTTCCCCCTACCTCAGCAAGAGTAGCCCAGGCTTAGCAAAGGAGATTCTTACAAATCAATTTCCATTTGTGTAACTGATGGAAAGGGTCCTTGAATGTCAGCTAACTGTATATTTTTACTGCTATCTTGTTGGACAAAAAGGAGACATTGAGCGATGGTTGTGTTAGTGTAAATACAGATATAATAGGAGGGAAGAAGTGAGGGCTGAATATTATATCTAGTCCAAGTTTTTGTACTGTACTCACTGACAAAGTATTTGAAGACCCTTAGCCCCTATGTCTGGAACAGACACAAGAATTCCAACTTCCCTTCAAGGAGCCTAAAGGAAGGAGAGTAGCCCCCTTGTCTTCCTTCCCACCAGAAAGTAATCAGCTTACTATCAATATTTTAAACAGATGCAACATTTTTAAATGTTGTGTTCAGCATCAGAATGAAAGCAACATTTTAAGTATTTGTGTTTGTAAGTACTGTAAGTGTTTTTAAGCCAAATTCAAGCTTAAAAATAATAAAAAATAAAAATCCATCTGTGCACTATCCAATCTTACTCTATTTCAGTGTGTAATGTTACTAAAGCTTAAAATATTATTCTTTCTTTATTCTTTGAAGCGTTCAGATTTTGTTCTCTCTCTCTCTTTTTTTTTATAAAGGACTTAGATGTAGTTAATTGTATTGGGGTTTCACTACAGGTAACACAATGCTTCCTACAGCTTTCCCCCCATGGCAGGCCAGTAGAGGTTTAGATACAGTAGGTGGGAGGCTTCTAACTGTGACCATACTTAGTATAATTATAAAAACAATATTGGCTTCTAAAAAGAGAGAGGTGTGTTGTTTTGGGGAGGGAAAAGATAGCAGTCATAAACATGGATAGTTACTTGATTTTTCCCTTGGTAGCCAGGCAGAAGATAATCATACTAGGGGAAGTAGAAGATGTGAGCAGAAATATTCTTTACAGAAGGAGCTGTTTTTGTAATATTTATCCTACATGATTTGTTCTCGGCGAATTTCGCTATTAAATAGAGGAAGGCCTCTTTCCCTGCTGCAGAGATAGCTGCCATGTTGTGTTTAGATGCAGCCTGCTATAAAAGGGAAATTGTTGACCTGATTCTTCACTGCCTTGTACCTTGTGCAGTCATTTACATCTGTGTAACAGTGGGTGCAAAACACTACCGGATCAGGGCCCTGATGTTAATGGCACAGCATGAGTGCTCAGTGTGGAGGAGCACCAGCTAGAGAGTCCAGTATAAAGTTAAAGAGGGAGAGCTTTAAAATAGATAATAGTGATACTAAGGCCATAAAAGCCCACTCTGGTCACCCAGACTCATCCACCTGTTTTTCAGTCTATTTTGCTGTTTGTTCTTACTGTAAAGAACTTAACAAGACCCAACCTAAAAACTTTTATTTCATTAGCTTCAGACTAAAATCTACAGAGACGGTGAATAATTTCTTTCCTTCATATATGTTTTACCTTGAAGGAATTTAGTGATTTTTTTTTTTTTTTTGGTAAAAGGTATCCTGTTCTCCTCAATCTTTTTGTTGTCTATACAACTGTAGCTCCCTCAGTCTCATTTCATCCATGTTATCCTCTAATTCTGAATGATTTTTGTTAACATTCTTTGTATTTTCACAGGTTTTCTTATATCTTTCCTAGAGTGGGAAGATTAGAATTGCATCCACTTATAGAGGAAAAGTCATAACAAAAATATTTTGCAGACTGGAAGAATTTTCACCATAATTTTACATGTATATAGTATACCCCAAAACGTATTTGCTCTTTCTGCAATAAGCATCATACTGGAAGATGAGAGGAGTTCTTTCATTAATAGCAAATTCTTACATTTACTACTTCCCAGGTAGTTGTCTCCCAATTTCTGTCTATGCTGTTCATTTGCATTCCTCAGGTATGTGACTTTACATTTAGTATGATGCCTTATGTCTGCTCGGGGATGCCATAATTTTCTAAGTCATTTTGTAGTTTGAATCCATTGTTCTGTCTCTTTGCCACCCCCCCAGCCCCCAGATTTGTCATTCAGAAATCTGAAAATAGTTGAATTTATGCCTTGATATATTTTTCCAGTAGAAATATTAAGTACTACAGGACTTCATTCATTGGGTACAGTCATTAAGATCACTGTGATACCTCCCCTGAAATTGCTCACTATTAAGTCCTATAATTAATACCATGTTTCCTATTAATCAACTTCTAGTCTCTAATGTAGTTGGTACTTAACTTGCTTCAAGCTAATGGATATTACATAAAAAAATACCTCACTGAAATCAATGTACACCATAACCAGTGTATTCCTTCTTTCTACTAAACCAGTAATTACATTGAAGTAGGGTATTAGATTTGTTTGGCCTCACCTATTTTTAATAAAACTTCCTTGACTGTCCATTAATAAATTGGTTCCAACAAGGAGTTTGGTGAGGTAATCCTACCTTAATCTTCAGAATTTCAAAACATTAAAGCAACTGTCATGAGTTCCACAAGGGATAAGGAGAGTCCAAAATAAACCTTAGTCTAAAATAACTAATAATAAAGTTTATTTATATTGTATGACTGGAAGTTGTAGTCATTTCAAAAGAGGAAAAAAGAGACAGTGAATTTTCACTTTTTAAGGACCAGCACAATAATCACTCCTACTAATGGAGCAAATTAGACATAGCCAGGAAATTTACATGTGCAGCTAGACTCATAGATGAATGACTAAGGATAGTATGAAAAAGTTCTAAGATTACATGTTATCCATCTTCCTGGACTATGTCTTTAAATTATATGGGTAAAATGATAGAAATGAAAGGTTGGTTGCATCAAATCTTGACTGATGAGTGAAATGATTTTTACAGTTCATTAAGAGGACTCAAAGGAAGACTAGATGCTTTTTAATATACTGTACAAATAAATAGTATAAGAGTAAGAAATACAGTGGATATGGATACAACAATCATTCAAAAGACACCTGGGTTTGAAACAAGCCAAACTATATTTTTAGTTTAAATAAATCTTTGATTTTCACAAAACCTTAACAGAAAAATAAGTTACACTTTATATGACAATTACATTCACAAAGAGTGTATAAATTATAATAAATAATGAATACATATAAGTATCTTAAAGGCACAAGTACCACATACAGATGGTTAGAATAAAATCAGTAGAAGGTGTATTAGATAATTATTAGCAACCTGTTTGCCTGGTGGAATCTGTAACAGTTGGATAATCATTTACTGAAACATCTATTAATCATTTATAAATGTACACAATATAAAAGCGTGACCAAAAAAGTTAACATATAGCTTCAACATTGGACTTGGAGATTAGGATCCATAGGCCTCTGGAGATTAGGATCCATAAAAGGTCAAGGCTAAAAGGTATACAAGATCTTCACCAAGCATTCTCAAAACTACGATACCCACACGAGGAAATAAGGAAACAAATCAACAGAGCCAGACATGTACCTAGAAGCCTCCTGCTGCAAGACAAGCCCAGGAAACAAACCAACAGAACTCCCCTGGCCATCACCTACAGTCCTCAGCTTAAACCTCTCCAACGCATCATCAGTGATCTACAACCCATCCTGGACAATGATCCCTCGCTTTCACAGACCCTGGGAGGCAGGCCAGTCCTCACCTACAGACAACCCGCCAACCTTAAGCATATTCTCACCAGCAACCACACAACGCACCATAACAACTCTAACTCAGGAACCAATCCATGCAACAAACCTCGATGCCAACTCTGCCCACATATCTACACCAGCGACACCATCACAGGACCTAACCAGATCAGCTACAACATCACCGGTTCATTCACCTGCACGTCCACCAATGTTATATACGCCATCATGTGCCAGCAATGCCCCTCTGCTATGTACATCGGCCAAACTGGACAGTCCCTATGTAAAAGGATAAATGGACACAAGTCAGATATCAGGAATGGCAATATACAAAAACCTGTAGGAGAACACTTCAACCTCCCTGGCCACACAATAGCAGATGTAAAGGTAGCCATCTTACAGCAAAAAACTTCAGGACCAGACTCCAAAGAGAAACTGCTGAGCTTCAGTTCATTTGCAAATTTGACACCATCAGCTCAGGATTAAACAAAGACTGTGAATGGCTAGCCAACTACAAAAGCAGTTTCTCCTCCCTTGGTGTTCACACCTCAACTGCTAGAAGAGGGCCTCACCCTCCCTGATTGAACTAACCTCATTATTTCCAGACTGATTCTTGCCTGCATATTTATACCTGCCCCTGGAAATTTCCATTACATGCGTCTGACGAAGTGGGTATTCACCCATGAAAGCTTATGCTCCAATACATCTGTTAGTCTATAAGGTGCCACAGGACTCTTTGTTGCTTTTTACAGATCCAGACTAACACGGCTACCCCTCTGATATTTAAAATGTAAATGCATCACTCCAGCTGAATGTTTGTCACAGTTATCTTTCTTGAAAAGAAAAACTAAAACCCACAAGTCATACTCTCCCTAAGCATAGCCAACCACTTTTAGAAACCCCTCAATACTTCTCCACCCCCACCAGAACATCTGGCTGAAAAATGGAGGATAACTCTCCACATTGTTATTATCCTAGCTTGCTGAGCAGAAGTTCTACTTTATTCATGAAATGGAACCTTTAGGTTCCATCAACATGATAGTATACAATGTTCAGATATATAGCACTGTAGCAGTAGCACAATGAAATATTCCAGAGCGCCAGGATGAAAATAAACCTCCACACAGCACTGAGGGTGCCATTTGACTGTTTGTTCTAGAAAGACAGTAACATGGTATTGATTTCTGGGCTACTTTAAACATTTATCAGATAAGGCAGAGTGAGTTTTCATTCCTAAAAGAAAGTTGAATACATGTGGTTCTTGGGTTAGGCTGACAAATCAGTAGATCTGACACAAACACATTGGGAGAGTTATGTTGTTTTTCTTAAGTGAAAATAATACCTTTTCCTATTTTCTTTCTATTCTGACTTAAAAAAAAACTAGATATATATCTTTAAAAGTTAATATGATAGAATCTAATAAAACACAGATCCAAGAAGTGAAGAAACCAAATCTAAGTTCCTGTCATTTGCTGTTCATGTTGAAGACTGTACAAAATTGCTTCCTTAGGATTTCTATTCATGTGACAAACAACTGTACTGTCACTTCTGGTGCCATAGTACATAATACTGAATACATTCCAAAGCAGACAGTAGTTGATCATATATTCTGCAAAAGCATCTGACATGGAAAGAAGACACAATAAGAAGATTCTTATTCTCAAGTCACCAACAGTCTCTGATAGAGTGTCTACCATATTCTGATTTATTTTCTAAAGCATAAAGTGACTATAATCTAGTTTTAAAAGAATGTGTGAGGCTGGAGGGGCAGTTTCCCCTTTAAATTCAGATGTCCAAAACATCAAATATAAGATGACATTGGAACATTGTGTCCAAATTGTTTCACCAGACCTATCTACTAAGGCTGAAACCAGTGCTAAGTGTGTGGCTGACATGTTGAGTGAGGACAATCAGGGAACAACAGATTGGGGATATAGTGTTTTAGCAGGTTTTTCATGCCTGTTCAACAGAAGCGATTAACAATTTTGCCATGGAACATCATTCACGAAGAGGTGAAAATATGTCAGTGTAAAATGTTAATGGAATAAAAATCGCTGAGCTTCTCCCCACCCCAAGCATTTTAAAGCACTTCACAAATACTAATTAAGCCTCATAAACCTCTATTGAGAAAATAATCAGTATTTCTCCCTTTTAAAAATAGGGGAACAAGCACAGAGAGCTTAAGGGTATGTCTACACCCAGCCGCTAGTTCGGCGGCTGGCAATCGAAGTTCTGGGTTCGACTTATCGCGTCTTGTCTGGACGCGATAAGTCGAACCAGGAAGTGCTCGCCGTCGACTGCGGTACTCCAGCTAGACGAGAGGAGTACCGCGGAGTCGGGGGAGCCTGCCTGCCGCGTGTGGACCGAGGTAAGATCGAACTAAGGTACTTCGAACTTCAGCTACGTTATTCACGTAGCTGAAGTTGCGTACCTTAGTTCGATTTGGGGGGTTAGTGTAGACCAAGCCTAAGTGACTTACACAGGCTTACATACTGAGTTTGGTATAGCCAGGAATAGAATCCAGACCTCCTGACTTTCAGTCCCTGGGTTTTATAACCATAGTAGGCAATGGTTCTTTTTAGATGGAACCACCACTACGATAAGATTCCTTAAGTGTGCTTTTAAAAGGTCAAATAGTTCGCTACCTGTTTAGTGAGATTATGGAATCCAAACACACATTGTCAGCACTTAACAAATACATTATTATTATGGGACAGATGGTGATACTCCTATTCACACTGAGTGGTATTTTAATCTCCAAATCTCCTTAATCTGCACCATATCGCAACATTTAACAAATCAGTCCCCGAGGATTCTAGTCCAACACTATGATCATGCTTGCCAAATGCTAAGAGGCTAGAAATGTGAACCTCTTTCAGTTATAGTGTTGATTGAAAGCTTACAAAAAGATTGGTAAAGTAACAGGCACTAAAAGACTGTCCTTCCACAGAAGAACAATAAAGAATATGCATCACTGGCCCAAAGCAGCTGCTTTTAGATTGAGATAAAAATGTCTACTCTATATGGGATAAATCCTAGGCTTGTGCAATTCTACATCCACAGGGTGGAACAGCTATCTAATTGCGGCTGAATGACTGCCAAGAGTCATTTATTATCTCGGACAATGCTGGGACACCTAGTCTGAACAGTTACCTGTCTAAAGCAGGGAAGCCAAACAATATATTTGGATGGCTGCAATTCAGAGAAATGTTAGAAATTCAGTGGGCGGTGGGAGCGGTGCGGAAGTGTGTGTGGGTGTGCATGCACACAGTTGCCTGGTTATTTTTCAAGCCCTGGCTCCTGGAGACAAGTAATTAGGTCAGAAGGCAAAGAAAAATAACCATTTTTTCTAATCCGCTGAAGTTTTAAACACTTTAGACTGGCAGTACTAGAAGCATACATTTGTACATGGCAATATCTTGGGACACACAAAAAGGAAGACTAGAAAGGATGGTGATTTTAAACTTTCTATGCTGCATCCATTTTAACAGAACTATGGATTTATATTTGTAGAGCCTTAACAATTTGCTCTGAATTATTGCAGTGAACAAGATTGCATGGATTGTGCACCTGCCCTTAAAAAGTGATGCAACAAGCAGAGCAGAGTGGTAAGAAACAATTCTTTAACACGGTGTCACCTGTATTAGTGCTCAGACTCTGCTGGTTATTTCCATGCCTCACCAAGGAGCCATCTCAGGCTTATAGCCCAAGTCTCTAATTGTGCACCCATACATTTCCCTTCTGAAACCCAAACTTGTTTCCCTAGTCCTGCCCATTACACTACACCATCTTTCCTTCCTTCCTGGAGCATACCCTTGGCAAGAGCAAGCAGAGAGACCACCAATAGTGAGTTTGGTATTTGATAGGAGTACAGGATTGAGGTATCTGCTAAGAGTAGCCATAATGCAAAACCATCCCTTAATTTACTGGTACACTGTAAGCCAGTGGGATAACTCACCAGCTTGTGCAGCTAAGACTCCAGCTATAGGACTCCAGGCTCGTTTTCTTCAGGGCTTCAGTCTTATTCCTTCAAAATAACACACGTTCAATATATCAGACACGTCCTTTCCCCTTGACCCAGGGTCTTTTGCAGGAGCTATCTACTCTCTATAGCAGTGCTTTCAAACTTTTAGGCTATGTACCACTTTCCAAATAATGCAAGCTACCACATATCCCCCATCTGAAATAGGCAGAGGTGATTGATGGGGGAAGGGGTGGAAGCACACAGAGTCATGTGGCCTCGCCTCAGATTTCTGCCTTCCTTTAGCAACAGCTTCTAGAGGTTTTCAAACTGTTGGGTGCGCTCCCCCTAGGAAGGTGTGGAGGAATATTCTGGAGGAGTGAATGGTGACTCCAGGTGGCTCGGGCCAGCCCCATACCTTGGGTCTCAGGGAGGGAGTGCCACCTCCATCCCCTGAGTCACCTCAGTGGACCACCCAGTCTGTCTGAGTTGGGGGGAGGCGCAACCAAAAATTGTAACTCAAATGAGGCTCAGCTCATTTGAGTTACAATTTTTGTTTCCTCCCCTCTCCTCCCCCAACCCAGACAGGCTGGGTGGCCTAAGCCACCTGGCGTCACCACTCACCACCCCCACCCCGAAAAGTTCCTCCATACTAAATAAAACCTCTGTACTAAATAAAATGTGTTGTTCACAATTACAGGATTTTTCCTCACATACCCTTTGGGGTATGTGTACCCCAGTTTGAAAACCTATAGGTATTGCTCTCCGCACACTTCTTTTTGGTAGCCTACTTCCTACCGGATTACACTAAGCAGGCCATCTGCCTGAGTCATATATAAAGAGAGAGTGTGAGAGGCTAGAAGCTGGTGGTTAGGCTACTGGCCTGGGATGCTGGAGAGCCTTGGGCTTGCACACCTCATGTGAGTACCTAACCACTGGGCTATACAGTCACACTCTTTCTGGCCCAATGAATATTTAATTTGAACAAATAAGTAGAACAGCTCCAACAGCAGAGACTGAGAGAAATCTACCTCTGAATATCCAATAGCCTGGTGACTAGGGCACTCACCTGGGATATAGGAGATGCAGGTTCCATCCCTATTCTGAATCAGGCAGAGGAGGGACATGAAGCCTCCCGCATCACAGGTGAATGCCCTAACTATCAAGCTATTCTAGGGTGTCTCTTTTTTGTGAAAAATTTCAAAAGCTCTAAGTTTTGTCCTAGTGTGGAACAGGAGACATTTTGAAATTGAATGTTTGGAGGACAGGAAAACTGTTTCCTTCCTAGCTCCAGTAGAGAGTCCATACAATTTCTTGTAACAAAGAATCATTTAACACCTGTTCTTACTGTAGAGTACATGCCTTCAGTTGCTATGCTTGCTTTCTTTTTCACTGTACCTGTGCCCTGGCCAAAATGGAGATAATAATGTAACAGACTATTTGCCAGCTAGTCTATTTACAAGTCTGTTTTAAAGTACTGTAATTTTGGCAGCATCTTGCTCAGTAGATCCGCTCCCTGGGACAAATTAAAAGGCCCAGTTCCCAGCCCAAGTAACAGGCTGAGCATCTCCCCAGAAGGAGAAGAAAGAGACCTTCTCCAAGAGCCTGTGGGGTGATTGAGCTGAAATAGCTTCTATGAACTACCATCAAGTAGCACATCACAGCACCAGTGCATCTCCACTGTGGGGAAAAGGACACTGCAGAAGTGCAAAAGGCATTTAAAGCTCCCTCAAGCAGTTAGCTGATGATTCTCACAGTACATGGGAATCCTTTACATGTCTTACAATGGCACTTGCTCTGCACACCCCAGACTAGGGAGGGTGTTGTGCCAGAGGCAGAAGGGAGCAGGAATTCAGCACATAGAGTCTAGCCAATCCTCTGCCAGTGAAGCAGTCCCTATGGAACTGTTCCAGCCAGCACAACTTATGCTACACTAAATTACACTCAGGGTTGTTTCAGGTCACAGTGGCCTAAGAATTGGGGAAATGGAAAGGTGTCTAAAAGCCTTTTCTCCACCTGACCCCTCAGCTGTGCCAAGCATGTTCTCAGCCTTATGTCTTGTATTACATAGCAATATCATTGAACACATCTCTCTCTTCAACACACTTGAGAAATGAATACAATAATGATGTCTTTGTTGGGGTCCACTAGGCATAGCTACCAGGTAACTCGGGAGAGCGGAAGGCCAAAGTGCCGATGAAACTCTTTTGCTCTGGGCCTATCTGAACCCCCAAACTCCATCTTGTGAGCTCTCACCTACTTCTGTGTTTACTGCTTACATGCTGAAGCAGAAATGTAAGGGTCAGCTTTTCTAGCAGGCAGCTGCTGTAAACAGGCCTTGCAAGGCCAAAAGATAAGTAGACGAATGGGAATTTTTCTAATTGTAACTGCTAGAGGAGGGAGGGTGGGAGGGGTAAGAGGGAGTAACAGAACAAAGGCTTACACAGAAACAGCTTGAAGTATAAAAGGTAAAAGTTGTTTGTATTTGTTGCACTGGATTTGAGACATGCTGGTCTCCTAGTGCCATTTCAGAGCTCTGAAATAAACTTGCCTTGCTTTCTCCCCTCGGTGTCATTATTGGTGCTAAGCACACCGGGCCACGGACCATTGTTGTCCGCCTCGAGCCCTTGAGCGGCCAACATCTTGCAAAAAATTCAGATCCATATCAGGATTTTGAGGACTCCCAAATTTTCCTTTACTCAGATCCAGTGCTTCAGTTGGGCCCATCCCCATTTATAGGTGGTGTCAGCATCATGACTCAGGGGTCAAAAATGAAGAAGATGCTTGAAAACCTACTGCTCTATCATCCTTACGGCTGACAAAGAAACTATTTTTCACTAAATAGTTTACTAATTCCTGTGAAGATACACAGTCTGTGGAGTCCATTTTCTTTTTTAAAGTAGCAATGCATCTCCCCAAAACTTAAGAAGACAGAAGAAATATATGTTTTGCCCCACAGCAGGTTTAATTCTATATATTTAAGCATAGTTTGCTGATTCACAATACTAGTTGAGCTAGAACAAATATTGCATTTTAAAACTTTATGGAACTAATTTATAGTGTAGGGCAGGCACAGACGATCTCATGGCAGCAAAATTTTATGTTTCCATTTCAGCAATACTGCCTAACACAATAATATCAGGCCAGCAAATCTTAAATATAAGTTAAGCTAACATGATCCATTGCCTTATAAAGCAAGAGCACCCTGTGGAGTCATACTGAATATGCCAAGTGATTTTTCAAAATTTAATCATCCTAAATGTCAGATAAAGGTGCTTTTGCTGTCATTCTTTAAAGCCAAGGAAAATCCTGAGTGTGCCTGCAAGTTACACAGCAAGACTGTTCCCAGATAGCTATATTAAAATATCAGTCTGCTGTTTGCTAAATATAAAGAAGAAAATACTGAAATGTTTTATTGCAAAACAAACTATTGCATATTTTTTCTATAAAGATCACCAGTGCTCATATCAAGATAAATTTTGCTGTTACCTTTTAAGATCAACTTAACTTCTGATGCAGCTTCTATTATAAATATTGTGCAATGACAGCACTGACATTACAAGTACATTTCTGTGCTTCAAATCAAACTTTTGTTTATTTTTACTGCTGACTTGGTCAAATAAATAGATGGGCAGATCCTGCATGCACCTGCACTCTCAAGTAACCTTACTCATGTGAGTAGTATCTATTCCATTAATAGGACTACTCACATAAGTCAGGCAGCTCAAGTGTGTAAGAGCTTGCAGGATCGAGCACAAGGTGACTGGGTAGGAAAACATGCCTTTAATTAGATTTGGGAAGGTGAAATGAATCATTTGGAAAAGCAAATTATCTGCAGACAATTTAAAATATTTGCCTCTTATAAATACCAGATTTGTTTTACTTATTTTAGACTGAGAGTGAATGTCATTATCCAAAACTGAATTAAATAAATAAGTAAGTAACCACCAGCTCCATAACTACTGAGACTAAAGACGTGGCAAAAATCACAATGGATGACAACAGGTTTTAAATACATCTGAGAAAATGGAAAGTACCAAGAAAGAAATGCTACTGACAGTAACGGGAATAGATGAAGAGCTTGCTTGGAATGTGTGGCACTATGTATGTGAGCTATGGATAAATGGTTAAAATCTAAATCCTATTTAGGACCATTCTTTCATATATACACAAGTATGTGGTTCTACAGACACAAGTCTAGGAAGATAAATAGCAAATATGTTCCACTAATGTCACATATAAAACACTTTCACATTTCCTCTTCACACCCAACTATTCAACCAAGATTTTTGAATGGGACACATGTTCTAGGAAAAAGAAAGCTATAAGACCAAGGTTAGTTTGCATCATAACAAAAACATTGTGTAGCAAAATTACTATTAAAATTTGCAGACTGACGTGGAAATATACCAGTTCAAAGAAGAAATGCTCATATTCAGACTATAAAACTATACATAAAAGACCCTTAAGGTTAGAATGGAAAGTAACAGACAGAAAATTCATAGTTAAGATTGATGTATACTGTGTAGCATATGTTATCTGACACTCAGGAACAGTGGGATGCAATAAAAAAAAAAAAAAACAGTTACGGTGGCCTCCAACTGTGTCTATGGAATGGAGGACCCTTGGAATGCTTAGCAACCAGCACTGTTAAAATGTGATTCTAAGAGGTACTGTGTCACCACAGGAAAGAGGTACTCCTAGAAATTGTTATAACTAGCATATCAGCATTTCCTTGAAGAAATTTCTGCATTCAGGGAATAACAAGAAATCAAGGGCCCAATTCTAATCTCACTTACCGGGCAGTAATTCCATTGAAATCGATGGACCTATGCCAGTGTAGAACTGGTATAAATTGAGAATCGGTCCCATCGAGTCTAATCCAAAGCCCACTGAAGTCAGTGGAAAGACTCCCATTGACTTCAATGGACATTGAATCAGGAAAGAAGATATCATTTGCCCTCTAAGTCTTGTCACATCTGTTTAATTTTGTTATCCTATCCTTTGTGAACTCTGCAGCTCAGAGTGAAGTTGAATATAGAGCCCACGCAAACAGAAGCAAAATGGGTTAATAACTCGGAGTACTGCCTCATTCTTCAGTGTCTCCTTACAATACACTTTCCCTCCAACACACACTATTTTCTATAAGCATAGTGCAGTCCAACTTTCTGGGAATAAGGTTTTGTTGTTTTTATAGCAAATGGCTGGCTAGTTAAATCTTTTATTAATTATTATTATTTTCCTCAAATGACAAATGGTGCTCATGACAAGGTCTAAAGCAGGGTTATAAATGTAAGAAGAATAACATCTTCTGTCAATGAAACTCAACCACAAGACAAGAGGCCTCCAGTGAGCAACTAATGGAACCACTGCCATAATTCACAATCACTATAGTGATGCCTTCAATAGCTACAAATAAGACATAAAAAGCAGCTTTGGAAACTTTATGTTCTATACTGTAGACAATCTTTTACTTGTCATAAAAAGATTCCCAGCTGTCAAATGAACAGCAACAGGTGTAACCATTTATTCATATTTACTATTTCACATCACTTCAGTGAAGTAATGAGTGGAGTTTTTGAAGCACTTCAGCCAATACATTACCATGTCAACGGCCCTAGGTTTTCACTTAACCAACAGATGAGAGGAACAACTTTCCCCAGAGCAAAAAGAACATAGTCATTGAAATGCACAGTATCTGCTACTGAATATATTTTAGATACTTAATCTGTTTAATCAAATAGCATGAACAATGTGGTAGGCACGTAACAACGAGCATCTACAAATGGCTATCCTCTTTGTTAACTGCTGCGCTGCATGTACTCTAAGATGCTGATTCAACATTTCTTTGGTTGGAAAATTATATGTACCAAGATGGAAAGTGAAACTCTACAGAATTCCTTAGCACCTAAGCATGTTATTTGCCTTTAGGGGATACCCAACAGGCAAGGGAAATTATACTGAGCTCCTGCCAAAAGAACACACTGCCCCTATAGCACTTTCCTTGCCTTCTAAAAGCATTAATGTACCTATGAGGCTAAATCTTGGCTCCTCATTCTTCCTCTTTTACACTACCCTAGCTGGCTCCACTGGAGTTGCAGGGGGGCAGGGGTCCCCAAGTTGTTATGCTGGCACAGTGTCTCCTTCTATATCCCAGTCTTGGCATAGGGCACTTGTTGGCATAAAGAAGAGTGGCCAGAGCACAGCAATGCTCCAGTGATCCCAATTGGTGGAATGGTGCCCTGAAGGCCATTACCAGCCACAGTACCCTAGAGCAGCCCAAGGCTGCTGGATGTTGTGCCAGAGGCCAAACTAGGCCTTGGGAAGCCCCAGGATTTGAGTGGGGGCATACGGTTAATTAGCTTTTGGGCACAAGGAGTGTCTCTACTTATGTCTGCGGGACAGTGTCTAGCACACAACGGCTACTACCAGAATACAAATTAAAAAAATATTGAAAAATTTTTCTACCTTCATGATCCTGAAGGATTTGATTAAAATGGGAAAGCTCCTGGCAAGAATAACTTGAATGCAGAATTGTTCAAGATAAATCCTAAATTAGCAGCATCTATCCTGGCCCCTCTATTTACATCAGTCTGGAAAGAGAAAAGGTGCCACATGAGTGGACCAATGGGGTTATAGTGAAGATACCAAAGAAAGGAACTCTCAGTGATTGTAATAACTGGTGTGGGATCACACTTTTATCTGTGCCAAGCAAAGTATTGTGTAAGATCATAGTCCAGCATATATCAGAGGCAGCTGACAGCGTTCTCAGAAAAGAGCAAGCTGGTTTTTGGAAAGGGCGTGGATGCACAGACCAGTAGATCTACACTCCATCAAACATAATAAAACAGTGCTTAGAATGGCAACGGCAACTCTACATAAATTTCATAGACTTTGAGAAGGCTTTTGATAGTATTCACAGCTCCAGCCTATGGTGCATTCTGCAGGCATATGGAATTCCTTTCTGTAGAATCAACATCATCAAAATCTTCTATTTCAACTTTACCTGCAGTGTTGATCACAGTGAGCTCAGTTTTGAAGTCAAAACAGGAGTATGTCAGGGGTGTGTCATGTCTGCAATCCTCTTCAACTTTGCCATCGACTGGGTAATGCGGCGTACAACAGAAGACATGCCAAGAGGCATTAAATGGACACACTTCTCATCCCTTGAAGACCTGGACTTTGCAGATAATGTTGCTCTCCTATCACATACCCAACACCATATACCAGAAAAAAAACTCGACTCAACGAATTCAGCAGCAAATTGGACTGAAAATCAACCGCAATGAGATAGATATCGTGACCTTTAATATTGCCTCACCATCACAGTATGGCTAGAAGATTATGTTCTCATCAATGTAGAAACATTCACATATTTGGGCAGCACAATCAGCTGGGATGGTGGAACAAGCCAGGACATCTGGAACAAACTCAATAAAGCCAAGATCACCTTCAGGAGCTTAAATACAGTCTGGAAATCATCAAAATACAACACCAAAACCAAACTCAAGTTTTATCAGAGCTGCGTACTTTCAACACTACTTTATAGTATAGAATGCTGGGGAATGAGAAAGTGTGACATATCCAAACTGTCTTCATTCCATACAACCTGCCTCAGAAAAATCTTCTGTATCTCTTGGCCCAGAACAATCTCAAACCAAAATCTATTGACACAGTGAAGCCAAGAGGATCTGAGCACCATCATTGCCAGGAGGTGTTGGAGATGGATCGGTCATGTGCTTTGGATGGAAACTGATTCTATCACCAGAGTAGCAATAAGATGGACACCTGAAGGCAAGTGAAAATGAGGCTGCCCGAAAACAACATGGCGAAGAGCTATGGAAGTCAAGCTGAAAAACCTGGGGCACAGCTAGGGAACCATTGAAAGACTTGCCAGAAACAGCAGGGCCGGCTCTAACTTTTTTTACGGCCCAAGCAAAAAAAAAAAAAAAGAGCACCGCCCCGCCGTAACACCCCCCATGAGTGCTGCGCCGCCCAAAGCCCCACCCCCCGAGCGCCGCGCAAGCCCCCGCCCCTCCGAGCGCCACGCTGCTGAAGCCCCCCTGAGCGCCACGCCGCCCAAGCCGCCGCTCCCCCCGAAGCCCCCGTGCCGCCCAAGCCCCCGCCCCCCCTGAACGCTGCACCACCCAAGCCCCCCCTCCGAGTGCTGCCTTGCGGAAACAAAAACAAACAAAAAAATCCCCTCCGGCGCTGCCCCACCGAACCAAAAAAACAAACAAACAAAAAAAACCCCCGAGCGCCGTCCCGCCCCAAGGTGCCGCCCCAAGCACATGCTTGGTCAGCTGGTGCCTTGAGCCGGCCCTGAGAAACAGACAGGAGTGGAGGAGCTTTGTCACTGCCCTAAACACCAGAGGCGTAATAGGAACATGATGATGATGATGATGATGATGATCCTGAAGAACAGCTAATTCATGAAAGTAATAAAGAGCAACAGTAGCAAAAGGATTTTTTCTTATCAGTTTTCTTGTATAATCACCAGAATGTTTCAAAACATGCATCAAACTCACTTTGGGCAATACCCACCTCTCACACATACACCACTCCCTGTATACCACAATCTACATATACACTGTCACTACAGCAACATTTGGAAAATTATTTCTGTTTCTTTGAAATCCTACTAGTAAAAGTTGATGGCTTGCTGATGTTAACAATAGCAAATTAGAAATGGAGCTTGGGACTATTCTTTGCTGTATTTTGTTAAGCTAATATATAAAAGACTATTCCTGGTTCTAAATTTTGAAGATCAGCAAGGTTTTTCTGGTGATTCAGAGACTGGTTCATCTGAGTGGGAATATAAAAGTCCATAGAACATAGAACAACTTCAAACAATAGACACTCAGAGGCTGTCAGTTGTAAGAATAAGCATTACATTCTGTAAAGGGAAAGAAAATGGTTTATGGTTGACTGATTTTTCTACTAAATCTGCAAATTAGTTGTTACGTTATCCTTTTTAGAATTATATCCTTAATTTTCATTACTGCAATTGCAATTCACATGAGCACTCTTTAGGATTGAATCTAATGTGGATGTAGTTGTCCTAGTCAGTTTTGTTAATATTTCTTCTTGTAGCCATCAATTATATTTTCTTTCCAGCTAAGTTCTTCCCACAATATCTCATGTAGATAGGAGAGACCAGAAACTTAAAATCAATGTAATACATTTGTATTGCTCAATCATGTATGAAAACATCTCAGTTCTTGTGACTTATTTAAATATCAAGCATCACAATTATAATCAGTGGTAAGGAACACTGTCTTTTCTGTGTTGCTAGCCAAACATGGTGCCCGTTTTACTTAGATAAGGGCAAAGCCACTGTGATTCATGCATTTGTGACCTCCAAGTCTGACTATTGCAACATGCTGTATTTAGGGATGAAAACACTAGTCTTGAAAAAATGCCATGTAGTTCATAATGCAGCAGCCTGTCTACTTGTCTCATCCCTGCAGTCCACACACTACCTCGGCTCCCAACTGAACACAGATACAAATTCAAGTGTTTGCTCCTAATGTGGGCCCCAGAGCAGCCATAACCAATATCAGTTTACATAGAAACATAATAATAAAAAAGCAAGAGCAAAGAACAAATGGTGATACAGCAGGATGTCGGTACATTTGGATTGAGGCACTGGAGATGAAAAGAATGCAAGTTATATCAAAACAAATACTTTAGCTATAAGCTCCTCTGGGAAGGGGCTGTCTTTTAGTTTGTACAGTACATAGCATGATCTTATCCTGATCTATGGTTGGATCCCGCAATACAAATAAATAAATAAATAAATAAATACAATTCAAAGAGTCAAAAGTACATGTAAGTGGGAGCAATGTCACGTGACCAGCAAGTGGTAAGGTGGACACTCAATGCACAAAAGGCTGGAATGTACCTGAACAGGTGAAAGAAGAATGTATCTGAGGAACTAGGAGGGTCAGGTGGGCTGGCCATTGTTTTGGGCATTACCGCATATCTGGGAAATCGAGGGCACAGTGAGATGCTCATAAACCATGTTTTGTGACTGTGGCACAGAAGGTACTATTGCTGACAGTGACCCTTTTTCTTGCAGCAAGTAGGTTCACTGCTAGCCAACAGGAGAAGATCCATTACCAGCACTGATACCTCCTCTGCTTCTTGAGTCCGGAGATCTGCTGTAAAGGAAGTGAATTTACTGCAGTTCTGAGATGGCTTTTTAAAATGATTTAGTTGTGACACATTGTTTCTCTCTGCAAGTATGGGCAAGGTTGTGTGCAGGCACCAACAGTTAGTTTCAATGCATTTTTGTGCCCATTGTTTCCCTCTATATGCTTTTTTGCACTAAAGGACCTTTCTTGTTATATGACCTATCAATTCTTTAACAGAAATATTCCTACCAAAGGAGGATATAAAAAAACCCGATACTTTGATAGAACCCTCTGTTTCTTAGTTTGTTTTGATTTTAAAGCATTTTTACTAAACATTTGCATCTGCACAAATGATTATTTTTAATTATTATATTTGTAGCCCAAATAGGAGACTGCATCAGAGGAGAAGAGTCTACAACATGCAACTTACACATTTTCATTAAAAACTTTTCCTTTTAAAAATGTTTTAAATACAGCACACCGGTTAGACTAATACTAGCAGCACCAGTATTAGTTTGGAAATGGTTTCTTTTTACTTTCATTATATTGAAATAGTTGCTTATCTGTTCAGTACAGAGACATGCTTACCAAGGCAATTTCCTTTCATCATATGTTATGTACCAAAATTCATCCATCTCTGATTGGAATAGTAAATTATTCAAAAGGGCTGAGCACCCACAGCTCTCCTTAACTTCATTAGTTGTTTTGGATGTTCATTACCTCTGTAAACAAGATCACTTACTTAGGTACCTAACTATGGATTTAGGTGCCTAAACTTTAAGTAGCCAGGTTTTAAGAAGACTGGCTATAACAACATCCACCATTTCAGAACACAGAAACACAAACATTCACTGGGTTTTTGCACATAATTCATCTGTGTGTACAAACACCAATACAAATCACTTTTTCATAAATATATAAAAAAAGATTTGACATGATTGATGTCTTGTAGAAAATAACTGGCTCATTAGCCTGAATTATTGCAGCCTGGTTACATTATAAAGAACAAATAAAAGAACAGATATAAACTTTGGGCACACATTGTTTTAACAGATATTAAGCAGAATACTGCAATTATTAAGCTGAAGGCAATTATTCCTTTGGCAGAACTGACATACGCTGAATAGCACAATAAGGGCATTAAAACAGAAATTATAATGAAAAACATACAATCTGATGGAGAGACACAGAACACAGGAGTGGGTCAGAGGAATCTGTCTGAGAAATGAGCACCTAAAAATGATTAAATGAAAGAAAAATAATAGAAACAGTGTAATGGATGCACAATAAAGACCAGCTCTGATAGACCATAGGTTGTTATTTTATCACTTATCATAGGACCATCCTGAACAGATGGCTTTGCAGTTAAATTTGGACTGAAGACCACAGACAATAAGAAATGAGATAACCTTTCCATAATTAAGGTTGCAACAGAGTTTCCACTATAAGCCCAATTTTGGATCTTCCTCTAAAAATCCACAAACAAATATTTAGAATTGATGAAATAGGTCCAGAGTGGAGGTAGAATGTAGAAAAGATAACCAACTTAAACATGTCTGAGCTACCACTTATGAAATGGAAGAATGCCAGCAGGCATGATTTTATATATAACAAAACAAAAGTAGGAAGCAACTAATGTAATATCAACCCATGAAATATTTTCCTTACAGTGGTTGACTGCAATAAAAAAATACAAGTCAGGCAAATGACTGGCTCATGTTACTAGATCAGATCATTCACAGAACAAGGTGGGGTAATTGTCAGCAAAGATGTCTTCATTAAAAAAATATGCAGAAATGTTGTTTTTCTCCCTTCAGTATTTCAATGTGAATATAGCCAATTTTGTTCACTTTTGTCATAAAGCTCAGTGTGGGTTGTTTGAAATCATGCACGACAGAGCATTTCAGTAAGAAGCTCCATGAAACAAAAATTCTGAAATTCACCCATCTCTGCAGTCCCTCTCCTCAAAAAATTAGCTGATCCTAGCAAAACAGAAATCATGCAGTCACACGTAGCACCTCCTGGACAAGCTGAAAAGCAGTGAGAAACTTTCTGGAAAAGGAGCTCCCATCCACCTCCAAAAGATATGGCTACTTTTTGTAATGCACCTCCCCTAGCAGTCAAGCTGTAGTAGCAATGGCTGCCTGTTGCTCTTTTTCCCCTCCCCAACATGCCTTGGTAGTTGCCTCTTAGCTGTGCAGGGAAAGGAAGTTGGTACTGAGCAGGTGCCTGGCTGGCTTCACGAATCTTCTGGTCAGTTGTGCCCCAAATTGTAGCAGGAAGGCACAGACAACCCAAAGAAGGGAAAGAAAGGACTTGAAGAGGAGGAAAGAAAGGAGACGGGGGGAGGGGAGGAAGTAGAGAGATCTGCAATGGGAGTTGAAGAAGGAAGACATATGCACTGACATTTATATCTTCTGATCCCCTCTGTGGGAATGGAAGACTCAAAATGCAGTTGCAATGCCATCTTTACTTTTTGGACTTACAGGAAGCACTGAGTGTGCTTAACACACACATCTGCTACAATGCCAAGGTCTGTTCTGGCTCCTTATGCAGAAACACAGATAATAGGTAGTGGGAAGCCAGAGGAGTGGCAGGTGTATGCCCTGTGGGTTTGTACACAAAGAAGTAGTGGCTGCATGAAGTGGATCCAGGCCAGCCATAGCAGTTTAGGGCTAGAAATTCTGTTTCTTATGCCTGTGTGCATTTATTTGAGCACAACGCCCATTTTCTCAGGCTCTGACCTCTGCTCAATGAATTGGCCCTAAGATTCCAAATGTAAGCAGGGTATGAATGAGTTCTCCCCTGACAGTTAGCTGGGAGTGGGGGAGACTTCAGGGAAATGTTGTTAAAAAGATTGTTGTCTTTACTGTATGAATAAAGGCGAGAAGAACTGTGCTTAACTTGTCCCAAATGAGGGGGACCCTCAGCTGAAAGGACCTCATTAAGCCAGGGGCTTGAAGGCCAGACCCCTGTGAAAGTAAGAGGGGTGGGGACTGGTATCCCAGCCAGAAGGAATGGACTCTCCCTAAGTGTCCCCAGTCTGGTTTAACCTGTTCCTTCCCACTGTTCAAACATAGAGTTAAATAGGCTCCATTAGGAGCCTTTTGTTATTTTAAGTGCTCAAAACAAGTGACGATCACTTGTGGTGGGACAGCATTTCTGCCCAATCTAAGAGCTGAAAATCACTGAGAGCAGGGTGAAACCTCAAAAGACTGACCTGCAGAGGTCACAGCAGAGAAAATGACCGACGAGTGGAACGAGCGGTTGGCAGGGTGGCCAGTAGAGAGGAACCATGGATGGTGGGGTGGCCAGCGGAGAGGAACCGCAGCTAGCTGGGCAGCCAGGTAGAGTAAGTGCTCAGATGGTGGAGCAAGCAAGGTGCCTTCTTCCCCAGGTGGGAGGTGAACTCACAGAGATTCACTTCTGAACCCTGGGTCCTCACTGACCAGGGACAACCACTGTGAATGGGGTATGGTGAGGGAGCAGAGAGGGGCACAGAAAAGGAACATTTGGTTGTAGAACTCAAGGCCATGAGGCACAAAGCACTGCCCCATGCACTCTGGGATGGCCGTCCTTCTCACAGTTTTATGGTTATGAATCCTGCTTGTGGCATTTTCTCTAATTAATGTCTGGTGACTTCCCTCCTTTCATTAAAAGCTTCTTTTCTGCACTCAGACTCTGTGCTTGCGAGTGGGGAAGTGTGTAATTTTCCCAGGTTACTGGATGGGGGCTTGAGCAGGGTCTGTGTTGTACTGTTGAAAAGGAACTTAGATATTGAACCCGGCCCTGATTGCTGCTGGCTCCATGTAGCGGAAGGATTACACAAAAAAACAAAAGCAGACAGCATTCAAATAATGGCAAAAGCAGCAGCAGCAAGTGACATGGAAACAACAATGGCAGCAAATGCAAAACAGGTACAGTAGGTATTGCATCTTATCTATTTCTCCCTATAACATCTGAAGAGAGAACATTTGACCCTTAAAACTTCTGAACAGAAATTTTCCAGCTGAGGCATCATCTCTTTCACCTATTAGTTTGTGACTTATGCAGCTGCATTGCAAGAATCACACAAATCACTCACAAAGGTTAATGATATAGTTGCTACATATTTAGAGAGAGTGTATCAATGATCAGCTTTGCTGATTCTGAGTCAGCTTCAATCTCTCTGCCACTGCAGGTTCAATGAAGTTAAGCCAAACATGAGCAGTGATGCACCAGATGCTGCTGTTGCTGCTTCAAAAGAAAGGGGTTTTTAATAGAGAAATTTAAGGTGGCTTAAATTCAGCAATGTTGGTTAAGTCCTATTTTTATTTATTTATTTATATACACACGTACATACACACATACAAACATACTGTTTATGTATGTTATATAGGGCTTAACCTAACGTTACTGATTTTAGGCTTATTATTGATATACATCAGTGATAATAAAATAAATAAAAAAGTGACAAGAAATGTCCACAACAGAACCTGGGAACCGTGCACACAGCTTACCTGGTTTGGGGTTCTATTATAAACTCAGAGCTCAGCCCAGATTGTTGAAAGTTCTCTAAGCCTTTCAGAGAAGCAGGGGGCCAACTCATGTCCAAACCATAAGGAATGGTAGTTTAGAGCAATTTCAACCTTGAAAGAAATTTGGTTTCAACTCAGATGAAATTCAACAGAGTTTCATTTTGAGATTTTTGGTTTGTTCAAATTGAAATCTTAAAGCAAAAACTTAGGGGCCCCAGATCCATACAAATCAGAACTGAATATTGTATTTGCAAAGACACCTTTGGAGCAAAATCCATGGAATTTCGCACAGCTCTGTTCAACAGGTAAGCCACAGTTATTGCTCTGTAACAATACATCAATAATGAAACAACGTTTCACCATACAGTGACATTGAGACAAAACCACAGACTTTCATCTACTTAAAAAACTAAGCAGATGGCTCTGAGCCAGAGTAACAAGAGTCATAAGGGTAAGTTGAATTCTGCTGTACTAAAGCCTTTTAGTCCTTATTCTTCATGTTAAAGTAGTGATTTAACTCTGATAAAGCACTGATTTGGATATGACCATCAGTTTATTTTATGACATTTTCATAGTCAAAGGTTTAAAATACAAGGTTTGTAATCAAGTCCAAAACCCAGCCCAGGGACTGCCAGGAGAGGGTTAATACTGTCTCTCTCTCCATAACAAAGACCACAGCTGTATTCATTCCCTAAATGACTGTCTAGGAGGTGGTAGGGCTGGAGAAGATGGGCTACTAGGGTTGACATTGATGGCCTGTAGAGGTGCGGACTCACCCCTGCGGCGCCTCCTGCTGGTGACTTCTGGGAATTAGCTCTTCCAGTGTCCTGGAGCGCCCTCTGCAGGCCAGTGGCCCACCTGTCCTATAGCCCCCATGTCCCTCCCGGACCCCAGTGCCTTTGTATCTGGGGTGGTGCCCCCTGGCAGTACACCCCCCCAGTACTAGGGTTTCCCCTCCCTGGGGACCCCCCCACCCACTATCCCTACCTCACCTCAGAATAAGGCCACTGCCAGTCACCAACTAGCCCCCGCTCCCTGGGGCAGCCTGCAGTATAGGCCACTCATCACAGGCAAGGTTGGGTTTGGACCTGCTGCCTTGGCCTACCCATGGGCTGGCCTCTGCAGCCCCCAGTACCCCTTGGCCTCCTATTAGGCCACAGTCTGGAGCTCTCCAGCCTTTCCCCAGCGCTGCTCCAGTCAGGTACCCTGTGTCTAGCTCTCTGCAACCAGGCTCTTCTCTCTCTAAGTGCAGAGAGAGACTTCTGAGCTCCTGGCTCCTAGCCTTTTTATACAGGCCAGCTGAGGCCAGATTGGGGTGCGGCCCAGCTGCGGCTGCTTCCTCAATCAGCCTTGTAGCTTTTCCTTTGCCCCAGTCCTGCTCCCTGGCTGTTTTAAGCCCTTCAGGGCAGGAACCGGGTAACCACCCCGCTACATGGCCTAAAGTAAAAATTCCATTATACACTATAGGAGTTATGGACTCCAGGGAGCCGGAGCCACAAGCGAGGAGGACAATGCAAATTGGAAAAGCGTTGGGAAATGATAAACTCAATCTTTGACTACACAAAGATGTTATTTTCTAGTTACATTCATTTAGAAGGAAGCTTTTTTTTGACCTCTTAATTTAAAATCCTATTGTAGAAATAGGAAAAATGAAAACTCCCTCTCAAGCACACCAAATGCGATGGTTAACTAATACGCTGGTATCAATTACCCCATTGCAAAATCAAAATCTAGCATTTGTAGTTCATTCTGGAATTCAGGCCTGGAACTGAGAATGAAGAATATGGGTCAGAATTAGAGGAAGGAAACCTTTTTTCCACACTCAATATATATTTGGCAAAAGATACGGATTCAGCAACACCACAACATTTTGTGAATTTGTGTTGATTTTGCCAAATTATTTGTTTTGAAAAAAAAACTGCAAAAAAACAACGTTTTGTTTTGACATTTTCAAAATGAAATGTTTTGGGTTTTTTGTTTTTGTTTTGAATCAACTTGTCATTTCAAAATTTCCTTTGATTTTCTTAAAATGATAAAAATGATCAAAATCTAAATGAAAACTTTTGATTTTTGTCAAAAACAATGTTTCAATCAACCCACAACTTTTTTTCCTTTTTGATTCACTGAAAATTTTAGTTTTTGGTCCAAACTAAAACAATTTTTTTTCTTCAACTTTTCAAAGTTGCCAATGAATGAAAAAATGGGTTATTCACCCAACTCTAACCAGAATGATCTATGTGTTCCCTCCACCACAGCTGCGTCATTAAATATTAGGAATATCCTTAATAAGATTGTTGAAAACTAACAGTTAGTTTGTAAAGCAAGACTAATATGTTTGGAAACACATACTATAACCTGTCTCAGTCATAAATGACTGGCAGTGAAAATCTCAATACTTGTGCACACTTCACACCAATCTGAAAGAAATATGTGATCTACTTTCTATATAAAAATATCTATCAGCATACTCCATCTGGAGAAAGTCTTATTGGCTGTTCAATTTCCTGAAAAATGTACTATTACCCTTACATATTGTATACAGCTTTTAATACCAAAATCAAATTATTTCCATGCATTAGCCATAAAAGTATTATTTTTTAGGAATAATAAATAATAAGTGAACAGACTAAATCTGACAAGCTATTTTTAAGGTTGTTAAAGGTCTGTTAAATACCCCTCCAGCTCTCTGGCCTCCAAACATCTCCCATACCTTTTCTGAAAATTGTCTGGGGTGGTATTGCAGGTCTTGAAATTTCTTTTGGTCTCAGACATCAAATCTTTCAAGCTCTGAAGCTTTGCTGCGGATAGAAATGTGTGGGGGATAAATGGGGAGAAGGATATAGGATGCCACACATTTTTCAGCACCCCTAATTTGAGGAAGCTTTGAAATTTGAAACAGAGCAGACAGAAACAGGCCGGAAAACAGGGTCAGATAAATAACCAAATGTTGAGGTTTTTCTGATTGCTAAAATGAGCAGATTTGCTTAAACCAGGGATAAAAACTTAATTGCTAAAAGTCTCATTTTTCCCTAGCTCATCAAAGATCTGCTCCTATAACAAGTCAATCAGCTTCTTTGATTGATGCAATTCATAGCTTAAATGCAGAGAGAATTAGAGCAAGTAGAATCACTCCATCAGGGCAAGGTGATAACATTTTCAACTACTTCATCAAGAAACTTCACATGTCCAAAGGCACTCCAGCTTACGAACCATTTAGGATTTGTAGCTGCTTTAACCTTCTGCATGTTTTCACTTACAGCTTAATCAGAGCAATGAAGTCCATGATGCCAGGATCTAGATTCACCTGGGAAAATTTCCTACAATATTTTGACAAGTGCTTTATATAACTAACATACTACCGTAGCATAAAGGAAGTTAAGAAGTCTGTACCATGGTAAACGCTGCAAGTGCAAAATAAAAAGTTTCTTAAACTAAGCAAAAAATCCTCCTTTGTCTTTTTTTCCCCTACAGACAGTGAAAGAACCCAGTCAAACAAATATCTTAATATAAAATATATTTTTCCCTAAGAAATAGTACAAAGTTCACTTCATGGAAAATTTACAAAAAAAATACTATTTTATGTAGAATATATTCTATAAGCACTGGACATCATTTTCTAATATTAGTGTTTATGCTGTATATCTTATAATAAAAACAAAAGAAAATACATTTTTTCTTTATAGTTCATTGTGGATTCTTTCTACTTATTCTCCTACTGAATTTATAATCTGTAGTGCCCGAAACTAAAAATAATATTCCAGAAGTAGTCTCACCAAAGCTGTTTACAGACAGTGTTTCTTCCTTGCCTAATGAGTTGAAGCTTAGGCGAATTCAGTATAAAAGTCACATTGACCTTTTTCATTACCACATTGCACTGCAAACTCTTTCAGCATTACTGCTGTACAGACTCATCTGTTCTACTGAATGTCTGTTTCAGATTTTTTTCCCCACAGGATATTTTGTTTGCAATTCAAGTGTGATTTTATTATGGTTTGTATACATCCCAGATCATCTCCTACATGATAAAAAACATTCTGTCTTGGGGAATTGGAAACTCCACAAGGTCCACATTACTGAAGACCTGATCCAAAGCTACTGAAGTTAATGAGATTCTTTCCATTGACTTTGGATCAAGCCCTGAGTTTCCTTTATGTTCTCTGAGTGAGGTTTTGCCCAGCTCAGGATGGATAGTGTTTGGGGTGTACTTACATGGGGATAAAAGCCCTACAGTATGGCCGCAGCTGGCCCAGGTCAGCTGACTTGAGGTCCCAGGGCTTGGACTTTGGGGCTAAAAATTTTTTGTAGACATTTGGGTTTATACTGGAGCCCAAGCTCTAGGACCCAGACCGAGCCCAAACATCTACACAGCAATTTCTCAGCCCTGCAGCTCCAGCCCCATAAGCCCGAGTCAACTGACCCTGGCCAGCTGTGGGGTTTTTATCCCTCTGTAGACATACCCTTTGGCGCCCAGGCTCTGCAAAATCCCCTGGGATGTAATAGAGACCTGGGCCATTTGTGTAGACCCTTAGCAGCTATACTCCCTCTAGGTTCCACTAAACCTTTATTGTGCTCCACAGGGATGGAGGGGACAATTTGGGTCTATATTTCTATCCTCTCTAGGTCTAATTATTTCTTTTTGCTCATGTATTCCTAACTCCTCCCAATTTATTATCTTAAGTTCAATACCATGCTGTTTAATACAGCTGGTGGGAATTTTTCAAATTTTGTGTCATCAAAAAGTGACCTTTTTTCAAAATTTCAGACATTTTTACATTTTCTGTGATTTGTCATTTATCAAAAAACAGTTCTTTTTCAGAAAACACACAAAAATATCAATGAAAAAAAGTCTTAAAAATGTATTTTCAATTTGTGATCAGTTCTGTTGCTTACTCCTTCTTCCAGATCATTAACAGAGATATTAGATAATATAGGCATAGATTAAAGAGCAGTCAAAGACTGGATGAGCATAGCGTCTCAGTTCTAGAGAAGGAGCCTTAAGCCCAGAGTTGCAAGACGTTTTGGCAGGACTGCAGAGAGAGAGAGAGCACACTGTATTGTGCTTGTCCACACTGCACTTTTTCTAAGGATAAGTAAAGGAGCTGAGCCTCCAGGACTGTGTCCAACAGTTTTTGCTACTGTAAGCTGAGTGATTTTTTTTTAGATGTTGTTTACATGCAGTGATTTTTCTGAGAAATCAAAATACATAAAATACCAGTAATGAGCAGAATTTGTTCTAAATTAGATGCTTTTCGAAGTTTTCCATACTGAGTCACTGGATCTTTATGGTGAGATTGAAATGACTATTTTAGGGTCAATTCAAAATATAAATTGTGGATTTAAACTAAAATAGTCAAACACTGTGCATACTAGTACAATAGCAGATGTAGTGTCTTCAATATCTTCTTCAAATTGGATAACAAATCATTAGCAAAGACATTTTAAAAGCCTACACCTATTATTATTAGCATGACCACATTCCTAATTGCCTACACCCAGTGTTTAATTTTTCTTTCTTGACATCATAATTTATCAATTAGGAATTGGCACAGTTGAAATCTACAAAAGCAACAGGCATTGATGGGTTCGATGCCAGACTACTGAACACAGAGCAGCAACACCAACTGTGTCAACCTTTAGCACACATAATACATCTTTTTAAGGACAAGCTGATTTCCTTCTCCATGGAAAATTGCCAAGGTGATTCCCCTCTATAATGAAAATGATGGATCAGACACAAGTAACTATTTACCTGTGTATGTCACGTTTCTTCTATCCAAAATTATTGAAAAGGCAGTACACAAGCAGATTTACAACTATATTATGATTTGAAATTTAATAGATGTTTAACAGTCTGGATTTCACCCAAGACAGTGTACCTTCATAACATTACTGCAATTTACCATCCAAGTATGTATTAATATAGATAAGTGACATGTGTGGGATTGTGTTTCTAGGATCTTAAGAATGCCTTAAATACTTTCAACCACTCCATCCTCTGCATTAAATTACGTGCATTCAGAATATCTAATAATACTATTCAGTGGCTTCTGCTGTTTCCTGGAAACAGACTCCAAGAACTTTTTGAAAATATACTACAGGAGATGTGTTCATATGAAATTAGTGATACAAAGGAAAGAGGCCTTTAACCGTGTCTTTGTTGTGTCTTATGAATGATCTGCCAAAATTTGCTCAACTCAAAGGATACAGTAATCTCTTACTCAAGCAAATCAACTGTGTCTTAAACAAAATGAATCTCCAAAGAAAATGGTAGCTTTACCAAAAAAGAATTAGTTGCATTTCAATGCAGTAAATCAATATGTTTAATTCCCATCTCACCAAAAACTCAACAGTCACATTTCCATTACCATCCTGATTTAGGAAATGTGCTTTAAATAATATTTCATCTAGAGATGACCAAGACCGGGAACATTTTGGGTTTGCAAAACCTTCTGTTTAGCAAAACCAAAACCAGTGGTTCAGATCTGGGTTGGGAAGAAGGGACTTCCAGAAATAATTTCAGGTTTCATAAAATCATCAATTTCAAGGCCAGAAGGAAACACTGTGATCATTAGCCTAACCTCCTATATAACACAGGTCATACAACTTCCCCAAAATAATTCCTCCTAGAGCATATATTTTAGAAAAACATCCAATCTTGATTTAAAAATCAATCAGTGGTGGAGAATCCATTTGACCCATCTCTTCTTGGGTACACTGAACTGAGAGAGCCAGTACTGTGACAGATTCTGTCAAATCTCAGAACCTAAGCAGGGTTTCACCTCATCACCACTTGAACGTGTGACCTCTAAGGCATACGTACTGTCCTGGTGATTCAGATTGTGGCTCTCTTCAGACTCAATCAATGCTAAATATGTGCCCCATTATGATGAAAAGCCCTTTGCGACTGACATGTTGATTTCCGAAGAGACATAAATCCAAATGTTCTGACCGCTTGTGATAAATAATAAAGCTATTTTTTTTAAGAGTCAGAGTGTGAATGCTTACCACAGATTCTTGGCCGAGTTCCAATTTAGCCAATTCTACATAGCTATGTACCCTTTCAGTTTCAAATAGACAGCCTCCTTCAGTTCCTGTCAAACTGTTGTGTAGTGTTGTACACTAATAAAGAGCCCACATCCAGGGCCACGCTCTAAGTTTCAGAAAAGTATATACTGTAGGAAAACGATCAAACCTTATTCACATTAATGAAGATTGTACATTTACATTACCCTAAAATCTACCCAAGAGATGTCTGTTATTCACATAGCAAGGAATTATTATTTAGCATTATATAGATTCATATGGAGCCCATCATAGTTGTATCTGCAAGTGGGAAGGATGTTATGGATCTAGTCATTAAGAAATTTAACATCCTTCTTGAATGTACACCAACATTCAGTAACATATTCATTTCCACAGCCACTCACTCTATGTTTAAGCAAATGATCTGGGCATAGTTTGCAGTAATATTATCTGGCCTGTTAAACAGATGTAATATTAAGCACTGCATGAGGCTGCCAAATTGGCAATTTAGAGGAGTAAATCTCGTCATGGAAATTAATTCTCTGGAAGTCTATTAATTTGTGTTAAATGCCAGTGTGAATTTATTATGTCATAGTACAAAAATACAAATAATGCAGAATTGTCTGGGTACATGTAACACTTTCTTCACTGACATCCAACTGACTACCAACTCCCTCTGTGGAATAGATATAAAAATTGTGTACATTTATGTATCAGCCTTGTACCCTCTTGCTAGTTTTGCCATAGCAACTAAGCTAACTCTTCCTTACTTGGCATCATTAGGTTGATGATTTGGCTGTTGTGGAAAAAAAAAACCCTGGTATTTTAAAGAGTCTCTGATTCATCTCCAAATGGAAATCTGCAGAGAATACTTTCTTGGCCTGGGGTCATGGATCTGGATATATCCCCTATTCCTCATTACAATACAGGACTGGCCTCACTCCAAATGTTCTACAGTTGAGAACCCTGGAGGGCTTTGTGCATTCCCGCTAGCAGTAGTATTTGATCTGCCCAGGCAAGAGATAAGGGAGAGAGCCTGCACTATCATCAGGATGGATATCTTGGGCACACATTGGAGCAAATACTGCCCCTGACAGAATTTGTTGTAGAAACATTGTGGTTTCACTGAATAAGAGGGAGGCCAGATGCAGGGAATTGGGAATGGGGTCTGTCAACCCACAACATGGTAAGAAGCTCAGCTCCATAGGGACTCATTGAGTGTGGAGGCCATCACAGGGGCACAGCTAGTGGACCTGCTACTACACACAGATTCTTTTTTCACCCTTCTAGGAAGTCATGTGCTTTGAACATGGCATCTATTACAGCCTCAGGACTGCAGAAGCAGAGCTGCTATACAGCTGCTCTGCAGGGTGGGTGGAGAATTTCTTCACAGCAAAGCAATGCATATTATCCTGACACTTGGGATGTCCACTGCTGCTCGGGATTTGGCTTTAGAGACTTACAGTGGATTCCAGTCTCTTAAGTGGACAGTGATTGAGCCCCATTTACCAGATTTACCAGATCTAGCTCGATACAGGATACCAAGGTCATCTGACCTTACTGAGGACTTGGAATCCTTTCCAAAAACAACAGGGACTTGGCTGGTGAAATTCATTTAAGAATATTAAATAAATAAATCCTTTGTAAGTATCTGTTTTATTTTTATGTGGGTAGCAAATAAGAAACCTCAGCATGTGGAAGGCAATTTTGGAATGCCTCCTTGCTCTGAGCAAAAGTAGAAAAGAGATTGTTATAAAAAAATATAAGAAATGGAAAGAGTTAATGAGGGCTAATAAATTGCCACACAACATTAATATTCTATGGGAATGTTTGCTCTAGATCATTCCAGTCGAGTTGAAGCCAGATGAAGAAGAGAATCCATTCATGCCTTTCAACAAATGTTAATGAGAAACTATAGAGACAAGATGCGTGAGGTACTATCTTTTATTGGACCAACTTCTGCTGGTGAGAGAAACAAGCTTTTGAGCTTACAGAGAACTGAAGAAGAGCTCTGTGTAAGCTCAAAATCATGTCTCTCTCACCCGCAGAAGCTGGTCCAATAAAAGATATTCCCTCACCACCTTGTCTCTCTAATATCCTGGGACAGACACGGCTACAACACTGCTGCATACAATGAGAAACCATAGCCTGTAGAGCGAGTTGAATAGTAAAACAGCAGAGACACAAATACATTTGTAAATAAAAGTCACGATGCACAGGATCATATTAGTTATTTTCAACTATTTTAATGACCATTGGTACTCATGGACATTTCTGCAAAAGTTTTTTAGACTTTATCAGAACTATTTATGCATTCCAAAAACTGTATCAGAAGCTTGTTCTTCATTATTTTTCTGTTTCATAAAATATCAGTCAGGGAGAAGAAGCAATAGATTATTATTTAGGTGACCAGATACAAAACAGGAACAAAGAATAGTCAAAATAAACAATTTGCAAACAATCCATAAGCTAAAAATTATTAGTTGAGAGTAATGCTTGCAGCTCTGCAATACATTTGCAGATAAGAGGAATTATTTGATAACCAAAAAAAGGCTAAATTTGTAATAAATATTATTTGAAATGAATGGCTCAACCAGTTCTGTAAAAGTGACAAGATCACATCACTTTAAAAAACAATACATTTTAGCCTGAAGTCACAGTGGAATATATAGACACACTTTAAGTGCCTTATGGTAAAACAAGAGGTTAATTCAAAACAAATGTCAGAAGAACATCACTCTCAGTTTCTAGGAGCCACAATACATCAAGCCTCTTCTCTCACACTAACTAGGAATAGCCAGCTGTGTTACCTGAGAGATGATCTTGAGGCAGCCCTCTCCTGGTTCTCAGAAGTTGTCAGGTGCCCAGCTTGTTTGGCTAGTCCTATTCCTTCAAGGACGACCCCACCTCAGGTCCAGTTCCGGACTCCTGTCACTGCAGTTGACCTATGAGAACATTAAAGAACAATGAACTAAACCAGTCTCCCTTGGATCAGTCTTCCTTATTGTTTTTTTCCACATGGAAGACTCCAACCTCCACTAGACCTTCCAAAGGTACAGTGGCTAATATGAGTAACACCCCATTCTCCCTGTGTTTGGATAACACCCCAAATATTTAGCCCAGGTTCATATTCATACATATGAAAATGGTCTTATTTTTTTTTAAAGCAAACATTTTTAATTCAAAACCAACACTGTTGCTACTGAAAAATAGCAGCCTATTGAGTGTCCTCCACATGCAAATTAGCTAATAGTTGATAGAAGAAAGCAGCTGCTTTTATAACTTGGTCTCGTTGCTAAATGGTATGACATCACATAGTAACATCTAAAACAATGTTCTGTAGGTAAGAGATTATGGAAAGTCCCCCTTTTTGTTTTTTAGAAAGACACCTGGATCATACTTGGTTGTGGCCTTAATAAAGCAAGATTTCTCTGACCTCAATGGACAGATTCCCATCTCCTTCACAAAGCAGGCAGTCCTCACAGCAATTAGACGTAATCCTCTATTTAGCCTCTTGAGTGACAGAGAGAAGTTTAAAATATTTGCATTCATATAAGATTGTCTCAGTACCTCTGACACTCAGCCACAACAACAACAACAAAAAGAGTTTGGGTGACCCAAGTGAAAAGAAGACTGAGTAACTACAAACAAGTATATAATGACCCATTTTAGAGGGAACTGTCATAGATACACACGAGGCTGAGCATTAAGCAAGCCATGAATCTGGACTATCACTGTCACATAGACTACTTAGTTCTACTGATTTTGAGGAGATTTGGAGTGAAATCCTGGCTCCATCAAATTCACTGGCAAAATTCCCATCAACTTCAGTGGAGCCAGGATTTTACCTTTGGGTTTTAGGATCTCTTGTAGCATGAATTGATAGCCTTGAGGGTGAGAATCAGTGAAGCTTTTCTGATAGGACTACGTGACAATTTGGTACATCCAGCTACAATAGCTAGTGCTAAAGCTAAATTAGGTTAGGTATGAGATGAATGAGGGGTGCAAATTCATGGGGAAAACATATTAGGAAGTAAGATGGGGGTTAGAATCCAGAGTGATTAACTATTCAGCAAATTATTTTAATTAGAAGGTTGGCCTCTTGCATAAGTGAGCCAATAATATAGACACCGGAATTATTATGGTTAAAGCATCATAAGAGCAGATTATTGGTACTGACACCCACATCTGAGCCCTATTGTTAGAAAAATCTGCCTACTTTAGAGATTCCCAGACTACCTTACAATTGGTTCTAATGATAAAAAGAGAAGTGTCCAGTTAAACCCTGATTATTTGAATGATTGATTATCTGGAATTCTGAGATATCTCCTTTGTTTAAAATTTGGAGAGAAACTAATTGCAGCACCAGCAGAAGAAAAAGAAGAAGGTAATGCTACTTTTTCCTTCCCTTTAGCTCACTCTCCTGGGTCTACCAACTGATAGGTTTTGGTGATTCTGGCTGTCATTCCCTCCATTCCCCAATATGATAAACTTGTGTTATACCAATAGAATAAAAACAGCAGGATCTTATTAAGAGGGATAAGGCAAAGATGCCACATTTATTGTAAATATAATGATAAAGCAAAAGATAAAAGTAAACAATGTTGTTTGACCACTTATTCCTATCACTACTTATTCCTTATACACATACATATAGATAGATAGATAGATAGATAGATTCATTCATACAATCATTTATTTAAGTTCTGTATAGGTGTTATAGTTACCAGCCTAGAAGTTGCTCATGCCAAGTTACTGGCCAGGTATCTTGGTCATGAGGATGGAGCTGAGTCTGTGTCAGGTGCACCTGATGCTCCTGGAGGCTGGCAGCAGAACCAGAGACTCAAAATCCTCAGTCTTGAGAGTCCATTCTTATAGGAATTAATTCCTATGTTAGTCTATGGGAGCTGTTTCATTCTGCTGTTGCTAACTCAATCAGCAGATGGCACATTCCTGGGCACATTCCTGGGCACATTCCTGATGGCTCCATACTGTCCAAAGTTTGTGTTTTTCATCCTTCCAGGTGATGGGGTGGATCCCAGTTTTACCCTCCAGGGGTTGTCTGGTCGTCCACTTGACACATTCTTCGGCCGATGGATACTCCCTTTCTAGGCTGGCACCTCCCTAACCATTCATGTACATCAAGCATTCATCAACATACATTCCATATCTTAACCATATTTTAATTTACTGTCTCCACCACTTTCGGAGTGTGTGCTAATTCATTTGAGACTCCGGGCCCTTTAATCACAGAGGGTGGGGGTCTGTTCCTAGGAGCCGTTGCTGTTACAATGAAGTGAAAGTCACTTAACAGCTGGAGGCTCACAGCAGGGGTGGTAACAGTGTTCACTTCAAGAACAAAGTCAATTAACCTGTTTATAAGTTTTACATAGTGATAAAGTATCTTTCACAGGACAGATACAATCAATGGTTTCTACAGACAGTAGCTTACAAGTTTTAACAGAAGACCCAAGAGATTTTTGTACTTGGTGAAACTGTTGGATTTTAAAGTGTGGGGGACAAATTATGGGGGGTCACTGTCATTTGGGGGAATCACTGTTAGTCCCTTTTTAATATCTCTACACTTGCACTAGATAGCATTCCCTAAAGAGCACCATTCCAGTACTTTCAGCAACCTACGTCCACATGCAGCCATTTTAAACATCTAATATGACAGGAATTGTATGTGGATCAAACCTATTTCCCCTGAGAACAGTTATTCTTTGTGAACTCAGTAGAGGAGGAGACTGACTGGTTATAAAAGGATGATTAAAGAGAAACATCAGATTAATTAAATAGTGAAACTTTGTATTTTACTGAAAGAGGTTGTGAACTCTGATAACGTCAATAACATTAAGAGCAGATTTAAAACTACTCAATAATAGTTATTCTGGGTTTAGAGAACAGTATTTGGGGAGAGAAGCTGCATAACAAACAATAAGATTATACAATTTAAACAAATAGCTTTTCCATTTCTGCCATCACTGAAATAATGCCACCCAATACCAGTATTTAAGCTATAAAAGGGAAAAAAGAAAAAGCAGCATTGGTAGCACAAAAGCCCATAAACTGTGAGTTAACTCTCCATGGATACTCAGATATGGATCTTGGTTGATCTATGTCAATGTCTAAGGGTACGTCTACACTACTCACCGGATCGGCGGGTAGTGATCGATCTATCGGGGATCGATTTATCGCGTCTAGTGTAGAAGTGATAAAATCGATCCCCGATCACTCTGCCATCGACTCCGGAACTCCACCGCGGTGAGAGGCAGAAGCGTAGTCGATGGGGGAGCGGCAGTGGTCAACTCGCTGCCGTCCTCACGGCCAGGTAAATCGACCTAAGATACGCCGACCTCAGCTACGCTATTCGTGTAGCTGAACTTGCGTATCTTAGGTCGACCCCCCCTCCCTAGTATAGACCTAGCCTAAGTTAGGGATCACCTCTCCTTTTCCATCACCATTTCATATTGGTTTGTCTTTCTCTTTCTGCCCCATCTTTGCATGGTAGTTTACAGTCAACTTCTATGGTTAGCTCCTGAAAGGCATGTGTCTTGTCCGAGAGAGAGAGTGAACATGATTGTGAGTATGTACTCAAACAATGAATTTTACCCCACCAAACTCTGCAAAAAGTCAGACTCAACAGCCATTCCTGCACTCAAAACCCAGAAGGGTGCAAATCAGTTCACAGGGATGATACAGTGTGTGCATTCCCCTTGTATGCTGGGGAGCTCAGGTGGGAATTGTTCATCCTGAGGTACAGTCTTACACTACCCCAAGCTTTGTGTTGAGAAACTCGCTACCAGCTCCAATACAGGTAAGTGCCTACAAGGCACAATCTGTTTAGTAACAACAGGCTCCGATGTAGTTAGCATTGCCTTACAGTGTTCCCGGATGGTTTATACACAAGTGATGTATTGTTATCTCTGAGGGCTATATAGAATGTACAAGATAACTTACACACAGCATTTACTGTTGGCTCACAGATTGCTGTAGTTTGGGCAGTCTTGGTAGCAATGCCTTCTGACAAGTTTATGTTATCTTGGTACTTAAAGCAGAGGCACTACAGAGTCATAGATGTCTTATTCCCTGTACTTGAGAAAAATATTGATTTTTATTTTAATCCCTATATCATGCCCAGATACTACTACTATGATGGGCACATTATAAATGATTAATAATTAATATTAAATTATAAAAATAATAGATTATCCCCTTCCAATCCTACTCGAATTGCCATCATATTCACATGGTAACATTATACTTCATTACTTGATTTTCCAAAAACATGGTTAAAATTAAATACCTTTTTTTTTACCTTGATGGTTTTCAATAGAAGTAAGCTGGGAGGCATTAATTTCCTTCCTTGTCCTTTTATATCAATGATCAATCAGTAACATCCATACTATCCTCCAGGGTAATAGTTAAATCTAGGATTAACTTTTTAAGATTGGTATCTATTCACACTATGCTGACTGGATAGAGTCAATCTTCAAACCTGCTGCCACCACTTTGCAACCTAGCTCTCCTAGATACAGGATTTTCTGCTAGAACACACATATCCTTTGTTAGTGAAGATAAAAGTCTACAAAGAACAATGTCCCTTTAAATCTGAATATTTGGAAAAGATTGACAAAACAAGACTAATCAGCTAAATGTAGAGTGTTCCAGATCAACATATTTTACCTTTGAGTGTACCAGGTCTTGTAGTTAACACAGATATTGGAATTCCAGTGAAAATCTCAGGAATGGATCAACTCTGACTTTTCTATAAGCAAATCAGGATCCAACAAACCCATGTTCTTCTAATTCCTATCACCTTAAGAATTTCCTCAATCCCCTTTACTCTCACTGTGTGTGTCTAGAATTATCCAATTCCTTAATATTAGCTTTAAAATCTGGATGCTTTATACCTTCTCTATATAAATAAGGGCAAACCCATCTGCCTATTCTAACTGGCTGTTGAACACTCTTCTTTCAAGTCCTTACTAAGTTCATACTATTTTTATGTTGCTTTCAACCTCAAATTGCACAGAAAGTGCTCTCACATTCAGTTATGCCTAAACTTCCCTATATACAAAATTTTAAGCAGAGAAAACCTGCAACAGTGTGTGTGGAAGGTCTAACGTATCAGTTAGCTTTATATCACCAATATAGCAAATATTTAGCATCCATTCATCATTACAAAAGTTACATTTCCTCTATCTCAAAGCAAAATGATTCTGCAGCACCATCTAGTGAGATGACATCACTATCTGCCATGTTATTTTCATTCTCCAGTTACCATTGATTACTATTTCTAAATGTCGCAAGACCTGGAGAAATGTTGAGATCTCAAGATTTTGATTTAAAGTTTAAAAAAGAGCAATTTAATGAGAAGTTGTGTTTGCCAGGGAGGCATAAAGGAAATGCCTCAGATTACACCACACTTTAGGTCGTTGTAACTTGAGCTGCCCTGAAGTAGCTCTAGGGTCTGGTATGGAGGTGGAATAAGGCTATGGTTCTATTTCTTTCACCTAATCATGGTGTGTTCCTGGGGGGCAACTTGAAGAAACAGTCCCAGGACTCCATTGAGTGAGGGGACCTCCAACTGTGACATTCTCCTGCAAGATGCCCATCTTAGTACCAATGGTGATCTGAAGGCGATCTCTGACACATATCCCATGATGAAGGAGATCTTGAGGAGTCCCAAAGGTTCTCTGGTGACAACTGAGGAGTCAACCCCAAAGGGGCAAACAGTCAGACTCATCTGAAGCCCAGTATGGGGGCAGCATCGGTGCTGAAGAGGAATGGGGGATCAGCACCCCCCATTGGAAGAGACTCCCATCTGGTACCAGGAGAGGCCCTGGTACCAAGGCTAAGGGCAGTACTGAGCTCGATGAAAGGTTCTGCCACCAAGACAATGACAGTGCCAAAGGACACACCAGTGTCAAACAGGCCATCGGTGCTGTGCCCAGTGTCTGCCTCAACTCCACAGTCTGAGGTTTGGGTGTTGTGAACTGTGGTGCCGATAAGTCCAGTAGCTCTGCAACGCACCAGAAAACACCAAGGGAACGATGGAGGATGAGATGGTAGAAATTTGCGGCACCAGCAAACTCTTGAACCAGTGGAGAATATGGGACTGAGAGGCAAGACAGGTCTGATGTCACCTGGTATACCACCAGCATGCAGACAGTCAGTGCTAGTGCCAATGTCATTGCTACCAGACTCGATGTACACCCCATGACCAGAATCAAAGTCGATGGTACAGTCTCTTGCTGCTCCCAGCACAGTACAAGGGAGCGTTTAAAACAGATCTGCTCCACCCCATGTGCTCCTTCAGCCATAAGTCGCTCTCCACTTGAGTCCTCCTTGTGAATGACTTGCAGATAGAGCACTGTTCTTTAACATGTTCTTCACTGAGGCAAAAGCACCTCATGTGGGAATCACTGTTGGGGGTGCCCCCCCCCCCAATGACAGACAATGCTTGAACCCTGATGAGGGCATCACACAAGGCATCCAACTACTCTAATACTAAACTAACACTAAAAACTTAATCTAAGTTACCACTAACTACTATATACATGAAAATTTTCTCAGAAACTGAGATCAAAAGACCAAGAAACCACCCAGAGCTCCAACTCTAGCCACAGGTGGTGAGAAGGAAATGAAGGGGTTGGGGCGGCACTGCCCTACTATGGCCAAGGGAGGGGCTAAGTTGGCAGGGCACAAGCACCTCCCGCATGGGTACTGCTAGGCAAAGTTCTCTGGCTCCAGAATATTGGCCACAAATGCACCTAAGGAGAATACATGGCTGGACCTACTCATTCAAAGAACAAAAATTATTTTATAAATTTATCTTTCATCAAAACATGACTATTTTGTTTGTTTTGTTGCTGAAAACTAAGAAACATTTGGGTTTTCTGTTTTCTGATGAAAACTGAAAAAATTATGAAGAAACATTGACAATGAAAAAAATGCTTTTGTCCAATTTTTTTTGCCGGGGGTAAAAATGTCATACCCAACTCAAGTAACAAGTTTAGTGAGGCTCTTTACCTGCACCCATCTTGTCATCACAGATAGTCTGGACACTGGCTTTATTTTAACTGGGAAAAAAATTATCACTCAGGCAAAACTCCCATTTTAGTTCACAGCAGATTTACATGTGTACAGATGGCAGAAAAAGCCCCAAAATATTCCATTAATTTAGATGAGCAGAGGATTTTATTGAAGTAAAGTAGATACTGCACAACCAAGGAAAATAATGTGAAATATTTTACTATTCCTAATACACTGACAGTTATTCCAACAGAGATAACACAAGCATATTTTATACCCCAGTCTAAATAGAGAGAGTTAGTTTTGTGTTTATGTCCCAAAAAGAAAGAAATATACGATTATAAAAAGAAAATGATAAAGACGTGTTAGTAGTTGACAGAAAATGTTTGCATATATTCTTTAAATTCTATATGTCAGCACACTGGTAGCAAGCTGTTATAGTTTGTGTGTGGGAGGGGGAGGGGGAATCAACTTTTCCTTCCTATGTAAACTCATTTTAGATAGATAACCATACATCATGTTCCTCTGTCTCTGAAAGAAACCTGATTATCAAATCAGCAGCTGAACCAAAGCTCATAATGGTTTGCTTTCCTTCAAATACTGCTAAAGATCTGAAAATGTATGGAAGGTACTTGACAAACTGGCTCCTTGTAATTCAGATAGTGGGAAATGTGGTGTTTGGAAATGACCCTTTGATGATGCAGGTATTTTATTATCTGCTCTGACATATCTGCTTCTAAAATGAAATTGGCATTTCTTTAATAGCTTTGTAATTTTTTTTTTCTCAAGGGAACATTAAATACTTGTGAAAGAGCTGGGCTAGTAGCTGTTGATATTCCTTGAGCCATGCATGGTGCAATCTAGAACTGTGCAGGTTAGCTTCCCCGCATATTTCCAACATATCTTGTTCCTAGCCTGCCACACAACTACATTTCCAGTGTTCTGACCTTTTTTATTTTTTTTTGATTCATGAACGGAGTTTGATGAAATAATAGTAATAGAAAGGATTTCAGTGAAAATTGCCTCTTTTTCTGAGTTCACCAGATGTCTACAAAAGGAAGCAATTTCAGCGAAGATTTTGAATGAAATTTTATTTAAAAACTCTGATAATAATTGAAATGTGACACCTGTTTGTGTTACTTTTCTTCAAATTTCAAGCTTGTTTGGGGGTGTTATGATTAGATACAAAGCTGTAACAATTTTGACCAGTTCTATCCTTGAATTCCAGATGATCTGAGTTGTGCCAGGTTATGTGCTGGTTGTTGTCTCTTTAAATGGTTGTTGAGCCAGAATGTTAGACACGAACAACAGAAAGTGGAAAAATATGGAAGTATGCCAATTTTCATCCTCTTTCCATCACAGGAAAGGAATGACACAAAGCAAAACTACATGTTCAATGAGGACAAAATAAATAAATAAAATAGATTCCTGAAAATTTGCCCTGGGGAAAAATGCCTTCTTGTCCCCCAAAATCTGGTGAGAAATTTAACTTTTTGCATTTGAGCAATAATCACCATAATAATGTTAAAGATCTCTCTGATCCTCCACTAACTATTCATATGCAAGTAACTGCAATTAAAGATAGCCTAGTAAAGTGGATTCTCTAGGTACCTCCAGGGCATAGAATTCCAAACCCTGCCACTTGAGATGAAACTCCCTTGTGAAGCATACTTTGGTCTGACAAGTGGAATAACCTTCCTCTGCTAGTGACCTTTGACTGAGCTTCGGGAGAGGGCTAATTCAGTCCTCTTTCTCCATAACACATCATAAAGAGAGCAATTAATCTAATTTAAATGGAGTCATTTCCTATGGAACATACTAACACAAATATTACTATGAGTTGTCATTTTTAGAAACCCTTCTTTTGGGGTCTGATCTTAATCCCATTGACTACAATGGGAGCAGGACCTAGACCTTCAATTGCAATATTTCCACATGTGCTGGAAAAACAATTTGTTAGCATCCCTGTAAATATCAGCAGCACCCATAAAGACTAGAATCTTCCGCATCTACCAGTAAACAAACAAACACAATGTTAGAAAGCATTCTACAACTTGTGCATTAAAGGAAAAGGCTTACCACTGCAATGCTGATGTTTGGTATGTTACCTATATTGATCTACAAGCACACTCTGAGGGTATGCCTACACTGGCAGCTCCGGCACTTACAGTGCTGCTCAGAGAGCACTGAAGGGAAACTGCTGTTGTGTGTTCACACTGTCAGCTGCCTGCGCAATAGCGTGTTCACACTTGCGGCGGTATTCAGAGAGGTGCACTCTGGGCAGCTATCCCACAGAGCATCTCTTCCTCTTCTGCCGCTAAGAGTTGTGGGAAGACAGAGGGGGGTCGCGGGGCATCCTGAGTCCTGTCCCAATGTCCCATGATGCATTGCTCCACATCCCAGCAATCCCTGTGTTTCTGTCCTCATTTGGCACCATCATTCAACGATTTGTGTACTATGCGCTCTGCAGGAATGGATCTCGGACTGTTGACCAGTATGCTGCTCATTCTGACCAACACGTCATGAGTGACAGTGGAGTTATTCCTTAAACTACAAAGGCAAGAGGAGTGTGAAATTGATCTTACCACGCATACTAGCTATGACACGAGATTGCTTGTGCATTCACGGAGGTGCTGACCACAGTGGAACACTGCTTTTGGGCTGAGGAAACAAGCACTGAGTGGTGGGATCACATCATCATGCACTTCTGGGGTGATGTGCAGTGGCTGCTGAACTTTCAGATGAGGAAAGCCACATTCATGAGACTATGAGGAGTCCGGTGGCACCTTAAAAACTAACAGATTTATGTGTGCATAAGCTTTCATGGGTAAAAAACCCACTTCTTCAGATGCATGGAGTGAAAATTACAGATACAGGCATAAATATATATTGGCACATGAAGAGAAGGGAGTTACCTTACAGGTGGAAAACCAATGTTGAAGGCCAAGTCAATGAGGGTGGATGTGGTCCACTCCCAATAATTGATGAGGAGGTGTCAATACCAAGAGAGGGAAAATTGCTTTTGTAGTGAGCCAGCCACACCCAGTCCCTATTCAAGCCCAAATTAAGAGTTTTGCAACAGTGGCTGCAGGGGAGGGCGGGCACGGAGCGGCTTTGTTTGTTGTGCTAGTATCACCTGGAGTGTGTCCGTTTGGCGCTCCATAACGTTTAAGAGCTGCTACGTGGCTTCATTCTGGCGTGCCGCATTCTCCTTTCAGTCCCTCTTCTTGCTGTCCTGCCACTCCTTCAATTCCTGTTTTTCGGCTGTGGAGTGCATCTTAATGTCACGCAGAAAGTCCTCCTTAGTCCTTCGTGGCGCTTTCTAATTCTGCGCAGCCATTCAGCCGGCGATAACAAAGAGGGAGCCTGGGCTCCCATGGTCACTTCTGTGAAGTTTAAATATAACATTTTACAGAAAAAGTATTGTTTGCAACACAGAGAACACTGATTCAGTGATTTAAAACAGAGCCAGTATTCACATACCTGTCACTAACTGGCTGACCCCAGGCAAGCACACATGAGCCACAAGACCCCCAAAATGGTGAGTAGCCATCTCCAAGACTGCGGCTTCTGCCCTGGCCCTTATGTGTCTCGCCTGTGTGCAGCAATGGTTTCCCCACCCACCCACCCATGACAGCACAGTGGCTTGGGAAAGTTACCATTAATGGGGCAAGAAACAAAGCAGCTCTCCCAAAGAACCTGTGGCAGCAGATTGCCCAGTATCTCCATGAGAGTTTCCTGGAGATCTCTGAGGCAGACTCCCGTGAAGTGAGAGAGTCAATCAAAAGCCTGTTCTGCCACTCAGACTATGCAGGTGGTGGTACATGCATCATACAGAGACAAGCCTGCTTTCTGCAACCCTCCTGCCCCCAATAACTCACCTCAGCGATTCCCCAAATCAAATCCACTTACCAGGGGCCTCCTCTCCTGTTTGCGCTTTGCCAAGATCTGACAGCTGTGACTGGCTAGCCTCCTCCAAGGTAAAAAAGAGCTCCTGGCTGCATTCATCTCTGACCTCTAAGTCATCCTCTGCCTCTGGGTCCCCCTAACCCTCCACATCCTCGTCCAAGATTTCCTCATCCTGGCTCGGTCCACTCTCGACTGGCATGTGAGCCACCAAAGTATCCACAGTGGCCTTCACAGTGGAGGTAGGGTCACCGCCGAGTATCACCTCCAGCTCTTTGTAGAACTGGCAGCTCGTGGGCACAGCACCGGAGCGGCAGTTTGCCTCCCGCACCTTGTGGTTGGCGTTCTGCAGCTCCTTCACTTTGACCCTGCACTGCAGTGTATCCTGGTCATGACCCCTTTCTGTCATGCATCGTGAAATCTGTCCATAGGTATCATAATTCCTATGGCTGGAGCGAGCTGGGACTGGACAGCCTCCTCTCCCCAAATGCTGATGAGTTCCAGCTGCTCGGCATTGCTCCAAGCTGGGGATCGCCTGGTGCATGGAGCAGGCACGGCCATCTGGAAAGATGCGCTGAGACCACTGCACGCATCACCGAGAAAACAGGAAGGGGACTTTCAAGATTCCAAAGGAATTTACGGGGTGAGGATCACAGTTGGTGAACAGAGGGCAGGGCAGTAGAGTTCAAACGGATGACCAGAGAGGCAAGAACAGGCATTGTGGAACACCTCCCAGAGGCTAACTGCAGTGCTGTAATAAACCAGGGTGTCTACTCTGGCACCGCAGCGCTGTACCTTTGGCACAGAAAACTATACGCCTCTCATCAGGGTGTTTTTTTTTTTTTACAGCACTGCAACTGTGCAGTTTCTGCACACTAAGTGGCTTGGCAGTGTGTACACCTCGGAAGTTACACTGCAGAAAGCTGCTTTACTGCACAGAAATTTGCCAATGTAGACAGGTCCTGAGATAGCACAAGGGTCATTGGTATATACAAGTCAGTAAGGAAGAAGGTCCTGGCTACGTCTCAATCTACATTGAGGACTCTTAAAACTCTCAGACTTGAGTACATGAAGAAAAGTGCTTTCTGCTTCTTTCATTACAGTAAACAGGGGGTATCACCCACTATAGAAAAAGTTTAGTTCCAGGTACTATTCCACCACCCTGCTTCAGTTTCTTCTAACTTTATCAGTCAAAATTCTCTATAAGCTGAAACATTCCACTGTTGCCCTAAGCACAATGGCAAAATTTTTGTGGGGAAACTTTGAGAAAATTGGTTCAGACATTTTTTAGCTAAATGCTTCTTGAATTTGCATTTGGAAATGTGTTTGGATGGCCGCAAAAATGGTTAATGCTATTATAGATAGCTTCACTTATATCTCACTGAGATTTAAAAATCTTGGCTTAGCGTCAAGAAAATCTTGATAAGTAGTTTTAATGAACATATGACAACAGCTATGCATGTGTATATTGGAATTTTTTTTCTCAATTTTTTAAAATGTATTTTAAGGCTGCCTTTGTTGAGGGTGGATGAGCTGAGAAGTCCCTCGTTAAGGAGGCATCAAAACTTTGGTCCAAGAAACTTGCAATATGATCAAGTTGATGCATCCATGTTCTCTGAGGGCACGGGCAGGGCCGTCCCTACCCATACGCAAAATATACAGCTGCATAGCGTGCTGCTCCAGCCCCAGCGCCTCCTCTTCCCATCCCTGCTCCGCCCCCAGCCCTGCCCCCACTCCCCTAAGGAGTGCAGCAGGGCTGGGCCTGCACTCATCAGCGGCGGGAAGTGCAGCGACCCGACCCCAGCCACGCCACCGGTAAGTGCTGGGGGGCGGTTCCCACCTGCCTAAGCCAACCCTGCCCCCCCATGGAGGCCTGCCCCCCCACCACAGGGGGCTGCGTAGAGCCCCAGAATAGCTAGGGATGGCCCTGGGCATGGGTGGCAATATTTTATCATAAATAGTATCAGTCCAATCAGAAAAAGCTCAGTTGTGTGTGTGCAAAGAATAGTAAAAAAAAAAACCCAACCTTCACTACATCCAAGCAGCATGATTTTTTTAAATCTATAGATATAAGCAGTAAGATTCTTGAGTAAGGCTCATTGAGCAAACATAGTCAAATCTCTGCAGGCTCAACACCATTTTATGGCACTCCAAATCCTTACTCATGTTGAGTAGCTTCACTGACTTCAGTTAAATTGACTTCCACTAACTGATTAAAATCTGGCTAACGAATAGGTCTCAAATGTAATTCTAATCAGGGAAATATCATTGGGTGGGTGTGTTTCTAGTGTGGTCCCACAAAGATCAATTCTTGGCCCTACACAATTTATCAGTAGTGATTTTGTTTTCTTTCAACTCACTGATAAAAATGTTAAAGTTTGCAGATGATACAGTGATCTCAGTTGCTGGATGCAAGCATAGTATGTGTTTCAGTGTGGCCAACTGTAAAGTCATGCATCTAAGAACACAGCATGTAAGCCATAGTTACAGGATGGGAGACTATCCTGGTACACAAGAACTCTGATAAGGACTTGTGTGGATAATCAACTGAACTACCAGTGCAATACTGTGGCTAAAACGGTTAATGTGATCATTGGATGTATAAACGGGGGACTATTGAGTAACTGGAGCAACCACTACTGGAATACTGTGTCCAGGCCTGGTGTCCACCATTCAAAAATGGTATTGATACACTGGAGAGGGTTCAGAGAAGAGCCATGGGAGTGATTAAATGATTAGAAAACATTTCTTATGGTGAGGAACTCAAGTAGTTCAATCTATTTAGCTTATCAAAGAGAAAGCTAAGCAGTGACTTAATCACAGCTACATGGGCAACAGACATTTTATAATAGAAAGTTCTTCAATGTGGCAGAGAAAGGAGTAAAATCCAATGGCGAGAAGTTGAAACTAGACAAATTCAGACTAGAAATAAGGCACCAGCTTTTTATACAGTGAGGGTGAATAAACAGTGGAACAATTTACCAGGGGGTGTAGTGGATTCCCCATCACTGGAAATCTTTAAATAAGGATTGGATGGTTTTTCCCCTAAACATTTGTAGTCCAAACAGGAATTAAATTGGGAAAGTCTTATGGGAATACAAGTCAGAATACATGATCACAATGGTCCCTTCTGGCTTTAAAATACAAAAATCTTACCTATCTTAAATAAAACATGATTTCTAGGATTGGCATCCAACACCTGCCTGTCAGCATGACTGACACTGCACTAAATTCACAATCCTGGTGACTAAGTTTAAGGTTTTCAAAGCAGTCTAGAAATCTTAGTTCCATTAAAAGTTGTGCCAAAATCCCCTACATTGCTTTGACGATCTCCAACAATAGTTCTCTATTTATTCCCACTAAGGATACCAGCTGTTCATTTTATCTGCACTGCAGCACCAATGTTTATAAATGCCTGGTCTAAATGCAATGGGACTGACACCACCAATTTATTTCACCAAATATCACTTAGATGGTAATAAATCAAGCACTACCAATACTGAGTCAGATTCAAACTTGTGACTTTGGTTCTTTAACCAGTGAACTAGACCTCCTCATACTTGGTGACTCTTCTTCTTGCTTTTTTGTTTTACTCTTCAAATTCCATAAATCTCAGACTTGCAAGTGCTTAAATCTCAGGCTTAGGAGGTATCCAGAATAGCACTGAAGCAGTTTTTCAAGCACTAGATAAACTCCTTACTGTTCTGCACAACTATAGCCTTAGAGATATCATAAATGCAAAACTGATTCCCACTGAGCAGCTTATATGTAAAGAAACCATTCTGATAAATAAATATAAACATAATATATTTGTGTAGCATACTTTCCCCCCTGTAATTGTATTATGTAGTCTTTGCTCCTTTTTATGACTTATCTTTAGGGCACACACGTGTTAAAGATAATTAGTTTTTGCAAACATTACCATATCTATTGTACTCAAACGTGTAGATCTTTTTTTCCATTCTCCTTTTTAAAACATCTAAATCTACTGGTCTGTATACTCCAGAGTGATATGGAACCATCTCATGAGAAAATCTCACAAGTGTTATAAATCTGTGCTGCCTCCAGTCCACAAAAACTCCCAAGAATAAATCCACCTTAGACAGACCTTAGAGCAGTAACTTGAGATATTGCCTGTTCTTAAAGTCTTTCCTGTGTTCATTCATAACAGTAATTTGTTGCCTTTTTTAAACATCACCTAATTATACAGGATTAAATCTGGCCGTGTGCCGAGCTAGCACATCGAGTAGAAGGGGGTTGGTGAGGGAGGGAAGAATGGAGAGGTGAGGGTGGGGAGCTGTAAATGCAGGATATGGAAAATTCCATAGGAATACAGGGCTTCTCTTTTGAGTTATAGTAAAGTAGGTGTTAGAATCTTACATAAAAATGCAGAGTAATCACTGCTGATTTATTCTGGCAGATGGATTTTGTTAGTTCCAACCAGGATATAAAGTGAGTTAAAAGTCCCCCTGAGGCAGACAAAGGAGGTCCTATAGGAAGTCCTAGCAACAGGCAAACTTAGGGAGAAAGAATAAGTGAGGTTTTTGTTTTAATATTGTTCCTTGAATTACCAATAAGGCACTACTCTAAGAAGATGGCACCTTTGCGCTATATACTGGATGTATTATACCAGCTTTCAGGAGGATCCTTTTCCATTTGTACAAGCACAAGGGCAGTTATCTCCATAGCATCCTATGTAATTTGAAAGATTCCTGGCTAATATGCTGACCCATACACCACAGATCCAAATAGCATGATCTTTGGGGTGGGGGCAAAACTTTATTGTTTGCTAGGTAGCACTGCTTTTTACAGAGGTGTATAGCACTGACTTTGGAAGCAATGTGCTTGTTCTCCAAGGAAGTACAAACTCCAGCCGTCAAGCACCCTTTAGTAGAGGATGCCTCTACCAGTGTCCCTTCACTGTAGTAACTGTGACAGGCTGTAGTCCTTAGGAACAAATACTGTCTGATAGAGAGGGAATTACCATCAGAAACTGTTCACAGGAAGTCCAATTGTATCAGCCATTTAGCAGACTTTTTCCTTTTGTAGGCATTAAAACCCAAAACATCAGTCATAAAAACAGTTTTCAGAGTAGCAGCCGTGTTAGTCTGTATCCGCAAAAAGAACAGGAGTACTTGTGGCACCTTAGAGACTAACACATTTATTAGAGTGCCTACATAAAAACAGTGCCTACTTTAAGAGTATGACTTTAGACACAGACTCACATCTCAAATATGGGCCCCACGGGGGGTTGCCCTTAAAAATTCACACACAGCCCACAAACCCAAACAAAACCCACATTTGCCTATACAGTTATCTGATTTGCACACACAATTTGACAGTTTGGATATACAAATGCAAGTTTCTGTAAGTGCAATAGGTGCACTTGCATCCGTTACATTTAACATTTGGTTTATATATTCTGTGCAATTGAACTATTTCTTTTAATTCCAGGACATTCCATCTCCTGGTGTCTTTAGTGATTACATTTCTGCTAAGGCAAAGAAAATTCACCATGGCAAAAATCAATCCCTTCACATTTCTTCCCCTTGCCATTGCCTTTGGCTAATCCACTGTCTCCCTATCCCCACAGGTTCACGGTCTGGATATAAACTTCAATTGCTCTCTTTCCTATTCTCCCCACATTGCTGCTGTCACTGAATAAAATAATAATTATAACATGTTCTTTAGCACCCTATTGACCTGATTCACCTCCATAAACTGACTTTCTTCTCCCTTTATGAAATGAGAACTTAACTAGGGAAAAGTTGAGTCAAAGCATTGCCGCTAACACAGTGGAATATGCTCTTAGTGATTACTTGGTTCTGTTACTTTAATCCTATTTTCCAAAAGTCATCACACTCTGATAGCTGTTTGCTGGCCCATGTGAAATGTGTTGCTAGTCTCAGTTGAGTTCCTAGTGGACACACATCCACATCACAAAACATCATTACGACTGGCATCCTTGTTAACAGTTTCAGCAGAGATGGAAGGGATAAAATGGGTCTGATGTTTCCTTTAGGTGAAGGCTGAAGCATATTGGCACAGCAGTGTGGGGACCATTGTACTGCAAATTTCCATGTGGTACATGCTTTTTGAATAAACAGGGGGCTTCCGTCTCTATGGCAGTCTATCAGAGAACTTTCAGCAGCATTTACATTTACTTCAAATGATAAACCACAGCTCATTGTGTTGCCGTGTGCTATTCACATTTTACAAACATTCCATTCCTGATCAGCACCCTCTCTTACAAATGAACTCATCTTAATGCAGGCTGCATTGCAGACCTACTTGGTAATATACAGTATTGGGAAAATAATTGCTGTTTAAATGACATTCTATTCCTGCAATTGAAATAAATGACAACAATAAAATGTCAATTAAACACTGATTACATGGAGATTATAGGAGGTGTTGTATAATTGACTTACGGAATGATCAGAAATTGAGAGTCATGGTGGCAACATGAAACACGTTTTAAAAAAGAGAGATCTACCACCATAACATGTGTGATCTAAAACATTTCACAAGGAAAAAACAGGGGTGATTGGGAAAAGAACAGGTCAGTCATATAAAAATTCAGTCACTAAAAGTCAGCTAGAGAATCAGGTCCCTCCACAAGTATAAGTACCACTGGGTACCTCCAAGCCTCCAAGTTGAGATGCTTCTCTTTTATCTTCATTAAACCCCTTTATTTGCAGTAACCACTCATGCTCAGAGGCCTAAACGGGAATTTGGTGGCAATGGGGGGCCTTACTCTCTGTTTCTTCATGGACTATTTTTTTTAAAGTGGAATCAGAATTATTCAACCCCTGATTATGCTTTATTATTATTAATTTAAACATACTATTTATTTAATCTGTAAAACCTCCAAGAAGAAGCCAGGTCAGAGGAGAAAGTGGAACGGTCAGCAAAGAAAGGTGTTAAACAATAGGAGGAGGTATAAGGGAAAATGGAGTAAAGTGGAGGTGTAATGGAGGATGTGACAGAGAAAGGTTGTGTGAGAAAACAGATTTAGGATAAACATTATTTTATTCTAAACGGCATTGACTGTAATAACCTAAAAGGAATTTTTGGCTTTTGGGTGGAAAATTAAAAAAAAAAAAAAAAAAGATAACTGGCTTAACCCTTGCCCCAATTTTAACAGTGACAGTATATATGTGTGACAACATATCAAATTATTTTATGTATGGCTGATTGCATGCCTGAAAATTGGATGTAATCAGGTATTTTTATGGGACAAGTATTTTGCAACATGGGGGCAGATATTACCCATGGCCATTTTATCCAGAGTGTGAAAGCTGGGGCAACTTGCTCAAAACTAGCCTAATTACTCTTATATGTTTATACTTTGGGGGTTCACTTTACCAAAGCATGCAGTATGTAACAACAGATATTTGAAGCAGGATTTTTCCAGACCAGCGGTTCTCAAATTGTGGGTCGTGACCCCAAAGTGGGTCCCAATCCTCTTTTAATAGGGATGCCAGGGCTGGCATTAGACTTGCTGGGGCCCGGGGCTGAAGCCAAAGCTCGAGGGCTTCAACCTTGCGCGGTGGGTTGAACCCCCGTCTGAGGCTGAAGCCCTTGGGTTTTGGCTCCCTCACATAGGGCAATGGGGCTCAGGCGGGCTTAGGCTTCGGTCCCTCCTCCTGGGGTCGTGTAGTAATTTTTGTTGTCAGAAGGGGCCATGGGGTCTCAGTGCAATGAAGTTTGAGAACACCTGTTCCAGACTGTTGCTAGCTTAAACAATGCCTTGCTTTCATTTGACTGGGCCATGTTGTTGGGTTCAAGGCAAATGTCTCACCTGATTCATCTAAAACCCAGGAAGGCAATAATACAAGGCAGAGTGAGCAAAGGTTAGACACTTGGAAAAGAGAGGGAAAGTCAAGAAGCCTTTGTCCTTCAGACTAACATGTTAAACTATTCAATCAGTTCCAATTTATAGATTTGATTGACTTGGCTGAAATTCTTTAGTTGGGGTGTGTAATCAAGTGAAGAGTCACCTACTTAGATTCCCTCTCAGGATTTATGCGGATTGCTTAGGTGCCTGATTATATTATATTACTGCTAATTGTTTTGATTTTCTTTGTATTGTTTTATGTTAGTTTAGGTTTAATGATATATTTTCTTGATTTTATAGTTTTAATAAAATTTATAATAATTGATGCCAAGTAACACTTCTTTTAATTAGTATCATAAGCAAGAACCATTGAGAATCTAAGTGAATCCATTGGTTGATCTAGGAGCCTACTGGGCTTCTATAGAAATTAAACCTTTGGTTTTCACAAGGTAATAGACTGATGCAAGTTGTCATGCAATGATCCCTGAGGAAAGAGTTACAGTTGGGTAGAAAAACCCAGCTGAAAGTTTTCTTTTCTTTTCGGGGAGCATCAGAGAAAGCAGGCCAGGCCTTGTGTCTTCTCCAGTGGCTCGAAGAACAAAGAAAGAGAAAGTACCTCAGGGAGGAGGGGCTGTGAACAGATTAAGGCTGGGTGGAAGACTCTGCTTGTTTCAAAATGTTATATTAAGAAATCCAGACCCCAAGGAGGATTGTTATTAGAGTTGTGAAAACCTTTTTGAGTTTATTGAGAAACCAAGAGGGGAAACTGAGACAGGGCACTAGAGAGCCACACCTGGCCACAAAAGGGCACATGGGAGGCAGCCAACCCTGTTACAATTACTCTAGGATTCCCCTACAATGGGTATATCCTTATGTAGCTGGTTAAACCAACTTTAAGACTGCTTTGCATCAGTGGATCTAGCCCTATATGACAAAGAACAAAAGTACTAGCATCCCAAAGTGTCTGAAACACATTTTTTCTGTATTTCTGTATTAGACAAACAGTATAAAGCAGTGGTTCTCAAACTAGGGCCGCCTCTTGTTCAGGGAAAAGCCCCTGGCGGGCCAGGCCGGTTTGTTTACTTGCCACGTCTGCAGGTTCAGCCAATCGTGGCTCCCACTGGCCGCGGTTCGCCGCTCCAGGCCAATGGGGGCTGCAGGAAGTGGGCCGGGCCAATGTCCTGGCCGCCCTTCTTGTAGCCCCCATTGGCCTGGAGCGGCGAACCGCGGCCAGTGGGAGCAGCGATCAGCCGAACCTGTGGACGCAGACAGTAAACAAACCGGCCCAGCCCGCGAGGAGCTTTTCCTGAACAAGCGATGGCCCTAGTTTGAAAACCACTAGTATAGAGAACATGTATTCTCCAAGTAGCATATAGTATTCATAAGCCAGAGAATATATTGTTGGGGTGAACTATTTTATGATCAACTTGTTTCTTTTTTGTTATAGGCAGTTGACTTTTTGGTACATAAAATTTGGTTCTATTGTACAATTAAAATATTCTTTGATAACTGAGCCATAGTCTGCCTTGGATGTATTCATGAAATTCCCATGACCCGAAAGAGTTTCTCATGTGAACTAAGTGCAGTATGGTCTTATGGTTAAAAACCAGACTCATGGGATCTGAATTCTGTTCCTGCCCCTGCCACATGCTTCCTGTGTGACTTTGGGCAACTTATGGGTAATCACTCTGTGCTCCATTTCTCCATCTGTAAAATGAATATAATATGGTCCTGATAAAGTCATTAATTAAACAAGGTCTTAAGATGCTGCAGTAATGACTGCCATAAAAAGAATATAAACAAAAATTGAAGTTAGTGGGCATTTTGCCACTGAATTAAATGATGCAGGAGAGGGCCCTAAATGGCTTAAAAAATGTAAAGTATTCTCTTTCCTTTACTGAGGCTGAACTTTATGAATGCTGTAGTTAGCAGGATAACAGCAGATACATCGACTGTAAATTATTTTCTAAGTTAGGAATGTTAGTTTACAAGAATGAGGAACCACTTATTGTGAAACAGAAGGACAGAAATCCTTTTCATAGCATAATTAAATTCTTATTGAAATTCACAGCCTACGCTGATGAAAGCCAGCATTGCTATGGGGGAAACCCTTCCAAATTAGATATTTTATTGCAGAGGCTTATCTTTTTCCCCCGCCTTTTCCTGGTGAAATACTGAAAATAAAATTAATTGAATACTGTAAATCTAGTGTCAGTCTGTGAGGAAAAATAGGATGGTGTTGGGAATGCTCATCTGAAATTAACAAGTATAAAAAGGTCTAGCATATTAAAAATTGCTCTAAGCTCGTGACTATTAAAATTCAGGAGATGTTAAGTTACAACATTTCAAAATAGCCTTTCTACAAGTTTATTTATCCTTATTCCTAAAGATGAGGTTCTCTCATACAGAGAGCATATGGGTAAACTCATAACCTCCTCCCCCCATTATGTCCATCATCTTTGTAGTTCATTATCATCTTATTGACTCAAGAGCCACTGTAGTCCTTGGTATCCTGCTGTTAATTGATTTATCTCATTAGACTGACCTAACACTTGGTAAAGCACCCCCCATCCTTTCATGTATTTATACCTGCTCCTGTATTTTTTACTTAACACATTTGATGAAGTGGGTTCTAGCCCACGAAAGCTTATGCCCAAATAAATTTGTTAGTCTCTAAGGTGCCACAAGGACTCCTCAGTTTTTTTGCTGATACAGACTAACACGGCTACCACTGAAACCTGTAGTGTCTTGCACATTTTTCATTCTAACATTTATTTAAAAGCTATTAATCTGATTATTAATCTACTTGGTGACTCCTAACTAGGACAGAAACAATATTTTTTTTAACAAATCAGTCCCTTCAAGAAGAGCCTTGATAAGAAGGAAGTGATCCAGCAGAGAGGAAGGATGATCTTGTGGTTACGGCACTAGTCTGGGACTTCAGATCACTGGACTCAATTCCCAGCTCTACAATAGACCTCCTATGTGAGTTGGGGCAAATTATCTAATCTGTCTAGCTCTGGTTCTGGAAAGCTCTAAAGCACATGTACAAATGTAAGCATATGTTTAAGTGCTGCTCCTGAATAGGGACCTCTTCTTGAATCAGGGCTTCCATCCCTCAATTTTCCATCTGTAAAATGAAAACAGTAATGCATTCATTCTTCAACCCTTTGACTATTTTGTTAATTTAGGGCCAGATTATCTCATTGGAGTTAGTGGAACTATTCATGAAGCAAGCTACAGTTGAATGTGAATAAGGGTGGCACAATCTTACCCAGACATTGTAAGCGTCTCATGGCAAGAATTGTCTTTTACTAGGTGTATATTCAGTGCCCATCACAGTGGGGCTTTGCTCTCAGCTGGGCCTTGAGGCATTACAGGAATGTCAACAACAGTGAATACTTTTTAAACACTTTTTTTGAGAAGTACTGGACACAGCTTTTCAGATACAGACTCAAATAGTTAGTGTGAGCTGCTGTCAATAGTACAAAATACTTTTCATACCCTACTGTGCTATAGACTTCAGATACATGGCACTGACCACAGCTTTGTCTGCTTCCCTTTTGAAGGTATCTTCATTCTGAGCTTTATTCTCTTGTGGTCAAATTCTTAATCCTATGAAACCTGATATAGCAAGGGCTCAGTTCAGCACAGCTCTTAAGTATGTACTTACATCCATTCCTATTCAGCAAAGTACTTAAGTATGAGCTTAAATGCTATTGAAGTTTATGCAACTTAAGCACACGCTTAAGTGCTTTGCTGAATTGCGGCCTAACCAGAACAGTGGATGGGAAATTAACACGAGTGAAGGAGGGGTAGAATTCTTCAGCACAGAGAGAGGGTGTGGAGCACCTATACAGACAGTTGGTGACCACTACAGCCTATACACCAGTTTATGGTTAATTGAACCATTCAATTCAATGGCACTATCCCTACACTCCCGCACCTTAGGTGCTTCAATGGGATATGGTCACCTGTGGATCCCCTGGGTAGGCCCAGACACCAACCCCTCCCCCATGTAGAGGACATATGGTGGCTCGCTGCATTTTGGGTCTTCCAAAGCCCCTTCACAGCCAGAAGGATTTCCCTTTCTAATCTACCCATCTGTCTTAATTACTAGTACCACTACTAGTCAGAACCTAAACAGGTAGCTCTTGTTTGCAAGAATAAAGAGATCATCTTGCCATTAAAATGAAAATAGGGGTTAAAAAGGACTGGTACAGGCAAAGGTTTACCATTATTGTCTTAAGAGTGAATCATGTGGCGACATGGAGGAAGTATCTTGGCTACCAAATGGCAAGAGTACACTAGTAGCTACGTAGACTGTACTTGTAGGCTGATTGGACTCCAGTGGTTTTACAGTGTATTTTTCTGGCATGGTGGCAGCCATCATGCTTACACAAGTTGCACATTTTCATTTGAGCAAAAATGACAATTCATGTATGTCCAATACACATTTTTCCAGAAGTGGGAGGAAAAGTTGCAAAGGTGATTACTAGGGATTGTGAGAAGGGCAAAAAGAAAGAGGTAAACTCAAGGACAAAGTGAAAGAAACAGAGTGAATGGTCTGTTTTGTATAAATATCCTTGAACTGCATTTTAGAAAACAGAAAAACTAGATAGACAGAATTTGTTGTTTACAGATTGCTTTACAAATTCTAAATGGCAATGGGTAAATGAGCTATCAACTCATTTGACATTGCTGAGGTTAAACCAAATGCCATTTCTCAGAACGTTGTAAACAATAGTGTCTCTTATGTTTTACTGTTGAACTTTAGCTTAATGTTGCTGTCCTAGAGAAAAATACTTTTAACCTGCAGTAAAACAAGACGGGGGGTCGGGGGGACTAAGGAAGGGGGGAAATCAATAAATTATTAATACACTGATTTCCATATTTTCCAGGTGGGATATAAAATGTACACATTTGTATTTTTTTATTATCATTGCTTAATTTAAGCATTAACCATAATTTTAAGAGCTTAGAAAATCTAGGTTAATTGGAAACAAATACCCAGTGTGAAATGTCATCATTCACTTTTTTTATGTTCAACTTGCTAACAATTTTGTTAAAAATGTAATTTGTTCTACTATAATCTTACACATTTCTTAAATTATTTCCCTGTGAAGACTTGAAATTAAGATATTGAGAGATTAGATTGAATAACTCCGCAAGCTTCCAACTTCTGTCTTTTGTATATATATTTCTTGTTGACATAGCTTCCTAATGTTTTTAATATTTATAGGAAGCTCCACAATAGTAACCTTTCCACATAAATATTTTGATCACTATGAAAAAAAAGAAGACAGCACTTGTTTTTCATGTTCATAATTATTGTATCAGTTGACTTACTTTTCAAGTACCTACTTATCAAGGCCAGATTTTTAATTAAAGTGCTCATTAGGAGACAGCTGAAGTGCAAAAGCATGGATTTTACCCTTGCATATCATCATACAATTCCTTTAGCACATTACATCTGTGAGCCTTACCTGTATCCACAAGACTGCATGACAAACAGTCTAAGAGTGGCCAGCTACTAAAGTGGAGAGGAATTTTTTAGTGAACTGTTTTTCCATCAGAAAATGCAGATTCATTGAGACAAACAAAAAACCCTTGTTCATAAGAATGCACTGGGTTTGATGAAAAACATTTCTCAAATGAATTTCTGTTCAAAACTAGAGAGAGAGAGATGCTAGAATATCCTGGTGGTGAGGGCACCCACCTGGATAAAAGTCTCTGCTTTGCCTGATTTAGAGCCACCTACCCATCGGGTTATTGGCTATTCTGGAGTGGGCTAGGGATGATTGGTCTCTTCCCCTGCATCTAATTTTAATCTGGAAGGTCTCTGTTTCATACCAATGCAAAACAGGAAAAAATTATAAACTTTCAGAAATATTCATGGGATGGGAAAACCATTTCCCACCCAGCTCTACCAGTTACTTTCAGTCACAATCAGAGACTAAGATTTTCACAAGTGACTGGTGATTTGGGAGTCTCTCAATTTTTGTTTCCCAGATGGAGATGATACATGGCCTGATTTTCAGAAAGTGTTGAACACCCATCTTCTGAAAATAAGGCCCCTTTATGGTGTCTCAATTTGGGGGTTTATGATACTAACCCAGGGCAGGTGGCTAGGACTTATTACAAATAACCCCTATTCATCTCGAATTAAAGAAGAAAATAGGTAGCTAAATGAAAATCAACGATCTCATTTACACTGAAGTAAATGCAAAGTAACTTCTCTGACGTCTTTGTAACTCACCTCAGAATCTGGCCTATTGTGATATACAAATAACCTTTTTTGCCAGTCTGCATGAACGTAAGCATATCTACCAGAGTGTTGAATATAATTACTCACTACAGGGGTCCTTTTATCAGACGATTTTACCTTTGCTTATTCAGTATACTGAGGTGTATCTCTTTTTAACCTAAACCTTAAATATACAGATAATAGACTGTGACAGTGTACCCTATAAGGCTTTATGGGGAGGGGGTGCTTATAAATGTATGTATGACATAACTGGAATATGTTTTGTGCTGCCTGTGCCATGTAATATATCTCCGTAAAGGTTATGGTCTACTATATCTATTCATCCTATTTGTACATATATATCATTTTCTACTTGAGGTTAAGAATATGGGCTGTATGCTTGCTTGGTTTCTAAGTAAGCTTTGGGAGGCATTTGGTCAGCTTCTTTAGGAAGGAATTCGCCAGGTTAAGTACCTGATCAGGAAACACTTGGAGAACAATGTATCTTGGAATGCTCCAATCCACATAAGAAGTCTTCCTGGAGACATGCAAGATACCATGTGGACAATGGCTTCGGCCTGTAAAGACTGAGTCATGCAGGGACATGTGACTTGCCCAGGTGACTCCGGAACTCCATCTTGGAGCTTGACTTTGCATAGGAGGGAGGAGGGAGGTCTCCACCCACAAGAGAGAGTCTATTTAAACCCGTGGGAGACTCCTCCATTTTGGTCTTGAGCTGGCTAAGGAAGGAGCCTCTCCACCCCCCGAGGATACTTGAAGGGAACTGGAACAAATGACAGTAACTATAGGGGGTGTGAGTGATTGCTGGACCCAGGCTAAAAGGAGATTAGCCTGTAAAATGGAGCATTCTGGAACTGGTGAGGAACTTATCTGTATTTAGTTTGATTAGACGTAGATTTGCGCATTTTATTTTATTTTACTTGGTGACTTACTTTGTTCTGTCTGTTACTACTTGGAACCACTTGAATCCTACTGTCTGTATTTAATAAAATCACTTTTTATTTAGTAACTTACTCAGAGTATGTATTAATACCTGGGGGAGCAAACAACTGTGCATATCTCTCTATCAGTGTTATAGAGGGCGAACAATTTATGAGTTTGCTCTGCATAAGCTTTATGCAGGGTAAAACGGATTTATCTGGGTTTAGACCCCATTGGGAGTTGGGCATCTGAGTGCCAAAGACAAGCACACTTCTGTGAGCTGTTTTCAGGTAAACTTGCAGCTTTGGGACAAGTGATTCAGACCCTGGGTCTGTGCTGGAGCAGACGGGAGTGTCTGCCTCAGCAAGACAGGGTGCTGGAGTCCTGAGCTGGCAGGGAAAAAAGGAGCAGGGGTAGTCTTGGTACATTGGGTGGCAGCTCCCGAGGGGGTTTCTGTGATCCAACCCATCACATAGACATAAATGATATGTTCCTGCTTCCCCACTGAAGTTGGAGGCTAAAATCCCATTGGCTTCAGATGGATCATAAACAAAATGCATTCCCTCTATTTCCAGCATGCATTAACTAATCTATTAATGAACCTTTCCTATGGCAGCATTCCTTGGCTATAATATTTAACTTTTGTTACTATTAAAAAGCACCTGATTGACTGTCCTGGAGACTGAAGTCCTCTGTTTATCTACACAGCAGTTAATAGCACACGTGGGAGCACTGTTTGCCCACAATTCCCCATCAACCTTTAAAGCAGGACTGGGTAACTAGTGGCCCAGAGGCCACATCCAGTCTACCAGATAATTTTATTTGGCCCACCTCCGGGCAAGCAATCCAGCAAAGCTGGGGCCAGGAAAGCGGGAGGCCATTATGGGAGGAGAGTCCCACCCATGTGCAAACACACATTTCACATAACATTGTGGTGAGAGCCAATGGACTGGAGCAGGGAGCTAGGCACAGCCTCATGGAACAGGAGCAGCCACTGTAGGGTGAGCATGGGACACACCCACCCAACCACTCTGCCCCCACATCAGAATCCTAGCCCAGCAAAGGCCTGGTCTACACTAACCCCCCCACTTCGGACTAAGGTACGCAAATTCAGCTACGTTAATAACGTAGCTGAATTCGAAGTACCTTAGTCCGAACTTACCGCGGTCCAGACGCGGCAGGAAGGCTCCCCCGTCGATGCTGCGTACTCCGCTCGCCGAGCTGGAGTACCAGCGTCGACGGCGAGCACTTCCGGGATCGATCCGGGGCACTTCCGGGATCGATCCGGGATCGATTTATCGCGTCTTAACCAGACGCGATAAATCGAACTCAGAACATCGATTGCTTACATCCGGACCCGGATGTAAGTGTAGACGTACCCAAAGGGTATTAGTGGATTTCATGGATCTCTACTTGCTTAAAGTTGCCCATTCCTTCCTTAAAGAATTCCCCTGGCCCCTACATGCTAGTTAATCCAGGGTCAGGATACAGAATGACAGCCTTGGAATGTCTCCTAAGTCATTTGATGACAGATGATTCTAGAACTGCTACAAAGAAGATGACAAGAGTCTGGGTTTGTGAGAGAAAAAAACCTTCTAGAAGAGACAGAGAAATATTTCATAAAAATGCAACGAAGCGAACACAGGCCATATGATTAGGGAACTCTGAACTGGAGTGTAAACCTAGAGTTTGTAAGTGAGACCTAGAAAATTACTAGAAAATCCTCTCTCATCCTGAATAACTTTCAAACTATTTTCCTTAAAACCACTGCAGTGAACAGGTGATGTCACAGCTGAAGATTATATTCAGGAAACTGCTGGTTTCTACATCTCTTAATTATGCTCTACTATGTTTGACTATTTGCTTTCCTCTGAGGAGGAATAAGGAAAGTTTACCGGAGGCGGTGCTACAGGCAGCCATCAGGGAGAAAAGTCTTTGTTTTATCTTTTCTGATTTTTTAAAAGGGAAATTAAATTTACAACTGACACTTGTTAAACCGGTCCTGCCAGATGTCCCAGTAGCTAAGAACAGAACTATACACAAAAGGATGGAAGGGACAGAACTCACTACATGATTGAAGCAGTTTCCCATGATGATATTGTGGATGTAGTTTTGGAGGGCAGAGAAAAAGGAAATCAGGGGACTAGATGAGACCATAATCACAGGAGCAAAAAGATGGTTATAATGCAGAGCTCAGGAGCCCAGTAGCAAGCTAAATCCTGCTCTTTTCAAGTCCTTGAGAGCTTTTATTTTCCTTTAAGAAACATTTAAATTCTTCAGTGTCATTTAAAGAACCTTCACTCTAAACCAGGGGTTCTCAAACTGGGGGTTGGGACCCCTCAGGGGGCCACGGGGTTATTACAGGGGGGGTCGCAAGCTGTCAGCCTCCACCCTAAAGCCCGCTTTGCCCCCAGCATTTATAATGGTGTTAAGTATATAAAAAAGTGTTTTTAATTTATAAGGGGGGGTCACACTCAGAGGCTTGCCATGTGAAAGGGGTCACCAGTACAAAAGTTTGAGAACCACTGCTCTAAACAATGCTGTGTTTTCTTTTGAGACATTTCTATATCTCCGGGGTGGGGAGAAGAAATGTTCTCCCCTCTCTCCAAGTCCACAGGACTCCTCCACAAAACCTCTTTGCATCATCAGTACGTGTAGGGAGAAGGGGAGGGAACATGAATGAATGAGGAGCAGAGATAACGAACAGTCACTGGACACAGCATGATTCCCTCATTTCCAAGCAGGAACCTGCAAAGGAATTATTGCAGGTCCATTTGTGTTAACTACCCTCCAGGTCTCAACTGCTTTGCAGGGTCTTCCTCCATTGCTAGTGGCAGAAAAAGCATGATGCCATCAGAGAATGTGGACCGGGGGAGATCTTCATAGTGGTCAGCCCCTATCAAAGACAGAAACATATCCATAGGGATGGGGCCTGGTCTCCTCCTCTGTCATGTAGGGTTTCCAGATCTACCCCTGTATATCCACCAGGCTTTTCCAATGGAGGAAAGTAAACAGAGGAAACTAGTTTCATGGAGGGCTGTATTAAAGCATAGACACCATAGCTCTGTTCCGAGGGTCCCAGACCCTGATACCATGCAATCAGCATTTCTACTTTCATTGTAACAAAAATAGCTTCTAGCCTTCATCAAAAACTTGAAAATGTGACCCAAGTGTAATCGATCCAGGGACTTCTTGAACTGCCTCAGTTCAATTCCAGAATTTGTCATTCAGGTACCTTCATTTGGCACTCAGCAACATGCTGAAAAGGCTCAAATGCCGGGGGGGGGGGGGGGAGGAAATGCAGGGTACATCACAAATCCAAAATTACACAGCAAAACTTTTCCTCATATACATCTTTCCTAACATCTGCATTCCTAACTATGCACTGCATCACATGCTTCATGATTGGCTTGGTTACTTTTCAATCCCTATACAGCATGCTCTGTCCATGTACTGTTAATGTAAAATCTGATCTTTATATTCCAGGTTTATCTTGTCCATTATCCTTAGTACCAGGGTGTTTCTGTTTATCCTAGTTGACTACACCCTACTGAATTATGCCCTTATTTACAACTTTCCATTCACCTTCCCAATCACACCCACTGAGAAATGAGGTCTTACTTATGTCGAGATACTCATGTCATTGTAGACCTACACAGTAGTGCCAATTCCCACAGGCTAATGGAGCCAGAGGGGGTAGCTATGGCCTGACCACTTTCAAGCAATGGTCCTGTATTAATTCAGTATGGCTGCTGCCAAAGCGGTCTGGAATATCACTCCGGACACATGGTCACAATGCTACTGACATCTGACCGAGTCACCCCTCTTCCTGATGGAGGGACAGCCAGGCCAAATTTCAGTCAGTGGTATAGCGACCTGATGCATAGGGTCATAACGCCACTGAAATTTGGTCCGGCTGCCCCTCTATCCAGAGAGAAGAGCAGCCTGGCAAAATGGCATTGTGACCTGGCGCATGTGGAATCTGTTCCAGTATGGCAGCGCACAGGAGAGTATGCCAAGAGGTGGACTCCTGGGGGCACCAGCTCACGTACTACATGGGTAAGAGAGAGGGGAGACTTAGGGTTCCTGAGGGAGGTATGGTAATCGGGGACCAGAACAGATTCTCTGTTGAGGTGGGGGACAGGGACTGGAATTCCCCCCACACACACCCCCAAATATCTGAATTGGCACCTAAAAGGAGTGAGACCTCCAAGGCCCCAAACCCACTCCAGCAGAGGATTATCTGTGGCAGGAGGAAAATGCAGTTTGCCCAGCCCACCCAGTTACCGAGGTAAGATACTCAGATACCTCAGTAGCTGGGGGTGTAAGTGTGAAGAGGGAGCTCTCGCTGCCATGCATGGGGAAAAGACTGCCTCATGCTGTTGCCTCATGACTGTCACTCCAAGTGGAGCCACCATGTGAGGGTTTAGCCTGAGAAAGCCCCTGATGTGTTGTGCCTAAGGCCCTAGATTGTGTGTTTATCTCTTACCCTCTTAAAGGATTTTCCTTAGTAGGGGAGCATTTAAACTTATATTGTTTTATTATAGTAAGAGTTATTTTAATGTATTGTTGCATAGTATATTTTATAATTGCTGTGCAATGAAATTTTATTTTGATGCAAAATGCTTAGGGAAACTGAAAATGTTTAATTGACTGTGAAACCGATCATATGCACTAATGTGTTTTAGGGCAAGTTTAGTATGATGATTATTCTGATTTGAAATGAACTGAAGTAGAAAAGAGCAGTGGAAGTCTCTCAAGATTAAGGTGACCAAATGGCAAGTGTGAAAAATTGGGACGGGGTTGGCGGGTAATTGACACCTATGTAAGAAAAAGCCCCAAATATTGGGACTGTCCATATAAAATCGGGACATCCAATCACCCTACTCAAGATTCATCCAGAAACTTGTGCTGACTGCTAAAAGTTTAAGACACATTTGCTTATGTTGAATGGAATCATTTGTTAAAAGACTTTGGGGGGGCAAGTGGAAATATTTGACTAGATTATTAGTTAAGATTGTAGGTGGGCAGAAACTGCATCAGATGCAAACCCCTGCGAACGTAAATACTGGGGTTAATCTTTATAGCTGCATAAACTGGAACCCCACATAATCTAAACACCCCCACACCTCAGATTCTGATCTGAGTCTGGATCCAAACTTAGGGATGTTTCTAATTAAAACAGAATGACCCTGCTTGTGATCTCATACTAGTGTGAAGAATAAATCTCATTGTAATTAATAATGTTACACCAATATAAACCAGAGTGAGCGAGCAGAGAATCAGGCTCTCTGTATCTACACAGCAGAGGAACAGGGAATCAGGAAACAAAATATGGTAAAAAATAAAGATTCAGATCCTATTTCCATTAAAGTTAATCGAAAGACTCCCATTCATTTTAATGGGAATTGTATCATTGCCTACAAAGCATTATTTGGAGAGAGCTTTCTTTTAAGAGTCTTGTATCTTCCGTTTATAGTTTTCCAAGAACCAAATTGTCCAGGCCCAACCATACATCTGGGGCAGGGGAAGAGTGATATCTGACATCAGACCATATGAATCATTGGGGCAGGTCTTTTGACCACATGGTAGATCACCCTGATAGTAAATGACTTGGTCTGCTACCTAAATTTAAGCATAAAAAACTATCTGGCACCTAACAAAGTTTCAGTCGATTAGATTATATGTCTTAACCATAACCAAGGGTGCACACTTAAGCACCAATGGCCTATTCAACCGTTAGTATGTTAAAACTGCCAAAAAGAATGCCTACTTCAGCAGTGTATTTTATGATAACTACATTTGTTCTCTAGGAGCTGTGACAGACCCAGACCAGTGGGGTACAGGAGTCTGGTAGAGGGCAAATATACTGGTCACTGGATGAGTAGTTTTCTGTTCCCTGAGTGACCAGAGCAGGGGCTGCACTAGAGTAATCAGGAACCTGCTAGAACCAGTTAAGGCAGGCAGGCTAATTAGGACACCTGAAGCCAATTAAGAAGAAGCTGCTAGAATCAATTAAGGCAGGCTAATCAGGGCACCTGGGTTTTAAAAGGAGCTCACTTCAGTTTGTGGTGTGAGTGTGAGGAGCTGGGAGCAAGAGGCACAAGGAGTTGAGAGTGAGAGGGTGTGCTGCTGGAGGACTGAGGAGCACAAGCTTTATCAGACACCAGGAGGAAGGTCCTGTGGTGAGAATAAGGAAGGTGTTTGGAGGAGGCCATGGGGAAGTAGTCCAGGGAGTTGTAGCTGTCATGCAGCTGTTACAGGAGGCACTATAGACAGCTGCAGTCCACAGGGCCCTGGGCTGGAACCCGGAGTAGAGGGCAGGCCTGGGTTCCCCCCAAACCTCCCAATTGACCTGGACTGTGGGTTCTTCCAGAGGGGAAGGTCTCTGGGCTGTTCCCCAACCCACATGGTGAATCTCTGAGGCAAGAAAATCCGCCAATAAGCGCAGGACCCACCAAGATAGAGGAGGAACTTTGTCACAGAGCCATTAACATAACGGAGCCAGAACATGACAGAATGCTATTCCAGCAGCTATACATAAACAAAATGACATCTTCCATGCAGCTGCATGGAGGTCACCAGTCTGTAGAGCAAAACAGCATCCCCCACAAAGCTTGACCTTGCATGCACGTTGTGTGTGAGTTCATGCTGGTGGGGGCGGGATACCAGTACTTCAACAAATCAGGGCTACATGACTGCTAGGAACTGGACTGACACAAAAGTTATCTTTCCCAGCTCACAACCCACCCTTTATTTGCTTTCAAATGTTGTAGAGTTCTGTTAATATTCGCTCAGTCAATTCTCCAATTTGATACTGCTCACCATCAGATTCTTGCAAGAAGCTTTAAACCTTCTTCTAGGTGCCCAGTTTCCACAACTCCGATTGACTTGCCAAATTTTCTCTCAGGTTATTTACAAAGCAGCTTTCTTCTGAGTTGAGGAAGACCATTTTAGGCTGGCATACCTGATTTCTTTTACAGTTCTGCTAAAATCCTTAATTCTTTTTACACAGTATTTGTCATTCAAAAAGCAACATAAGCAAATCTGAGATTACAGTTGTATTTAGTAGATTCACTGGAACCTGCTATGCTTAGCAGATAAAACAGTATATAACAGGTGACATTCAGTCACAACATCAGGCCAATTGAAATTCATTTACTTATATTAATATGGTTAGTAGTGTGTGTGTCTGTATACACACACACACAGTACTAACCATATTAATATAAGTAAATGAATTTCAATTGGCCTGATGTTGTGACTGAATGTCATCTGAAAAACTCCAAAGTTGAATTGGTCAGTTGTATATCTAATAGTCTAAAAATCAGGACAAGATACAATCTAGCACAAAAATCCACCTCTTTCTGAAAATTTTAGTTCTGCTCTGAGGTGTCTCATATGGGGTACCACAGGTTACTCTTTCATCCCTCTTATTCCATGCACACATGAAGCTGGTAGGAGAGTTACTGAGGCAACATATTGCTTTCAGTATGCTGATGACATTCGGCATTACATCTTCATTTTGTCTAGCCTGAAGAATATGGTTTAGTATCTTCCCCCACTTTCTGTGCAAGATGGGAGCATGCATCGGAATGAGTTGGTTGAGGTTCTATCCAAATAAAAGAGTACTTATCATGTTGGACCAGGGGGCAACTACAGGATATGACTGAAATTCTATTGGCACTCCTGACTGAGGGAGCAATGTGGTCATTTATTACTAACACTGAAATTGGGGGCTGGTTAGATTCCCAGCTACTTTTAAGATTATCAAATAGCAATAATCATTAGGAACTACTTCCCCAAACTCCACCTGCCATCTGCATCTGGTCAGAAGGTTTTGGCCTCTTCACTTATACCTGGTCTACACCTGAAACTTCAGATGACCTAGACATTTCACTAAAGGCTGTGAAAATTTTGCAACCTTTGCAATGTAGATAGGTCAACCTACCCCCCACTCTAGATGCAGCAAGGTCAATGGAAAAATCCTTCTGTTGACTTAGCTACCGCCTCTTGGATAGATGATTTACTTACATCAATTGAAAAATCCCTGCTGTTGATGTAGAAAGCGTGTAAGCTACAGCAGCACAACTGCAGCACTGTAGCTGCTGTAGTGTAGACATAACCTTAGACACAAACCTCAACAACATAATCCACACCTTTGTCACCCCTAGGCTACGTTTCTGCAATGTGCTCTCTTTCAGGCTACTTCTCTAACCTATTTGGAAGATGAAGCTAGTGCATCAGGCAGGGGTTTGCTTCTTAAGAGAATTGTCTGGCTATGCTGAAAGAATCACAGGAGACATTAGATATGGGTTTAATCAGGCCGCAACTTTATTATTAGACAGATGTTTGGGATTAACCCAGTGGATAAAATGTGTGCAGTGCAGGTGCAAAATTTATGTCCCTCCAGCAGATTCCCTGCCAGGACCTTACCAATTCCAGACAATTTTAGGGGCGAGGGGCTTCCTCAGCTCCCCCCCCTATTCATCCAGGTCCCTCCAGCAATTCCCTTGCCAGGACCTTACCACTTACAGCCAATTCCAGGGGGGGCGCTTTCACCAGGCCCCCCGCCCCCTGCCCTTTCACCCAGGTCCCTCCAGCAATTTCCTTGCTGGGACCTTACCGACCACGCCCCTTGTAGGAGGGATTAGGGTGGACTATAATGATTGGGGGGGGGGTTGCTCCCTGCTCTACCAGTCATAGGAGTCCCCAACTGCCCCCAAGCTTGCTCGATTACCACGCACCTCTCCTTAATTCCTTTTCCAAGCCATTTTTTCATTCTTTTGTGCCTTAATTTATGGAGTACCTATACTGAACATCCACCACAAGGAGGCGTCAGCCATTAGCTTGGCTGCCTCCTCCCCACACCCAGCCGGGTTCCCAGACATCTCCAAATGGCCTTTTGCCTAGCAGCTCTACTGGGGATAAAGGATCCATTGTCCCATGTGTGATCATTGAGGGGCACCAGCAGTTGCATTGTCCTTGACCTGGTACTGCAACAACCGCCCTCCAGGGAGGGCCACATAGGTGACCCATTCTCTGGATCCTAGAATTGACAAGACTCCTTAAAAGAAAACAAAATAAACAACTAGTAAGCTGGAGGCCAAAATCTCCATTCCGTCAACCACATTACATCACAAGGTTCCAGATAGCCCGCGAACACTAATACACGATAATCTGTACAGTCGGTCTATTGTCTTCTGGGTGGAATTTAAGATTTTGGTGTTGACCTATGAAGTCCTAAATGGTCTGGGAACTACCTATTTTAGAGACCACTTCTCTTCCCATGTGATACTACCACAGCTGCAATCAGTGGGTGCTGAAGCTCCCTTGGTTTATAAAGCAGGGAGCTCCTGGCAGAATGTTTTACACAGGACTCTCTAATTGTGTTGATCTTCAGCATTCGCTGCAAACCCGATATTGTGTTTGTGGAAAACCAAAATGGATAGGGAATGAAGCTAATTTGAGGACATAAAGGGAGGAGGAATGTTGTTGTGTTTTCTTGCTGACTGTTTTATGTGGAGAGGAATTTTCTGCTCTCTTGTTTTAATTGCTATGGATTGTATTTTTAATGGATATCAGAGACCTGGATATTGGGATATATCTAAATCAGTACATACATTCACTTATGTATACAAAAATATAAATTTCTTTATTTTTGTGAAAAGCCACTTGCTGCCGAGCATTCCTCAGAAAACTAATACTGAAATACAAAGTCCCATGCATACTGGAGTTCTGCCCCCTTCATGTTACCCAGAGACAATACAAAGTAATGGATGGTAGTTATACACAGATGGCTGCATGAAATATTCTTGAGCAAAGTTGAAGTATGTTTTAACAGAAATGTCTACAGCAAACCATTTACACCAACTTTCTGTATTTAAAAGTTTCAATGTTCCAATGCATCTTAAAGCACACACGTTTATAGAGATTGGTCCTGTAGCTGAGCTGCAGAACCTTCCATTGTCATACAGAGGAACTAGGGCATAGCAGCTGTTAAGGGATTTGGATTTACCATACAAACAAAGGATTCACTGGAACTTTGCATAGAGACAAAGGACCTACATTGCAGATCTGTATTCAGGGTCATAATTTTGAGATAAATTTAATGGAGATAAATTTGGTGGAGAATGAGTTGCACAGCTATTTGAGCAGCACTGCTAGTACCTCTTCATACCAGTAGATAGAATAGATGCTGGTTTCTGCCTAAACAAGATTGAGTTAAAACTATAACAAAATAGGGTGAAATCTTTCCCTGCGTTGGGAGGAGATCACATAGAACAGGCTCATACTTGTCAATCTAGTAAGGATGGAAGAGGGGAGTGGAGCCTAAAGAGGCATCGTCTCCCTGCCCTACAAACAGCAGGGCACAACATGGGATTAGCGCTCTGAAGGTGTTGGAGTGAGGGAGGAGCAACAGCCAGTTGGAATAAGGCTGCAAAGTCAGTGGGGCAGGGAATTAAGGGCTCCGTCATCCCATGGCGAACTCATGGAATTCCCTTTAGAAAGTCCAGCAGGAGATCCTTTTGCTGGTTGTTGGGAGAGTGGGAATGATAGAATGCAGGCATGTGAGTGTAGATAAGTGCCATCATGGTTCCTCAGAGTCTTTTTGCCAGGCAAGAGGGAGCCTGGGAAGCAGTACAGAGGGGCTGTCTCTCTCTGTGCATGCTGATATGACAGATTTCCTTGCAAAACTTGAGGGCATGTGATTAGAGATCATGCCCTGCATCCTTATTGTATGACCAGCAACACCTTCCCCAATGGTTCAGCTGCTGATGTGCTGACCAATACTGTCTCATTGTTTCCCTGTACTCCCCTATTGTTCTTTCTGTATCCACCTATTATCAATTGTCCTGTACTTAGATTATAAGATCCTTTGGCCAGAAATGGTATTTTTGTTTTGTGTTTGTACAGCATCTAGCACAATGGGGTCCTGGTCCATGACTAGGGCTCCTTGACACTATGATAATACAAATAATAAAAGATAATATAGCTTTGAAGATATAGAAATATTTGATAATTTCCTCCTTCTGCGTGATTTAGTTTTGGGCATTTGTTGTTAACATGATCTAGATGCTGAAATATCCTCATCAGATAGTGATTTACTTTCTAAGCAGTCCCTTCCAAGAACAGGAGAGATTTCTATGTAGTGATTTTCCAGCCCCCTGCTGTTGATGTTCACATCTGCCATGCAAACAGTAAGAAAACCTCTGCTGTTTTCTGATCATTTTGATTAGTGAGTACTTGAAGAAATTTGAACAGCAGATTGAACAGTCATTGCTAAACTTGATAACAATGGACCTAAAAACATTTTTGATACATTATATTGCATCCTATGAGATAACATAGTCACAAAACCATGCCAAATACATCATCTCCTAAACATTAGGACCTACCGCCCTTTGATATAGTTGACCCTTCCTCCTGTGTGTAAAAAAAGGCATGTGGTAGTGTTTCGATTCTTTGGGGGCAGTCAATTATTGCCCTATAATTATAGGCACATAGTGTTAATTTTGTGATTTTTGTAAACTTGTGCAGTAAATGCCATGTAGTAATTTGAATACATCAGTAAATACAAACATATTTTCCTGGACTATGTTGTCCATATACAGAAACCCAAAGAAGTGAAAGGAAAACAGAGTAAAATTGCAAAAAAAAAAAAAAGGGAGCATTTGATGTGTTTCGTCAGCACAAGTTAGTAAAGATTTTACTAAAAGACTTGCACAGAAATTTCAAATTGACCTAAAATTGTAAAATTTGGGAAATAATTAAAAAGTAAAATACAGACATTTTAGTTATGCTTTAGGGACCTGACTCTTAGGCCAGTTAAGTCAATGGGGAATCTTTTCACTGACTTCCAGGGGCCTTGAAACAGCCCCGAACTCCAAATCCTACATATACGTACACATGCTTATCTCTACTACTGTGAGTAGCCCTATTTATTTCTGTGGGACTACTCATATAATTAAAGTATAAACACATTTGTAAGTATTTGCAGGATCAAGGCCTTAGTGTAATTCTCAAAACAGCCTTAACTAGGAGTCATTGCCAACAACTCCGTGAGTTATCATCATAGTGATTGGTGCACACCAATTTCCAAAGATAAGGCCTTCCAAACTATGGAGTAACATGTGATCACTTATTATATGAAGTTTAATTTCTTGCCACCCATCACATGCAAGCCTGACTCTCCTCTTACACTGGTGTAAATCAGGAATAAATCCATTGACGTCAATGGGTTTAAACCACTGTAAAACAAGATGTAACTGGGATCAGGGTCAAACTCATAGACTGAAAGGTTTAGAATATAAAACAAATTTATTTTGGATCTCTCTTTCATTTTCCTCTATGATACTCCAATGAAAAAAGTCTCAGACCAATTCAGCATCTAGCTGTTATTATACAAAAAAAGGAGAAATGCATCAATTTGTAAAGCTTAATTAAAAGATGCTGCACCAAAGAAGATTTCCGTAAAAAAAAATCTCATCTCTCTCATAAGTTCCATTGATTTTCATATAGATATGATGACTTCTGTGGAATTGAAAATATTTGCATTATCTGTATTTCAGGTTTTTGGGTTTCCTGGAATGAATATCTTAACACAATTTATGCCAGTCTAGGATTGAACTATAGGGTACAGTGAAATAGAAAAATATCAGGTTGTGTACTCATGGTAACACCGTGCCAGTACCTACAACCAGTATCCTGGAACTTCTACACATGCACAGCCAGAGCACCCATTATCTTCTAAGTATAGTACTGCCATTATGGCAGGAGGCAGCATTTGTGTCACCCTGTATTAACCTGAATATAGCAATTTTCAAATGTTAAAATTCAAGCCACAAATAATGCTAAACAACAGCTTGCTTTGGAATGAGTGTGGATTTAAAAATATATACATCTTTTCAAATTATGGATTGATTAAAAAGGTTTCATCTTGGGTGATGCTGATTTATTCACCTTGATTATTAAAACATTGATAATGATATCTTCATTGGAAAAAAATGTATTATAATAGTTTAGTCTCCTCTGAACTTTAATACTTTGGTCTAATTTCAGTAGTTAGGTTTAGTGTGCAGTTCCTGGATAGTGTTGGCAGTCTAGAGGTCAGACTAGATGATCAGGTGGTCCCTTCTGGCCTTAAACTCCATGACCCTAAAATATTAGTAGTAGAAATGTTTGTGTATGTGTAGAAACAGTAATCGAAGAGAGTGGAATTGTTTACACATTGAGTAAAGGAGAGTTTTACAGCACTGTGTCAATATTATTAGTTTGTCATTTTGGGCTGCTTTCGACTGTTGCCCTCAAACATGGTGCTGAAATACGTTAAACATTTTAAAAGGCACGCTAATATACTGAGTTTTAACAGCAAAGGAGGAAGCCTGCACGATAAAACTACACTTCAGAATCTACAGTTTGATTTTCAGATCCATCAATCAAGCTAAATACTGTAGAATGACAAGCAGTAAGTTTCTAGAGGTTGACCTTCCAAGGATGATCGCCACTTGTTAAGGAAGAGGAGGGAAACAACTAAAAAAAAGGAAATTAAAATGATCTCTCAAAATTCCAGATCAATGGCTGTTAAAGGCAGAGACCCAGTTACATTTTGGGAGAGTAGCTCCTAAACACCAAATTGCTTACTAGCTTCAAATAGAAAAGAAACACACAAAGGAGAATGTGAGGACTTAGAAGAAAAAATAACACTGAATTACAGTGTGTTGCTTTAGTTAATGCACGCATGGAGGGGGAGTTTGTATAGTTAGGTAATTGTCTTAAATTGGTTTTCCATTCATATATGGCATTACTCACATTATGGCATTAACAGATTTTCTGTGGTTACAGTACACATACATTTTAACTCTAGATTTAACTCAACTGCCTTCAATTCACAGCAGCATATTGAATTGTTATTCATTTGCCCTCTCTCGATATATTATTAAAAGAAATAGAGCCACAAAGCAGTACTTTATTTTCAGCGTTAGAGTGTGAGAACACCACTCAAGAGGTTAAACATAAAGCTCTACAGGGCTGGTTTTTGGGTCCGGAAAGCCCACACCCATGGGACAAATTCTGGCAGATACTGAAGGAAAAATTCAGCTTCCATTTTTAATGAATCAGTAAAGCCAGATTCTCAGTCAGTATGCATCAGTGAAGCCCCATTAAAGCCAAGAGTTATTTGATTTACATCAGTTGAGATTAGGACCTCATGTTTCTAGTCCATCTCTTTTAAAATTTATACAGGTGTAAAAAGATATGAATAGACTCCGGAAGGAACCATCATGATCATCTAATCTGAAGTCCTGCCCATTGCAAATTACAGAACCTCGCCCACCTACTCCTTTAATAGACCCCTAACCTCTGGCTGCTACTGAAGTTCTCAAATCATGATTTAAAGACTCCAAGTTATAGAGAATCCACCATTTACACCGGTTTAAACCTGAAAGTGACTTGTGCCCCATGCTGCAGAAGAAGACAATAAAACCCCAGGGTCTCTGTTAATCTGACCCATGAAAAAAATCCTTCCCAATTCCAAATATGGTAATTAATTAGACCCTGAGCATGTGGGCAAGACCTAGCAGCCAGACAGCTGGACAAGAATTCTCTGAAGTAACTCTGAGCTTTCCCCATCTAGTGTCCCATTAACGACTGTTGGAGATATTTGCTGCTAGAGCTGCAGACTGGCTACATTGTAGGCAGTCGAATCATACTAGGCCCTCCATTAACTTATCAAGCTCAGTCCTGAAGCCAGTTAGTTTTTTTGCCACTACTGCTCCCCATGGAAGACTATACGAGAAATTCAGTCCTCTGATCATTAGAAACTTTCATCTAATTTCAAGCCTAAACTTGTTGATGGCCAGTTTATGTCCAATTTTCTTGCTTCACATTGGCGCTTAATGTAAATAACTCCTCTCCCTCGCTGGTATTTATCCTTCTGATGTATTTATAGAGAGCAATCATATCTCCCCTCAGCCTTCTTTTGGTGAGTCTAAACAAGCCAAGCTCATTGAGTCTCCTCTCATAAGGTAGGTTTTCCACTCCATAGAGATAAAAGGAACAAAAAGCTGGACTCGGCTTCTGCAGCAGGAAGATAGATGTGTTTGTAGGACTTAAAAATCTCTCCAGTGCTTAAACCTTTAGCTAAAATGGGTCAAATGACTTTGGGCTACACTCCAAAGAACTACCACAGAAACCTTCCCCAAAATTCTTAGGCCAGCACTGGGCTAGTGGCATGATCATGATGGACAGGAACTGGTTACTTTAGGAGTGGGAGGAGAACAAAACTCTCTTTGCAGGCCCATTGAAAATGGTAAGACCAGCTCAGATACTGTTCCATAAACTCAGAACTAAGAGTCAATGATCCTGGAGTCCTCCCTGTAGATATTGTTCATTATGGACATGGTCCTACAATCAAATCAAGCAAAACTACCATGAAAGTTTTGCCTGAGCAAGCACTGCAGGATCAGGCCCATAATGTAAGAATTTCTTTTACCTCAATTCAGATGCTGGATGCATATTATTACATGCTGTAATGCATATTCTGAGTATGAATGTTTTGGGATGTTATAGTTGACACTAAAACTAGACATATCAGCAAAAAACCCTTTTTTCTAATAAGTTACAAATTGAAATGTCAAAAGAAAAAATTCCCTATTTAGATCATTTTGAAAAAGCTAGATTTATTAGGATGTTCTATGAAATTATGACATGACTGTCTATTATAACTAGGGAAGATTTGCTTTAATTACCTAGGTGGAATGCCAGTATCTCCAGTCACAAACAGGAATTATGTGCACTTGTTAAAATGCTTTATTTTGAGATGACTTGCTCCACTATGTAATCTCAGGGTGAATCACTCCTCATCTGATCAGCAGCACTGATACATATACATTGTGGGGAATACAAATACAAAGAAAAAATATCTCTGTATGTTTAGAGGAAGAAAAGCAAAGAGAAGTGCTCAGTAATCTACGGGGAAAAATGTAAGATCTTTTTCTCTTTTATTCTTAGAAATGAAAATCTGCAGTTGAAGGAGGCTCGGAGAAGGAAGTTGGGAGGAACCATAATTGTGCCAAAGAGGAAAAGGAACAGCAGATGGTACAAAATATAGTATGAAGAGTAGCACTAACAAAGCCCCCTGTCACCCATCATAGAGAACCAATTCCTTCGTTTCTCAAAGGATGAACATAAACAGAAATAGATGCTGCTGCTGCTAAAATGCCTGAATAATAACTGTAATTGGCACTTCTATAGCGACTTTCATCAGAGAATCTCAAAACACTTTACAAGCACTCTTCATTTCCAGTATGGTATAATCAGGCCAGGTGCTGAGTGTCTCCTGCAATGGAATTTGAGGGTGTTCAGCACAATGAAGGAAGCACTTCAAGTCCTTTGGACTTATAACACCACTGTGAGATAAACAGACACATTTTAGAGAAATAAATGCAGATTTAAAGCCTAGGTGGACAGTCAGATGTAAGTAGAGTTGGGGGCATATGCTGAAATAACATATCTGATACGGTTTTCTTTGAATACTCTCATTTTACATTGTCACTGCTTCCTGATACACACTAGGTGAAGTCCATTGCCTTGAGTCTCATTTTAGGAATGCAAGGTATTGGCTGATTGGGACCCTTCACAGCTTGTCATGTGGTTTAATGTGAGGTCACAGCTAGAACTCGTCAACATTTTTCCATCAAGAAGATTTTGATGGAAAACAGCTAGGTTGAAAACTAAAACTTCAAAGGAAAATGTCCATTTTGACTTTATTTTTCATAGAAAAAAAAAGAAAAACATAGCAGTTTTGGATTTTTGACAAAACATCTGAAAAAAAATTGAGAAATATTTAGCTAAAATATTTTTGGAGGGGAGAAGGAGTTGAGAAAAATTCTCAAGCAGTTCTAGATGAGGCATCTGGATTTTCATGTATAAGCTAGACCTGTCTGGATTCAGTCTGAAGTTGTACATTAGCACTGTGGCTATTTTAATGAGTTCTAATTTCTGTTGTGTGGCTGGCAAGTCACTTAAAACTGCACCCATCTGTGCTTCTGTATTTTCTTACATGAGTTCTCTGTACAGTAAATGCATAATTTGCTATAGGTCTCTGTGCTTTCTTTATGGATTACCTAAGTAATACTGCAAATACCGAGCTCCCTAAGGCAACTGACAAACCACTGCATGAACAGGACAATGGTTCATCTAGTTCACATTCCTGTCTCTGTCAAAGTCCATGTAGGATGCCAAACTGTGGCTGACTCAGGCAGAGATGCACATACAAAAAGGTAGAAGGGCACAAGAAGCAAGCTCTCCCTACTACAGCCAGACACAACCATAGTCTGCCCATGCACTCCCTTACTAGTGTCCCTACGGGTCACAGTCAACCCAGGAAGGGTAGGAATGATCCTGTGCTCCCTTAGCTCCATCTGCACTGGCCAGAAGAGCAATTCAAGCCCACTGCTTCTTGTCCTTTCTTCAGAGGTTCCTCCTCCTTGTCATAACCTGGCATCATAGAATATCAGGGTTGGAAGGGACCTCAAGAGATCATCTAGTCCAACCCCCTGCTCAAAGCAGGACCAATCCCACACTAAATCCCCAATGTCCCCTTCTCAGTCTTTTCTTCTTCAGACTAAACAAACCCAATTTTTTCAATCTTCTCTCATAGTTCATGTTTTCTAGACCTTTAATCCTTTTTGTGGCTCTTCTCTGGACTTTCTCCAATTTGTCCACATATTTCTTGAAAAGTGGCTCCCAGAACTGGACACAATGCTCCAATTGAGGCCTAATCAGCACCTAGAAGTCCAGTGCAGTGAACTGTTGGTAAGGCATTTGGCTTTACAGATAGAGGGAGACAAAAATAATTAATTAAAAAAAATTCTTATAAACAGTCCTAGTTCTTCTGTAATGTAGCTGGCATGTGCAGGAAATATGATGGTATGTATAGGCTACTCATGAGTAATGTAAGTATGCCAAACCCATGCTGATTAAAACCGTCACTGAATTCCATTTTACATGAATATAAAAGCGTAAGATAGACAGCAGCTAAGAGCCACAGAAAATCAACCATTGGTGGAAACAAAAATACCATGGTCCTCAGGCAGGCGGGGAGGAATAAGTGTGATTACACCTCACTAATGGCAAGAGAGAGAGGATGTCATGTGGCATTAACATTTTAAGTGCTGTGAATGTGTGTGCTCTTTCTTATTCCTCCCCCCTGTTTGAGGGCTACATGTTTGTGTTTCCACTGATGGCTGGTGTCCTCTCCTGCTCTTTGACTGCCACCTGTCATTTGCTTCTGTATTTAAAAGTGTTATATAATAAAAACATATGATGAAGAGGAGGTGAATGCCTGTCTTGTCTCACCCTCATAGAAGTTATTTCTGGTTTGGGGCACACTGCTGTCTCTCTTCCTCCCAAAATCCTGGCAAATGATTCATCAACAAGTTCTGACATTTTCCATTGCAATTCTGCATATGAAAATGTTAGTTTCACAACCAGAAAATGGAAAAGAATAAATGAAAAATGTTGCCCAGATATAGGTTTTGATTCGGCTCTCACTCACAGGAAAATCATGCATAAATCCACTGCGGTCAGTAGTTACACTGTTGTAATACTGGTGTAGTAAATTAAATCAGGTCCATCCCTGAGACTCATTGCCTAGTAAAAGGGAGATGGGAGCAATGGTGGCCAGGCCAGCCCCAGGTGTTTTACCGCAGTGTAGACATACCCTAAGTGTCCCTACTCCTCCTTGCCCAGATTGCTCAATTATGAATAGGAAGGTTAGATCACCTTTAGATCTGCTTGACATGTCTGCTAAAACAGACAGCAAGGGTTAGTGTCAAGTGGAACATGGACATTTTCTCACTATGGACCAGACTGAAGCCATTAATATATTTTACATAGACCGCTGAAAAGCCATCTCATACAAATGTCTTTTGTTCTCTGCCAGCCTGGGCAACATTCAAAGTAATCACCTAGAGGTCAAAGTTTTATCCCATTACCAATTCCAAGAACAAGAACGTCCCATTTGTGATGGAGCTAATTTAGTTAGTTGTCCATTGAGCTGAGGTGCATCATTTGTATTTAGCTACATTAATTCAAGACTTCTCAAAGTGAATTTGTAATACACTTATTTGATATGTAAAATATTTGCCTATAGATGCACCTATGTTTGAGAAACAAATAGAGAACACAAGAGCCTCTCAGAAGGGGGCAGGGGAAGATACAAAAATATTGTCTTCTGAGAAGGGAATAAAGAAATCAGGCTTATTTTCGCATCATAAGCATGACAGAAATTGTCAGTGCAAGGTGCGCCCTTGGCCTCGTGTACAGGAGTGCTGCGTATCTGCAGCACGTATTTACTTCAATGGGAGTGGAAGATAGTCAGCACTTCTAAACATCAGCCTAGGATCTGTATCCATAGTGTATGTAATGCCATGACCACAGAGCCCAATTCTCTTTCCACATACACTGATGTTAATCAAAGTTAACTCCATTGCATTAAATGTGGTTACACCAGTGTAAAATTGGTGTGACAAGCAAACAGATCCAATGAACTATCTAGGAATTATCTATATGCAATTGTACTTATAATTGTGAAGGTTTTTTAAAAAAGAAAATACACTAAGGAAATCCACCTGAAGGGACAGTTTAAAAAGGCCTCTTGATTCAACAGATATGGTATGTGCACTGTGACCGAATTTACCCCTGTATTCACACCCTACACACTATTGTAATAATATCTGTACAGAATATGCCTGTGTGGTCTCATTTGAAAATGTATAACTTGATGGTCAATACTATCTTGGTGAAATGTATGTAGCAATACTATATGTAAAGTCATGAATTCCCCCTGTATGATGTTGGTAGCATATCTTCAAACCCACAGAGCCCTGGTTAGGAAGGAGTGGTTAAACTGGTCTATCTTTAACAAAGGATTGCATGTTTGCCTCAATTTACATATAAGTAGTAAACAGGGTCCTTGAGACAGCAAGCTAGAGACAAGGCAAATCTGAATTTCAGCATATACTGAGAAGAGGAAAGAGCATGGGCCCACTTTCACTACTGTTTGAATAAACCTTGCTTTGAGGGGTAATCCTCAGAAGAATCCACTTCAAAGTGGGACTGGGCTATAAAAGTAAGGGGCAAAAACAGCCCAGGAGTTCTCTACCTCTTGTTCTTTCACCTAAGACAACAAAGGAGCCAGCCCTTTGGTCTTTGGGGGCAGAACCTGACTTGAGAATTTGGTCAATTATGTTGCTGGGGTCATGTGGTAAGGATTTTACCTTGAACCAACTCTTGTAACCATTTCTGAATTTAATTCCTTTTGTACTCACTTAAAATCTTTTTGTAGTTACATAAACTTGTTTTATTCTTTAATCAAAACTAATCCAGTGTTGTATTTAAACTGAATTGTTTGGTCACTAAAATTAAGGTAGCAAATTATTGTATATTGACACCTTACAGGGGCAATGGACCTCTAATATCGAAACTGTCCAGGAGAGGACTGGACAGTGCAGAGCACATATTTTTGGGGAAAATCTGGGACTGGGAGTTTGTTGGGGTCACCCTGCAAATAGAAAACAAGGTTGGTGGAAGCCATAGTGTTGACTGGAGTGTTGCTGCCACTCAGACACTCAGGCTGTGAACTGCATACTGTTTGGCTGTTTCTGAAGGACCCAGGTTGGGAACTACAGCAGCAAATCATTGTGAGGCACCCAAGGTTGCAGGGCAGGTAGTGACACAACCCTTCACTAGACTGGATTGCACTTCAGAATGTGATATGCATCTTTCATGAAATGTGTGCCTACACATGATGAGCATTTTAAATGGAGCAGAAATAATTCATAACTAGAGCTACCTGAAAAACAAAAAAATTTGAACATATAATAAACTTTATTTCATATCATGTCTATCAGCATGGTATCCAATCATCAGGGTTTTCCTGATTTTGTGTTTCAATACAAACTTGCAACTCTGATTTGTTCACTAAAATTTGTGAGCCTTTTGGTAAGCTAGGCCGAGTGCCTCACAAACTTGAGCCTATGAATGGTTTTGCATCAAAATCATGGGATTTTCAGTTTTGCATGGTTTTAACATGAAGCCAGGTAAAACACAGCTGAAAACTGAGTTTTTCTTTACGGCTGTTTGTTCAAAGTGAAACAGAGGGAGGAGGAGGAGGATGTTAAGTTAAACCCAGATGGGTTTAAATCAGAGAACACGTCTGCACAAACCCTTGAAGTGTTAACGTTCCAAGTTTTCCACAGCTCTATTAAGCTCCTCTTTAAAAAAGTTCTTTCCCCTTTTGTTCCAGTCATTGTAATTCAAGCCACAAACTTTAGTGAAACTTCAACTCAGTTTAAGTTAAAATAAAACAAATCCCCTCAGTTCTTAACTTTCAAATTCCAGTGTCTGCATTCAGACCCCACCAGCAATAACATCAAGAGCTTGCTTTCTCCTGGCAGACTTACACAGAAAAGGGGGGAGCTGGTGAGGCATTTGGAATGTGGAAAGGGGCTGTGGGTTGAGATAGGGGGTTGGGGTGTGGGAGGGGCTGAGGGTGAGGGCTCAGGACGGGGGTGCAGGCTCTGGGGTGGGGCCAGGGATGAGGGGTTTGGGGTGCTGGATGGGGCTTCAGGTTGTGAGGGGGCTCAGGGCTGGGGCAGGGGCATGGGCCTACCTCAGGCAGCTCCTGGTCAGCAGCGCAGTGGGGCTAACGCAGGCTCCCTGCTCGTCCTGGCACCATGCTGCACCCCAGAAACAGCCAGCAGGTCCAGCTCTTAGGCGGGGGGGAGGGGCAGGAGGCTCCATGTGCTGCTCTCGCCTGTAGGCACCACCCCCACAGCTCCCATTGGCTGTGGTTCCTGGCCAATGGGAATGCGGAGCCAGTGCTCAGGGTGGGGGCAGCGCATGAAGCCCTGTGCCCCCTTCCCCGCACCTAGGAGCCGGACCTGCTGGCCGCTTCCGGGGTGGAGCTTGGTGCCAAGACAGGTAGGGACTAGCCTGCCTTAGCCCCGCTGCACTGCCGACTGGACTTTTAGTCAGATGGATGCACAAGAGGGGAGAAGAAAGATCACATGGGCAATCATAAAAGTGACATTTCCTAACATTTTGTGTGTGCGTGTGCACACACACATGCTGACACACATTAAAAAAAAATGTTGTACATTGGATGTATCCTGCAAGGTTTCTGTTTCCAGAAGCTGAAGTCAGAAAAACAGACTTTGGCAAGAATTATTTCATGTTTAAAGTAATGGGCTCATTTTTTAATCAAGCTGACTTCTGAAGAATTCATGAAATGCTTATCAAAATTTGATTATGTGCTTCATGAATCTCTGAGTTTAATACTTTTTTTTTTAAAATGGGAGGCAATAAATGCTGACTCCCTTTGATGAATCTGGTGCAGTGTAAATGGAATATACGGATGTTATAGAATAGTGGCCTACAGGCAGTACGTGAATGCTGAACTGAAGGCTGAGCATTGTCTTTCCAAACAGGACACATTTATCCTCTGACAGCCTGTTGTGTGAATTTAGGGGCTTGCAGCTGTGCTGCTGTAGTGCTTCAGTGAAGACACTACCTACGCCAATGGGAGAGCTTCTCCTATAAGTGTAGGTACCCCACCTCCCTGCGAGGTGGTAGCTATGTCGATGGGAGAAACTAGGCCTCCGACAGAAAAAGAACTAGATAATTTCATGGAGGACAGATCCATCCATGGCTATTAGCCAGAATGGGCAGGGATGGTCTCCCTAGCCTCTGTTTGCCAGAAGCTGGGAATGGGCAACAGGAGATGGATCACTGGATGATTACCTGTTCTGTTCATTCCCTCTGGGGCACCTGGAATTTGCCACTGTCGGAAGACAGGATAGTGGACTAGATGGACCTTTGGTCTGACCCAGTATGGCAACTCTTATGTTCTTATGGCATAGCACTGTCTACACTGGGAGTTAGGTCAGTATAATTGCATTGCACAGTGGTGTGGATTTTCCACACTCCAGAGCAACATAATTATAACAACATATGTTGCTAGTGTAGACAAAGCATAGTTCTGGTAAGAGGTGCCACATTTGCCAGTCCCAGAGACCGAAATGCCAGAAAAGCTTCTCCATGCTAAAGCAGGTGAATCAATCTGGAGGAAATAAGTACAAAATATTTAAACCCATGATTTAGCAAAGAAAAAGCCTCCAGGGATGAAAGGTGGGGCAGCCACAATGCCTAATTAATTCTTGGCTTCTCTGCTAAAGGGAATGGTGGAAGACCAGCTTTGAGAATACTATGTTGAAGGGACATTATCAGAATTTTTAAAATGTGGGGAAAACAGCTATTCTACTCTATACAGGTTCACTCCTTCTAGGAGTGCATTAAATGAAGTGACTAACATCTGTCATATATCCTTTCTACCACCCTTAACCCTCCCATCCCCTCAAAAAAATATTCTATTGATGGAGGTGGGCTGAATTCAGTGAGAATTTTGCCCGAGTTAAGGGGTTAGGATTTGATTCACCATGGGCTGGCTCCCTTAAAATTCAGCCATAATCACCATGCTCTGTCATTATAATCAATGTCCATAGAGTAACCTTTTAATAATTATCAAAATATTTGGTTCCAAGTGGTCACATAAAAGAGCTTCAAGGAGTTATCACCGTAAGGTTTTGCTTTCCTGTTGCAAGAAAATATCAACTCCTATTTCCTGTTGTGGGGGAATTTAGCAATGCAATAAACTAACTTGTGTTTAGCATGTCCTGTGACAACAGGCAGGGTCACATCCATATGTGCAGTGGTCACTTCCAAATTCACAGTATAACTTGCTCATGTGTGAGAATAAACATTGGAAATATTTCCACGTTGCTACTGAAAACAGATTGTCTATTAAACCAGGGTTCTCAGACTTCTGCACAGCATGGACCATATCTCAAAAGAGAGATTGTATCACATGCAACATCTCCTTCCATTCACAACTGCACGAAACACTTCCCCATTCCATTTGCATCCAATAAAATCCCCCTGGCAACTAAAACAATTGCTTACATGGAAAAGTATTTCATGCATTTATCCTACAATGTAGTTTAGCAGCTAAAAATGAGGAGTCTGTCACCATGTGATCTATCCACTCTCTATAGACCAGTGCCTCTCAACCTCTCCAGACTACTGTACCCCTTTCAGGAGTCTGATGTGTTTTGCGTACCCCCGAGTTACAACTCACTTAAAAACTACTTACTTACACAATCAGACATAAAAATACAACAGTGTCACAGCACATTACTGAAAAATTGCTTACTTTCTCAATTTTACCATATAATTATAAAATAAATCAATTGGAATATAAATATTGTACTTACATTTCAGTGTACAGTATATGCAGCAGTCATAAACAAATAATTGTTTGTATGAAATTTTAGTTTGTACTGACTTCGCTAGTGCTTTTTATGTAGCCTGTTGTAAAAGACTAGGCAAATACCTAGATGAGCTGATGTACACCCAGAAGGTACACGTACCCCTGGTTGAAAACCACTGCTATAGACTACCAACAAGAGTTTCAAGGAAAGCCAATGGCCCACAACAGAGAACATCTGTACTGAAGTATTCATTTAGGCTCTAAAGTCTAACACAATTACACTTAACAGAGCATTGCCTATGTTACTGATTGCTTTTTGAAGTGTGTACTATGTACAGTAACTGAGGCCACATGAAGAATCTTGTGGAATTCTACAGCTGAATTTAATATGTAGGACGGAATGAATACTCCACACCATGTTGAACTTTGCTTTTCTTCTTCTTCAAATGAAGTCCACTGTTTATAAACAAGATCTAAATCCCTCCTGGGGTTAATCCAATAACCACAAAATACAAACCCAAAGGAGAGAGCACCTTCAAAGCTGATATTTGCTCAAAACCTGCAGCTGTTGCCATGGAAATCATATTCTTTTGATCCATAAATATAGATAAAATAACTGAAACATCTGAACCAGGACCAGTTAATGTGGAATTGGAAAATAAACTGGAAGTGACAATGGTAGAGGGAAAAGGATTCTGAAACTTCCCAATACATGCAATTTAACCCCATCACTTTGCTTTTCCCCTATTAAAACCCATGTTTAATAAAATTTACTTGCTGCTGTTCAGAACAGAATATACTAGAGTGAAAAGCAGCCTAAAAAAATCCACAGAGACTAGAAATCAAACAGTATGTTGTATATGCCACAAAATAATCCTACATTAAGAAAGTGTTAATCTTTTACAATTAATTGAAAAATCATTGAGATTCCAATTCAGCAAGACACTTAAGAATTATGCCTAAATAAAAGTTTGTGAATAGTTCCTGTGAAGTCATTGGCAATGATGAAGTCAATGGGACTACTCAACTGCTAAGTACCTTACTGAATTGGGGCCTGAATAACAGTTACGGTTGTCTCTTAACTGTGTATCTTTTGGATGTATGCATCACAGCACGGTCATTTATACATGGTTACATACTATTTCTATGACGTAGTAGAATATTTTTTTTCTACAAGTTTAGAGTCTTCAAATATTTGTTCTCTTTTTCATCCTAAGGAAAGTCTAAGGGTGATGTCCAGAACATGCATGCAAACTGGGGAAATGTCTGGGAAGTAATCAAAATCCCGGGTGAATACTTGATTTACCAAGCCTACACCAAGAATATGTAGCTGACTGATACACTAGAAGCTTGACTTGGTACCAACATGACTGGCATTCTATGAGCATTTAAAATAGGCAGATCAGATGTGAAAATTGCAACATCTCAAAGCATTCTTACAGAACTGGATCCCATAGACTTTCAAAGTTTACTTCTCAAATGATCCTATTTATGCCAAATCACAAGAATGCCACCCATGAATGCAAACTCATTTTAATATTAATCAAACTGCAAGACAAGGAATGTATTTTAGCAGAAGCAGAAACCTTGAAAAACATCTTTTAGATGACTCAACGTTTTCTTTTTCTTTGTCCGAGCCACAGTAGCCAAACACTAGGGGTATGTCTACACTGCAATGTAAGCCCAGGGTTAGTAGAACTCGAGTTAGCAGATCCTGGGCTTAATGCAGGGATTGAGCATCTACAATCATTTGTCACCCCAGGTTAGGAATTGTTGAGCCCTGGGTCCTAACCTGGGGCTTCAGTGTCTACACTGCATTATGCGGGCTGGACCCCAATCACCCATATCCCATATTTCCTAGTGCCCTCCCAAAATGTGGCCTCTCTAGCCATTTGTTCATGGTGAAGTGGGAAAACTTGACTGTCTACCTAACTTGACCATCCAGAGGACGGAAAGTCAGCCTATGGGACTGTGGAATTATTTTTGACAGACTCCCAGAACATGAGTCCAGTGGGCTGCCTCTACATTGCAGAGTAATAGAGGTTGAACCCTTGTCCTAGCTTGACTCAGGCTCAGACCCTCCATCCCTGTGGACCATGAGACCCTGGGTCAGCGTGATTTGAGTGTAGAGGGAAGGGGGGTTAGGCCTGAGCATGAGTTCAAGCCCTGGGATTATATTGCTGTGTAGACATGCCCTAGAGTACCAATTCAAAAAGCTTTCAATAAGACAGACTTTACAGCAGCTGTCCGTTTCCCCAACAAAGTTCCTAATATTACATGGGATGCATCAGCGGCCACCCTCAGAATATAGGACATCCCCTCAGTTGCATGAAGTTCCAGAATGGCATGGGCCCACCCTCACCAATGTGACTCAAATGAAGTGTGTGCGCAAGGTCACACTGTCAGGAGCAGAGCAGCACCCTTCTTACATGCCCAGTCGAAAAGGGACCCTGGCAGCTGCAGTCAGCACTGGTGACCGGGCTGTTAAAATTCCAATCGGCAGTGCAGCGAAGCTAAGGCAGGCTCCCTGCCTGCCCTGGTTCCGCGTGGCTCCCAGAAGTGGCTGCCATGTCTGGCTCCTAGGCGTAGGAGCAGCCGGGGGGCTCCATGCGTTGCCTTCATCCCAAGTGCCAGCTCCACAGCTCCCATTGGCCAGGAGCCACAGCCAATGGGTGCTGAAGGGGCAGTGCCTGCAGGCGTGGGCAGCACACAGAGCCCTCTAGCCCCTGTACCTAGGAGCCGGACACGGCGGCTGCTTCTGGGAGCCGCACAGAGCCAGGGAGGCAGGGAGCCTGCTTTAGCCCTGCTGTGCTGCTGACCGGGAGCTGCCTGAGGTAAGCAATGCCCGGCTGGAGCCCACACCCCAACCCACTGCCCCGCCCTGAGCCCGCTCCCGCACTCCAAACCACTCGGTCCCAGCCTAGAGATCCCTCCTGCACCCCAAACCCCTCCTCCCCAGTGCCACCCAAGAGTCTGCACCCCCAGATGGATCTCTCAACCTCTTCCGCACCCCAATCCCCTGTCCCAGCCCGGAACCCCCTCCCTCACACTGAACCCCTCATTTCTGGCCCCACCCCAGAGCCCACACCCCCAGCCAGAGCCCTCACCTCCTCCCACACCCTAACCTCCTGCTCCAGCCCAGTTAAAGTGAGTGAGGTTGGGGAAAATCGAGTGATGGAGGGAGGGGAGATGGAGCGAGTGGGGGACGGGGCCTCGGAGAAGGGGGCAGGGCAGGGGTATTCTCTTTTGTGCGATTAGAAACTTGGCAACCCTAATGATGATACAGGAAAAAGCCACATCCAGTTCTATATCAGTATGGGCCAGGGACAAACCTTACAAAAATAGGACTGTCCAGATTAAAAACAAATGAATGGCCTGCCTAACATTACATGATGACTGAGAATACTTGGTCTGGGACAAGGATTCAGTCACTTAGCATACAATAAACTGAAACAGTCTTCAAGCAATTGACCCTGGGTGTGGGCTCACAGAGCCTAAAAGATTTACATAATTACCACAAACATCCTCAAAGAAGAAATGTATAAGCCTGGTAAGAGATAAGTGCTTTCAGTAACTCAAGTTCTGATTTCTTATTACTAATTTGTTAGCTGTGCTATTTTCAAACCTTTTAATGAACGTGATGAAGCTTTGAGCTAATCCAGCATGGTGATTTTACACTAATGTTCCTTTCTTTATTATGAAAGACACCGTTTTTTGGGGGGGAAAGGCTAGTTAATTCACAATAGTGCCTATAATTTCTCCTAAACCTCAGCCTAGCATGTTTAAACTTTCTAACCACTATCCCCTCAAACAGAATACAGATGTGTTAAAGATTTAATACTATTATTTAATAATTATATTACAATAGGGCATGGATGCCCCTATCAGGATCAATACTCCACTGTGCTAGGCACTATGACATCCTTACAAAGACATAGTCCCTGCTGTGAAACACTTAGAATCAAGGGTGGCAGGGGAAAGAGGGATACAATCAAATGCACACAACATTAATACACGTGCATACATTTTCAGACATCTTTTCAAAATCAGATAGATAAACTAGCAACTAACCTCCCCCTGCCTCGCAAGTCATCAAAAACTGACTAGTTTCCTTATAGGCATCACAAAATCATTGGCTCTTGAGGAGCAATTTGAAAGAGACAGTTGGTTGCAGTCTTACAAATCAGTTAATGGAAAGGGTTCCATGTACTGGGTAGCACAGAAAGAGGCATGAACATTTTGAGAAGCTGACAAAGGCTGTCGTTGCTGGTGTAGCAGAGGAAGCAGGAGTGATGTGGTGACAGACTACGGCAGACAATAGGGAGTCACAAGCTGAATTTTGTATCTATACCAAACAGCAATACTGCTGATGGATGGCTGTACCTAGATATATAAATTTATTATTTTTATGACATATCTGAACTGTTATACATTATACATTAAATCATTTGTACTAGTGGTTTTGGAGGAAACATTTTCCAAAGGGTTGCTTAGTTAACATGCTTAGATGTTTATTATGCTAAAAGTGTATCGGAGGTCAGTCAGAAGATTAAACAGGGCCGGCTCCAGGCACCAGCTTACCAAGCAGGTGCTTGGGGCGGCCACTTCAGAGAGGGGCGGCAGGTCCAGCTGTTGGGCGGCAATTTGGCAGGCTGTCCCTCACTCCTGCTCAGAACGAAGGACCTCCCAAGGAATTGCCGCCGCAGATCGCGATTGCGGCTTTTTTGTTTGTTTTTGTCATTTTTTTTTTTTGTTTGGCTGCTTGGGGCAGCCAAAACCCTGGAGCCGGCCCTGAGATTAAAGGGTCATTTTAGAAATGTTATGAGAGTATCACTGAAACAAATGGCCATGCATGCAAGACTGTAATGATGCAATCAGATGGGACCTATACAAGTTAGGAGCTAAGATGAAGCAGCTCCACAATGGTTGCAAGGTGACCTAAGAATTTTATGCGGTTTAGACAAAGATCGGATTTTCCTATAAATACAAAGTACTTCTTGAAATGACAGAGCTTGTCTGGTATTTTGAATTCACATCCCTGATTGTTGCACAGACCTATATCCCTGGCCTAACAAGCTTGTTTAAAGAAACACAGTTTTGGGCCTCCATCCTGCAAACATACACAATGGGAATTACTTGTGTGCAAGTGTTTGCAGGATTGGGGCCTTATACCCCACCTCATCCGTAGCCATTGTGGCTTCACTTCTGACTGGTTCAACAAGGACAAGTGCAGAGTCCTGCACTTAGGAAGGAAGAATCCCATACACCGCTACAGGCTGGGGACTGACTGGCTAAGCAGCAATTCTGCAGAAAAGGATCTGAGGATTACAGTGGACGAGACGCTGGATATGAGTCAGCAGTGTGCCCTCGTTGCTAAGATGGCCAACAGCATATTGGGCTGTATTAGTAGGAGCGTTGCCAGCAGATCAAGGGAAGTGATTATTCCCCTCTATTTGGCACTGGTGAGGCCACACCTGTGGTATTGTATCCAGTTTTGGTCCCCCCACTACAGAAGGGATATGGACAAATTGGAGAGAGTCCAGCAGAGGGCAACAAAAATGATTAGGGGGCTGGGGCACATGACTTACTAGGAGAGGCTAAGGGGACTGGGGTTATTTAGTCTGCAGAAGGGAAGAGTCAGGGGGGATTTGATAGCAGTCTTCAACTACCTGAAGACGGGTTCCAAAGAGGATGGAGCTAGGCTGTTCTCAATGGTGGCAGATGACAGAACAAGAAGCAATGGTCTCAAGTTGCAGTGGGGGAGGTCTAGGTTGGATATTAGGAAACATTATTTCACTAGGAGGGTGGTGAAGCACTGGAATGGGTTACCTAAGGAGGTGGTGGAATCTCCATCCTTAGAGGTTTTTACGTCCTGGCTTGACAAAGCCCTGGCTGGGATGATTTAGTTGGTGTTGGTCTTGCTTTGAGCAGGTGGTTGGACTAGATGACCTCTTGAGGTCTCTTCCAACCCTAATATTCTATGATTCTATGACTGTAATGTCAAAACTTATACTGACAGATTTTCAGGGCTTTATCTGTCTTTTATTTGACTGTAAAGTGCTATGAACAAATATGATGTTGGACAAATGATCAATAAACTGTTTGGTACATCAATGAATGTTCATGCATGTTGGCTTTTCATATTCATTACATTTGTTGTCAAAGAGAAAATATTAAAAATAAAATATTTTTAAAAGAATTGTGCCGCAGCGGCCCTTGATGCATATATTATCTCCCTGCTACACATCCTTTGCAAGTTTTTTTGTTTTTGTTTTTAATAAGCTTTGTTTTTAATAAGCTTTTGTTTGAATAAGCTCTATTTTTTGTGCAGCTGAGGAAATCCAGATTATTTCCAGTTTATTTGTATTGTGTGAATATTTTGTAAACAGACTTCTGCCTTTTCTCTCTAATAGAAATTAAGGCCAAATGCAGCCTAGAGTAAGCAGGCCACGCTACTATGACGGTGTAAATTAAAGGTGGTGTAAATTAAAATGGGTGCAGATGTCAAGATAGCATAAGGGCTTGTTTTACACAGACACTTAATTCATGGGAATCTGGGGTGTAAATCTATCCTGCATTAGCCTGGTGCACACAAAGTATCTGCCTGGACCCTGCTGCTCTGTATTAACATCTCCCTAGTCAGGGGCGGCTCTAGGCACCAGCAAAGCAAGCACGTGCTTGGGGCAGCCCATTTGCAGGGGTGGCAGGGATCCAGCATGGGAACTGAGAACCAACAGGGGGCCCTGGGAGCTGTAGTTCCTTGGTTAGCTCCCTGCCTATAGAGCCAGCCCTGGAGCAGGGAAAGAACTACATTTCCCAGCATTCCCTTGGCCATTACCAACAGGAAAGAGGGGGAGGGAGTGAGGTAGCTGAGACCTCATTCTACAGCCTGCTTTGAATGGAGAGCTGCACTCTGAAGGGTAGGGATACCATATTTTAACATTCAAAAAATAGGACACTCCACGGGGAGGGAGGGTAGCCCCACCCTGCCCCCATCCACTCCCTCCGACTGCCCCCCACAGAAACCCCAACCCATCCAACCCCTCCTGCTCCCTGTCCCCTGATCACCCCCTCCCGGGACCCCTGCCCCTAACTGCCCCCCAGGATCCCACCCCCTATCTAAGCCTCCCTTCTCCTTGTCCCCATCTGCCCCCTCCTGAGATCCCCCCTCAACTTCCCCCCTAGGACCCCACCCCCTACCTGTCCCCTGATAAACCCCCAGGACTCCCATGCCTATCCAACCGCTGCCTGTCCCGACTGCCCCCCCAACCCCTGACCCATCTAACTCCCCCTTCTCCCTGCCCCTGACTGCCCCACCGAACCTCCACCCCATCCAACCCCCCAACCCCCTTACCATGCCACTCAGACCAGCGTGTCTGGCTCCACGCAGCGCCAGACACACTGCTGCATACATGCTGCCGTGCTCCCCCGCAGAGCCACAGCCCCCTCCCCCCCCAGCACCTGCCTTCCAGATTTGAACACCTCAAAATTCAGGAGTGCTCAAGCTCAGTTTGGGCAGCTGTTACTTCATTTCTCCCAAATCAAATATACTGATCCACTGTAACTTGCTGTAGAAAAAGTAGGATTAAATTGAGCAAGAAATGCTTCCCAGTGGTTATTAGGACTGGAATTGCTATTTTCAACAGCCATTGCCTTGTTTGTTTGTTT
>NW_020664562.1:15581422-15699353 GCF_002925995.2 Terrapene triunguis | reverse complement strand
TAAGTATTCTCACACTTGCTTCTTATCAAACTGTCTGTACTTGGCTATCTTGATTATCACTTCAAAAGTTTTTTTTCTCTTACTTAATTGGTCTCCCAGAGTTGGTAAGACAACTCCCACCTGTTCATGCTCTCTGTATGTGTGTATATATATCTCCTCAATATATGTTTCACTCTATATGCATCCGAAGAAGTGGGTTGTAGCCCACGAAAGCTTATGCTCTAATAAATTTGTTAGTCTCTAAGGTGCCACAAGTACTCCTGTTCTTTTTGCGGATACAGACTAACACGGCTGCTACTCTGAAACCTGGTATTATCTTTGCTCCTTCCTCTCTTCTGCCCACATGCAGGCAACCATTAAATCTTGCCCCTGCTTCCTTCATAACATCTAAAATCCAACACCTTCCTTTCCATTCCCATGGCCAAATCATCTGTTCACCCATAATAATTACTGCAATATCCTCCTCTCAGGTTTTTCGACAGCAACCTACGCCTCTCCTCCAGCTAGTCCAAAGTGCTGCTGCCAAGAACATCTTTCTTGTCATTTGACTTCACCATATCATCCCCTCTGAAAGGCTAAACTGAATCTAACCTCAAACTCAATTTCTTTGTTCCTGGTTTCAGAGCCCTTCATTACTCAGACCTGATCTACATCTCAGATCTCATCTGCTTTTGCATTCTGCCACCTCTTCTGCTCTGCCAATAACATCATCATTTGTAACCCTCTCACACAAATGTGTCTGTGCTGACCTCATGGAACGGTCTCCCGAAGCCTATTTGCCAAACCTCCACTTGTTATGTTCACTGCACACACACCAGGGGATGGTCCAGCCTCTTTCTTTATTCTGTGGAGTATACTTAAGAACAATAATCCGTCAGGACAAAGTCCATGTACCTGAATTGTACACAGAAAGACGGGTTATATTTGGCTGTGAACTCAGGTGTCTGATCCCACTTCATTAAGGGCCTGATCCTGTTGCCACTGAAGTTAATGGAAATTTTTCCACTGATTTCAATGGGACTAAAACTAGGCCTCAGGAGAGAAGGGTTGGCAGTGGTGCAGAGGCAGAGGAAGATAGCCTGGCTCCCAATCAGGATCCCTTCCCATGACTGTTAAATGCATACCCTGCTGATTGCTGTTAGCTAGACAAAGCCAAAGCATACTGATTCCAACCTTTCCATTGCTGGCAGAAACAGCAGCAACATCCACCATTGTGCTTTGTTTTGCAAACAGTAGACCAATGTCTTCCCAGTTCTGGGGTTTCTTTTATTTAAACACTTGGAGTGTTTAAACTCACATCAGGCCAAATTCTGCCTTGATTAGCACTCCACGATACCTCAGTGATTTCAATGCTAAGTTTCCTCCCTGCAGCTGGGATTCTCATAATGGAATAATTATATCCCTTCCCCCAATAAATAATCCTTGCCTACTTCTAGGACTGTGAAAGGAATAACATAAAAAAAAAATGCTAGCGCAGCCCCAGCACAGCAAAACTGTGAATAAGAGCACAGTGTAATCCCGCATCCCCACTGCAGAAGTACACACACAATAACTTGGCAAACAAGCCTCTATACGGGAAAAATACATATAATACTAATGGGCTTGGAACCTAAAAAGATTCAATATACATTCTGACTAGAGTTCCTATCAGATGGAATGCTCCCTCAGTCTATTTGATAGTTACACTCACTCACCAGATTTACAAAAGAAACCATCATATAAAATGACAGTTGGATACAATCATAAGGACCTAATAGCTATTTTTTCCTCCAATGTGTAAGTGCATCCAAACTGAAATTGGCAATATATATATATTTTTAGACAAAAACATTTTGAAACAGACTAACCCTGAAGAACTGAATGATAAATCTGACTAGTGTGGCACTGACACAGGAATAAATTATAAAAACAGCAATCATTTATATCGAAATATATAAAACAATGATCCAGTAGGGCCCTATATTACAATAAAATCATAACAAAAGGGAATCTATTTATAGTGAACACAGCTATAGTGAACCTTCAATGAAGTAGAATGGAAGTCTGATGTTTCCTCATTGTTATTGTAATATGTAAGTCTTTTATAACAATCCTCCTCTTATATAGTGAAATTTCTCTGTAGGAAAAAAAATGACCATTGCCATTGGGCCTGATCCAATGCTCATAGCAATCAACAGAACGACTTCGATGATGGGCTCCAGTGGAACAAGACTTAGAAGAGGTTTCCACTGTCTATGGGATATCAAGATGTTTCAATTATTAACTTTCCATAATTTAATCCTCAAATCGGCATTATTTGTTACTTCATGTACATGTCAGACTATTATTTCAGTCATTTGTGATAAACACATGAGAAGAGTCCCACTATTTGATTTTGATTCAAGTTAGGAATTTTTCGGCTTACTTACCGGTCCCAACAGAGGGGGAGTAGCCACATACAGTACCGGCACCTTCACAAATGAGCAAAAGTAATCTCAATAAACAAAGAAACATAAAACATAAAAGCAGGCATGATTTAATTAAAAGTTGCGATCCTTTTAGCAAATTGCATTGTTTTAAGTTCCTCGTGCTTCATCAACCATTTTCCTTTCTTTACGATGCCTAGTTACAAAATGTTTGCACATCACTTTGCATTATATTGGTTTAAAAAACTGAGAACCCTAAAAAATCTTAAAGTAGGTCACTTATACCATTCCCCAAGTTTTATAGTTTATAAAATAAAAACTTTATCACACCAACTGTTATAAAAAAAGTTACAAGCGTATGGATGTTTGAAAGGCTTGTTTACTTTTCATAACATTCTGGAGGGGCAGTTAAAATAAGAGATTTAAATTTGTTAAGTAAATCTCTGTTTTGATTGAGCTTCATTAAATGATTTATCATATTAGTCATAAACATTCAGAGCATACACTATAATGGCTCCTTGGGAGCTATAGTGGGATATGCGGAGAATGCATATTAGGAATAATACAGGGAGGAAAAAAACATTATCTTACACGTTCTTAACCAGACAGAGGTGCTTCTCTTTTCATTTCCCTCACACTTTTTAAAATTGTTTAAAAAAACCACAAAGCAACCATATCACAAAACACTATGTTAAAATAACAGGTAGTGTCTGATCTGACCTACAACCTGGGCCGGCTCTGGCTTTTTTGCCGCCCCAGGCAAAAAAGCCTCCGGCCGCCCCTCCTCCCCCAGCGCGGCAGGGGAGGGCGCGGTGGGGAGGGCGGCCGGAGCCCTGGGAGGAGGGCGGAGTGCCCGGCCGTGGCCCAGCTCTCCCCGGCAGCTGGAGCCGGAGCGCCGCGCCGCCCCCCTCCAGGTGCCGCCCCAAGCACAAGCTTGGTGGGCTGGTGCCTGGAGCCGGCCCTGCTTACAACATCCAACAGCAAAGAAGTTCAGTCTGTTGAAACAAAGACTTTCCTTACTCCCAGTCTGGGGATGATAATACATGCAATTCACAATAGACAACAGACTGAGTCAAGGATAGAGCTTCCCTGCCTGAACTCTATTCCTTTGTGCTTTTTGGTCAGGTCTGGAATGGGTTACAGTGTTCTATAAAACTAACTTAAGTTCAGGAACCATTTTCCTTGAGTACTTTAAAATATATTCTGCCTGACCTGAATAAGGGTGATACAAGTGGGTTGGCCTGTATTCCGTGTGCCATTTTTCCCATTAGAATTGCTCTCCCCTCATTTTCTGTCACAATCTATTTTATTTTCACTCTGTCCATTCTCTGCTATTTTTCTTGCCTTATTTTTCCAGTATTTTTTTCCTGTTTTTAAAGTCTCTCCTAAATGGAATATGAACCTTCTGCCTCAAATGTTATCAGGAGTTTGTCCGTTTAAAACAAAATAAACACAAAATCCTCTTCCACAAATATTATAGCAAACTGGCAAGAGCTGAAAGTAGCACTAAATTCTAAGCGGCTAACTGAGAAAATGAGTTCCAAGTGTTGATTCCCCGGTTTGTTTTGCCCTCTTTGCACCCCGCTGGTGGCTCAGGGTGGATGGATTTTAGCAGCAAGGATTTCTTTTTGCACAGGGGAGCCCCATGCTGGCATAAAGCTTCTGTTCCAATCATGCCAACGTCCAACTTGGGGGAAGGAAGAGTAGTGGAGCAGAGCGTGGCGAAGCAGAGCTCTATCATTTCTCTCCTCCGGCATAAGTTAGAGCAGGCCCCCGGGAGCAGAGAACTGTAAGTGGAGAACTGAATCTTGAATTCACCAGAACCGAATTTCAAAGATTACACTCATTTTATCCACTAAGGAAACACAATCACACCAGGTTACCTACAAGAAGAGTCCAGTCAAGACTCCCCAACACAGCTTAAACTTCAAAGATTGAATTCTTGCAAGGAATCTACAGAGCAAAAACTACTCTCAGAAATTATTCAATAACTTAACACATATTCATTTGAGAGAACATTAAGCTCTTCACAGAAAATTTATGAATGGGAAAAGAGGTGAAATTCATCATATAAGCTATTGAGCAAATAATTTTTAGCAGATAATCCCTCATAAGTGTCATAGTTGGGATTCAAACCTCAACAAGTCACAACCTATTAATATAAGTGGAAACACTTTCATGTCTTTTGAATGTCTGAAAGTGTAATCTTGTATATCCTTAGGGTATCTGAACCACTGAACTTTCACACTTTTAAGAATAAGACACTGTTAGACAGCAAAGAGGTGCAGCAGCACTGTCATTTATACACAGTGGGTGAAACCCACACCATCCACAAAGCCTGAGTTGTTTGCAGTCTATAAGTGTAGAGAGGTGAAATCTTATCCCTTCTACCTGGGATTAATGCACAAAGCGACTCTTTCCCAGCACAGAATCTCTATTCCACCACCTATAGGCTAGAGTTGTCATTACAGTCCCTCCAAGCCAGGACAGAGGGTGTTGTGTTCAGCTGGACCACAGTCCTTGCCATGTTCCATCCTACTCTATACTGGGCTGGTGCAAGAATTGGTTCCTTAACTCATGGGAGGCACCTGAGCAGCACTACTGCACAGGGGATGAACCCACAGTTCCCTTACACAACCACTACCAAACCCTCTGCATCACGGAAGAATTTCACCCAGTAAGATTTACAGTTTAAAGATCCAGATCATAGCCCATTATTTTGGTAAATACTGATAATAGACATCCTTGAAATAACAGACTTGGATCCATTATGCTTCCTGTACTTGCAGGTATGGAGTGTTGTGGAGGCAGCATGGGTTCCAGGGGTGAGAAAATGCCACCTAGGGTTACCACCTGGCCAGTATTTGACTGGCCTGGCCAGTTTTATGGATTTGCCAGTTGCCAGAAAAATAATTTAATCTGCCAAGTTTTCTTATGTGGGTCTAAAGATTTGCATTATCATCACAGTGCACTGGGATATCTAATGTTAAAAGTTTCTGTGTTCAGAGAGAGATGCTATGGTGTTCCTGTTTCTGCAGTTAAAGCGATAACAGATCAAAACTGTTGAAAATACAGCAGCTGTCTGCCCACCAACATGCAAGAGTACCACGCATGTATGAGAGAGAGGGTTTGAGTCACGCAGGAGTGAGGAGACGTGCTATGTTATCAATCTTATCTATGGGTGTTCTCTCTCTAGAAGCTATAAGTCGCTGTTGAATGGGAGGTATTGAGAAGTTGCCTTGTGGTTGGGATTTCAGTCGGCTTGCCTTGTGGTGGAGGGTGCTGGTTTTTTGCATTTCAAAAGTGGTAACCCTACCGCCACTTTATCTGGCTAATTACAAATGTTGATAGTCTGAAAGGAAGTTCTGTGTAACGCTCCTTAAACAGAAGGGTGATGGTGACCATAGGAGAGGTCCTTTGAAGAGAGTGCTGTGGTGGCTAAAGCTATAAAATTGTGATGTCTTATTTTCTCTATGTGCAGAGTTCAGCACATTGTGTACTCCTTCATGGAGACTTCACTTTTACTCTCTTACTCTGCTGTATTTTATACCAACAGCATCCATTTGCTTGTGTAAGTAGAAACATAGTGGTGTAAAGAACAAATTAAAATGGAATCTCTAAGGCTCAAAGAACACCATCTCAGTACCCCAGCATAAAAACAGGCAAGCACATTTATTTCAAAGTTCATACAACAAAATCATCCCAAAAAGAAACCTGGTATGTCAGGATTCTGCCCTCATTAAATCTTAACAGAGGACTTTTAAACTCCATAAATCTGAAATTTATATTTTGTACTACAGATACACCCTTACATAGCAGCAATAACAAGCACTGCTGTTTATTCATGACAATAAGAGACATAACAATTATGATCTAAAAATAATACTAGTTACTGCTGTAACTGAAGAAAAATTATTTGCACATATTATATTGTATAGTGCAATTCAATATAAACCAACTTTGAAATTCCTAGTCATTATTTTGCTATGGTTTCTCTGGTACTAAAGTTGGCCAGCCCTGATGTAAACCAGAGATCATATATTCATTCTGGGTTGAATAGTCCCCTAATTACTCTATTTGCATTTTCTTGTAAATAAACCATGAAACCCTTGCTCAGTTGACTGGGGCATTAATCTCTCAATAATTTGGCCTGAAACGATATCTTTAGTATTTGAAAAGAACACAGAAATTCTCCTGCAGGCCCTTAGCTTAGTTTAATTTTTTTTTTCAATACATGCAATGTTTGTGAAGTGTAGGAGATTGACACTTCGTGAAACAACTGCTCTAGTAGTACCTTACACTCCTTTGACTTTTTTTTCTTTAACTCAAACATTGTTCATTCAACTGAACACTCATTCTCCTGGACTTTTAGTTCCTGGTAAATTCAGAAGAAATTTTATTTGATGAAGCAATATGTCCTCAACAAACCCTCTGCAATTATGAAAACACACATAAATGTTTTGACTGATTAAATGAATACGGGACATTTCAGGTGTTCCGGTTATTCAGAATTTCCTGGGATACTAGGACATCATACGAAAATCCAGGACTGTCCCCAGAAAACCAATTCATATAATCAAATTAGTCATGAGAAGGTAATAACGTTTCTTTCACTACTGAATCATTGCATTCATACAAGCATTCTAGAGGTGAAAGACTCCTTAGCCAATTAATAATTTCCTAAGGCCAAGGGGAACACACAGTTGGAGACTTATTTTCAGAAAGTGCTGTGTGCCCACCTTCTGAAAAATCGGGCCCCTATTAAGGGGTCAAGCTAGGCACCCAAAAATCACTAGTCACTTTTCAAATTGTTTAAAGCCATCCAGTCACTGGTTTTTAACATTTCTACAGCTGTAGTGATATACCCAAATTGTGTTCAAATACAGACTAGTGCCTGGCTTAAAAGTAACTTATTTTGAATTTTGGCAGTAAATTATAACATGGGTGCTGAAGCAATCAAGTAATGTTTCAGAAATTAAAATTTCATAAGGACAGTTAACATTCAATCAGAGAGAATCTGATGTGATGATCTGTATTTATCTTGGTTGGAAATGTAATTAGCTGAATCAAAACTAATAATCATGGCCATTCATAAATTGTATTTAGATATTTAAGCCAATTTTGTTTCATATCTTCCAAAATAACTACTTTAATTCCCTCAAGTTCTTCATTTCACATGGTTCAGACACAATCCCCATAGGTTACAAATTTTGCATAATAAAACCATTACAGCTAAAAAAAACTTGGCCAAAGTAATGTGGCTTCAATTAGTCACAAATGGTAAGTATAGTAAATCAATGTTTAAATTAGGCAGGTATTTTGCTGCAAGACATTATATTACCTGTCTTGTGAGAAGGGACAAAAGCAAACTAATTTGTCCCTTGCCACACTTTTCGCCATTTCTAAGGTCACTGCCTGCTTAGACATTATTGATCTGTTATAACACAAACTTTTGTTCCAGAGCTGAGCATTTTTGAAAATCACTTAAGTGCCGAAACATGGACTTAGAGAGTTTAATTTTAAGCTTCCTACTTTTGAAAATCTTGGCCCATAAATTTTAAAGGGACATTAAAGGAGAAAAAGTTACAGGTATGTCTGTTCTTTTTGAGGAAATTTTAGGCTCTGATTCTGCAAATACCTGTGCCTGCACTCGCACGAAGGCAGTTACAATGGATCAGGGCGTTAGATATTAAACTGAATCTCCTCTGACTAGTTGAAAATATGTTGACTATTCCCTTCAGTTTTATAGCGAATACTAATTGGGAACTTTGAACAGAATGTTATTGTATAATTTTGATAGTTTTTCATTTTGTGGGTTTGTTGATGATTTTGAATGAAAAAACCCTATCTTATGGAATTTTATTAATATTTTTGATTCTTTCTTCCTTCAAATCTTGTCTTCCAAATTATGGCTCCAATTCTGCAAACATTTATATATGTTCTTAGCCCATTCATATGCATTTTTAGGTTTGGAATCTAAGGTAACTGGAATTTATGTATTTTATTATTATTTTTGTGATGTCCCAGCTAATGGTGAATTGTGGTGAAAAAAGCACTATTAATTAACAGCCCATGGTGATATTTTCTGAATTTGACTGTGGATGGATGGAATTTGGAAGACAAATATTTTAGTTATTTTTTCAAAATTTAAATACATTTTTAAAAATGAAAAGCAGGCACTTAAAGATATTCTGTCTTTTGCATAGCAGTTTAGCAGGTAAAAGTATAGATCCCTTCTGTGCAATTAAATTAGGATCACTAACCCACTGGGTTCAAAATAACTTTTTATTGAAAAAAAAATGTTGAGTCATTCCTACTTCTAGCCATGAACAAAAAAGAGCTTGTGCCTACTAGTGTGGCTGGGGATAAATTTGCATCCAACAATTTAATGGATTGAAGGCCAAATACTTACTAGTATACATGAGGGCAGGATAACATGAGACACTGAAATAGACTTGGGAACAGAGATGACTTATATTTGAGAGAAAAAATGAGGGAAGCGTGAATTCTTGCAAGCTAAACATCTCAGAGCCAAAGCAAGAAATTTTCTCCATCCATCAGTTCAGTTTCCCAGCATCGCTGCAGGAATTCACTAACGATCAGACCAGCAGAAGACAGCCCATGGTATTTTAGCTTCTGTCAAACAAGTCCTAGAAAACCTAACAAGACATAAGGGATTCCAAACATCCACAGACCTGTTTCTCAATAGGAGAAGATTAATGACATGTAGTGAGAATGAAGACACTGCACTACCTGGCAACAGGAAAGAAAGCACTCATGAGTGACAGGATAGTAATTCATTGTAAAGAGGCAAGATATTTCTGGGATCTTTGAGAGAGGTTTCTCTTACCTTCTGATATCAATGAAAGCAGCAATCATAGCTGCAGTTATGAAAATGAGGGATCTTAAAGTAAAATGGGTGCATGCACAAGTAAAGACAGTTGAAATATAAATACTAGGACGTTACTTGGAAGCTGTGGTCTTCCTTCAGAGGGCCAAATCCTTCTAACCCTCCTCCTCTGAGGAATCCCACTGAAGGTGCCCAGTGCAGGTTGGAACTTTGAGTTATACCAGTGGTTCCCAAATTTGTTCCACCGCTTGTGCAGGGAAAGCCCCTGGTGGGCTGGGCAGGTTTGTGTACCTGCTGCATCCGCAGGTTCGGCCGATCACTGCTCCCAGTGGCTGCGGTTCGCTGCTCCAGGCCAATGGGAGCTGCTGGAAGCAGCGGCCAGTACGTCCCTCGGCCCGCGCTGCTTCCAGCGAACCTGGAGCAGCGAACCACGGCCACTGGGAGCCGTGATCAGCCAAACCTGCGGACGCGGCAGGTACACAAACTGGCCCGGCCCGCCAGGGGCTTTCCCTGCACAAGCGACGGAACAAGTTTGGGAACCACTGAGTTACACAATTATACAATTAAAAGAAGTCCAAGTAATCTTTACTTTCCAATAATCATGCTTTTAAATGAAAGGAAGTTAAAAATATACATCTATCAAAATAACCTAAAATGTTATTTTATTGATTATTGATTCTTATGTATTGATTCTTATTAATATTTTATTGTGAATAAGCCTTGCATTCAGTCAAAATTTCATATTGTAAACCAAACAAGTCACATTTCTAAAATATGGTGGAACAACTTTATAATGTTGAGAACAGAGAACTTTTGATTTACTTCAACCACCAAGTAGATGGAAGTTGCTAGGCCCAAATTATTTTACCCCAACAAACATAGCTAACAAACCAATTAGCCACTTTATCAGGATAAATAAGGAGCTAACCCTGCAAACATGTACTAAATAGGGTGCACAAAGCACTATGTTCAGCAGTAAATAATATCTATTTGCTTTCACACATTCTTTAAACAAAAATAGAGAAAAATAACCAGCAAATAGGATTGGGGGGGGACCCCAAACATTCAGAATATTTTAAAAGGGCCAGATTGTGAAGTCCCTAGTCAGTGTTCAATCAGTCTTTACTAACTGACATTTCTGAGACATCCTTTTAGGATTTGGTCAAAATACATCTTATTAAAAGTATACTTACTGCAATGACATTATTTAGCTAAAAATACTACTGTGATAAAAAACAAGTAACCAAAACACCCACTCCAAAACATCTCCCTGAGAAACAGATTTAGTTATTTCTCTAAAAATAAAACCTTTTAACCCACAGGTGGTGTTTTGGGGGGGGGGGGGTTACCTCTTGCCAGGAAAGTAAACAGCCAGACCAAAAATATACAGCAGCTTTACAAAGTCATAAAAACCTTTCCATCCTAACCTCTTATCAGAAACTCTTCAATATACATTTTAGTTTAAATCACTTTAAGAGCCACTTAAACAGTTTAAGCTTGTCCAAGCTCTTTAACCTTGGTCAAAATAAACAGCTTAAAAACAGTCAAGGTGAAACCCTTGTCAAGCAATATTGTTTTGCTAGTGGCTAACTGTAGACTATACTTGAATAGTTTTGCTAGAGACTAATTTTAGAGACTATGTGGTAAACTCCATGCCAGCTTGTGTTCAGTTACCATTCACCCCTAAGTTACTTGCAAAACAAATTTAGTTAAACCCATTTTGACTAAACCTTCACTTGTTTGCATTATTTTTATAATTAATGTCAATCTTACTCTATTTCTCTACTTCCACCATCTGTTCTTTATGGGTTTGCACTCCCTTTATTTTTGAAGCTTGGTAAGTCCTGTAATGTAGATGGTTACTTCCTGCACTTTTGGCTACTGTGAGAGGGACTGTTACGGTGGGACAGGCTGCCTATTACTTTGATTCCATTTCTCAGGGGTCACACACTTCGTGAAGAATTAGCGCCCCATTGTGCCATCGAATGGAGGATTAATGTGTAGGGAAACTTCCAACACCATTTACCCCTATACACGGTGTACTTAATCCAGCGCTTGAACTCTGCATGCAAAAAACAATACCTTGGGAGTATGTAATCATGTTTCCTTCCAGTGGTAGCCCCAGCTTGCCGTTTACTCCAGCTTGCCAACCCAGCCAGGTTCTGTGGTCTGGCTGAACAATACTTGGTGCAGAACACAAGATCCTGTATGAGAAAGGTGGTTTAAAGCCATTTTACATTCCCTTGAGCCTGGTCTCTAGGGCAAGTTACAGCTGAAAACTATTCCACATTACCTGTCTACCCAAGGGTGGCGAAGCATACGGACACTAGTTTTTACCAAGGACACCTGCTGCACTAGGGACTGGGATGGTGTAGCATATCAACTGCTAAGGCAGCTCTAAACCACCCAGAATCCCCTTACACAAAAGGAATGCTCAGCTGGCTGGATCAGCTGGCTGTCTAGCTACCTCATACCATTGCAAAGGCACAAAGCCCCCATTCCATAGCATGTCTGAGAATCTGGCCCTGTGTGTTTTCCCATAGGTTATGGATCTTCAGATGCATATACAGAGGAAATTCGAATCTCTTTTTAACTGCCACCTCTTGGGAAGGGCAGCCAGTCAAAGCTCTTGGCATATTCTCTCTCAAGTACAGCAAGATGCTAGAAAGAGAGGAGCAGATCCACTCACACCTAATCAATACGCCTTCTCTTCCAATTTTGTCCCCGGCAGAACGGACTAAGACAGGAGCGTCAAAGTGCCAGCCACGGGAGAGAGGGGCAGGGCCATTTAAAAAGCCTTTGTTTTTGTAAGAGCGCTTGAAACTGCATCAACTCGTTCACTTTAAGTGAGGAGCAAATTTCCATAGTGATCTTAGAGTTAAGCATTTACCACAGGCAGGGATTTGGAGCAATCAAATTTTTGAATTGCTCTGCTCCGGCTCCGCTCCAGCTCCGGGCATAAAACCTACTGGTCCGTGCTCCGGCTCCAGGCTCCACTCCAAAGCCCTGACCACAGGGTCGGCAACCTTTGGTACGCGGCTCACCAGGGTAAGCCCCCTGGCGGGCTGGGCCGGTTTGTTTACCTGCCGCGTCCGCAGGTTCGGCCAATCGTGGCTCCCACTGGCCGCAGTTTGCCGCTCCAGGCCAATGGGGGCAGCGAGAAGCGGCGGCCAGCACATCCCTTGGCCTGGCAAGCCACGTGCCAAAGGTTGCTGATCTCTGATTTACCACATAGGCTATTCTAAATGATACATAACCAGTCCCATTATCAATCAATGCGATTAACATAGGTACTTCATATGTACCACATTCAAAATCAGATCGGCACATCAGTCTGATTACCTATAATGGGAGTAGTGCACATACAGAAACAGCACCTCCAATACTTTACTTTGAATATGTTATCCTATTGCACACCTTTACACAGCAATTTATTATTATTATTATAAAGATATAATATTCTGGATGAAGACGTATATTAGAGAACAATTTCTTGCATGTAATTAACTCAGAATTGCAGAGGCAATAAATGTTGTGACTTAATTAAATTTGTAAGGAATGTGTAAGTATTTAATTAGCATTTGACAAGAGTGCTTTAGAAAGGAAGTTATAACCTTCCAAAATATCAATTAGTAATTTTTAAGCAATAAATTGTTATTTTATGATCTTGCTACACTGCCTTTGTTAAATGCCATTTAGAAGACTGCCATCTTTATAGCCAAGTTTTCAGACTGCAAAGCATTAGATTTTCCATTGTGAAGTTGTACAACATTACCCATAAATATGGGGGGTTGTTTGTTTGTTTGTTTACAAAAGACAGGCTAAAGATTTGGAAGTTTCATCTGGATGATCATTGAAAGGTCACATGATTCCCTAAACCCATAAACTTACAAGAGTTCCCTGCCTCTCAGCATCCTAACTTCCTTTTCGTCCCTTTTCCATTCACGTCTTGTAACACCACCTCTTCCACCCAGCAATATTACCTCCCCCCAACTCTGACCGAATCCTCCTTCCTTCTAGACCAGTGATTCTCAACCTGTGGCCCAATCAGCACACAACTGCAGCCCATGTGACATCCTCAGGGCCATACAGGTAGTATATATATGTATTGTGTGGAAGCAGCACACATAACACAGACAGCTGCATATGTGGCCCACAGTGATAAATAGGTTAAGAACCACTGTTCTAAGCCAGTGGCTCTCAACCAGGAATGTGTGTACCCCTGGGAGTCTGCAGGGGTCAACTCATCTAGATATTTGCCTAGTTTTACAACAGGCTACATAAAAAGCACTAGCGAAGTCAGTACAAACTAACATTTCATACAATGACCTGCTCCATATACTATACACTGAAATATAAGTACAATATTTATATTCCAATGATTTATTTTATAATTATATGGTAAAGATGAGAAAGTAAGCAATTTTTCAGTAATAGTATGCTGTGACACTTTTGTATTTTTTATGCCTGATTTTGTAAGCAAGTAGTTTTTAAGTGAGGTGAAACTTGGGGGTACGTAAGACAAATCAGACTCCTGAAAGGGGTTCCGTAGTCTGAAAAGATTAAGAGCCACTGTTCTATGCCACTGAAACATCCTCTTCGTGTGTCTTGACAGCTACATTGTCATTGTCCTACCATTACAACACTGAAAGTCTCCCTCTACTCTTCAGTGGCTCTGCTGGAGGGAAAGACTTGTGAAAGGTTCCATGTGCTCCAGTGGCAGCTTGAAGGACCACCCTACCCGCAACCACCACCACAACACACACACAGGGTCCTGTTTCCTCTGTGGATGCAATTCCTCCACGACCCCTACAATTCAAATTCTTGCCGCAAGGAAACTCCCTGCCTCATTTGAATCCAGCTCTGAGAATGGAAGGACCCCAGGGCCCTGCTCCTCTGCACCCACCCCCAAGTGGACTGGAAGGTGCTAATTAAATTAAAGTTTTAAAAAGTTACAGATGTATTGAAACCATTTGTTGCTCTTTTGATTGCGGATGCTATTGGAGTACTGCTAACTCTGCCCTTATTGAGAATCACATACAGAGGGGCAGAGAAAAGTTGTGCCTGGCAAGGATGTGGTGGAAGTTGCAAGAACTTGGATTAAATTTTAACCACGATTTTAGTCACTTTCTAAGGGTGTGTCTACACTAGAGTAATAAAGGAGTTAACTGATTGCCAGTTAGGTCAAGTTAGCTAAAATATTTGCATGTTAGCCTGTATGCTATATAAATGTTTGTGATTTGATCTAGAGCAAACCACAAACATTTCTGCCCTAGAATAACTATTTGTGGAGTGTCCAGACTGAGATGTGCAAATGTGTTTAGTTAAAAATGTAAGGCAAGTCCTAATAGGAAAAATACCTGTGTAACTAAACAATAACTGCTCTCTCTGTGTTCCTATTAACAAGGATTCTCCTTTCAGAATCCGTTCCAACCAATTCTTTGTGAATTTCACCAGGAACTGCTCAACAGTCTATAAATCTAGTAACAAACAAACTGACTCATACATGCTACCTCCTATGCCTGCCCCATCTGCTTTGTCTATTGTTAGGTTTACACAGTAAGTAATACGTTAACCTTTAAGCTAAATTTTTCAGATGAAACATGGTGGCAACTTGGAAAAATAAATGCTTCTTTGGATTAGAGAATTTAAAGCCTTGCACAGTGAACACTGTCATGGCATGTCAGTTTGTTGACCCAGTAATTGCTTTAGCAATGCTCCCTTGAAAAGAAGCAAAACGATAAATATGTTGTGAAGACATCTAACTTGATAAACACTTTTGAGTTCACTTCTGCAGATCACTGACAATATGACCCTTGTTATTCACCTACATACTACTCACAAGAAATATGCTAATTGCACCAGCTTAAAAAACGGTAGCTAATGGGAGGCAATATTTAGTTACAACACCAAATCCAGTAAAATAAGGACATTAAATCTTAAAACACCAAAGGAGGCCCAGAGTAAGTCTGCAGTTGCTAAAATGCGTTTACCATTTTTGTTATCTGACCTGACTGTTTTTTTTTATGTACCTCCATCAACAGTGTTGTTGAGAAACTGTTTGTTTTTGCCTATGGGTGGACTGTGAAAACTATCAAGAACATCATCTCCTCATTAACAAAGTCACAAATTTCATTCTCTCTTCATCCGAGTCAGAGACACTGTCTTGCACAATGTGAGAGAAAAGGTGGTGTCATTTACGCATTCACAGAATGTCACTTCAGAAAAAGCTGGTGATTCTTTGACTGAAAAATAGAAACTAAGCTGGAACACTGAGCATGGGATAACGTCACTACATTGTCTCATTAACTTCCAACTGAGCAATTTTGTTCCTACTGCAGACCTGGTTAGCGGCATATTAATTATAAGGAAACGGAGTGCGAAAGTCTCTTCTAACTTGCTGATATGCCTGCATCAGGGGAAATATTCCCTATACACTGCTCTCTGCCAGTCTACTTCCCAGAGTCCCCCAACAATCACATCACTAGTTGATGGGCAAAGCAGGTGGTTTACCACAGAAAACAGAAGTAGACAAAAACATGGAAACCTAGTCATGGTTTCAGCAATATCCTGCAGTGGTAAGTTCCACATCTTAATTATAGGTTTCAGAGTGGTAGCCGTGTTTGTTTTTGCTGATACAGACTATGAGGAGTCCTTGTGGCACCTTAGAGACTAACAAATTTATCTGGGCATAAGATTATGCCCAAATAAATTTGTTAGTTTCTAAGGTGCCACAAGGACTCCTCGTTGTTTTTATGTTAATTGTAGTATTTCCTTTAATTTGTTTTAAATATGTTGCATTTTTAATTTCAGTGTCTTTTTGGTCTTGTAGTATGGGAAACAGTACAGAAAGGAGAACTCGAATGGCCTTATCTAAACTATATATTTTTTATATATCTGCCATATCTTGTCTACTCTTACTTCTCTCTTTTCCAACTAGATCTGATCTCTCCTTGCACAGATCTCTTCCTTACCACCCTCATCCTCCATCATGCTTCTGATCACATTATTCTCTGGATCTTTTCTGTGCCTACTATGTCTTGTACAGCTTCCCAGGAACCATGTTTCTCTGACCTTGTCCAGCTGTGCTCAGTGCAAGTGCCCCTGGAGGGAGAGCATTTTAAGACATCTTTGCATTTCCCCAATTCTGGGGCTGCCAGATGCTAGCCTGGTACCCAGTGCAACTGCAATGCTCTGTCTTGTACCAAAGGACTCCATGTGCTGCTCAGGTAACTGGAGATCAGCCAGACACTGGGGTACCCAGCCACATACCCTTTTCCTCCTACACATCCATTGTGCTGCGGGTCAGGAAGTCAAGTGGCATGGGAATCGTTATAGTGGTTCTACATCTCCCAAGGATTTGGGAAACAAGGGAAATATTTACGTGGCCGGATCTACTGGCTAACGAGATGCTTTAAGCCACCAGTGCCAAAAAAGAAGCCAGAGCATTGGAGAACAAGGGCCTACACATTCATTTCATATTAGTTTGTTTTAAGATCTCCCTGTACTGTGATTCCTTATAGAGGCAGTACAATCCAGCCATGTGCTAGACACCTAATCAGAATAAAATGTAAGTATATATTCACTGCAGAGTTAACTCAGGCTCTTACCTGGGTATTTCCCAACCCCCTGCCCATCCATTCACAAAAACCTCTGACCCAAGTTTGGTGGCGCTTTCATGCTGAGCTAGCTGGCTGTGGTAGGCTAAAACTTGAGTGAGGCTATCATTCAGGCTGGCAACTCATCCATTTTGAAGTGGCAACATAGACTAAACCACTCAAGTGCTGCTAGTCCTCCAAACCCTTCCGCAATGTGTATCCGGAATACAGACAAGTTCTCCCACAATTCACTGGGAAAAGAATCAGTGACTCAGTTTACTGCAGCACAAAGAACCATGGGATATGCCCCAAGAAATTCTAGTGACACACTCAGGTGACTGCAGCACCAGTGACTACACAGTAATTTGTGTATGAGTCGGTAGCATGGTTGCTCACACCCAGGCTAGGCTAACCCCAGGAGTGCTCAGACCCAGGTGCCAATCATCCAAGGTAAGTCTGCAGTGAATGCATACCCAAAATGTGTCCGTGTCTGATTCCAACTGCAAATCACAATCAGAACCATGTTCCCCATGTGGCTCTTATATTGCATTAAAATTCAAGCTCTTAGACTATGTGCTTTCCTCCAGCTACTTCTATCCCAGCTGCTTAACACAGGCTCTACTGGACTTATGTTGAACACCGTGGCAGGTTCAGAGTTCTGCATGTGTTCTGCAGTTAAAGCTAGAATTCCTTGGGTTTCACCAGCCTTAGCAGTGATCCAGTTTCCACAGATAAGAGGTCACTGATGTTACTGTTTGCTGGCCATGTTCTACTTACTAAATTTGTGAATGATGGGGTTAAAAAAATGTTGAGAAGAGGAATTCAGAATCAATAAGTACTGAAAACACTTTTAAAATGAGTAAAACAAAGCCCTATTTTCAGCAGAATTTCTTGGAAACTAAGAAAATTAACTGTAGCCATGACCTCAACATCTCGTGTCAAGAATAACAACACTTATGAAGAAGTCTAGTAAAAGACAAGGAGTACAGGGTAAACATTGATTTTATGTTTTCACTTTAAGCAAGAAGTTTTAAAATGTTGAAGGTTTCACCATTTAGAGAATTCAGGGACATTGCCAGCAGCTGCCAAGTGATTTGGAGAAGCTGGAGAATTAGCCACAAGCTTGTTATTTTTTTTATTGCAAAGTGATTTTTTTTGTTGTTAAGAAAAATTCAAAAACCGTTATCTAGAAGTACAATGAGAATTCAGGAAGCCAGGAGATTCCTCTGTTGCCAAAGGAGAGACATACCTTCTTGTTGCTGTTTGTCAATGAGGAAACAAATCTTTGAACCAGCTGTAAACCACTTATTCACATCAGTGAACTGTTACTCACACGTGAAGCTCCATTGGCTTCAGTGGGACAAGGAGTGTGAATAACTGTTGCCTAGTGAGAGTAATAGGTTCAGAATCTGGCATGTCAAATCTTTACCGTCTACCACTTGTCTTTTACCTCTATTATTTGGCATATAGAGATTGGAAGATAACACTGAGTAACAGTACTAGCCTATACACTGTGAAACGTTGTTGGTGAGTGTATTATATTTTTGTACATAGTTATATGGTATAGAATGATGGTAACCACTCATAATAGCTTACTATTTTAGACAAATTTTGGCAATATTCTTCATATATTCAATTTATCCTATTAGACTAACTCTATAACATTCTAATGTGGGGTTACGTAAGTGCTATATCTCTCTCTCATCTGTGTCAAAATAAATAGATTTTTATTCCCTAGTGTGATGGGGCAGACCGGCCCCGCACTGGCGCAGCAGGGGTTAACCCTTCCTTCCTGGCAGAGGAAGCCCCACCCCGGAAGCCCTGCTGGGCATGCTCCAACTGGAGGCTAGGTATAAAAGCCTGCAAAGCTGCTCGTTGGAGCTAACCACCGGAGGAGAAGGACACACACCGCCAGCTCCCAAGGAAGGACAGCCCACGCTCCAGCCTAGCCGGCCCGCACCCTGCTTCCCAGATGGAGGACCAGCCAGAGGGGAATGGACCGGAACCCATGTCTCCGGAGGAGACCACGACATTGAGGGTAGGAAGTGACCCAGGGGAACTTTAGGGACCAGCCGCGTTAGAGCAACACTGACGATCGGTGTACTGTAGCCGGATCCCCGCCGAGCCAACGGCAAGGGGAACCCTGCCATTAGGAGAGCCCTGGGTTGGGACCCGGTGGAGAGGGAGGGCCCGGGTCCCCCTATGCCTCTGGCTGTTGGGCCACACTACCCTGCTACTGTGGGGAGGTATATGGACTCTGACCGTTGGGCCACACTACTCTGCTACTGAGGGCAAGATGATGGACGGGACACCACCAGGAGGGGGCGCTCCACTGGACAGCTAATTCCCAGAGACAACCAGTAGGCGGCGCCAGGTGGTGAGACCCAACTCCGTTACACCTAGCTAAAGGATGTCTATAGCTGACCAGCCTTTCACAATGACCGAATATAGGGGCCCCCCTGACGCTGCCAATTTTGAGAATATGAACTACTACATGCCTCCTAGGAAGTGCCAACTTCTTGGCTTATCATTTGATGAGAAGCCCCAGAAGTGGTGACAAAAAAGCAGGCTGAATTCAACATCTTGCAATTGTCAACAGTAGTGGCAATGGGGTAGGAGGGAATCTTCCCATCATAGCTAAAGATCCAACTGCTCTAAATCTAGAGAGCCAAATCCCGCCCTTATTATGCCAGTTTCAATCCAAATCATCTCAGCTGAAACCAGTGGAGTTACTCCAGCATCACACTAGTCCAAAAGAGCACAAAATCTTTTCCACAGTATTTTAATACTCTATAATGCCATTTTTCCAAGAAGAGATTGTATGAAAGTGAACACTGAGGACCAAACACCGCACTTAACCTGCATGCCAACAGGGACAACGTGCATGACTATGAAAGTGTACGCTGATGACATGGCATTCAAAGAATCTATGCTTTATAAACAAACAGCCAAATTGAACCATGGTTTATATTAGGTTAAATGCCACAGAAATCACACCAGGGTTAAAAATTACCCAAAGCAAAGGTTTCCTATGGTATCAATATAGGGTGCCATACTTTTTAAGCTGTACAAAAATGTAGAATAGTGTTGCCAACCCTCAAGGATTGTCCGGGAGTCTCCAGGAATTAAAGATTAATCTTTAATTAAAGATTGTGTCATGTGATGAAACCTCCAGGAATACATCCAATCATAATTGGCAACCCTACAATAGAATGATAATAGTAATAAACCCTACAGTGGTAGAAAAGATCCAAAAGCCTTTATTAGATTTAATAACTTATGAGTATTGGAAAACAGAGACCTACAGGGAAAATAGTGTCACTTTAACTGATTGTTGGAATTTTTTTGTATTGATATTTAAAAATATATAGGCTGTAGTTTTATTAGTATTTGGTCAGTTGTCATCTGCTGGAGTGAAGTCTTGCAGGCAACACTAAACCATACCACTCTGACCTTTTCAAAATTTGAAAATTTTAGTTGCTGGCCATTCCTCCCTCCTGCCTGTAGCCTTAATATTCTGTGAGCAAAAGAAAAATGGAATGGTCACCTATTCAAAACAAATATGTTCTAAAGGTCAAAGTAGTAAAAGAGATTGGGGCTGTCCTTTGCAAACAACACAGGGCATCATGATTATGTGGTATTACTAAGATGACAGAGAACGTAATGGAAATTGAAAATGGATTAAAGTTCTGCCATTTTCTAATTGTTGAGTTTAGAAAGTACTAATTTAGGTCCAAATTCAGCAACAGGCTTAAGCATGTGCCTAACTGTCAGCAAGGGAGTAGCTCAACTGAAGTTAATGAAATATTCATGTGCTTACAGTTAGGCACATGCCTAAGTACCTTACTGAATCAGGGTCTAAATAATTATCGTAATAGTACCTTATTGAAATTCTTAGGCTGGTATCTTCCCATCCTCCGTTGTTCCTGTTGGTGGTGGTAGCATATCTGGTATACAACATCAAAAAACAACAATTTCCCCTAACATATTCACTTGGAAAGCCCCAGAATAACAGCAGAAATGTAGATATAAAATAAATATGATCTGTTTGTTTCCAACTAAGATTTTCCCACCAAATTAGAAACAAAGCTGTAATTCATAAGCAATCTCAAAATAACCAAAGTAAAATAAGAACTTGTTAGAAATACCCACAGGCATAACACAAATCAATCATAGCTCATTCATCTCTAATTATAAAGAAATATACTGCCCACAACAACAAGAAATGTAAAGAGAAAAAAGATTGAACGGGACATCAGCTTATCTTCCCCTGTAAAGGGAAAATAGATATGTGAATAAAGTTACTTTTCTAAATTAAAAATATGGACGGTGGCAGGACAGAGACTTGTCAAGTATGGATATGCCATTCTACAATTCTTTGAAAACATTATCAAAGATATGTCAAATACTCAGCTAGATCAAATGGATCCTGGAAAATTTTATCTCTGTATGGTCTGCCTGTTAGACACAACTTCCCTTTGTTTCACTAATGTTCATTTTTCTGGATAAGCATTTGATGATGTCTCTTTACTGTGCAGAAAGGCTATTTAGGATTGTCAATTATTTTTATGTAGGCATATGTAGCGGGGTGATTACCCCGCTCCTGCCTGGAAGGGCTTAAAACAGCCCTGGCAGAGGGCTGCAGCTCTAAAAGCTGGGCTGATTGGGGAAGTAGCCACAGCTGGGCTACGCCCCAATCAGGCCACAGCTGGCCTGTATAAAAAGGCTGGGAGCCAACAGCCAAGCAGTCTCTCTCTGTGTTCAGGGAGAGAAGGGCCTGGTTGCAGGGAGTGAGACAAAGGGTACCTGTAGTGGAGCAGGGCTGGGGAAAGGCTGAGGAGCTGGGGAGCTCCAGCCTGCAGCCTAGTAGGAGGCCAAGGGGTTCTGGGGGTTGCAGAGGGCAGCCCAGGGCTAGGCCAAGGCAGCAGGTCCAAACCCAACCTTGCCTGTGACGCGTGGCCTATACTGCAGTCTGCCCCAGGGAACGGGGGCTAGTTGGAGACTGGCAGTGGCCTTATTCTGAGGTGAGGTAGGGATAGTGGGAGGGGGTTCCCCAGGGAGGTGAGACCCTAGTACTGAGGGGTGTACTGCCGGGGGCAGCACCCCAGATACAAGGGTACCAGGGTCCAGGAGGGACATGGGGCCCGAGGACAGGTGGATCACCAGCCTGCAGGGGGTGCTCCAGGAAGCTGGAAGAGCTAATTCCCAGAAGTCACCAGCAGGAGGCATCGCAGGGGTGAGTCTGCTCCTCTACAGCATACAACAAAAATGTAACTTTAAGCTTAAAAATTAGATCACGAGGAACTTAAAAAAAATTATCCATGTCCCTCAAAGTTTTTCAAACAAAGGAATAACTGTTATAATCACTGGGAAAAAATCTTCAATAAAAATAAGTATGTAAGCATTATAATTTGCTCTGGGTTCGTAAAACCCCTTCCTCTGATTGAACTCATTCTCAGAGGGAATAAATTGAATCTAAGAATAGTGTCTATTAGGAGCTTTCAGGGTTGCTTTGCATTCTTAATAGAGTTGGGAGAATACTTATATCACAAGTGAAACCCACTCAACTTGAGATTTGACATCTCCACATATCTCAGTCAACCCCGATGCAAAAATTTAGCAAACCTTGGCTGAAGCTGAGCAAACTGCTGGAAAACTGATGAATCTTTGTCCCCACTAACAACCTTCTCCCCGTTTGGTCTCTCTCACCTGAAGATACATCTATGGTTGTGGAAATATTCAGGAGGATAATAATCAAATACTGTAAACAGACTGACTCATGGCTTCATTCATCTCAAATTATCTAAGTTAAGAAAGGATTGGCTGTAGTTCTTTTGGTGGATGGGGTAGGTGGGGTGAGGAGTGTTGTGAAACTTCTCCCTTGGAGGTTCAAGTTCATTTTAGGCCTTGCTAAATCTCCTCTGTAGTTTCAATTGGTTATACCATACTTTGGTTTCTAGTGTAAACGATTCTGAAGTGTTCCTGGCACTAATAAATGTGAACTGCATTCCAACACAGAGGTGCATGCATTTCAGTAACATACAAAGTGATTATATATTGTGTGTGTGCATGCTCACACACAAGGAAAGCACCTTGGAATTTGCTTTTTCCAGATAAAAAGCTGTGTATACAGTAGTATACAGTAAGTACTATTACCATACAGTAATGAATTTGTGAGGCTTCACTAAGTGTCCCTGAAGTGGTGTATGTTTGCTGGAGTCCGAGTCTCTGGTGAACAACATGCTATAACTCTCATAAAAGGTCATTTATTTGTTCTATGTGGCTCAGATAGCATCCACCTAGAAACTGAATGCATTATACTTAGGTGTACATAATAGAAAAAATGTACTGCGGATTAACAATCCTGGGGGAAATGTTACTTGACATTAAAATTGAGTTTTGATAGTACATTTGATTAGAACACTTAGAAAAAGGATTACCCTGGTTTCTATGTAAAATCAAAGAGTGAAGAAACCTCAGTGCATACTATATATTGTTACATGGCCTTAATTTCCATATATAAATTCAGAGGTACCAATTCTTGTTTAGAGCTTTTCATTACTCGTTTGAGAAATTTGAGGCACTAATGGGGGATGAACAGCCTAACCTGATCCATGCTCTAAAGTGAAAAAAATAATATGAAAAGATCATATAATTTAAACAAATCAGGGTGCCTGGAGCTCATATGGGATTATGACTGTGCCCTCCCCAAAGCCACTCTCATTAAAGGAATATATACATCATATGTAGAGATTCACATAGCTAATCAACACTTTGTTTTTTGCTCCTTAGTTTTCAAATGATGAGTTTGGTATACAAAGCTTAGCTTCACAACCTGGTTTGTTGGCTTACTAGAACATGAAGTGAACAAGAGTGTTCAACTGCCAAAAAAACACAATGCACTAAGAACCAAATTCTACCCACCATATCCACAATTTGGCCTCCTACACTCCGTTTTTCTGTTTCTACACCAGACAAAGGGGATTTTAGAATGTTGTGAAATTACAGCACAATGCCCTGCATGCACCGGGTGGAGTTTTGTAATATAGATAGTTAGTATAACTCGTGCCAATCTACTGACACATAAGAACATGTAACATTGTAAATCTGTAGGACCAATAAAGTTATCACTGGTGTGCACTAAAAATGGCTTCAGGATTACACAGGTCTTAACTTTGACTTTATGACTGAAGGCTGAGATTTTCATAGTTGCGCAGGGAGTTAGATACCCAACTCTCATTAGTTTCTAATTAGCATTGAAAACCCCACCTAAAATTGTTGTTATACATAACATGAAAGAAGCATGTAAAATGAACCTCGTATTTAGAAACCTATTTGTATTTAAAACCAATTTTCCCATTATGTTTGTAGGCTGTCTCAAAAGGGGCCAAAATCGCAGGACAAAAACCAACTTTACAGGCTCTTATAAACAAAGCTGCACTTTGCCTCAGAAGTAATGAATTCCATGTTTTTGGGGATCTTTTTTAAAGGCATGATATGGTATTTAGGGCTTTTTCTGTATCTGTGTGGGTGAGTGCAGGATTCCTGAAATAAAACTAAGAACTATTTTAACTGGAAAATAGCAAAGTAAGATAATTAATATGGTCATCAGGAACTTACCGTATATACTCGTTCATTAGCCTGTTGGTTTATAAGCCAACCACCCAAAATGGATAGGTAAAAATAGCAAAAACTGTAACCCTTTCATAAGCCGAACCTATATAGGTAGTAGCTGAGGGGGGTTTCATCCCTGAGCTGGTGATGAGCCTTACATAGATACCAGGAGAGCAGTGCATTGTCTGATTGATGCTGGTACCTGAGCCTTAGTTGCTCGCCAGCTGTCTCAACAGCTTCATCGAGATTATTATAGGGGAGAGTAGCAAACCTCATGGGTGAGAGTTTAGGAGTCAAAGGAACCATTAACCATAGTCACCTTTTGGGTTTCTTCTAAGAAGGACCTGAGCCATTTCATGATGTTCCTATTCACCCTGCAATTTTGTCAGAGGTGTGATAGGAATATTTGGTGATAAACAGTATCAAAAAAGTTGTGAAATTTGGTAAAAGAAATAGGTCTATCTACACCAATTGTGGGCAACCTGTGGCCCATCAGGGTAATCCACTGGCAGGCCACCAGACAGTTTGTTTACATTTGCACGACCACCTACAGCCCCCAGTGGCCACGGTTTGCCGTTCCTGGCCAATGGGAGCTACGGGAAGCGGCGTGGGCTGCAGGGACGTGCTGGCCACCACTTCCCGCAGCTCCTGTTGGCTGGGAACAGTGAACCACAGCCACTGGGAGCTGCAGGCAGCTGTCCAAATGTAAACAAACCTGTCTGGTGGCCCACCAGTGGATTACCCTGACAGGCCGCAGGTTGCCCACCACTGGTCTACACTGAACTTCTACGGTAACAGACACTTTTAGAAGAATGAGGGGAATGTGTTCATGCCAGTTTTTCTCATATGTATTATACTCAAAGCTTTGCTAGAAACTTCTTTTACCATTGCTGATACATTTCCTCTCGCCCATGTGGACATACATAAGCTTTCACATGCTATTTACAATAGGGCTGATGGCTTGCACTGAAGCCACTTTGCAGTGATGATGATCACAGGAGAATCTCTTTTAAATACCTTAATGCTTATATTTATATAATTTTTCCATATATAAGTATATATCTTGAAATGTTCATTTACTCTATGAACAAAGTATGTGAACTTGAAATGTTTTATATTTATGCTGAACTGATGTCAGTTTTAAAATATTATTTGTCTAAATTACTGAAGTTTAGATATGAGCCTGAAACCAAGCCACTGATCTGTAGATCTCCAAGCTTTGGTGAGGTTTAGCTCCAGACCCAGACGGTGTGACTGGAGCCCTTCTCTATTTAATTTAATTATATAACTTCATTCAAAATCTGTTATCAGTAATGGAAAAGCTTCCAGTAATAATTCAGGCAGGCATTATCTAGTTCAACAATTTCTCAGGTGTGGGGCAGGCTCAAAGCTAGGCAGGAAGGCCCAGACAAACATCTCCATTTTTCTCCAGCGACTTAGCTCTCCTTTTTAAAAAAACAGTAAATCCCTAGCAGCTCTGGTGGAAAACAACACAGTCAAAATGTGACGCAACCAAACTGAACCACTCAGGGCTGCTGGAACAATTTTTATAGTGGGGGTGCTGAGAGCCATTGATCAAACTGTAAACCCTGTATATGATGGGAACCACTTCAAGCCAGGGGGTGCAGTGGCATCCCCCACACTCCTAGTTCCAACACCGATGGAACCACTGCCAACGAATGGAAACCTTTCTGAGGACTGGATAAAGTATCTTTCTCTTCATGCGCCTCTAAACTTCCTGCTTCCATCAGCAATGGAAGTAAATGAGGCAGACTAGCAGTTATATTTCCAGTCCACAGACACAGTCCAATTGAATCAATGTGAGTTTTGCCATTTACTTCTTTAGGTGCAGGAGCACATCCTAATACTGTGAATAAGCAACCTGATTTTTTTGAAGCTTATCTAAACTGAGCCCATAAACCTTTTAAGGTTAGATCACTAACAGGCTGTCCAAACTAAGAATAAAAGAAGATCCTGGCATATGTAAAGAATGGGCAATTACAATTTATTTCTCTTACAGCTTCACTGAAAATTGTGCTGCCCAAGTACTCTCTGCATTTTACAGTGCACAGGAGATTGACCTTCAAAAAGTAAGGGTCATCAGTTTATATTTGCAAATCAACACACAGCATTAGGTCTCAATTTTCAGAGCAATACACTCCACTTGAGTGCACGGATCCACACACCTACTGTAAATTGTAGGACTGGGGCCTTATTTTCAATTTTCCTATCATCACCATTTACTGAAAGTTCTTTAAATTATGTCCTGTAATTTTAAAAATGATTGAAAACATTACTTACAGTTAAACATATTTCAATATTCAGAGAGTGTGTGTGTGTGTGTGGGGCGGGGGGTTGTTTTGTTTTTTACATGTACACTAGTTATATTTATTTCATCATAGGCTGCATGAAGACCTTAAAACAGACTTTGATTAAGAACCTCAAGTGGCACTTCTTTATTATTATCCTTAGTATTTGCCACCCAGCCTTTGATCCTTTTGTATTCCAGTAATCCCAAATCTTTAAATCCTTAGAGAATTCAACAGTTAGAATTTCTGTAAAGCTAAATCTTTTTTTTAACACCCTTCCCCCATAAACCTATACTTTCATGATTAGAGATGAAAGAAAAACCTCTATTTTTTAAAAGAAAAAAAAGATGATTATTAAAGATCAGAATGTCTTTCAATGATGAAAGAAATTATTCCATAACTGTTTCATAATAATGTTTGAAAAAGATAATTTAGAATAATTGCTCTGACAACTGTCTAATTGTATTGTGATTTGATGTTTTAAAGTAATTTTAAAATGTATCACATTTTGACTTTTAGGCAAGATAAAATGCAATAGATGTGAACTGCAATTTATAAAAACATTTCTATTCTAATAATGAAATTAACACAAATTACTGGTTGCTGTACTGACAAACATATGTACAAAGAGCTCGTATGTGAACAATCTAGCATCCTCTACAGCATTCAGAGCAGTTTTAACAAATGTCAGTAAATTAACAATTTTTAGAAGTCTTTTCTTTATCTCCAGAATGCTAAAGAAGTGCAAGTTTCCAAACATTGCTCTGCTACTGAGTCTTCAGCCTAATCTGCAGGGACTAGTATTCAGTCTCCATGCACTGTCAATCCTTGGCTTCTCTTCTGAAACTGCCAACTTTGATGGCAAAAATACATTGTTAGGAAGTTCGATATAAAGAAATCACCTTGGAATAAGAAGTCCTTTAATTGTTCATGCAGCTTTTAAAGAGACGAAGGCCACAAAATTAAGGTGTGATTTAAAGGATTGTATTTGTACTCATCTTTGCAGGTAACCTAAACTTAACCCAAAACAAAACAGTTGCTCGGCATTCAGCTATTTGAGAGGATAGGACATAGGAAAGTTAATTGCTGAGAAAGATCTAACAATTAACATGCGAGCTGAACCAAGCAATGTCATATTCTGTAGTAGTGGACTAATTCCCTTTCACCAGTGTTATTCAGGATTGTCTGCAAAGGATTTCTGTGCTTTTTTTTTCCCCGCTTTTTTTTTTTTTCATTGCTTATTTATGGTGTATTAAAAGTTGCAAAATGGAGGGCTTGGTATTTTTTGCGTATTTTTCAGCAGTGGCTTCGCCTACAGTGAAGATTTCAGCCCACAGTGGCCAATCCTTTACCTTAGCCAGTTTGAACTCCTCTCCCACCCCCCCTAATGTAGGCAGAACTGCTATACACCATGATTTGCACCACACCTGCTTGAAACTGGAGAAGGTGCTCTGGTGCGGATCACAACTTTTAGAGCCTTTCTGCATCTACATAGACAACAGATTTTTATTCTGACCTGTTCTTGGATTAATACACAAAATTAAATGCAACACTCCAGAAGTATTTACAATAGTCTTGCTAGTAATTTAGGGAGAGATTTTCAAAAACACAAAAATCAGGCAGGTGTCCCAGTCCCATTAAAAATCAGTGGGAGTTGGTCATCTAACTGCTTTTTTTTTTGTCTCTGAAAATCTCCTCCTTAGTACTGAAAAACTGTCTTCTGGTGTCTGCAGCTCTGTAAACTAACAGTCCACTGGAGAATTCATATGGACCCACCTGCTTTTTTTCATACTAGTATTAAAAAAACAAGCAAACATGCACCACCCCAGAATTTGATGCTTGAGATAAATATTTTACAAGAGATCCTGAAAAACTGCTCTGAGGCCTCACTGTGACAAATTTAGTATAAAAGATTGTAAAAATAATAGAAGTCACTGGGAAAATGACAATGGAGCTATCAGCATGGAGGCGATAATTCAGCCACTGACTAAAATTGAAATGGGTCAGGAAAGAATAAGGGCAACGAATAAACCTGATTCATATCTGGATAAAACAAAGTATCACTTAGCACAGCTGGAAATAGACTTTGATGTAAGGTTACAGAAAGTGCAAGGAGAGGCTGAAGCTTTGAAAGTTACCCTGAAGTTAGCAGTAATGGAGGGTGAAATGAGAGCTATCTATGTGGGTTTCTACCCCTTTGTAATCAGGAACTATTGGTTGGCTGTCTCCTCAAAAAGTCATCCTTCCTAAGACAGGTACAAAACCCATGCACTTGTGGTGATAAAGGTTCCTGGGATAAAAAATTTGCTTGTAAATTATAGAACATTAAAATCCTTTCAAAAAAAGAAAATAAAATCTGAGAGATCAAACAAAACCAGTAATGTAACCATACAATAGAACCTTTTTAAAAAGGTAACTTGTAACATAGGCCAATGCTCAAACCACTGAGCTATCCCTCCCCATTACTGTCTTAGGCCCATCAGATTGTGTGCCTGGCATAGGTGCCCAAAGGGGGAACATGGGTAGGGGAATTTCTCCTCCCTCCAATCTCGCTCACAATTCCTCTAGGCAAAATTGAACCACAATCCGGCCATTAGTAGACGTGCTTAGTCTTCAAAGCTGCCCAAGAGGGAGTGAGCAAGTATCCTGCCCATAACCATGCTTCACAGCCAGGGCCCGCTCCAGGTTTTTTGCCACCCCAAGCAAAAGAAAAAAAAAAAAAAAGCTGGAGTGCCATTACCAAAGCAACAACAAAAAAAGGACCGAGTGCCGCCCCTTGAAAAGTGCCACCCCAAGCACATGCTTGGGATTCTGGTGCCTAGAGGCGGCCCTGTTCACAGCCTCCCTGCATCTCTCCTGCAGGTATGTGGTGTTAAGGAAGATCTGTGCACAATTCCTTCCTGAAGCTGCTCCTGGGGTGGTGCAACTATGTACTACCCCTTATTCAGGGCTAGCTGTAAAAGCACAATCTATCCCTGAGTTACTGATGCCTTACTTGAAGGTGATATTCAGGTACATTAAGCAGAGCTAACCAGCCACCCTACCAGAGCTTGGAACAGAAAACCATGCAGTTAGCAAAGAGATAGGCAACTCCAAATGAAGTCAATGGAAGCAGTGGGTGCTCAGCACCTCTGAAAATCAGGCCATGGTCACCCAAAATTAGTAGATGCCTTGAAAATGTGGCTGCAGGCCACATCCACAGTCAAACATCAAATTTATGCCAGAGCCAAGAACAGAACCAGACTCCCTTGTCTTAACTACAAAACCATACTTTCTCTCTCCAGAGGCAAGATCTTGGTGTTTCTAACTTGTCTGAAAAAGATGAAGGGAGGCTAGCGTGTGGTCAAGCAGATGGCACATATGAATTTCTGTCCCACATCACCTTCATATGTCTGATATAGTAGAGTGGGTATTTGTCTCATTAACTACAGTGAAAATATATGGGGACAGATCCTTGATCCAGGGTAAATCTAGGTTGAAAGTTGCCATTGTTAGCATAAAGCCCTTAAGGCACAGTGGATGTTTCAAGGATGGGAAGGGCCATATTCAGAGTGTGCTGGTTGTGGGAAGGACTAAATATTAGCTGGCATTCTTTGTGGGACTGGTCTAGTCAGTATAATTTAAAATAGCCCTTAGTTTGCCCTAAAGAATACTGAGGAAAATTTCCCCCCTGTACCAGCTGCAAGAGCCGGCAACAGAAAGGTAGCATAGAGCCCCTTTTCCTAATGCTCAGTGCAGCTGAAGATCTAACTTAGGCATGCAGGTGTATGGCTCTCCTATGATTTGGAGGGCAGGGACACAAAGGAAGAGTGTACTCTATGCAGCTGACCTCCCAGTTCCAGTTCCCATCTGCCAGAAGGTCCATTGAAGAAAAAAAAAAAGGGGGGAAACCCATCCTCTTAGAAAGGTCTCTTTTATTGACTGGATATCAACAAAGCGAAAGAACTCTACCTCAGCAGACCTCGCAGTGTTGATGGGCTGGCTACAAATATAACCACAGAGTGAGCTGTGGGCTTAATTTCCAGAACAGCACAATTAGACCCCCCCCCCGGGAAATAGAGAGTAGTGCCCTAGAAGCCTCCTTCCCCTAAAAGCTGACTTTTTTTATAGGCCCCTTTATTAGCAAATGACATGCAGCTGCTCCAAAGCTATGCTTCCTGGACTCCTCAGAGTTGAAAAGGGAATAATCCTGTGTCCTAGCACAACGATTGACATCTATTCCCATTGTGCCTTTCATTTTGGACATCTACACTATGCAAGCCATTTTATTTGAAATGAAATATTTTTGAACTAACCAGTGAGTGTGACATGTATCTTACAACAAATCTTGAAGGAAAACACTCACCAAGAGGTGCATTTCACAGACATTCAGAACTAACTTTTCTCAACTCCTGGTATTTATGAAACTTTTGAAATCACCTTTACAAAAATGCAAGTTACAGCCCTGACTATAAATTAATTATTCTTCACATGACGCATGAGAGTACAAAGGGTATGATTCTCTTCTCGCTTCCATCTATTTTACACCAGTGTAATTGATTTAAGTGGAGCTTCTCCTGATTTATCACAGCATGAAATCATAATCGGGCCCAAGTTGTACCAAAAAAAAGTGTCTTGGAGGGTAAAGAACATACAGGCTTCAACCTACATCTCAATGTCCTCCAGGACTGCCATATTCAAGGACACATTCTTTTCTAAATGTTTATACATCTGCCATTTTTCCTCTACAACTTTGATTTACCCTAGGGATCCTCCCCACTTTTTCTGCTTTCTCACTATGACAAGGAAAGAATGCAGACTCCTAAGAGATGGGCCCATTAAAGGCTTAATTTAATAAAATATGTTAATTGTATGAAAACCCCTATAGAGTTATATGTAACAGCTCAAGGGGAAAATAGGCAAGGAGAACCCAACTGCAGAATTTGCTTCTTCCAGTTGTGTCACTCTCAGAGAGAAAAGACTTGAATATTTTTACCTTATGGTGATACTTTTGGCCAAGTTTTCTCTGGAACTAGGAGGAACAGCAGAGATTGCAACTAACTGTTGGACTCCATTTTGAATGAGACAGGAGGCTACTATTTATATCTTTATATAGCACCATCTAATGTTAGAAATGCAGTATTTCAAGGAAGGCTACCCACTGAAACTGCATGGAGACATGGCGGTTGCTGAGAGGTTAGAAATAATGAGGCATAGAGCCAAGGTCTCCAGCCGTAGGCATTTGCTCTGTAGCCTAGAATTTGAGCTCAGTTCAGCAGCCTTGCTCCAGCTGTGAATCATCTTCACTAGGTGTCAGAGTAGCAGCCGTGTTAGTCTGTATCCGCAAAAAGAACAGGAGTACTTGTGGCACCTTAGAGACTAACAAATTTATTAGAGCATAAGCTTATATGCATCCGAAGAAGTGGGCTGTAGCCCACGAAAGCTTATGCTCTAATAAATTTGTTAGTCTCTAAGGTGCCACAAGTACTCCTGTTCTCTTCACTAGGTGCTGAGGGTGGAATTCATGGGGGGACTTATATGTATACCTGCCACTTTAGGCACTACTGTTATTTACAAAACCTCTTTTCAGCTCTGCCTAACCCTGTCGGTGCATATATTTCCACTGTTAAAGTGCCCAAGGTTCTCAGTTGTGGTGGCTGGGCATGCACAATGCTGCCTAAGTCCTGACAGTGCCCAGCAGCCAGACACCTAACTTATGTCTAGACCCCAGTGGAATTCACAAATAATAAGTTTCCCTGCATAGCTTACCTTCAAGGCCCAACGTGGTAGGTGTACTCAGAGCACATCTAAACTCACACAAACTGGCCAGGGGAGGAACTTGTACCCTCCTTCTAACATTTAACTCAGTGGTCAGAGCTCTAACCCAGAACATAGAAGATCTAGGTTCAATTCCCCACCCTGTCTGATGCAGAGCAGGGGAACTGAAACCTGGGTCTTCCATTAATGTGCCTTAACCACTGACCTAATAAGTCACTCTCTCACACTTTTTCTCTGGCCCATTACATATTTAATTATTTATACAGATTGGAACAGCTTCAACGGAAGAACCTGCTCCAATAATTCTCCATAGCTCTGTGGCTAAGGTACCGTCCTGGGGTATAAGAAACTGAAGTTCAACTTCCTGTACCCCAGCAAGGGAGGAAATCAAACTCAGGTCTTCTGCAAATGGACAAAGGTAAGAAGTCAGGATTTAGGTCTGCTTAGACTTCAGCTCACAGTTGCTAATCTTCTTGCCCTTAGAGGATTTTATGAATAGGTGACTATTTCACATGACTTGTTACGGGAACTTTGTAAAGGCAATTAATGTATTGCTACTCCTTCTTTGATCTGAGTCAAATTTCAGGGCCCTGGAGATGTAGATAGAAATTGGTGATAGTCAGGTATTTCTCTGATGCAGTTTTGTTTATTTACAAAGCATGTACAAAGCCCTGTGTCTCTGAAAGCAGAAGGAAACAAATAGCACAAAAGGCTTCTTTTGCTCACAGCACCAAGAACACTCTTTTCAGCCTTTACACCAACCCAAAAACCTCTCTCCAAGTTTATTCCAGAGTCAGACACCATGCAGTCAGCTGCTTCTTGAGGCTGTCCGTTATTACCCCTAGTTTTCTGTGTTCTCCCCTCTCTCTTTCTCACACACACACACACACACACACACACACACACTCATCCCTACCACAAAATATTCAGCAAAATCTCCTGGGTGTGTGTTCACCTATTCCCTTTCTCAGGACCGGCTTTAGGACCTGCAGGGCCCGATTCGAATACCTGGCGGCAGTCCGGGTCTTCAGCGGCACTTCGGCGGTGGGGGGTCCTTCACTCGGCTCCGGATCTTCAATAGCACTGAAGGACACACACACACACCCCCGCCGAAATGCCGCCGAAGACCCGGAGCGGACTGCCGCCAGATGAGTAAAAAAAATTTAAAAATTTAAAAGGTGCCTAAGGTGCGGGGCCCTCTTAGGTGTGGACGCGGGGCCCGATTCCGGGGAATCGGCCTAAAGCCGGCCCTGCACTTTCTCTTAGGTGGGGACCTATCCGTACAGTTATGTTGACTGAAGAGTGAGTTCATACCTCTCAATGAGGTCTTAACTCAACCCATAACAAGGTTTCACTCAGCTCATAACAGCATTGTAATGGACCAGCTGGTGGCTCATTACTCTGGGAACCTTTCCAGCACTCTGGCTGAGCTAGAGGGAAAGGATTTACCCAGAATTGTCCATTTCAACATGCTCCAGAACAGAGCTCCATAATCTCGAGAGTGCAGGAGAGCAAGAAATATCCTGACATCAGAGGGGACCTGGCTCTAGAGTCAAGTTGGAGCTATGCAAGAGCAGGCGCATCAGGTCAGAGGCAGCAGCAGCCCAGAATCTGGCTATGGAGGGAAGGCTAGGTAGCAAGCAGTTTGAAAGTTAGGACTGGAAGGCTGAGAGCTGGCAAAGATAAACCCTGCTGCTGGCAGGGGGACAGCAGTAGCCACAGCAGGAGAGAACAGATCTACAGTCATGAAGATAGTGTGGAGCAGCTTCAATGAGACATGGTTTTTCCTTATACCCCTACCTCTAGGGGCTGCATTAGGAAGTTTTGTTTTGATCACCCTGCTCATTATGATTTTAAGTATTGTTCCTAAAGTATTTACACTATTTAGTTTCTGGCAGCCGCAGTAAAGGAATTCTCTGTTAGTTGTTGCTTTTGAGTATTTATGGGAACCTACTGAGGCCTATTGTCTGTAGAGCCTAATGCTTGGAGCACATACAGTGCTCTTCTCCAAGCTTGTGGTATGCAGAACACTACCAGACATCAGAGTACTGGAACACTCACAACACCACCTTGCACTGGGGTCAGAGACAGAATGTTTATGGGAATGTAAAATCCCTAGTATTTTATACTTTACAAAAATAGCTGTTGTCTGCACTTACTGTGTTCACTGTTTCCATGAGTCCACAACATATATCTCCTGCTCTTTGCCCATAATGTGACAATCACTAGAGCCCTTTCACCCTCTCCATCATCCTCAAAGCCTCATGTCACCATCTTCATCCTTCCAGTAGAACAGCATTGCAGGTTCCTTTGGAACCTATCAGCGCTACATCTTCATTAGCCATAGAGGATTACTAAAGAGTGGCAGTGAAGTATTCCTTTCCCTTAGGAGCTGAGTGCACTTGGCTCCAGTGTGGTCAAAGCTGCTACCTGCCCTCCAAACTAGACACCAAATCCAGGAACTATACTCCAGACATAAGCACAGCCGAGACATGAGCTGACCCATAAATCAACCATTTTAATTTGATTCAGGTTGAAATGTGACCTACAGATTTTCAGCCTGGATAGCAAAATTCTTTCCGTAAGAAAAAGGGATGAAATCAGTTCAACCATTTTTTCTCAGTTCAGTTACACTGAATGGTCTGTTACAAACCCTCCATTAAAATGTATATGGTTAAAAACGTTCAGCCAATTGAGCAATCAGATTAGCAGAACATTCTTAAGTGCTTTATAATGACAATGAAGATCTCACTTAAACCTACAAAAGAAAGGTAAGTAAGGCAATTCAAATTCAGTTGGCTCATCCTTAGTGCAACTCAGCATATAAAATATACTGTAAAATATCACATATATGAATATATTAAACACACAAAATGTTAAAAGAACACTAAGGTTGCAAAGTCACTCAGAAGGTAGGGAATGCTACTATTATGATTTCCTGTACAACCTTAATTTGTCCCCCTTTTACATATGTTTATCATATAGTCTTTAATTACATGATCACATACTATTTTTTGCACAGGATCTCTGCCTTCTTCAGTGCACAGGATGGGCCTGCTTTGGGGATGGAGCAGGGTTGTGTAGTGAAGGAGGCTGTTGCCTGTAGAAACTAATCAGCCCTAATACCTGCCTCTCTCATTTTCCTAGAGGGGGTCTTGCCAAAAGGGTGTGCCCTGCTACCCCTCACCCTTGGCCTGGCAGACCTTATCATTGGGCCTCTGCCCTACGAGCCTCCCTAGACCACTCCCATGCACCATCTGAACCAGCTGCGAGACATGTAGCTGGTCTCTCTCCAAACTGCACCCAGGAAACAGCTGTATATGCTCATGCTCCCCACCCTTCATTTCTTCACCCTCATGTCCTGTCCTGACACCAAGTGGCAGGACTTCTTACACCCAAAGAGGGTGAGGGACCCCAGTGGGCCAGTCCGTATTTCATCCTGGTCCCACAGCCCACTGGGAGATTAGTTGGCAGCTCCTTCGCAGAGCCATGAGCACATGTACCTGGCACGGTTCACAATCTCCCCCGACACCTGCTCTTTCTGTGAAGAGAGGGAGATCCTGGTGCACATTTACATGAAGTGGCCAGGTTTCAGCCCCTCTTTTGGTGCCTCCAGAACCTCCTCCTTAAGTTCTGGCTGCACTTTTCCCCGCACCTCCTGATTTATGCACACCCTGTGGCCCCACCAAGTCGTGCAACCTCCTCGTCAACTTCCTCCAGGTGCTGAACAAGGTGGCTGACCAGCATACTAGGAGGGGGAAGTTAGTGTGTGTGTGTGGGAGGGTGCTCTGCGATTGTAGGGCCTATTTCCACTCTTCCCTCAAGTCACGTCTCATGGATATGATAGAGGTCTATAAAATCATGACTGATGTGAAGAAAGTAAATAAAGAAGTGTTATCTACTCCTTCTCATAACACAAGAACTAGGGGCCACCAAATGAAGTTAATAGGCAGCAGGTTTAAAACAAACAAAAGGAAGTATTTCTTCACACAAGGCACAGTTAACCTGTGGAACTCTTTGCCAGAAGATGTTGTGAAGGGCAAGATTATAACAGGGTTCAAAAAAGAATTAGATTGTAACAGGGTTCATGACCTGCCCCTCTTCCTGGGGTCTGCTAGCCCTCTGCAATAAGGCTCAGAGCGGCCTCAGGGTTGTGCAACACCTATGTATTTACTTATTGTTGTCCCACCACCAGTGTCCATCTATAAATAAGCTTTACAAATTTGGTTACCTCCCTTACAGGCAGTCAGCCTTCAGCTAGGAGGCCTTCAGCCCCCTCCCTGACTGACTTCTCCCTTGCTGCCCCTTTCCTTCTGGCTCCCCCCCGCCTTTTTAACCCTTGGCTTGTGAGGCCAGTAGGTGTTGCCAATCCTAAGGCCAGCATCAGGCCTTTTCCATGAGCCCAATTTGCTTCCCTTGATTGGAGCTGACTGGGCGGGGGCTAATTAGGTGCTTCTGCACCAGCACCCTGCTACATAGATAAGTTCATGGAGGATAGGTCCATCAATGGCTATTAGCTAGGATGGGCAGGGATGGTGTTCCTAGCCTCTGTTTGCCAGAATCTGGGAATGGGCAACAGGGGATGGATCACTTGATGATTACCTGTTCTGTTCATTCCCTCTGGGGCACCTGGCATTGGCCATTGTCAGAAGACAGGATACTGGGCTAGACGGACCTTTGGTCTGACCCAGTATGGCCATTCTTATGTTCTCTGGGCAGAGTTCCTCTGGGCTGTGTCCACTGGCTCCCTAGACACCTTCAAAAAGCAGTGGGTGCTGTCTGGGGTTCTCTGCTTGGTGTCCCCCTCTGGATCCCTGATTTTGAACCTGTGACACCCCCTTCCATCCCTGTTGTCCCTGCAATTATTTGATGCCTCGGTCTGGTGGCTCCTCTCCATAGGTTGGGGGGAGGAGCCTTTAAATGTAGCCAGGCCCACACTTGCCCATCCCCAGTGCTTCAGTAGGTGCCTTTACCATCAGACCATTGTTTAATTGCCCTGTCTCCTTGGCTACATGCCTTCCGATTTCTGCAGCAAATGAGGGTCCTTATTCCAGTGTCCTCCCACCCGCCCAGCTCCTCATCCAATCTCAGTCTTCACACACACTGGCTTCCACACTCTCAGTATTTCAGCCCCCAACTCCTTGTCCCAATCTACTCCCTCCTTCCTTCCACCACTCTCCTCCAGATCCAGCTTTTGTCTTCTTGCCTGTCTGCATTCCAGTCAGACTGTTCTTCCGCCATACTGCCTCGGTGCTAGCACGTGGAGCACTGAGGTCTGGTGCCACAGAATCCCTTGACAGTTGAGAAAAGCAATTGAAGGGAAAATCCTGCTCAACTTCTGCATCCCTGGTTTGGACCATGCTCTGTGCAGATGGATTTTTTGATAAATTAGCAGCCAAACTGAAAGAAGTCTCCAATGAATATTTGCAAACTGAGATTTTTCAAAAGTTTATAATTTAGCCAGATTTTAACAGGGTTGACAAAAGGCACATCTCTGGCATCTTGGTAACCCCCGCCCCTGACAAATTTCAAGCCCTCCAAAGCCTGGAGGCACTAGAGTTTCTCAGTGAAATGATTGTAAGAAGCTGTTTGTTTTTTAAACATGGTCAAAACAACATATCTTTCCCCAAACTTGTTCTCAGAAACATCTGAACTATTTTTAGTTGAAACTTTTAAAATCAATCAGTCTGAGCCAGACACCCACCATGGACATTTTTTGCCCAAATGGTTAAAGTAAGGCAGAGTTCTCAGCAATTGAAAATGGTATCTTATAATTGGAAGAGTTGAGTAACCTTAACTATACTTGACACTATGAGTTCCACCTATAATATACACACCTGGCACACATGAGGGGTGCAATACTAATATAATAATTCTATGCAAAATGTCCAGGCTTAGTTAGTGATCTACCCTTGCACATGTGCTTAGGAGCATCCACCATTCTTGTGCAGAACTATGCTTGTGTAGAACAAACACTCACAAGGAGTCTCCTTGGTCCCGGCTCCCTCTGGGCATCAAATCACTCAATGAGGAGTGAGATGGAGGAAGATTCTTTAGCTACAGTGCGGTGGAAAGGCCGGATATAGTGTGAATTTGTATCGTCCTAGCCTCTAGGTTTTTCCCCAGAGTGGTGCAACTCTACAATGCCCCATATGCAAGGCTCTGTGCAAATTGCAAACTATAGTTTCTCCTATTTCTCTCTACATTTTGCAGAGAAATTTTATAAATGGGGAGATTTTCAGGGCTATACTCTTGCAATTCTGTAGTGAGTCATGTGTTGTTTGGTGTATTTCCTAAAGCCCCAAGCTCCTAAATTGATGAGATTGCATGAGAATCTCAGGTTTAAAAAAAAAAAAAGTAGCCCACGTTCCACGTTTGCAGAGAAAAACTTGAAAATGTGGCAAGTGCAACCTAAAGTGAGGAAAGTCTCAGAAACCAGAAAGCAAACACCCCCTACCCCCCAAAAATCATTACTTTTATAAAATCTCATGATTTTTAAGCCAGTCACGTGGTATTATGTGGCATGACACCTGATTTTTTTTAATGTTTATCATTGTCAGTACTGCATTGGAAATTGGAGGTGGGTGCCTAGTTCCCCTGGTCTCTCACAGAGAATCAAATCCTCAAAGGTATGTAGATGCCTAACTCCCACTGAAATCGGTCTTATTCTAATTGTGCAAGGTGCATATGTAGATTTTTTTTTAAATCAATATTAACTCTTTTTACAGTTTATCATGTTATGTGCTAACATTGTGTGATAACCTAGGGACAGACTGCACTGAGGATGAAGTGAAAAATTTCTGCCAACACTTCTGCATGTGAGTAACTTTACTTATGGGATTAATTCCATTGACATCATTGAGACTGCTCACGGGAGTAAGTGTTGGCAGGATCAGATCAATAGTTCTTAATTGTCATCCAACTGGGATTAAAAATCAACCTATTAATGTTATTTCACCATAATTCTTTGTATTGACAGAGAAAATAATGGCTCACAGCCAAGCGAGATAAAAGACTGCCATTGTTAGCATCTCTACAGAACGGAGCTTGATGGAGAAACTGGGGAATTGCCTTGGCAATACAAAGCATTGGAAGTTCTTTACTTTTGTGTTTTTGTACAGACCTACTTGATAACATATATAAAAAGTCATGTTCATAGGCATCAGGGCCGGCTCCAGGGTTTTGGCTGCCGCAAGCAGCCAAAATAAAAAAATAAATAAAAAAGCCGCGATCGCGATCTGCGGCGGCAATTCGGCGGAAGGTCCTTCGCTCCGAGCGGGAGTGAGGGACCGTCTGCCGAATTGCTGCCGAATAGCTGGACGTGCCGCCCCTCTCCGAAGCGGCCGCCCCAAGCATCTGCTTGCCAGGCTGGTGCCTGGAGTCGGCCCTGATAGGCATAGAATCCTTGAATTCTATGCCTTTCTAGTGTGTTTAGTCACAACACTTATCTTGATGGGGTGGGGAAATTTGGTTTGGAAAATATGGCCACGTAAAGATAAAATATAAATAATAAAAGTTCTCACTTACATGCTCTACCAGTATTAACTATGCAGTAATGGTAGCAATTATTTAATGGCCTTAAGGCTCAATCCATCCCCCATTAAAGTCAATGGAAACAATTCCTTTGACTTCAATGGGAGCCTGTCAGGTGCTCAACAACTGAAGACAGATGAGTTCATGAGTCATTGATTGAGCTGAGTGACCACTTCTATAATAATTTATTGGTATTTTTGAATGAATTTACTTGGCTGTGTTCTTACCCTACTATTTTCACTTTTGTCAAAATTTGTGGTATTGAACTTTAGGGGATTGTGACGGGTTGGATTACAGAAATCCCCTTGGGAACCGCCCCCTGATGTGCTGGGACAACCTCTAAGCCCATTTTTCCTGGCAGCTTGGGACTTCAGAGCCCTGCCTGGTTGTGCCAGACACGCTAGCCTGCTACAAACACAGACCCAGGTCTGAACCACATCCTCTAAAAGCTGCAGGCTTAACTGAAAACAGCTTAAGAAGTGCTCCTGTCTCCAGCACTCAGATACCCAACTCCCAACAGGGTCCAAACCCCAAATAAATCCATTTTACCCTGTATAAAGCTTTATATGGGGTAAACTCAAATTGTTCGCCCTCTATAGCACTGATAAAGAGATATGCACAGCTGTTTGCTCCACCCCCAGGTATTAATACATACTCTGGGTTAATTAATAAGTAAAAAGTGATTTTATTAAATACAAAAAGTAGGATTTAAATGGTTCCAAGTAATAACAGACAGAACAAAGTGAATTACCAAGCAAAATAAAATAAAACATGCAAGTCTATGCCTAATACAGTAAGAAACTAAATGCAGGTAAATCTCACCCTCAGATGTTCCAATAAGCCTCTTTTACAGACTAGACTTCCTCCTAATCTGGGTCCAGCAATCACTTACACCCCTGTAGTTACTCTCCTTTGTTCCAGTTTCCTTCAGGCATCTCCTTTTGTGCCAGCTGAAGACAAAATGGAGGGGTTTCCAGGGGCTTAAATAGATTTTCCTTTGTGCATGGAAACCCCTTCCCCTCTCCTATGCAGAATCCAGTTCCAAGATGGAGTTTTGGAGTCACATGGGCAAGTCACATGTCCATGCATGACTCAGTTCCTTACAGGCCACGCCACATTCCCAGGAAAGCTCAGATGTGGATTGGCATCTCTCAAAGTTCATTGTTAGCTTAAGTGTTTCTTGATTGGGCACTTACTGAGTCTTTTCTCAAGAAGCTGACCAACTGCGTCACTGCGGCTACTTAAAATCAAACAAGTACATAACCAATATTCATAACTTCAAATACAAAAATGATACATGCATACATCTAGGATGAATATATCCAGTAGATCATAACCTTTGCAGAGATATGTTACATAGCATATCTAGCATAAAACATATTTCAGTTATGTCATATTTACACTCATAAGCATATTTCTATAAAGCATTATGGGGTGCAACGTCACAGGGACCTCATCCAAAGCCCATTGAAATCAGTCAGCAGAAGTCATTCATGAAATAAACAAGTGCACATGGAAAGAGAAAGCTAAGTTTTCATGCTCAAATACTCACAGAAAGCACATTTAAAATATCCATTCCAGGAGGATTTCTACCAGAATACTGATTGGAAGACTTACATTCCTCTGATCAGGGAATACAAACAATACCATGTGAAATATATATGAACAGAAAACAGCCACTCTCGACAATAACATATCCTGGAGCTGTGGCCACCCTTCCAAGAGCAAGAGGGGAAAACAAAACAAACAAGCAAGGAGTCATAGGCTATTCCTTCTCCCACTGGATTATGTGACTCCAGAATCTGATGTTGTAGGGAAATGCACCACACATCCTGTATACTGCATCCAGAAGGAGGGGGAGAAGGGAGGAGACCAGTGATAGCTAAACCAACCATTAGTAGGATTATCCGACAGGTGTTTGTTCTTACCCAGCTGGGTGTTATTTAGTCTTGACTCAGTGAGCTTGAAATGCTTTAGATACACCTCAGGGAGTCAAGCTTCCTGCTGTTCAAATGACAGTGACTCAGTAAATGGGTTCCTTATATATGTGCCACCATACGCTGCTTCTGCCTGCATGATTACACCTTAACCCTGACAAAAACCAGACAAGTTCCCATTAGGCAGAGAAAGATTGCCTGCAGTTCATATGCCTGACTGCCTATATAACTATGCAGGCTCCATCATGAAAATATGACCTGTATCAGTCCCTTTTATTACAGACATGTTAGGCACAAAATGCCCTTTTATGTTGCTTTGCAGTTAATGGAAAAGATGAACAATCCAAATACTTAAAAACACTTGAAGCTAATTGGGTTACCCCATCCAGCTAATACCCAAAAAATTTTAAGCTGAAAATAACTATTGAATGTTATCTCAGAAGCATTCGGTGCCACAGCATGATGAGGAGCAGAAGAAAATCACAGAAATCGTGTTTATATAGTAATTTATTTTAAGAGATGCGCTGAAGCTTTGAGGGGAGGCTGAATTTCCCCATGTTTGAAGATGTTCACATTCAGTGTTCTTGTTCAGTATGCATAGCGGTAGGCCCAAACGATGAAATATGGATCCAGATCCATCCTTTCTCAAAGTTCTGGTGGGCTTGAAAACAGTATGCTGGCTTGAATCCATCTCTAATTAATCAATTATCCCATTGTAAAGTACTTGTCACACATTTCAAAGTGATGTTGTAAGAGAAATGGTGCCATTAATACTAGAGGTGTCACCATACAGAACATATGCAGTTTAAGTCCCAAAATGCTCCCCTTCACTTCTATGAGAGCGTGTGGGGAGCACAGGCCTGTGATCTAGGTTGTAGGGTTTCTGTGGGATAGAGGCTCCATGGATCCTGCAGGGGTGGGCCAAGCTGAGAAGAGGAGAGAGCTAGAAGCTCAACCACATGCTACATCACATCATTTCCCTTCATACACATTCCAAGCCATGGGCAGCACAGGCCAAAGCTGACAGAGTCAGCATTAACTTGAATAGGCTCTCCCCCCTTGCTTGCTGTGGGAAATAATAATAATGCTGATGTTGCTAACAGGGTAGAAACTATGAGACAAGTGATATATAGTGCAGGTTTGACTGTAAGTGTAGCCTAAAAGAAGTATATAGAGGTAGCATTACTGGGCTTGATTTTGAAAAGCTTAGTTGTTCAAGCTGTCCTATTGACTCCAATGATTCTATTTGCACAAGGATTATGCACATGGGTAAAAGTTTTTGGGACTGGGCTCACAATGTGGAGTTGTATCACTTCTAAAAGTAGCGTCATTTTTGTTTTATTTCTGATATAATAGACACTATGAAGTTGCATTAGCACCACAAATGATCATGTAACAAGAAAATGTTCTACAAATACATTAGAAGCAAGGGGAAGACCAAGTACAGGATAGTTGTGTTATTCAAGGGGGGGGGGGGGGAGGAGAACAATAACAGAACATGTGGAAATGGCAGAAGTACTAAATGACTTTTTTCTTTAATTTTTCACCAAAAAGTTTAGTAGTGATTGAGCATCTAACATAGTGACCTCCAGTGAAAATGAGGTAGGATCTGATACTAAAATAGGAAAAGAACACATTAAAAATTATTTAGACAAGTAAGATGTCTTCAAGTCGCCATGGCCTGATGAAATACATCCTAGAATGCTCAAGGAGCTGACTGAGGAGCTATCTGAGCCATTAGCGATTATCTTTGAAAAGTCATGGAATATGGGAGTGTCAAGGCTGATTCCCCACTCTGGCACTTCAAGTGAAGAAGGTGGGGGCCCGCAAGGATTTTAAAAATTAATACTTGCCACTCCAGGCTTGTATTAAGCCCCCAAGGTTACAGCTTTTTTCTGACCTTGGCTTGATAAACACTGCCACCACCCAAGTGAAAAACGGCCTCTTGCAAATCCTGGAAAAACTCACTTGGGAAGTTTCCCCTGAGGCCCCTTGGCTTTTCCACCCCTCCCTCAGGGAAGCCGAGAAAGAAAACAAACAAAAGGGAAACCCAGCTGTTGCCATCAGCTAATTGAAAAACATATGCACAGACCTTTTAAGACACAAAACCAATCAGGTTCTTAAAAAACATACATTTTATTAAAAACAAAAAGAAAGAAAATACACGTGGAACTTAAGCTTTTGCTAGATTTTAAAAGAGCAATTCCAAAAATTAAGCACACAAAATAGCTTTCTTGGGGGGTTCAGCTTAAAGGTTACAAGCAAATAAAAGCATCTGGGGTTAGCACAGAGGAGTCCACAAGCCTTACAGAAAATAAAAGAAATAAACCTAATCATGTCTATCTAAACATTCCCTGTCCCAGTGAATCCTTCTAGGTATGGACGATGAATTTTCACACCTGGTCCAAACTTTACACAATATTCCAGCTGCCCCCGTCTCTTCAGTCCAGAGAGAACAACAGAGAGACAAAGCGAAAGCTTTTTTCCCCATTTTTTAAAAGTTCTAGCCTTCCCATGGACTCTTTTGGTCAGGTGCCCTTTTCTTTACCTGGGGGACTTTTTAACCCTTAATAGGTAAAGCAAGCAACCACCAAGAGGGACTTTATAGCTGACTGGCTGGGTGGGTACAAAAAAGGGGTCCCCCCCCCCCCCCCCCACTTCATTTATTACAGGGAGAGATTCCAGAGGACTGGAAAAGGCCAATCTATAAAAAGGAGAATAAACAAAATCTGGAGAATTATGGACCAGTCAGCTTAACTTCAGTACCCGGAAAGATAATGAAGCAAATAATTAAGCAATGAGTTTGCAAACACCTAGAATATAATAAGGTGATAAGTAATAGTAAGCATAGATTTGTCAAGAACAAATCATGTCAAACCAACTAATACCTTTCTTTCACAGTGTAACAAGCCTTGTGGATGGTGGGGAAGTGGTAGACGTGATATATCTTGACTTTAGTAAGGCTTTTGATACTATCTCACATGACCTTCTCATAAACAAACTAAGGAAATACAGCCTAGACAGAGCTACTATGAAGTGGGTGCATAACTGGTTGAAAAACTGTTCCCAGACACTGGTTATCTGTGGTTCACAGTCAAGCTAGAAGGGCATATTGAGTGGGATCCGCAAGGATCAGTTCTGGGTCTGGTTCTGTTCAATATCTTCATCAATGGTTTAGATAATGACAGAGAGTACACTTATAAAGTTTGTGGACAATACCAAGCTGGGAGGGGTTGCAAGTGCTTTGGAGGATGGGATTAAAATTCAAAATGATCTGGACAAACTGGAGAAATGGTCTGAAGTAAATAAGATGGAATTCAATAAGAACAAATGGAAAGTACTCCACTTAGGAAGGAACAATCAATTGCACACATACAAAATGGCAAACGACTGCCTAGGAAGGAGTACTGTGGAAAGGGCTCTGGGGGTAATAGTGGATCACAAGCTAAATGAGTCAACAGTATAACACTGTTGCAAACAAAAGCAAACATCATTCTGCGATGTATTAGCAGGAGTGTTGTAAGCAAGACACGAGAAGTCATTCTTCCACACTACTCTGTGCTGAAACGGCCTCAGCTGGAGTATTGAAGCCAGTTCTGGGTGACACATTTCAGGAAAGACATGAACAAATTGGAGAAAGTCCAGAGAAGAGCAACAAGAATGATTAAGGGTCTACAAAACATGACCTATGAGGGAAGACTGAAAAAATTAGGTTTGTTTAGTCTGGAGAAGAGAAGATTGAGAGAGGACATAAGTTTTCAAGTACATAAAAAGTTGTCTGAAGACCAAGACCATAACAGGATTCAAAAAAGAACTAGATAAATTCATGGAGGATAGGTCCATCAATGACTATTAGCCAGGATGGACAGGGATGGTGTCCCTAGCCTCTGTTTGTCAGAAGCTGTGAATGAGCGACAGGAGATGGATCACTTGATGATTACCTGTTCTGTTCATTCCCCCTGGGGCACCTGGCACTGGCCACTGTCAGAAGACAGAATACTGGATGGACCTTTGGTCTGACCCAGTAGGGCCATTCTTATGTTCTTATGGTTACTCTGATGGCCAGCAACATCCTGGAGGTGTGAGCTGCCTTTCGACACTGTGTAAACAGGAAGGGACAAGCTGTTTCTGCCACATGGTGGGGGCGAGGGGGAGAGAAGAGATGAGCTCTGCAAAGACACTGCCCAGGTCATCCCTTCCCCTCCTTCTCCTCCCCTGTGGCTGGAAGCAGCTCCCGTTCTTTCCCTCCCACACAGTGCCGAAAAGCTGCTGCTGGCCATGTTCTGGTGTGAACCCTGGCAGAAATCTGGGGTGGGGGGAGCATGTGACCCTGCGTGCCCCCCTAGGGTTGCCAACTGTTTCATCGCACAAATCCAAACACCATTGTCCCACCCCTTTCCCAAGGCCATACCCTTGCCCCACACCTTCGCTGAAGCCCCCCCCCATTACTCGCTATGCCCCACCCTCACTCACTTTCACCGGCCTGGGGCAGGGGGTTAGGGTGCGGGAGGGGGTGCAGGCTCTGGGACGGAGTTTGGGTGTGGGGTGCGGGCTCTGGGCTGGGGCAAGAGGTTGGAGTGCAGGAGAGGCGGGGGGGGCAGCTCCCAAAAATGACCAGCACATCCCTCTAGCAGTGGCTCCTAGGCAGGGGGCCAGGGGTCTCCGCTCACTGCCCCTGCCCGCAGGCACCGACCCCACAGCTCCTAGGCCAGTGGGAGCTGCAGAGTCGGCACACATCGCTGAAGCCCCTAGGGGGAGGACAGAGGGGTCTCCGTGTGCTGCCCCTGCCTGCAGGCTCCTCTCCCGCAGCTCCCATTGGCCACAGTTCCCAGCCAATGGGAGCTGTGGAGTCGGCACCTGAGGCGGGGGCAGCGCACAAAGACCCCCTGCCCCCTCCCAGGGGCCACAGGTACGTGCCGGCCACTTCTGGGAGTGGCACGGGCCCAGTGTAGGCAGGGAGCCTGCCTTAGCCCTGCTGTGCTGACCGACTTTTAGCACCTAACATCTCCTGGTTTGGCATCAGTAGCCTCCGGGAGATAGGGTCTGATTCCAGGAGATTCCCAGTGAAACTGGGAGGGTTGGCAACTACGCAATATTTCTTTTTAACAGGGGTTCAGTCATCTTGATGATAATTTGAATGTTTGTACTGCACAGTCCTGATTGATTGCTGTTGAACTCACTTGAATACAAGTAATTTTGCTAGGTATCCCATATTCAGCATAAGGAAATATGCTCACCCTACCCAGTACGATTTAAGACCTGACAATCGCTACAAGTAAATAACATATAGAGAAAACAAAGTACAAACTATTCAGCAAAGCCAACAATTTTTAATTGTAGACCACTATCTATAAACTGCAGAGGGGCAAATAACTATTTGAGAAACAACCATTCTGATGTGATTGAAAGAAATTCCGGGTCCAATTCCTCTCTCATTTGTACCAGTGTAAATTAGGAGTATCCTGAAATTAATGGAGTTATACTGGTGTGATGACGAGACAATCAGGCTATCTTTGCCCAAAATTATCTCTGCTATACAGGTCATGATATGGTGCAATAGGAACCTAGATATGCACTCTTACAAAACTTGTACAAAAATCCAATAACAGCCAGTTCAATGTAGCTTGTGTCTTAATTTCCAAATACCAATTGATCTATATCTCCAAATTATGTTAGTCTGTAGGTAAAGTATTATTACAACCTTGGATTGCCTAACATAGTCCAATTGATTAGGAGAGAGCAATGTGATCTATAAAAGTTTTGCACTATTGACCTCCTAGCTGGTCAATTGTTTTTATGTCAAAAATTATTGGCTGGCTAGCCACTGACTGAGATAGAGTAGTGTGGTCTTTGACATAAAATACAGAAGCCTCAGCAACAGAAAATACTGATGCTGCAAGCATGTTTACATAAAAGACATTTGAAACATCACATAATCTTCCTTTTCCCCCTCCTTTGCATCTTAAGTTTTTAAGATATACTAGAAACCCAAAATTATGAACAATGTTCAGCAGAACTGGTGCAAAAATATTCACGATCATGGGCATAAGGAGTGATGTCCCAATATACTTTGAGTGACTTCATCATTATACACTGAATGACAGTAAGACAAAACTATTGAAAGTCAGAATACTTTCATGTAGGGTTATCTAGGAACCAGGACGGGTGTTGCTAATTCCAGTTTTGTTCCACATGGGTTAGAAATGCTAGTTTAGTAAAACCCAAGTGCAGACTGAATGGCAGCTGCCACTGGTGATTCAAGCATTGTATCACTGAACCCTGCAGGGTGTCAGCAATGGCAGCTTTCTTGAAATTGATCTCAGAAATGTTTCTTTTGGTCAATAATCTTCAAAGGGCAGGGGTGCAATAAAGGAATTTCCTTTAGCCTTTCATTTTCAGGAAGGAAGAAAAGGCATTTCTCCCATTGAGTGGTCATGGATTCCATTAGGGAACACAAAAATACTCTGCCTGGTAGGGCCAGGGGAACCCACAAGATTCTATCAGTGTTATAAATTGGCTACGCTTTTGCAATATTTAACAGTCCTTTTTGGTAACTACAGTTTCCAAAAGCTGCAATTGCTTCTCTGAAGGAAAGGGAGGACTAACTCCATGGAAAATTCTAGTGGTGCAGTATAGAATAGACTGGCATCTGTAGGGGCACAGACAAAGGGGGCAAGAACAATGAATCCTGCAGAGTAGATAATATATTAGTTGTATAAATAGCCTCAGACTGATTATTCTCTCAACTACACCAGTTGCATACTAGCATAAATGGTGTCTTCAGTGAGTAACGAGATTTACACCAGTGAAAAAAAGAATCAGGTTCAGTGTGTTTAAAAATGAACACAAAAATTGACAATGAAACAAATTTCTTCTGTCCCCAAGATAATCCTCAACTCAAACTCATATTGAATATTACCTTTTATGCCTCATGCTTAAAATTAGGCATATACAGTCTTCGGATTAGGTACCTTGTCTTTCTATATGTTCCTCTAAAGAGCCCAGCACTCTTTTGAGCAATGTAAAGACACATCAATAGGATCTATGTATACATAGAAGTAATCTACTTTCCAGCATGGTGGTAATGGTGCTTTTAAATTGCAGGCAGAGAAATTAAAATTTGTGCTGATGTCTTGGATCTCAAATAGCAGTTATTTTTCCTCATAGGCCACAATTTGATCTGCTTATTATCCACTGAAATGCAGGTGTTGCAGAGAGAGACGCAAAAGGGCGTAGAAACAAGTGCAATAGGTTCTGGCATAGAATGTATCATTTTTGTTGCTGTTATTATCTTGGATCATCTCCAAGCAGGAAACCTAAGAAAATCTAATACCCCTCAGCAATGGGTGTCTAATAAATAGGCATGCAGTTCAGTTACTTGACAATGGTGATCAGAAGAAACAGAGCTATTATTCTTTGTTCTTTAGTCAATATAGCCTCTTATTCCCACCCAACAGACAACCCAATTGATAGGAATACTAATTACTATAATTAATAATTTAAAATATCCATATCCCCTTCCATCTGAGGATCTCAAAGCACTTGATGACATTCGAGAATTAAGTCTTACAATATTTTTATGAGGGAAACCATGTAGATTTATTTTAGAACATTTTGGGAGGGAAGCATATCAAACACTTGTTAGGTATTAAAAAAATGTTGTTTAATATGTTCAATTAGGTATTTTAATAATGTATTTTTGAAGTAATGTTAAGTAAATCATTGGCTTCAATAGAATTTAATATGGAGTATATGAACTATGACCCTTGGACTCCATCTTTGTAAGCAAACTTGTTTACAACTTAGACACTGGAGTCCTCTGGCTCAAACCAGACTGAACCAGCTTTTCCCGCCTTAGAGATTATATAAAATCTTGCTCAGAGCCTGCACAGGGCTGTCCATTCCAGCGGCAGCGCGTGCACGGTCGGGTCTTCCTAACGCTCCAGAGCTAGAGAGTAGAGTACCATCTATCCCGCAGTGAGGTTGAGGAAGGAGAGGCCTGTCATCACTATCCCCGCCACAGTGAACTGAATCCATCTTACCTGTGAAGGGTCCTGCTTTCCTGGTGTCCATCATCCCAGAGGGTCTCCCCGCCTGCGACGAAGTCCAACAGTCATCGGGACTCCCCAGTAGTCCTCCTGGAAGGCTCTAAATCAGCTGGACAGTAGAAGGCCCTGGGCTTCGCATCTGTATGCTGTGTCCACTGCGCCTAAATCGTAGGAATCTGTATTAGGGTTTCTTTATTGTCTTCTGAATACCAAGGGAGGTTTTGTGGGTCTGAGCTTCAAGTTCATAAAGCCAGTCACTGAATCACTATATGTTTATGTTTCTTCCCCCCCCCATTTTTCCTAGTTTTCTGTACCTTTACCCTTAATACACTTACCTTTGTTTGCACCATAGTACCTAGTCTTTTCTTCATTTTTATTATATCACACAGGGAGGGAGGGACACCCTTATTGTAAGCTAAATCCACCGGTGACAGATACGGAAGGGAGTCGAGTCTGTTCTTCTGGGAAAGGGGGCTTTCCTTTTATCTCCCCCTACCATTTCTAAAGATTTCCTTTCTGAAGTGTTGCTTTATTCCCTTTGAGGCAACACACTATACAACTAAAACGATCCTCATCTTGATTGAATGTCCATTTGCATTCATCAAAATGTTATTTCATTTTAAAAATGTCCTCCCTTGCGGAAATCATCATCATCTTGTCAGGGAACTTTCACTTCCACAAGACATCGATGTCTGGTCATATGAGAGTTCCTCTATCATATAGGGGCTCTCAATTAATATAAAGGATGTAGCCTGTACCTATGGACAGCTGTCTCCCCCTGAAGTGGGGCAAGGAGGAAGAGTGTTGCAGTCATGCTGGAGGCAGGGCAGTATGCAGCATTACCTGTGCTACACCAATTCATAAATGGCACATAATCCCAGAGAGACCAAAGCTAAATAGTGTAAATCAGAGAAGCCCCATAGTTATTATAATTTACACCAGTGGGCCAAGGTAAATGTGCCATGAGAATCAAGGAGCTTTTGCTTCCTCACAGCATCCCATCTCTCCTACACGAAGAACATGTTAGCAAAGGAGAGAAACTAGCTTAAAATGTTTCGTGGTAGGGCACCTGTTGGCAACTATAGTCAATTGAAGTAGATTTCACAAAAAATCATCTAGTATTTCAGGTGAGAACATTTTCTCCCCTGTGTGACATTTCTTTAACCCCACTGAAGTAATATTTTCAGCCTATGAAGCATGGGTGTAACAAAGATCAGAATGTGGCTCTATTATTAAAGAGAAACAATGCATTGTTCTTCCAGAGATCAAAGTAGAAATTAGTCATAAAATGTTAAAAATTAGGATTCAATAGCTCCTGGAATAAGTGTCATGTATACTGGTTAGCTGAATTCACAGTCCTATACCTATGCCATACATTAAAAAATGCCCCCCTAATAGGGACAGCCATGCCTTGGATAATACGTTATATTGTAAAATCTAAAGGATTCAAGAAAGGAACTTTGATTTCAGACCTATGTATACCTTTGTCTGTCTAGCTAAGATTTCAGATATGTATGTTGTGCAGCAGAAATTAGAAATCTTATTAGCATTCAGAATCCATAACATACATACTTGAGTGTATTCCCTATGAAATATATAAGGAAAGTTTATCTTCATAGCAAAGAAACAATTGAAGTTCAGTTTTATTGAGAGAAATTAAATTTATTTTGTTATCCATTGGGAATGTTATAATTCTAGAACTGTTAGAGGAATACTTTAAACTGTACTTTTCATCAAAAAAAAAAAAAGGCACTGGGACTCAGATTCTACCGTACTTTTTTTTTTTTTTTTTTGCAAGAACTCACAATAACTCTGCAGCTTTTCTTTTAGAATTGTTAATTCCATAAAAAAAGATTAACCTCTAACTCAACTTCAGGTCTCAAATTTTGTTGAGCAGGAAATGTTGCGGATTGCATTAGTTCTATTTAGTCAGGTCTCCTAGAATTTTGTGCTGTATTTGAACCATGTATAGTAAATAAGATTTGTAACTGCATGAATCAGTCAGTCCTTATAAGTTACTAGTTCCACAAGGTACCTTCCCTTTACAAATTTGGTGAATACATTTAGGTGAATAACTAATGCTTTATTTTAAAGAAGCTGGTTTGGGGTCTTTTTAATCAGCTAGCTGGTGACAGGTCCAGGAAGGAGAAGGGCTTGCAGGGCATACCTGTCTTGTTAACATGGTTTGGTAAGCAGAGAGGCTGCAGCCAAGAAACCCAATGTAAGAGTGGTAGAACCATGTGGTTCTATCCAGAGAGGAAAGAATGTAGCGAAACCAGTCCCTAAAGGGGTGCACTGAAAAAGGACTTAATGGGGTCTAAAGCACAGCTAACCCTGTAACCATAACTTACTATTTTCTTGTAATTATTATTTGCATTTCTACGGTGTCTGTCATCACTGTGATATTAAGTGCCATTCCATACATTAGAAAAGTACACCTATGAGCCCAGGGCCGGCTCTAGGTTTTTTGCTGCCCCAAGCAAAAAAAATTTTGGCTGCCCCCCGTCCCAGCCCTGGGCTCCTCGCCGGACCCCCCTGCTGCCCCAGCCCTGGGCTCTTCCCCCCCCACCCACACCCCCTGCCGCCCCAGTTCTGGGCTCCCTCATTCCCCCCCACCATTGCCCCACACACACACCTCCTGCCACCCCAGCCCTGGGCTCTCTCCCCCCCACCTGCACCCTCCTTCCGCCGCAGCCCTGGGTCACTGGTAACTCGCTCCCAGGGCGGGTCATTCCGCAGGAATTTTGGATGTGCACAGAACACAGACAGGATTGGTTCCCATATGGTTACAGAACTGCAGTAAAGTGGAACAATTTTCAGCTTGTGTGATTGGAGGATATCTGGATGCATATTATAAGACTGTCCTACATAAATGAAGAAAAGTTGAGGTGCCTTTATTATTCTTTTGTTCCTCTCTTTCTTTCTATGGGGAATTTGCCAATGCAATATCACTATCTTCCTTTTAAACAAACAAACAAACAAACAAACAAGGCAATGGCTGTTGAAAATAGCAATTCCAGTCCTAATAACCACTGGGAAGCATTTCTTGCTCAATTTAATCCTACTTTTTCTACAGCAAGTTACAGTGGATCAGTATATTTGATTTGGGAGAAATGAAGTAACAGCTGCCCAAACTGAGCTTGAGCACTCCTGAATTTTGAGGTGTTCAAATCTGGAAGGCAGGTGCTGGGGGGGGAGGGGGCTGTGGCTCTGCGGGGGAGCACAGCAGCATGTATGCAGCAGTGTGTCTGGCGCTGCGTGGAGCCAGACACACTGGTCTAAGTGGCACGGTAAGGGGGCTGGGGGGTTGGATGGGGTGGAGGTTCGGTGGGGCAGTCAGGGGCAGGGAGAAGGGGGGTTAGATGGGTCAGGGGTTGGGGGGGCAGTCAGGGGACAGGCAGCGGTTGGATAGGCATGGGAGTCCTGGGGGTTTATCAGGGGACAGGTAGGGGGTGGGGTCCTAGGGGGGAAGTTGAGGGGGGATCTCAGGAGGGGGCAGATGGGGACAAGGAGAAGGGAGGCTTAGATAGGGGGTGGGATCCTGGGGGGCAGTTAGGGGCAGGGGTCCCGGGAGGGGGTGATCAGGGGACAGGGAGCAGGAGGGGTTGGATGGGTGGAGGTTTCTGTGGGGGGCAGTCAGAGGGAGTGGATGGGGGCAGGGTGGGGCTATCCTCCCTCCCCATGGAGTGTCCTATTTTTTGAATGTTAAAATATGGTATCCCTACTTTCACAGTGCAGCTCTCCATTCACTGCAGCATGAGGTCTCAGCTACCTCACTCCCTCCCCCTCTTTCCTGTTGGTAATGGCCAAGGGAATGCTGGGAAATGTAGTTCTTTCCCTGCTCCAGGGCTGGCTCTATAGGCAGGGAGCTAACCAAGGAACTACAGCACCCAGGGGCCCCCTGTTGGTTCTCAGCTCCCATGCTGGATCCCTGCCGCCCCTGCAAATGGGCTGCCCCAAGCACGTGCTTGCTTTGCTGGTGCCTAGAGCCCCCCTGTATGAGCCCTCTGGAGATAGAATCAGTTCTCCTCTTCTCCACATAGTTGGAGCAAGGTGGTTTATTCCAGGAGTATCATACTGGATACATTGCCACAGCATGGCTGTTAAAAATATCTGCCTAAAGATCTGAGCCAAGGCGCACTTAAGTCTTCCTCCTTGTGCATATTCATGAGAATACAGTTCTTAATTACACAAGCACATTTTTTTTTTTTTTTTTACACAGGATCTTCCTTTCAGTGCACTGTATGGACAATGATCAAAACTGAAGCAGATAGTCAATATTTCTTTTTACCCTCATCATCCAGTATGTGGTCCCATACCTTATTTAATGCACATCATCCAAACCTGGAATTTGGATTCCAGTGCGAGTTCTAGAAATACCATGAAGACTAAATAGCATAGAGGAAGACATCCAATAGGCCAACACTGTGCTTTTGAAAACCCCACCCCAGAGAACCAGTGTGTATATCAAGGAGCAGAAATTTGCCTGATGTCTTTGAGTCAGTTCAGATAAGTACTTTGTACAAAGAGAAGTAAAACTGATTATTCAGAGATAAAAATTAGCAGATATATTTCACAGCTCTGTCTGGTGAAATGATGCTCTTATAACTAACAAAGCATTAAACGAGTTGAAGTAGGTATTCCGTAGATAGAGAATATGATTTTTGTTCATGAAAACTCTGCCTAATGAGTTACACCTAATGGAGCTGACTTTTGTAAAAGTTTCTTTTGTGTTAAAAACTGAAACTGAAATTTTTTTTGTTGAAGTGACTGGACTAAGCCTGCTGAGTATTTCATAGCCTATATTATTATGATACAGATTCCCAGCATCATATTTAATTCTGAACTTCAAGGTACATGCAATTAAAACAGAAATCATATAGAAAAGTTTGAAGCATGAAATAACCAAAAAAAGTAGACAACTTCATTACAGCAAGGACAAAGTCATCAGCCACAGGAAATAATGTAGGAAGTCAAGTCAAATTGAGCCAATGGGATGTAATGTGTTCGGTAAACACAGCTAAAGAAAAAAGCTTTTGTAATCAGCGGAGTCACTAAAGTGCAGCAATAGTGGTAGAGAACAGAGATACAATGCAGTCTGAAATTCAGGAAAACAGAGGAAATTGGAAAGCAAACATTGAGAGTTGATGAAACAAGAGATCATGTTGAATAGGAAATGGCCTCAGACAGCCTTTGAAAAATATAGACCTGCAAAAGAACAACTGATAACTTCTTATCACCGAGCTAATTTGTTTTAAAGAAATGGTCAGCAGAGGTAATAACCAACTCAAGTACATTCTCTTAAATTGCAATGGCCTCAATTGGTATCACTGGAGACACACTGGCATTTTAAACTGGGGGTCGGGGTTTGAAGGCAGAGGCAGGGAAGAGAAACAATGAGGACCTAGAGGAATGATATTTGTTAGTTCTGTAATTAGTGGTGAAAAACTACGGGGAGTAGCAGTTTCATTCTCAAGAATTTTTTTTTTAATTATAGCAAGTCAGTCTTCACAAAAGAAGATGGGCAGTACAAAATCAAAACAGTATGGTGTATCTTTAGCTTTGATTTAAACAACGATATTGACTCATTAGATATAGCCTGAGATATAGAGTTACACAAGCAAGAGAAAAAGGCAAAGCATCTGTAACATGAAACAACAGTGTCCCCTCAGGTTTCAAAGACCCACAATGCACTCAGTGTAACTAGAAATAAATGTATAACAAGATTTATTGCACATACTCAGAGCTGAAACACTGTGTGGGCAATACTGATTTTTTTTAAATACTCCAGTACCCATTTGCCAGGTCTCTTCCTCCTCCCCACCCCCCGACAACGTAATAATTTCAAGTTGAACAATGCAGTAATATTTAAGTAAGAACCCCACAAAAGTAACTGTGGACTACATCTTCCAAAAGAAATGTGTCCTCTTAACTGATATGAAATAGAGTGTGTTTGTGTGTGTGTGTGGGGGGGGGGTTAATGTACTATGTTAAAGCACACTAGGGGACTTTTAGTGAGCACTAGCAAGGGCTATATGGGCCAGTACATGACACATTGGTGCACATTAGAAATCACACCCCCATAGTGAACATTGCCAATTCATGTAGACAAGTTTTAAGATGGTACACGTTCAATGTGAGTAAGGGTGGCAAATATGTCACATAATAGTTTACAGTCTGGAGGATCTCAAAGCATTTTACAAACTGTATTCATAAACCACAGTACCCACCAATGAAACACAGATGATTCTGAGGTGGAACATGGCAGCTCTTTAACATTTTGCAGAAACATTACATAACAATCAAATAAAGGGAATGATGAAGAATAATAGGTCCCAGTTCTGTAATACCTTAGTCATGTGGAGTATTACCTTCATAGTATGGACATTTTTTGTTTATTCGTTTGTTTGTTCTGAGAGGAAAAAAGGAACATCCACTACAGACGTGTTCAGTTTTGAAATCTGTGTAACTTTTATTCCAGTCAAGTTAAAAATTAAAGATGACAATGAATGATTTTAATTTTATGCCACTGTGTAGGTTTTCCTTTTATAAAACTTTTTAGCCACTGAAATATTTCCTAGACTTATTTGAACTACTTTTCACAATGGGCAGAACCCTCACTTGAGGCTCTTCCCATCATAGGTGGTTCTCCTCATTTTTGAATAGATTACAAAAACATCTAAATTTTACTGGCATCTGCTGTATAAATGACTTTATCAAAAATTAAATGTGTCCATGATCATGATTTTTTTTTTGTGCTCGTGAAAAACATCACATTTAAGTCTCCAGTACTGTCAGTCTTCATATTTTATGCCTCTAGAAATGTTGCATAAGAATTTTTAAAGGAACAAAATGTACCTTGGTAGAATTCAGACCCTGAGTATGACACCAAGAACTTTTGAAATGCATAACCAAAAAGAACTGCAATATGATGTTCAACGGGAACATAGTCTTAGATTGATTCATAGAAAAGTTTTCTTTTATCATGGAAGTATTCATGGAACTAGTTTCTGCTGATGATTGTGACAACTGCAGAGGAGACCATATTACATATCATTAAAATAAGAAGACATGCAAGAAATAAATACAATGAATATAAATTCAGGATCTTGCTAGACAATTAGGACCCCAAATTCTGATCACAATTACATGAGTTCAATCACATAGGCTTCAGTAGGGTTGCATGAGTGCAACTGAGGGCAGAAATGTACCCATTGGTAATAACAACGAACAAAAGAGGGAGATGATTTATTTCTCTACCTACACAAGCCACTACTAATTTCCAAGCAGACTGTGTTCTGGTCTGAGAAATGTGAACAGGCAGTTATAATAGAACTGCTTGTCTCCTGAAAAGACAGAGACAAAGAAGAAAATGAGCTGGAGGCAGAAATGTAAAAGCTTTTGTAGCGGAAACACACTGATGTAGGATGCAAAATATTGTGCCTGCTAGCAGAACTACATTAAGAAATTACCACCATTTTACCAGCCCCATTTTTGACAATCAGTGCACTAAATTGTATGCATGAAAACAATAATGTAAATTATGCACACGCACACACATTTGTGGATATGCAAACCAGAGACTGCACACTTGCAATACATTTTGCATGTGCACCAGTTAAACATGAAAAAGTGTGTGTGCAATTTAGCATGAGTGCTTTTGTAAATTTCTTTCTTGGTATCTAGAGTCAGTTAAAAGAATGGTAGTTCCTGTGATGACTATAACAGTTAATTAACTGTTTGCTTAGCTAGATAAAGCAGTCATAACATAGGAGCATATATTTTCCCCCTTCCTAATATCATAGAGGCCTTTATCAAAAATGAAACATAAAAAACATGAAATATGTGAAATGTTCTAAACATTTTAAATGTGAGACAATTTTATGTATTTGGTCACAATACTGCAAGACTTAAAGAAACAACCATCAATTTCTCCCTAAATGTAGTATGTTTATCATGCCCAGCCACTCCCTCAAGTTAGCTCACTAAAAAGTGAAAAACATGAAAATGCAAACAAGTAGGAGCTGTAGTATAATAGAACATTAAGGAAAACACTTAAGATATCATTTCATGTGACATTGCAGACTTAAAACTCCCTTGTTACTGTGTTAAAGCAGACAGAAACTAAAGTTGTGTTTAAAAAAATTTTTCTCTCTCCAAAACCTCTTGGAAGCTTTGACTCATGGAAAGTTTTAAAAAGGAGTTCTATATCCCATTTTCTGGCCCTTTGTTTTGCTTTTTGCAGAATCTGTTTCCTTCATCCATCTCCTCCCAGCACATCATCATCTTCCTGTTGCTCACTCACTCTTTCCAGCAACAACTTCATCTTACTGTAAGTCAGGATGGTAACTTTTAACCTTTTTCAATTGTGCCCAGCATTTTTATATTAGATACAAGTACCTTATTTATATATTTGCTTGTGAATCTAGTGCTTGTGAAAGTACCAGGATGTCCATCCTGGAGAATGAACGCTTCTATATGTACACAGAAAAGTTATAGCCTCTACATCACCAGCACAACTTTCCCTTCAGTGTCCCACTCTGACTCCTTCCTTCTCAGTTCCTGTCAAAACTTTGGCCTCCATGACAAGAACAATGCCAATTAGAAGTGAAATACTCTGTATTCCAAAGAAAAAGGTCTCAATCCAATACCCACAGAAGTCAATGGAAGATCCCCATTTGACTTCAATGTAGATCGAATCAGGATCTATCCAGTCCATTGAATATAATAAATTCTCCATCAAAGTGAAACAGTCTAAAGGAGAACATCACATAAACTCAGCCCAGACTTTTGGATTCACGTCTAGGACAAAATTTGGTAATTTTAAAGACTTTGATTTTAAAGACTTTGATTTGTCCCATAGTGTCATCACTGAGGAATGTTAAATGTCATATGAATGCAATAAAAGAGAAATAGAATCATCTCACACAGCAATCACATACACTCAATGGAAAACCCATTATGGGCTCCTCAGTTCCTTTCTTCTTTTAAATGAAACAAGAGAATTACATTCTTGATCCTACCACAGAGACTCTGAAATACTGTTGGCACTCAGGGCCTAATCCAGTGCCCACTGAACTCAATGGGAGTCTTATCAGTGATGTCAAGGGCTTTGAATCAGGGCCTCAGTGAAGGTCAAATATTTTAGTGCTTACTCAATTCTTGCTCAGGAAAAAAAACAAAACAAAACAAAAGCCTTTTGCCTGACTTAGACCATGCCTTATTCAGGTCCCAAAATGCATCATGAGCTTCCTCATAGATTTCCTATCTAAAATATACTGATTGCTTTTCTGATGTGGGGGGTAACATTGTGACATACTATACCCTGGGGGAGCATCTTGTAACCCCCATATTCCTCATCTGGATATAAGTGATATTACATATAAAGCATGCCATGTGAGGTATCAGGGAAAAGATTATGATTGGCTGAAAGTCACTGTTCTATCTAACTATGTATATCTTTAGTGCATATGAAGTTAAGAGAGTGTGTTATATGGTTGTCACTAAAACATGCTGTAAATTGGGGAATCAGACAGATATTAGCTCCCCAGAGACAACAGCAAGGAAAGTAACCAACGCCCGGGCGGGGTGTCAAACAACCATCAACAACCATTGTCCCGCAAGGGAGCTACAATTCAATGAGTCACCTGCATAAGGCCACACCAGGGGAATTGCTCAACCTTGCCTGAAGACTCAGCAACGCCCACCGGACATGCCTGGACTTGTGTTCCCCAAGCGCATGGACTGAGTGTATAAAACAGAAAACAGGGGGTCCATGCTTCACCTTTCTCCTGCCCCCACCTATGCTGCAAGCAATAAAGACACTCAGAAGACTGAAGACTCCAATAGAGGAAACTGGCGGATCGGCAGGCAGTGATCGATCCAGCGGGGATTGATTTATCACGTCTAGTCTAGACACGATAAATCGACCCCCGAGCCCTCTCCCATCGACTCCTGTACTCCAGTGCCACGAGATGCGCAGGCAGAGTCGACAGCGGAGCGGCAGCAGTTGACTCACTGTGGTGAAGACACACAGTAAGTCGATCTAAGTACCTCGACTTCAGCTACGTTATTCACTTAGATTGATTCCCGCCACCCCCAGTGTAGACCAGGGCTATCTTTTGTAGTCAATAAATTTGTTTAACTGTTTATCTTTATCAGTGAGTTTGCCTGAAGTGTGTGGTAAACCTGCTCAGGTTTGCAAAGGCTAGTGTATATCCACTTTCCATTGATGAAGTGGTGAACCAATTAATAAATTTGCATTGCTCTTCTTGAGCAGTGCAAGACAGTATATTCCTGAGGTACAAGACTGGGAGCTGTGGGGATTTGGCTGGTTCCTTTCTGTGTGTGACTCATGAGTGGCTCTGGAAGCATTCATGCAATCTAGCTGGGTGTGGGGCTCCACATGCAGGTGTGCTGAATGATCACAGCGCCTGTAGAGGTTTGCTGCTTGTCACTAGCAAAGCATTGTGAGAGAGCCCAGGCTGGAGAGATAAAGGGGCACAGCAGTCCCACAGTCCCAGGCTGCACCCCGGAGATCCCATCGCAGTGGTGTATTTGGCAGGGATGAAATACACAGCTTGTTGTACTGAGCAAGATTTGCACTTCATACTGTTTATACCTGGGGCTGTAAATGGTATACACATCTTTCCCCTCAACACCAGTCTAGTGCCCCATTAGTGTTTTCAACATTTAAAGTGTTTCCAAACATTGAAATATATATGACACAAATAAAAAATACCTAACTATAATGTAGTGAAGTATCAGGCAACAGGGCAGCAGTATTTTATGCCATGCAGCACACGACAGTGAGGTGAGAGACATTTCACACACATGATTTTCAGATGTGGTAAATCACTTGGCTGTAGCACAAGCTCTGTATCATACCAGTTAAATATATATATATATATATATACATACACACACATATGACATGATTCTCACTTCAGAGAAAAGCATATCACATATTACCAAATGCAGCAACCTTTGGCAACATTTTGGAGAAGCAATTTCCATTCCAGTATATTTGCTCACTCAAATGAAAGCCAGTCTCAAGCAGAGAACCAGCACAAGGCCCACACACAAAGTGGACTTGTGCTGGCCCTCTGCACAGGGGACAAGTTTCAGCCACACACTGTGGTTTTATAAAATATTTAAAAGGAAATTGTTTACCATTTTGTTTACCAGAAGTATGATATGATGTTTCACAAGATTTTGTTGAATTTTTTCCTGATTGAAATTTCATAAGTTTAGAAGTACCAGCCCTAGTGTGGATCTAAGGAAAATTAGTAGTTTTCCTTTATACATAAGACCAGGTTTTTAAAAGAACTCTGGCCCAGATTTTCAAGTGCAGAGCACACACAGTTAGAGCCACATTTCCAAATGAGCTCAGCTCCTATTTAGGTACCTGAACAAGGGCAACATTTTTTTAAGCAGTTCCAGATCCAACATGCTGAGCTCTTGTGAAAATCTACCCCACAGGGGGCTCAATACCCAATGGGAATCCTCATAATTCCAAAGGACTGCAGTCGAACCTGGATTTGGCCAAGAGGATGTCAAACAGATTTGTAGAACACCATAGTTAGAACTGGTTGAGAAATGGAATATCACTTTTTCAGGAAATGTCCAATCATTTTAATTCAGAACCAAATGTAGACATTTTCTACAAAGAAAGAAGTCCAGTCATTGAAAGGGAAATGCTCATTGTTTTTATTTGAAACAAATCAAATGTCAATATTTCAAATCTATTAAAAATTTCAACCCAGAGGAGGAAATGTAAGAGTAGCTGTTTTGAATTTACCTATCAGTAGGCAGGAGAAGGGAAAGGTAAGTTTTCCATAGGCTCCAAGCGCGTGTGCACATGCCCCTTCCCAAACACCATCAACATAATCCCCATGGACAGTGAAGGGTTGAAGACTGGTGGGAGGAGGTGAGGAGAAGAAGATGAGGATGAGGGGAGAGGAGGAGGTAGGGTGGTAGAGCCTACCAGCACTACAAGGAACCCCACTAGCAAGTGGTCAGATTCACTACATGTGAAGGCTGCCCAGAATCCTAATTTAATGAAAAACGCAGCCAACAGGGTGCAAATTGCAATAGTCAGTGAGACAATCACTGACCCAAATCCATTCTCTCTTCCCAAAGATTTGTGTGGAGAGGGTACAGTTCAACAGCCTTATAGGAAACCCCACAAGCAGATGCTCAATCAGTGTATCCCAGCCCAGTCCCATGACCTGTCAAAGATGGAGCAGCAGTTCACCATTTTGGGGTCAATTGAGCCAATTATACTCTCTCCAGTATTCAACTATAAGATACCATATGGCATAATGCAGTAACCAATCACTAGTTACAGAATGGCAAAACAATCTTTTTGAAATTTTGGAATAGAAAAATTGAAATACATTTTGTAAAATTATATCAACTTTTTTTCAGTTCAGAATTTCTTTGAAAAATTAATTTTAGAACCAAACACGGTTTTTCAACCTTTTTTTTTGTTTGAAAATTTTTGACCAGCACTAACCACATTATTTTCTTTATACTTCTGCTTGAAGTACTCCCTATCCTCATAATGCATTATACCAGAAATACTGCAGCAATTTCAACTTTACAGTAGTTAATGGTGGCCATTGTAGGCTGAATGTCTGAATAAAAGGGTCCCTGCTAGTTGCTATTGTTTGCTTCTGAAGTCTGAGATAAGTTTGTATCTACACAAATGATACAAAATCAATATGGCACATATTAAATGGATTAAAAACTGGCTAACTGATAGGTCTCAAAACATAATTGTAAATGGGGAATCATTATCGAGCAAATATATTTTTAGTGAGGTCCTGCAGGGATCAGTTGTTGGCCCTACACAATTTAACATTTTTATCTATGATCTGGACAAAAACATAAAATCATTATTGATAAAGTTTGCAGATGAAACAAAGATTGGAGGAGTGGTAAACAATGACAAGGACAAGTCTCTGATAAAGAGCAATCTGGATCATTTGGTAAACTGGGCTCTGGCAAACAATATGCATTTAAACATGACCAAATGAAAGGTCATACATATAGGAACATGGAATGTAGGCCTTACAGCATAGCATGGTGGTGGTCTCTAACCTAGGAAGCAGTGACTCTGAAAAAACTTGGTGGTCATGGCAGATAACCAGCTCAACATGACCTCCCAATGTAACACCGTGGTCGAAAAGTCTAGTCTCATCCTTGCATAAAGAGCGGACTGTCAAGTAAGAATAAGGAGGATATATCACCTGTGTATTTAACACTTGTGTCACCACTATTGGAATACCATGTCTATTCTGGTGTTCACAATTCAAGAAGGATATTGAAAAATTGGAGAGGTTCTGAGAAGACCCACAAGAATAAATAAAGGATTTGAAAACATGCCTTATAGTGATTGATCTCCTTAAATCTATCTATTTAGCTTATCAAAGAGAAGCCTACAGAGTGACTTGATCACAACACGGGGAACGGTAATGTGATACTAGAGGCAGTGATTAATTTGTGCCAGGGCTGAGCCCCGGCACCTCTAGGCTTGGCAGTTCATAGACCCAGCACCTTTGCACTTGCTTCATCAGTTATGAATGTAAAAAAATTACTGGAGCCCCGGCACCTCTTTCATTACTAATTAAGCACTGATTAGCAAGCTCTTCAATCTAAAAGTCAAACGCATAACAAGATCCAATGGCTGGAACTGGAAGCAAGACAAATTCAGACCCAAAATAAGGCATAGATTTTTAAGACTGAAAGTAACTAGCCATTTGAACAAGTTACCAAGAATATTGGTGGATTCTCCATTATTGCAAATCATTAAATCAAGACTGGATGTTTTTCTAGAAGGTATGCTCTAATTCAAACAGGAATTAATTCAAGGACATTTTATGGCCTGAGTTATGCAGGTACTCAGACTAGATGATCAAAGTGGTCCCTTACGGCCTTATAATCCATGAATATTTCTTTGTTTTGGTGTTCCCATTGCCACAGGAATTGAAACATCCAAGCCCCTAAAAGTATGCCTCAATATGTAGCATCTAGGAACTGCAGGACTTGTAGCATGGTGTAGGATGGAAAGCTCCTATTCTCACCTATCAGAGGGATAGCCGTGTTAGTCTGGATCTGTAAAAAACAACAAAGAGTCCTGTGGCACCTTACAGACGAACAGATGTATTGGAGCATAAGCTTTCGTGGATGAATACCCTCTTCGTCAGACGCTTTTCTCACCTAGTGCACTGCCACAGAGACCAACAACATAGTCTAGTTTGGGGAATCACCCACCCCTTCCAAATTTTCAGGGCTCCTACCTCTTTTCTGAATGGTCTGTATACCCTATAACAGGGGTTCTCAACCTTTTTCTTTCTGAGTCCCCCCCCCAACATGCTATAAAAAACCCACAGCCCATCTGTGCCACAAAAACTGGTTTTCTGAATATAAAAGCCAGGGCCAGCATTAGGGGGTAGCAAGCAGAACAGCTGCCTGGGGCTCCATGCCACAGGGCCCCCCACGAAGCCACATTGCTCAGGGTTTGGCTTCAGCTCTAGGTGGTGGGGCATCGACTTTCTGCCCTGGGCTGCAGCAAGTCTAATGCTTGCCCTGTTTGGTGCCCCCCGTCCCCCAAAACCTACTCGCAGCCCCCCAGGGCTGAGTGGTTGAGAACCACTGCCCTATAACAACCACCCAGGCTTCTCTGACCTATCTAAAATGACAAATTTCTAATTCCTGATCCCCTAACATATGCGCGAGTGCACGCGCACACACACACACACACACGCAGTTGCCTGTCACTAACACCAGCCTTGTAGCAATATCTTGGGGAGAGGGGATTCAAAATCAGTAAGGAAAGAATTTGTATAACTACCCACTTCCCCACATTAAACTTTCCAAACAGGCAGGGGAGAAGGATAAGTCACCTGTGGTTCTGAGGGCTCTTTTCCACCCATCACCTTGCTGTTGCTCCAGCTGCCACTCTGAGGGAGAAGTATGTCTAGCCCAGGAAGGTATCCTGGAGCTCAGGCAGTGGAAGGCTAAAGGTCTGTAAGGCCTCTGTACATCTGCTCCCATGGCTATTGCTGGCCTAGGAGAAATCAAGTAAGGAGACTTGGAACCCAAGGAAATGGGAAACTGAAGTTTTAAAGGGCTCTTTACTCACTGCCTCTTTGTTATTGCTCCTGCATTTGGCCCAGGGGAGCTGCCTGAGAGAACCTAACAAAAAGAGAACCAGGCCTCTAGATGTGTGTCTTTTCCCTTTATCCAACCTCCTTTGCAATTCTGTGATAGGTGGCATAATAAAGGGGTGACACACAAGAGTGTCAGTAAAAGACTGAACTTTATTGCCTAGCCCCAGTCACATGCATAGATCAGGGTAACAGAGGGGTTAATATGCCCATTACATGGAAAGCATCAATAGTAAGCACTAACTGCAGTGGCATTACTAGGTGGCATTATTAAGCTTATGTATGTTAAAGTCACCATCACTAATACATACCCCACATAACACCCTTTGTTAGATGTTTGTTTAATACAGAAGGACTAAAAATATTATGTTAATAGCACAAAACATTTTGTTTCAAATATGCCATTCATTCTGAGTTCAGAAATAACAGTGAACATATAGGCTTGTTAACATTTACCATTCCTTACTGATTGATGAGGCTAGATTCTCAGCTGTTGTGAATCAGCATAGCTCCATTGTGAAGCCACACTGATTCACGGCAACTGAGGATCTGGCTCCTGGTGTTTACTTGAGAATCTTCTGAAAAAACTGAAACCCCCTGAGTGATGGGATCCTGAAGAGGAGACATTTTACTGTATCTCTCTTAAAACATACACTACCATTGTAAGAAAACTTTTGCATCTAGTTAAATAAGCTAAGCAAAGGTGAATTTATTGACTGCATGTCAAAGTTATAAAAAAAATCATTTTTGAATGTCAAATGGTCTTTCATTTCTCCACCTTGAGATTCCTGTCTCTATTCTTTCTCTATATTTCATGTCTACTTGTTCTTTCAACCTCCTTGGAGTGCAGCCAGGCTCTACAGCCTACAGTATGAATATGCCTGCTATATTCCTGTTTGATCTTCTTCCCTTGATGTGTCAGTTTCTTTGTGGCCTGCCTACTTGTCAAACCATTTTTATTCTTCAAAACTTTTTATGAATTTTTAAATAAGCGGTGCAGATCTCAGGACATTTGATGAATTTTTGAAGAGCTAATCATACTAAGATATCACAAACACTGCTGTTTATGTATTTAATATACTAGGGATAAACATTTATTTACAAATTTCTTCAGTTAAACCAGCCAGCCTACAACAAAATACATTATAGGTAAGAAGGAGACCATATGCCTATTTTTTGCATTAATAGGATACGTTTACTGTTAAAGATGTAGAAAACAGCAAGAAGCAATTAAAAGAGTCAACAAATGTAGCACAACTAGAATAGGGGAATACAGAATGTTAGGAATGTATAAGTGATGCAAAAAGGGAAACAGATAGCAACGCTTATCTTCATAAAAACAAAAAAGGAATGCATCTTTTAAACATAATGGATTAAATTATAAAATGGTTTTACTATTATGTACACAATTGGAGGGTTCTGATTGGCCCTCATTGATATCATATCCTTCTCTAAGGTAATGAGACCAGTCACTAATGGATGGATCAATGGACAAATGGATGGACAATATCCATTTGCTAATAGCAATAAAATATGCTTGACAATGCATTTTAGAAGATTATTACACTTCTCAGGTCATTAAAGTCAGTTGTCCTTCAACTTTGTCCCTCATACTACCAGAGGCATGAACTAATCATCAAGAAATGCAATGCTTCTTGTGTCCTATGGCTTAAATAATTCACTTCAAGCATTTTAGGACATTACAATGAAAATATACTAATCTCTAGGAAGGAACACATTTAAAACTGTGTGCTCAGCAGATTATAAATTATGTTGTTGCACTTGAAAAGCTATAGACAAGGCCATCCCAAGACAAAGACATATCAGCTATAAAGTTAGACTAAAATAATTCATCTTTCCCAAGCCCAATGAAGGTCAGATAAAAGAGTACTTGACTGAAGTGTACAATTTTAAAAAGGCATAGCTAAGGTCAACTGAAGTTAATGTTGTCAGTTCTATGACAGTACTAGACAACACGGCGTAAGTCAACATGTAAGAAAAAAGCATATACAACAAATACCACAAAGCTGTTTATCATACAGAGAATTACACCATTCCGTTCAAGGTCATTAAGGCACAAACTCTAGGTTAATCAGAAAGTAATTAGGAGGTATCATCAAGGAAAGAAGTATTGCCATATGCAAGAAATGAGCTAAACCATGCCAAATGACTTATTTTTTGCTTTTCCCTTGTCCTCAAATAAACTTAGTTCACTTGTGATTTATACAACTTGGATTCTAAATTACTGTAGTGTGACATTTACTAATTGTGTATAGTTCTCTAAAACTGATATTGAACAAGGAAACTCTCAATTTAAGAATCTATCGGCAGAGTTTTCATGTAAACAGTCTATTTATTTTTGCAGTCTGGTCTCAACAATACTTCCAGACCCATTTGCAGAAGACACAGTGTGAAAAATTACCTTATTTTTCGAAGAACTTTACTTTTCAATAAGACATTACTCAGTGCATTTTATTCAATCTGCATTTTCTATTTGCAACATAAAAACCTTGTTCCTGATACATCTGTATGACAACATCTCTGTTTCTGAGTTCTCATAAGACAGCTACTGCAAGTTAGGGTATTATGCTGAAAATAGCTTTTACTTTTGCCTCAACAAATGAGTTCCTGGAAATGAATTAATAGTGTGGTCACTTGAAGACAAGTGCTTACGACAGGAACTTATTTCTACAAACTCAATATGGGCTGAGATAGAAATATACAAATTGGTCAGGTACACTATTCCGAACACAATAATGGATCTTTCCTGGCACTTGTATGCCTTTCCTTGATGTAAAGCCTAGATACATAGAAATTCCCATACCAAATCAGATCAATGAGCCATCTTTTCTAGTATCATATCACAGAAAGTGTCCTCAACCAGCTGTTTCAGAACAAGGTACAAATGGAGATGAGGTAGTTATTTACATAAATAGTAATAATAGTAAGTTCAATTGTCATAAATCACAACTTGAGCAGACAACTCAAAGCACAAGGCATGCAATTCATACTCAAGAGTAAGAGTAAACAACCCAGAGGTTTAGATTATTCATTAAAGTATTATTTATTTATTAAGTGTTGACAGTGCACTTGGCACTGTATTAGACAAAGTTAAAGACAAAGTCAGGTCCCAGACAAGAGTTTATGGAAGAAAAAGAAGAAGAAAAGCTCTCTGAGCTGTTGATAGACTACTGTCTTAGGCCTCTGAAGTACCATCCTTTGGTTACTATAGAAGTTTGACTTTCCAGGTTACTTCCCTGAAAGGAGTTAGCTATAACACCCCCTGGAGCAGTCTTCAGTCTTAACTAGTTTTATTTTACCACACAACTTAGCCATGCTTGTTGTTCAAGTAGTTTTGTGTATATTCCACGACAATGGGGTCAACAATAAGATTACCTTATCTATCTGCCTCTCATTCACCCATATCACCGTAGTATCTAGGTGCCATATACACAGTTAAGGGTCACAGTACCATTAAGGAAGCTCAAATGAATTTTCCTGACCATAGTACCTATGGAAAAGCCAACATATTGCAATGGAGAATTCTTTTTCCTATACAGTGGCTACTGTGACAAAACAACTCTTTTAAGCAACCTTCTATATTAAGCCACCTTCTCAGCTAAGATATTGGTAGCTGTCTTAGATGAGTATCGTGGTAAGTCATTATGCTATTTTATTACGGGGGCAAGACCAAATTAAAGGGATGAGTCTGGCACTGGGTTTTAAAAGTGTCAAGGCTTAGACTCAGGCTCATCTTGAACTCTGGTAGTAGGACCCTTTAAAAAAGAGTATGATTGCCCCCTGCACCTTTGTGACATATACACCTTTTTTGTACAAATATATTTATGCATCTCCCACAATAGGTTACTTTCATGGTGGAAATGGATAGGGTTATGTTGACTGAAATAAACCAAGTCCCCATGATCCTTTGCAGCCAGGCCAAAGGTGAAATGGAAAAACACAAAGTTTTAGTTACATACATTGCTAAATGCTGTAGGGCAGTTATCATCTAAAGAATGGACTGCATCAAGGTTTGTGAGAGCGGCCTCTTGTAAACAGATATATTGGGAAAACAGCTCTCACAAACAGAATTATTAATAAGGAATATAAATTGATTTATTACTAAACTACCAGAAAATAGATACATTTATCTCTCACAAGCAAAATATTAATCAAAGCAGGAAGATGTAATAGCTATAAATGTGACTAGAAATGAGATGTTATATAACCAAACTAAGAAAGTAGCTAATAGTGAATAAGTATAACACATTATATTTAGAATGATTTTTACTTTTGTCAAGCTGTTTAACCAAGGGGTGATGTGAAGTGTTGTAATTTCAGTGCTAGATAAGAGACATTCTAGAGGGACAGGACAAGACAAACATTTTATTAATAGTGAGCTAATGCCCTCTGTACTAAGCTATAGCTGGTACAGGATGTTTCTAAACTTATACTAACTTTAAGGTGAAACCAAGGCAAGAATCTGGTTACAATCTCCATTTTGTTTACTGCGGGGTCTGTGATAACCTAGCAAAAGAATCTTTGAAAAATATGTTTAAGAAGATTGATAAGAATTATGTTAGGTTTGAAGTAATGCAAATAAATAGTGAAAATCTATCTGTTGTAAACCCTAGTATATATAGAAGTAGAGAGAAACTCAGATTTAGAAATCGTTGACTAGCTGCACTGCTGCCTCCCAGACCAGTTGGTAACATATTGGCCTTCCTTTCTGCATTATGCCATATTAATCTTTGACTAATAATTCTTGGTGAATAAAATTGATTAAGTTTAGCTATTTGATACCTCTCGTTATTAAATTAACTCAAACCTGTAAGTTATTTCCCTGCTATGATTCTATTGACATGGATTATTTATTTCTACAGTAGAAAATAACTGTAGTATTGATCAAAGGGGACTCAATCAACAGATTTTCATTATGTAACAGTAAAGCAGCTGTCAAGCAGCTGATGACAGCACAATACAGCTGTGTATCACTATTACTCAAATAGTTGGATTGAAAAATCCTGAACCAGATGAATTATATTTTCCCACCTCATGTTCTTCTAATAGATTTGTTTTTCTTTCACAAACTGGCATGCCACAATATATTATTTTATTAATATTTAATATGTACATTACCACAGCAGCTAGGAGTCCCAATTTTGGACCAGAAACCTGTTGTGCTAGGAGCTGTACAAATAGGTATCCCCTATTCCCAGCAATTATGGAGAATGTTATTTTAAAAGAAACTTCACTCCCCTGCTGAACTGCTGGAGAAAGACAGAGGAGATTGTCCTTTTTCCTCTCCCCTTGTTAGAGAGTAAACAAAAGGAAGAGCCACATTCTACTGACATCTAATCCAGTCAAAGAGAAACTGGATAAGGGAAGCTGGGAGAAAAAAAAAACTGAATTGGGTCCGTCTACAAAGAAAAAGAAAGTCTGGATGAGGATGATCATGGAGAGAGAATGGTTGGGTTAGTGATTGGAGGTCCTGAATGTAACTGGAATGTCAATGTCTTTGTGACTTGAGTGATCATAGTAAAATGATTAGAGGTGTGGGGAACCATTTAAATTTGGCAGGAGAAGAAGAGAAGAGAACAGAGGTTGAAATTGTTGAGTGGATTAGTAAATGAGATTGGGGGAGATAAAGAAGGAGGAAAAAGTAAACAGTGAGGCAGGAGATCCATGAGGATGAGGGAAGGAGGAAAAATAAGTTTTCCAGTGAGTGATATAGAGACCATAACAGCAGTTTACACAGTTTCCAGATGCTCACAGCTGTCTCTCTAGATTAATACATTGGTTACTATATTATATCATGTTTTGTATTCCCCCAAGCTCTTCCAGCCAATAGAAACATAGTAAGTCCTATGGTCTCCAGTCCATCCACTGTTCCATTATGTGATAATTAAGCATTTAGGGCCAGATTGTGATGTACTATTCAACATGAGTAAGTGTATCATACTAGTTTAACCCTTAATTATTAAAGTAATACATTGTGTACAGCATATCTCTAATGTACGTTATCGGACTAAGCAATAGACCTCTCCTGTAATGGTTAAAGGATGTCCCTGTATACTGTTGTTCTGTTGTTAAAGTTAGTTTAAAACTGCTTCTGGGTGTGCTTGCCTTACACTGACCACCTCAAGAAAGTCTAAGACACTACATCTAACATAAGGAATCATAGGCGCCAACTTTCCCCGGCGCTGGTGGGTGCTCATGCCCCCCCGCCCCTGGCCCCGCCCTGACTCCACCCTTTCCCCGCCCCACCCCCATTCCAACCCCTTCTCTAAAGTCCTCGCCTCAACTCCGCCCCCTCCCTGCCCCTATTGGACCCCTTCCCCAAATCCCCGCCCTGGCCCCGCCTCCCCTCCCCTCCCAGTGCTTGCCGGGCGAAACAGCTGTTTCGTGACGCAAGCGCTGGGAGCTAGTGGGAAAAAGCAGGCATGCAGCACACTCAGGGGAGGAGGCAGCAGTGAGCTGGGGTGGGGCGGGGAGCTGCCGGTGGGTGCAGAGTACCCACCAATTTTTCCCTGTGGGTGCTCCAGCCCCAAATCACCCATGGAGTCGGTGCCTATGGAAGGAATGATTATTGGGAATGAGAAGAAAAGAATGAAAGAACATAAGGGGAAAGTGAAAGAACACAACCGAGGAAATAAAGAGGAAAGGGAAATAAGGGAACAGTGGAAAACTGAGAAAGGATAAGAGGATAAGTTGTCAAGGATGCAAAACAGAAGGAAAGAATAAAGTGTAGTGAAGGATGAAAAGTGGGATGAAAAAAGAAGAATACAAGCAAGGGAGACATCGTAAATTAATTATTTTAAAGTATAAACTTAAAAGAAAATTGATTTAGGAATTTGTTATAAAATTTCTGCATTTATATCATTTTTTCATATATGTACACACATGCACATGTGTGCGCACACACAAAGTTACCCCTTTCAACCAGAGCAGGTAGTTAAAATTAAGGGTGTTGAGAGTTGTTCCAGTTGGGAGGAGACACTGGTGACAGAGTCAAGTATTTTCTCTGATACATTCTTGTTTATTTACAAAGAATATACAAAGTCCTGTTTCCTTAAATGCAGGAGGAACAAAACATGAGATAGTTTCTTTACTTACAGCCCCAACCCTCTTTAGCCAGCACCAGACCTAGAAGACTCCTCTCTATGCTTCTCTCAGGGTCACCTAACATGCTTATCCTGGCTATGTGTGCACCTGTCGGTCTCCAGCTTCTCTTTACACACACACACACACACACACACACACACACACACACACACACTATTCCCAGCCCACCCACCCACACTCCCCGCCTTCCACAGGTTAAACAAATTATTTCTGGAGACAGCATGTACCCCGGGTTGGGAGACTGCTATTATTTCAGTCACTTCTTCACATTAATCCTGAGTTAAGGGAGGCAGTTGTGTCCTAACCCATAACAAGAAGATTAACCCAACCCACAACAATAAGATAAATGTGAGGGGAGAAGGGGACAGCCCAATGGGAATGCAAAATGGTTGATATTTGAATTTGTTTTCAGATTGTATGTGCAAATGCAGGTGAGAATCAGAATACAAATCCAGCATATGCATATAGTTTCTTCTACACCTCCAACCTTCTTTTTGTTTTCTTTGTCCCAGCCATTCACAGTGGAAAGCATACCTATATATGTATAAGCATATATATTTATACGTATGTAGGTGGGTGTATATATGTATGTGTATACACACACCATGCACATAAGTTAAAACTTAGTATTGTGGCATATCAAAACAACTCACTATCAATAAACTGCACAATGTATTTTAAAATTACTACAACATTATGACCTTTCAGAGCTGAGTACTAAAAAAAAATGTAACTATTGTATGCTATCTTTGTGTAAGAAACATTTTCATGTTGTCTCCACAACTTTTATTAAAAAATTGTTACATTATCCTTAAAGTCAATTTACAATCTGTTAGCCAGAAATATCATATTTGGATCTGGTCAGGGATGTAATGAGTCTTCAATCTGTATAGAGTTGTACAAGGGTGTACCATTTCTCTCATCCTTGTGTTTAAGCATATGTGTGTGTGTGTGTGTGTGTGTGTGTGTGTGAGAGAGAGAGAGAGAGAGAGAGAGAGAAGACAGGAATAAGAAAACTGTGTTGTGGTGTTATTTTTTCCCACCACAATTCATTTTACGAGTCGAAAATACATACAAAATTCCTGAATCTTTTCAAATTAACAAAACTTTGTTACAAGCATATTCAAAAATCACAATATCCCTACCCCAATTTACCACAAATAACGTACATAAACATTAATAAAAGAATCTCCCCAGAGTACATACAACTTCTTCTACAGTCTCTGCATTTCAGTTGAGTTTCAGATTAAATAAATTGCCCTAAATTCTGTGTGTTCCAGTTGAGAGGATATTCTGTACTAATCATCAAGATGATCTTTAGGATGTTGATTTTGTTCAAAATGCATTTTTCATCCTCATGCAGACAAATACAAAGGCCAAGATCCTGAGGACAGAGTATATCAAACTCCTATGTTGTTTAACAGTCATTAAAATATATTAAAACCTATCTCAGATGTATTAAACACATAAAAGGGGGTCCATAGAGAACGATTCAGACACTCCTCATGGTCCTCCTTCAGGACTGGGATTTCTGTTTATTGGAAGGTAAGAGAGGCTGTTGAATCAACAGCTGGCAGCAGATATTTTGAAACTGGCCACATTTTATAGTCTCTCATCTCCACGAGATCTTTTTTGCCCCTGAACTGTCATGTGGATGGAGAATAAACTTAAAAATCTAAACAGCAAGTAGTAGCAGTAAAGAAATGGTGACTGAAGTAGCCCTCTTTCCTCTGCTGAGTATTTAACAGTCCCTCCTCTGTGCTGCTGCTCCACCAATTCCCTCTAGGTCTTTTATTAGAGAACAAAGGAGGAACCGGGGGGGCTTGGGAGGATGCTGACTGGCTGGAAGGTGCAGAGAATATTTCTGCCACCAGCCATGTGCATTTTGCCATCTGTCTAAGAAAGCTAGAGGCTCATTCACTGGCGGATGCTGGGGAACAGACTAATAGATAGCTCCCTCGCTCTCTGCTTCACCACAGTTTCTGCACAGAGCCTTCCCCAATTGCCCTTCCTGCAATACACACCTCATTGCATTTCACAAACTAGCAATTCTATTCCAGTAGTCAGCTCAGAAATACTAAGTGCATTTTTTTTTAAAAAAGTGTACATTTAAAATATATTTCAGCATGTGTACTTGGTGGAGTGTGGCTCTTACTTTCCTAACTTTTCAACTGTTAATATAGGGTCAGGTGCAAATGTCATTATTCAGTGATTTTTTCCTAATGTATTGGTTTATTTCCATATTTCCCACTTACTTGAAAGATGCTGCACTATTTTGGGTTAATATATAGCAAATGTATTTATTTATTATAAATGCATCCTTGTAACTTATTTCATATTCTTAGACTACACTGCATGTAGAGCCAGCTTAGAAGAGACTGTAGACAGAACTTCACCATAAGCCTCTGCATATGAATATATTTTCCCATGGTCACAATGCTAGGACAGAACTTTACAGAGATACATCTTGTCATGGAGACCTTCCAGGCATGTGCTCAATGTAGCTACAAAGTGTTTTGGAACCTTAGAGAGAGAGAGAGAGAGAGAGAGAATTTATTACAGATCTTGGGGCCAAATGGTGCTCTAAACTACACGTGTGTAAATCCAGAGTAATCTATTAATTTCAAATAATGAGCTTGTACTAAGAAGAGGTGCTCCAAATCTGAGTAATCTAACTACCTTTCATCTGAAGTTTGATAGAGTCTATCTTCATTTTTTTTTTGACAAGCACATCTCAGCAAAATAAACCTCCCCCCCAAATCAAGAATCTAAAGCTTCTCAGCACAAATAAAATATTAAAACTAGTAACTAAATGAAACAATTCTTTATGCCATCTTCCTGCACAACACCCCAATAGAAATCTTTGTGGATAGGAAAGGCGTGCATATGTTACCTGACTCATATTGCCCCATTTGAAGTGTGCCTGTTCGTCTTTCCAGAATACTGTCCGTGAACTGGTCATGGTTTTTTTTAAATTTTTTTTTTTTTTTTTTGCTATATGTATTTGCAACTGTCCAACAAAAAGCTCATGCAAACAAACTTTTTCCTATGTCTCATCTGTTCTGGTCACTGTTAGTATTTGCATCACATTACCAAATCACATTCTATCCAATGTAAGAATAGAAACAGTGCTAAGGTTTATAAACAGGTATGCTTTTTTTCTTGTTTGCAAATGTTCTATGAACATTCATATTTGTTTGAGAAATCTCTTGTCTGAATGAGGAAGAGTTTTCAAGATGGTAGGGCACATGCATGTCCTTACCAAACCTTGCTTATATTCACCACACACTTGTGCTTTCAGCTAAATATATGGTTAATAAAAAGTCATTCATGCAACTGTTTTCCAGAAAGCAAACAAAAAGCCATTGTGAACAACAACAGCAAAGTTATTCAGCAGGATTTATTTTAAACACTGTCCATAAATACATTTTAACCATGTTCATTCAGGCCTGCTCCATGCAGGAGTGATCATGGTACCAACTTTCCAATGACTTGCCAAAAATGTGGAGCTCAATCTTCTAATCCACCATCAGCAGTCATTTATACTTCAACTATAACATTTAACTTGCAACCAACAAAATCTTATTTACTGTAGGATATACTATTTCACATTATTTATAGAAGTGGTAGAAAAATGGAAATTTTTTGCACAAAAGATATCACCAAAATGAAATTTTATAACCAGCTCTTTTCCACCAGCTACAACTGGATGATTTTTCCCCCCACAAAAATGTTAGTGTCCCTCTTTCTCTCACCCCCACTTCACCATGAAAACTCTACATTTAGAAACAATTTTCCAACTATACTTATTTTTCTACTTATTTTTCACATTACTGAAATCTGACCTTTGACTTGTTTGTACACTGCAAAAAAAAAAAAAGGAAAATATATAAAAGAAATCATAATTTATTTTCACAATGATTTAACATCAGCTAATATATCTAACTGTCCAAGTTTTTATACTATACTGACCATGATGTGAGCACCTGTCTATCCAATACAACTCTCTGTAAGATGGCACTTTCAGTAATGTATTGTACAGTTAAATATTGTTATACAAATAAAAAGAAATATATGTTTGAATTATTAACCCCTACCATACAAATATTCACTATTAGTTATGTTTTAAAAATGATTTCACATAGAAACTTTAAGGCAATATCAGATTAAGAGTTTTGTTTACTAGTTAATTATTAGGCTTTATAAATATATATATATTTTTATATTTGTCAAACAAAAATATCAATATCTTCCAAACATGCACTGTATATTAGATGATGCACTATGTTCCTTCAGTGGAGTGAAGGAATTTTTATTGCAGCTTGTTTTATATACTTGCTATCAATATTTTTCAGGATTTTTAAAACTATCAATAAAACTCTTTTTCTCTAAATATTCACTTTATTTCGTCTTTACATTGAATATTGATAATATTTTCTTGGCCTCTGTTTTTGTTTACGAAATATGAATCAACATTCTGTTTAACTTACTGTGATTGGCTTTGGGGTAAAAACCAACCAACCAACCTTTCCCACAATAAGTAAAGTAAGGAATTTGTATAAAAAAAATATGATCTATCACAATTTCACTGTTGATTGGGATGGCCTCAAGCTGCAGCATTCCATAACTAATCTCCAAACCTGCTGACAAAAGCTGTTCAATATGCTTACAACTTACTGTATGGTTTCATAATGAAGAAAACTGTAGAATTCAATGAAGTGAGCAATCTTTCTGGAAGGAAGATACTGTGTATTTAACAAATCTATTTAAGGCCTTTAAGAATTCACATTTTGAAAAGTTAAGTCTATTACATATTTAACCTTTCATACACATGCATAAATGAGAATGTATGTGTGAATGTACCGTATTTTGAAATGACCATGAAAAATACATCTCTCTTCAGTTAGTCTGCAACACTGCACTAAAGACTTGAATTGAAGTGTGGCCAGCACGTAGCTCTTATGGTTGATGAGATCTAGATGCTTGAGCTCTTTGTCATGAGGTGCAGACCTTGACCGATGCTGCTTGTTCCCTTTGTTGTCTATATTATCCATCAGGGATTTAAGGGTGTGTCAAGGCTGTATCCCCACTTTGAACTTTAGGGTACAACTGTGGGGGCCTGCATGAAGACTTCTAAGCTTAACTACCAGCTTAGATCTGGTCCGCTGCCACCATTCCCAAAAATTAATTCCCTTCCCTGGGAAGCCTTGAGAAACCTTTCACCAATTCCCTGGTGAATACAGATCCAAACTCCTTGGATCTTAAAACAAGGAAAAATTGACCCTTCCCCCCTCCTTCCTTTCACCAACTCCTGGTGAATACAGATCCAACTCCCTTGGATCTAAAAACAAGGAAAAATCAATCAGGTTCTTAAAAAGAAGGCTTTTAATTAAAGAAAAAGGTAAAAATCATCTCTGTAAAATCAGTATGGAAAATAACTTTACAAGGTAATCAAACTTAAAGAGCTCAGAGGACCCCCCTCTAGTCTCAGGTTCAAAGTACAGCAAACAAAGATAAACACTCTAGTAAAAGATACATTTACAAGTTGAGAAAACAAAGTAAAACTAAGACGCCTTGCCTGGCTGTTTACTTACAAGTTTGAAATATGAGAGACTTGTTTAGAAAGATGGGGAGAATCTGGATTGATGTCTGGTCCCTCTCAGTCCCAAGAGCGAACAACCCCTTAAACAAAGAGCACAAACAAAAGCCTTTCCCCCCCCAAGATTTGAAAGTATCTTATCCCCTTATTGGTCCTTTGGGTCAGGTGTCAGCCAGGTTACCCGAGCTTCTTAACCCTTTACAGGTAAAAGGATTTTGGAGTCTCTGGCCAGGAGGGATTTTATAGTACTGTACACAGGAGAGCTGTTACCCTTCCCTTTATAGTTATGACAGGGTGGGATTAGAAAAATGGTATTGAGAGCCCAGGATTAGAACACAGAATTGTGTAATCAGCCCTCTGAAACACAGTTGCAGTGCTAGCAGGAGTCTGCCAAGTGTGACAAACTGGTGATAGGAGGGCATCATTGATGGGCAGTGCTAGTTTGCTCTGGTGTGTGTTGTGGACGATGTCCACTAGAGAATGTTGGGCTCCTGTATCACCTCCAGGGGAATCTAAGGTCTTGGATACTCTCTTCAGCCAATCCTGAAAAAAAACTTTAAATCAATCTGTGTCAGATGGTGGACAGGGTCTGACAGCTTCAACCAGAGACAACAAGGATTTTTTGGAAAAAGACGATTTCCCATCAGCTCTTAGAAGTCCCCTTGAGAATGTGTGGGAGAGAGGGGTGCTTCCTGGGGAAGTGCTTACCTTGATAGGACCATTTACAAAAAAAGGCACTATATAGACCACTAATAGGGAAAATATCTTGAAGAAAAACTACGCAAGTTAGATATGCATCGATTCCCTCCTCTTCAAGTGGTCTTACTCCTCTGTACTAAAAAGCACAAGACAGCAGCTTGCCACAAACAAACTTTAATTATAAGAGCCTTTAATTTGCCTAAAATACCAGGCACAATTCTTTTTCTATTAAAATCAGTGGCAAGACTCCCCTTGACAGACATGGGAGAAAGATCAGATCCATACTCAAACTATTCAAGTAAGGAAGAAACATGCTTGTATGATTCCTGAAGTATAATTCAAAATTAATAATTATTCTTAAATTATTATTTATCATATCCTACTTATTTATTTTTTCTGTGCTGTTATATAAAAACCTTAGGCAATTTATGAAAATTCCTCTCATTTGCATCCGATGGAATTACTTTTGTTTGCTTCTCTTTCTGAATGTGTTTGTATTATCATAATCATGTAATTTTAATTCAAACTATGTAAAAATCCTGCCAAATACATTAGCATCTGAAAGAAGCAAATAAACTAGGCCAAGCTCATATAAAAACTGACCTGAAAAATTTCCCAAAATTCAAACAAACTTGAATTGAACCTTTTTTGAGGTTGAAAAAGTTGCAATCATTTTTTTCTACCCCAGTATTTTTATTTTCATGCGTCTCTCCATTCTAGCTCAGACCAGAAGCAGATGTATTAACTTATTGGAAGAAAGGTTGTTTTCACAGTATCCCCAGTACAATTGTATAGCCTCAGGAGGTTCAAGACAAAATTTAGATAAGACAAACTTGTCCCATATTTTTGATACTTTAGAAATGTGTCCATTGTGCTAATTGTAATTGCATATAGGTTTTGGAATGGGTCATTTTGCTTGGCAGAACCAGCCCAGTAATGGATAATCTTGATCTGGATAACTTTTTTGGGCGATCTGAAATGTTCTAATTATTTTCTCCCACTAGGCACACTCTTTCCAAGGCATAAAGGACAAAAACTTACACATCTCTATTATGTTGTATAAAATTAGTTAGATGTCAGCCTCTTCAAGCAGACTTGTAGGCCCTGATGCTCAATATGGTCAACCTGCTCTCAGTGTGGGATTCAAGGACAGAGGAGTAAGAATAGTTGGGGGTTGCAAGTGGGGTTGGCAAAGTGCTGTCTGCAATGGCTCTGTGTCACCTAGGGATTCCTGGATGCAAGGAAATTAAGACAATACCAGCTTTACCACCTCCTTGCAGTGCTGGAGCAACATAAAGGAGCAGTATCAAGGCTTAATTGCACAAAACCAAACACCCTTGCCCCGCCCCTTCTCCAAGGCCCCACCCTGCTCACTCCATCCCCCTTCCCTCTGTCTCTTGCTCTCCCCCACCCTCACTCACTCATTTGCACCGGGGTGGGGAGGGCCCTTTTCGACTGGGTGTTCCGGTTGAAAACCGGACACCTAGCAACCCTATGAGGAACTGGCCCTGTAAGGCAGAAACTATCCCAAAGTAAGAGAAATAGATAAAAGCTCATGATTTCCAGGGTCTTGTATCTGGTTACTGAAAATGTTCAGAGACCTGAAATTCTGAAATCTCAATTACCATGATTTAGCACATGCCTTGAAAAGTCCATTCACACCAGTAGGGAGCTTTTCCAGTTGAGAGTCACCCATTTCTTCAGCATCTAAGATTTCATTTAGAGAAAAAACTTCAAGGTGAAATCCTGCCCTCAGTAAAGTCAGAGGCAAAATTCCATTGACTTCATAGAAGCAGTATTTTATTCTATTTTTACCCCTTATGGTTACAAAGATAACCCACCCAATGTAAAGAGAATGCAAACCAATGAAGTGCTTTCTTCCCAGGCTACAGACAGACAATTCCAGTTTCTCTAGTGTTGGCCAGAGTTTCTTCAAGCTGCAACAAAGTCATAAAGTCAAATGTGATCAGTCTGATTTGGTCAGTTTTAACACTGCTGTTCAGAACTCCTGGGGCAGCAATTATCCAACAGATAATTCCTCTTCTCCCAGCAGGTGCTCATGCTGCTCCACTTACTGGTGGGAAGGATGGAGACCCTCAAACTTCCAGTCAGACACCAGCCCCTCCTATTGCTCCTGCTTCAGATTCTCCCCCATAACTAGTCCTTATTTATCAGCAGAGGAAGGAGGAGGAGTTCTGGGGGGGAACTCCAAGTCCAGGAGAAGGAGAGGAAAGAAACTATCTTTCTGCTCTGTAACAGATGACAGGGAGCTATGGTCCCATACACTTCTCCTTTATTTAGACCCTGTTCAGGACCTCTAGCTTGCTAGGTTGATAATAAGGCTCAGGCCTCTGCAAGCTCACTGGTTCAGCACCGCTAGCTTACTAAGGGTATGTCTACACATCAACTAGACATTCACAGATGGCCTATGCCAGCTGACTCAGGCTCTTGCGCTGCGGCACTGTTTCACTGCTGCATAGACTTCTGGTCTTGGGCTAGAACATGGGCTCTTGAACCTTCCCACCTTGCAGGGTCCTAGAACCCAGGGTCCAGCCCAAGTCCAGAAGTCTACACAGCAACGAAACAGCCCCACAGCCCAAACCCCACAAGCCCAAGTTTGCTGGCACCAGCCAGCCGCAGATTTTTTTTTGCTGTGTAGACAATAACTTAGGGTATGTCAAAAAAAAAAAAAAGATTACAAAGCACCATATCTCTAGCTTGCTGGTCTAATGCCCACAGAGGACTGCACCTTGATAACTACCTTATCATCGTTAGTATCCTGGGCTGATGCCAAAGCAAAGAGTCATTGGCTGAAGAGTTAGTTTGATGGGTCTGTTACCCAGGGTTTTCAGAACCCAAAGTTGTTTCTCTCCAGGTGCTGTCAGGTATAAATCAATGGGGACACAGCTCCTCTGTCTGATAAATTATTGATATAAACCAGAGTGCTTTTACCCCAAACTACTATATGCTATAGCAGTATGTTCAGAGCTCCTAAACATTTATAGTTACCCAAAGTCTGAGATGGTTTTGAGTGATCAGCAGCCAGGCTTCTGGGGACCCTCCTTCCACCCAGCTGCTGGGGAGTTTAGGCGTCAATTCCTTATCCAAGGAAAAGTTCCCTTGCACTGCTCCAAAGTACACTTTCTAACTAAACTTTTTATAGATTTTCTCTGGATAAAGCACATAACTTGTAATGGCTCCTACTTGGCTAACAATTTCCCTACCAACAGCTAACAATAATTCATTATTCTCCTTATCTGCAAAGCAGCTTCATCAAAGAAACTTATGAAAACAAACAACCAGAATCAAGGTCAATTTTCTACAGTCTCTCCCGCTCCTCCCATTCTCATGAAGCGGTCTTTTCACTTTATCGATCCCAGTTAGTAAAACCGAAGCTTGCAGTTGTTTTAGTCTGCCTAAGCATGGCCAGATATTTCTCCTGACTCTGTGGTGTTCTCGCTTCCAGTTTACTGGGGGTGGTGTAGGGGGGTTAAAGTGCACAAGATGGCTGCGGATTAGGTCAAATCCAGTTCTCACACCACGTTTATGCCAAGGCTCTGGCCTCTGTGAGAGCTGCTGGTTCAGTTGCTATAGCTTAATGGGATGATATTGGATACCTCTGTGAGGTATTCATTAACCGTAGTATGTGGGGCCTATGTCAAGGCAAAGGCTTCTGTGAGAACTATTTGCTCTACATCATTAGCTAGCTGGGATGATTTCTGAGTACAGGGTTCTGTGACATCCCTTTAGTTTGCTGAACTGAGTCCGAAGTATAGGCCTCAGTGAACAACTCTAGCTTCTGGCCTTTTGTCAAGGTACAGTCCTGTATGAGGTCATTAGCTCAGCATCTGTACCTTTCTGGGCTGATGTCTGGTCAGAGGCCTCTGATGTCATTAGCTCAGTAACTTTAGCATGTTGGGCTCATGTTGTGGTTGCTGGATCAGTAGATCTCGATTTATGGGCCCCGGAAGAGAGGATGGGAACTGGGAATTGCTGCAGGGAAGGAAATGTAGAGGGATCAAGTAAAAATAGAAAGAATAGTGAGAGAACCAAAGAAAGGAAGTTAAGGAAGGAAGAGAAATAAAGGATTGCAGTAGCAGTTGTTCTAAAAGTGAGTCTATTTTGTCTCTGATTGATACTGAATGTGACAATAACGTAATGAACAAGTAAAATAATAATGCCAAGATTAGTCACTATATAAAGGCCACATTCCCCTGTTGATATTTGTTCTAACTTCCAATTGACACCCGTGGGGGTTCTTCTGGGGATGATGATTAGTATGTAGTCCTAAATTTATACCTCATCTCACAGAACCAAATGGAAAGAATTTTACAAACCACCACCAATGTCTCAAAGCAAAAGTGACTAAATATTTTAAACCGAGTTTCATAGATTCATAGATTCTAGGACTGGAAGGGACCTTGAGAGGACATCGAGTCCAGTCCCCTGCCTGCATGGCAGGACCAAATACTGTCTAGACCATCCCTGATAGACATGTATCTAACATACTCTTAAATATCTCCAGAGATGGAGATTCCACAACCTCCTTAGGCAATTTATTCCAGTGTTTAACCACCCTGACAGTTAGGAACTTTTTCCTAATGTCCAACCTAGACCTCCCTTGCTGCAGTTTAAGCCCATTGCTTCTTGTTCTATCCTTAGAGGCTAAGGTGAACAAGTTTTCTCCCTCCTACTTATGACACCCTTTTAGATACCTGAAAACTGCTATCATGTCCCCTCTCAGTCTTCTCTTTTCCAAACTAAACAAACCCAATTCTTTCAGCCTTCCTTCATAGGTCATGTTCTCAAGACCTTTAATCATTCTTGTTGCTCTTCTCTGGACCCTTTCCAATTTCTCCACATCTTTCTTGAAATGCGGTGCCCAAAACTGGACACAATACTCCAGCTGAGGCCTAACCAGAGCAGAGTAGAGCGGAAGAATGACTTCTCGTGTCTTGCTCACAACACAGCTGTTAATACATCCCAGAATCATGTTTGCTTTTTTTGCAACAGCCTCACACTGTTGACTCATATTTAGCTTGTGGTCCACTATAACCCCTAGATCCCTTTCTGCCGTACTCCTTCCTAGACAGTCTCTTCCCATTCTGTATGTGTGAAACTGATTTTTTCTTCCTAAGTGGAGCACTTTGCATTTGTATTTGTTAAACTTCATCCTGTTTAACTCAGACCATTTCTCCAATTTGTCCAGATCATTTTGAATTATGATCCTGTCCTCCAAAGCAGTTGCAATCCCTCCCAGTTTGGTATCATCCGCAAACTTAATAATCGTACTTTCTATACCAATATCTAAGTCGTTAATGAAGATATTGAACAGAGCCGGTCCCAAAACAGACCCCTGCGGAACCCCACTCATTATGCCTTTCCAGCAGGATTGGGAACCATTAATAACAACTCTCTGAGTACGGTTATCCAGCCAGTTATGCACCCACCTTATAGTAGCCCCATCTAAATTGTATTTGCCTAGTTTATCGATAAGAATATCATGCGAGACCATATCAAATGCCTTACTAAAGTCTAGGTATACCACATCCACAGCTTCTCCCTTATCCACAAGACTCGTTATCCTATCGAAGAAAGCTATCAGATTAGTTTGACATGATTTGTTCTTTACAAATCCATGCTGGCTGTTCCCTATCATCTTACCACCTTCCAAGTGTTTGCAGATGATTTCCTTAATTACTTGCTCCATTATCTTCCCTGGCACAGAAGTTAAACTAACTGGTCTGTAGTTTCCTGGGTTGTTTTTATTTCCCTTTTTATAGATGGGCACTATATTTGCCCTTTTCCAGTCTTCTGGAATCTCTCCCGTCTCCCATGATTTTCCAGAGATAATAGCTAGAGGCTCAGATACCTCCTCTATTAGCTCCTTGAGTATTCTAGGATGCATTTCATCAGGCCCTGGTGACTTGCAGGCATCTAACTTTTCTAAGTGATTTTTAACTTGTTCTTTTTTTATTTTATCTGCTAAACCTACCCCCTTCCCATTAGCATTCACTATGTTAGGCATTCCTTCAGACTTCTCGGTGAAGACCAAAACAAAGAAGTCATTAAGCATCTCTGCCATTTTCAAGTTTTCTGTTACTGTTTCTCCCTCTTCACTAAGCAGTGGGCCTACCCTGTCTTTGGTCTTCCTCTTGCTTCTAATGTATTGATAAAAAGTCTTCTTGTTTCCCTTTATTCCCGTAGCTAGTTTGAGCTCATTTTGTGCCTTTGCCTTTCTAATCTTGCCCCTGCATTCCTGTGTTGTTTGCCTATATTCATCCTTTGTAATCTGTCCTAGTTTCCATTTTTTATATGACTCCTTTTTATTTTTTAGATCATGCAAGATCTCGTGGTTAAGCCAAGGTGGTCTTTTGCCACATTTTCTATCCTTCCTAACCAGCAGAATAGCTTGCTTTTGGGCCCTTAATAGTGTCCCTTTGAAAAACTGCCAACTCTCCTCAGTTCTTTTTCCCCTCAGTCTTGATTCCCATGGGACCTTACCTATCAGCTCTCTGAGCTTACCAAAATCTGCCTTCCTGAAATCCATTGTCTCTATTTTGCTGTTCTCCCTTCTACCCTTCTTTAGAATTGCAAACTCTATGATTTCATGGTCACTTTCACCCAAGCTGCATTCTACTTTCAAATTCTCAACGAGTTCCTCCCTATTTGTTAAAATCAAGTCTAGAACAGCTTCCCCCCAGTAGCTTTTTCAACCTTCTGAAATAAAAAGTTGTCTGCAATGCAGTCCAAGAATTTGTTGGATAGTCTGTGCCCTGCTGTGTTATTTTCCCAACATATATCCGGATAGTTGAAGTCCCCCATCACCACCAAATCTTGGGCTTTGGATGATTTTGTTAGTTGTTTAAAAAAAGCCTCATCCACCTCTTCCACCTGGTTAGGTGGCCTGTAGTAGACTCCTAGCATGACATCACCCTTGTTTTTTACCCCTTTTAGCCTAACCCAGAGACTCTCAACACTTCCATCTCCTATGTCCATCTCTACCTCAGTCCAAGTGTGTACATTTTTAATATATAAGGCAACACCTCCTCCCTTTCTCCCCTGTCTATCCTTCCTGAGCAAGCTGTATCCATCCACACCAACATTCCAATCATGTGTATTATCCCACCAAGTTTCAGTGATGCCAACAATGTCATAGTTGTATTTATTTATTAGCACTTCCAGTTCTTCCTGCTTATTACCCATACTTCTCGCATTTGTATATAGGCATCTAAGATACTGGTTTGATCTTTCCTCCCAGTTTTGTCCTGACCCTCCTTTCTCTCTGCCAATATAGCCCACACTCCCTCTCGTTTCCGACCCATCTCCCAGGTCTCCATGTTCCCCACTTACCTGCGGGCTTTGCTCACCTGTCCCCGTCGAACCTAGTTTAAAGCCCTCCTCACTAGGTTAGCCAGTCTGTGTCCAAATAGGGTCTTTCCCCTCCTCGAAAGGTGAACGGCATCTCTGCCTAGCAGTCCTTCCTCAAATAGCATCCCATGGTCTAGGAAGCCAAAGCCCTCCTGGCGACACCATCTTCGCAGCCAGGCATTCACCTCCATGATGCATCTGTCTCTGCCCGGGCCCCTACCTTTGACAGGAAGAATCGAAGAGAATACCACCTGCGCTCCAAACTCCTTCACCCGTACTCCCAGAGCCCTGTAGTCACTCTTGATCCGCTCAGTGTCACACTGCGCAGTATCATTTGTGCCCACATGGATGAGTAGCACGGGGTAGTAGTCAGAGGGCTGGATAATCCTCGACAATGCCTCCGTAACGTCTCGGATACGGGCTCCCAGCAGGCAGCATACGTCCCGAGATGAAATGTCAGGGCAACAGATGGGCGCCTCCGTCCCCCTCAGCAGAGAGTCTCCAACCACCACTACCCTACGTTTCCTATTCGCAGTGGTGGCAGCAGACCTCCCAGCCTTCTGTACAAATGTACAGAATGTACATTCTGTAGCAGAATCAGAGCATTGTACAAATGTTTACATAAGTAGTACTGCATCTATGATGTGTGTCAGTGTCTGACCTCCAATCAAACAGTAGCATAAAAACAGTGGGAATGTATATCCAAATAATCCACATTATTTTATTAGCCATGGCTAATAAAATAACAGTGGTAGGAGAACAGATTATCCTATGGAAGATCATGTTTATTCAGTGTGCGGTGTATAAAATTGTGTGAAAGTGACACCATGTTGTACTTGTCAGAAATGATTCATAGAGCACAGATAAAGCATTAAGGTTAGACATCATACCTGGAATTGAAAGAACTATTCCTCACTAAAGATCAGGTGGGAAATAAAGTTAAATACCCTGTAAAATGGCCCTTACTTATTTATTCTGGGCTACATTATAATTTTACAACCTGCCTTAAGTAAGGGGGCATGCACAGATGTACCATGCGTGGAACTGACCAGAGAATGAATTGTTAACCAGTCACAATTTCTCCCCTTTTCCTGCCTCCGTCAAGGGGAAGAATAAGTTACTTCAATTGCTTTTCAATGCAGCAGCTTAATCTGTAACTACACCTAGCAAGCTACTCTTTGGTGAGCAGAGCCAAGTCTCCCAAATTCCACCCTTCTCTGCCCACTTGCTTATATTGGGAATATTGAGCAAGTAACCTCTGCTTGACTGACTGTGGCTGGAGTTGCAATTTGAGCAGGGCTGAGCATGGGAGTAAGTGGGGGGGGAGGGAGTGGGGTTTTGGTGAGTTTGGACACTGTTTAAATTAAACAAAATGATCCCACCCTCCATTAAAATAAGCCATTTCCCAACTACCACCAAACAATGTTCAAACTCAGCATCCCTCCTCTGAACTGCCACGCAGCAGTGTATCAGACCACTCAGCAGTGCTCTTTGACATTAGTTCTTTTTTCCCTACGGAAGTATTCTAGCCCAAAAGACTAGAGTTAATTCTGATATTACTAGAGGATTTTTGTGAAGTACATTAGTATACAGATAGATTTTTTTCTGAAAATATTCTATTTGATTTGACTAAAGCCTGTTGTTCTTTGTCTATGTAACGTAGAAAAGGAATCCAGCTCACAGGGTCCATTTCTCTCCTTTTGTTTCTTTCTTTTCTCCATGGGCCATATAGGCCTCTTTTTTCTTTCTGTTCCAGAACTCAGGTCCTTCACTCTTCTTCCATTTATCATGGGTAAATTTCAAACCAGCAAAGTTTGAGTTGGCTTAAAATTTATTCAAACATGTTCTCCTATCCCTAAGGGAAATAGCATTCAGAAAGAATATTACTAAGAAGAAAAGTTCAGTCATTTTCATGCAGAAGGCAAACTGCATGGTACAGCAAAAACCTGAACAACAACAACAACAAAACCCCCTTTTTTAAATGTTCTCATCTAATCACATCAGTAGTCTAAGCAGATATGGGCATCTGAATGCAATAGGAATTAAAACTATGTTCTATCATTGACTTGTTCCCCAACTAAATGGAGACCACAATAAAGGAATGGATGATTCAAGATACAATCAGCATAATCTTATCATAACATACAATAACACATGATGAGAAGGATGAAAATTATATTCCCCCCATCACATTTAGTACATGTAAGAAAAAATATTTTAAATTACACTATATCATTAATGTTTATGATTATTATAACTTCTAAACTCATGTAACTCTTTGGGGATACAGACGGAGTTCCAGTGAGGGAATGCACTAAACTTTTCAACTCTAGAGAATTTGGGTACAAAGCACAGGTAATATGATCATGTGTTTTCTTAAGTTCCAGTTCTGCAAAAGCTTATGTATGTTGTTAACATAAGTAATGTGAGCACTCCCATTAATTTTAATGTGAGTGTTGGTTACAGCACTTTTGAAAATCAGCCCATTTATATAGGTGCTTAAGTATGGGCTTAGGTGCCTAAAGTTAGGACCCTGTTTTTAATATCTTGGCTTTACTACATAATAATTAGAATCATTCTCAGACATTAAGAGTTATTTTTATAGTGTCATTTTTCTTTATCTACGCCATAAAACCGCCACAAAACTGCCATAATTGCAGAATTTTCTGAAGAAGGGCACAGATTGTCTGTATCATGCCTAGCTCAGTCACTCTTATAAGCACTAACATTTAATCAGAGATTGGGAGGGGGGAAGTATGCAGCACAAAGACAATAAGCTTTCCTCTTTTTCTATAAAGATCATCAGTAACAAAGAGATGGAATATATTAAAGTAACATCAGAAACATTTCTAAGCTTTGTTACAAAAAACTCCATGTTGTGGGTAAATGTTGTCTACCTTTGCGCTCTGCCTTGCTGCAATATACTCCAAGGGCCATATTCTTATCTCAGTTACACTGATACCACTGGAATAGCTCTAGTGATGTTAGCAGAATTACTCAGGTTTTAAATCAGTATAAGTGAGGTCAGAATCTGGAATATAATATATATGATACAGGATATATAAAATGCATGTAAACATGCTAAAAGACCATTATTGCAAAGTGAAGAGAAGCACTAAAGAGTAAGAAATCCAATGATTAAGATTGCCTGTGCAACGTCATGTCCCTTTGTGCATATGCATTATGATGCAGTCTTAAATTAAATTAGCTAAGGGCCTCCACTAAAGTCTGCTATGCATGCCACTTTTTGATGGGTTTATGATGTGGATTTTGATGAAATTAACCAATTCAATAACCTACTTTGATTTTTTTTAAATGCACTAGAATATTCTATAATAATGCCTGCAACTGCTGAGAAAATGCTATTGTTATATGGTACCACCAAAGTCTGCCCCATGGCATAAGCAGATGCAATTTTATTGAATTCAATAGAGTTGTTCCAGGTCTGTATTTGGCTTTCAATCGTATGGATAATTATAGCATAAGGGTTTGGATACTTATCTGAACAAAAGTATGTACTCCACCACTTTGATACATATTTTGCCATTGTTGAACTTACACCACTGCATGATTTGCAGTGTTGAGTCTGGTTTACTGTGTGCTTTTCTTATGCATTTTTCCAATGGTAAAACTGTTTTCTTCTTATTATTGGGGCTCACATTCCTCTCTACCCCCCCCCCCAATGTATTTTGAGGTAGAAAAATTATGTAAGGGCAGCGAATCAGATGATTAGGTCACTTTGCATGTCACAACTGCTCAGGGAAAATTTGGAAAGAGTAAAATTCTCTGTAGTATAGACAAGGAATCCAAAACAAAGTAAATGCAAATATTAGACCTGGGCAAAAATTTACCTTTCACTAGAAAACTAATGCATATGCCGAGATTCTGCCAAAATAAATACTCAAATAGTTGCCCCCATTTTTTATATAATGGAATAATTGTACTTGTCTTCTCCTTTATAGGTAGAAGTCATCTTCACAGTAACCTTACAGTGGTCCATTTTTTCCTTTTAGTTCCCATTACTTTAGTTTTTTATACTATACATATGGTCTCTCACTGAAATTTGCTTTATTTTCTGAAATATCTGTGGCTCCCTGGTGTGGAGAAAGCCAGTCTACCTACTGCATCTATTGCTGTCTAATATTATTTATTAAACTTTCATTTGTTAATCTTAAATCAAACTAAGCAGCTTGTCAACTTCTTAAGGGGGGGGAGTCATTGTCTGAAATCAGTAGAAAACTGCCTTTTAGGAGATGTGGCATCACACACAAAAAATGACCAAAGAAAACATTTTGAGCAAGTTTTTCAGGTGGCATAAATCAATGTAGCTGCACTGACTTCCATTGAAGCTGATGTACCCCAACTAAGAATCTGGATCCCAGTATGAAATTTCACCAGAAAAAAATGCTTCACTTTCACACAGCTCTAAAAAACCCTCATTTCTTTGCTGGGTTTTCGTTATTATGTTCAAAAATTCTAACACAAACTGTAGCCTATAACAAACAGTGAAATGATGTTTCCTCCTATGATGGCTTTAATAGACTAGTTTCTGAGTAGTGAACTGCTAGTTGTCTGTTTATTCACTTTAAGTGATGGAAAAAACAAGCAATATTGCCAAGGAAATTCATATGCCCTTCAATTTATTTTTTTTCACGGTAAGATCACAACACTGAGGATTAAGGGAGATTGTTTTGGAGGTTCAAGTTGTTGGGTTTAAAAAAAACCTTTAGATTTTTGTTTTCTGTATTGTGTATTTTTTCCTTTGGATCCTGTGGGGGTGGGGTGCAGTGAGGGTGACCAGACAGCAAATGTGAAAAATCAGGACAGGGAGTGGGGGGTAATAGAAGCCTATATAAGAATAAGACCCAAAAATCAGGACTGTCCCTATAAAATCGGGACATCTGGTCACCCTGCAGTAGTTGCCTCCAGACCCAGCTTCCGGGCTGTCTTTCTCTCCCACCTCCAGCAGACAGCCAAGGTGGCTCTTGGAGCAAACAAAAGAAAAGTCCTCTCCCCTCTTCCTTCCCTTATGGGAGATGGGAGTCCATGGGAAAATAAAGAGAGGTAAGAGTGACCTGGAATTCAGGCATTCTTCCTGGGTCAGACCTTTGGGCTTAGTCTAAATGGGGCATATTGCTTTGAGGCTGGATCTTGCAGCTTTGGGAGTGGTGAGACTTTGTTACAGTCTCCCTATGCAGGGGCAGCAAGTTATATGGGCCCGTGGAGCCAGTGCTCCAGGAATATTCAGGGCCCGGGGCCCTGGCTCCACCAATGTTCAGGACCGGGTCTCTCCCCCGGCCACGCATGCTGCCCCTCGTGTGCCTCCCCTAAGTGTCTCCTGGCCCTGTCTGCTGCCCACGGGAGATTTTAAAAGGGCTAAAGCAGCTTCCTGCCGGCCTAACTCCGCGCCACTCCTGGGAAGCGGCCTGAACGGCCCTACGTCCCAGGAGGTCTCTGCGCCTTGCCCCAGCCCTGAGCGCCGACTCCACAGCTGCCATTGGCCAGGAACTGCGGCCAATGGGAGCTGCGGGGGTGGTGCCTGTGGGCAGTGGCACGTGAAGACCCCTGCCCACCCCCAACTAAGAGCTGCTCCTGGAGGGATGTGTGGGTCGCTTTCAGGAGCCGCCCGAGGTAAGCACCGCACCCCTCACCCCAACCCCGTACCCCAGCCCAAAGCCCGCACCCAAACTCCCTCCCAGAGCCTGCCCCCACACTTCCTCCTGCACCCCAATCCCCTGCCCTAGCCCAGAGCCCATACCCAGCACCCAAACTCCCTCCCAGACCCTGCACACCTCCTGCACCCAAACTCCCTCCCTGAACCCAAACCCCTCACTCCCTATTGCACCCCAACCCCCTGCCCCAGCCTAGGGCCTGCACCCCAAACTCCCTCCCACATCCAAACTCCCTCCCAGAGCCTTAGGCATGTGCCATGGGGGTGTGTGTGAGAGACTTGGACCCGTTTTGGGAACCACCAAAAATAATACAAAGCTGCTGCCCCATCCCTCTCAGCAAGCCTGTCTCAGCAGTCTGAGATGCAGCAGTTCTCTTTGTGTTCACTGCCCCTTCCTGTGGGTGATATGCAGCAAACAAGCTCCACGCTTAGCACACAATTATCTAAGGTACAACTGGTGGTTTCCCTGCTAAATCCCAAAGCACTGTGCTAAGCAAGAACTTTTTTCTGTAATCTGTCTGAGGACAGGATAGACAGACAGAAACAAAAGAGCACAGACCATTTTCCTTTCACTTTGGGCACGTCTTCACTACCCGCCGGATCGGCGGGTAGCAATCGGTCTATTGGCGATCGACTTACCGCGTCTAGTGAAGACACGATAAAATCGATCCCTGATGGCTCTACTGTCGACTCCAGAAATCCACAGCGGCAAGAGGCGGTAGCAGAGTCAACGGCGGCGCGGCAGCGGTCGACTTGCCGCCGTCCTCACAGCCAGGTAAGTCGACCTAAAATACGCCACTTCAGCTACGCTATTCACGTAGCTGAAGTTGCGTATCTTAGGTCGACCCCCCGCTGTAGTGTAGACCTACTCCTGTCAGACTCTTCCTTGTCTAGGAGAGGAACATAGAACTGTGTGACCCATCCCTTGCCTAGCCTTCAGCATGTGTGTCTGGGGGCAGGAACATTTTTTGCCCACCCCTTAAGAGATCCTCATGGGGAGAGAGCCATTTGTCCACTTCCCCTATCCATGGAAGAAGAGAGGAATCCCAGGTGTAATCCCAGTGGAGAAGTATTAAGGGCTATAGCCTTTCAAATGACAGAGGATGCTGGTCTGGGCAGGAGTTAGTGGCTATTGTGCATGGGTCTTGGTGCATGAGTGTGTCTTGTCATGGGTCGAGTGGCTACAGGTGTGGAGAATAGTGCAGGTAGGTGCCTGCACTGAGGTGTGTGCGTACCTCTGTGCAAGCATGTAGCAGTGGTGTAGGTGCAGTCATGCATGGATGGGAGTTGCAGACAGGGAATAGATCCTAAGGAAAGGAGGGACTGTTAGAAGATAACATGGGGAAGGAGGGAGAGAAGTAGTGAGGTGGGGATAGTGTGTCACTCCAGATTCTTCTTGGGGACCATCCGAAGATAATAACCTGTGATGTCTGTGGTTATTGTTCCAAATTTGTTTATTTTAGCATAGGAACATTATTTTATAATCCTCTCTCTCTAAAATAAACAGTTCACAAATATGTTTATCTTACCTAAAGTCTTACCATCCCTGACTTCTTCAGACACCCCCAGAGGAGTCATCATACAGTGTTCATACATTACAGTACAGCTCCACACCCTATGTGCACCACTGATTTCATTTCTACATCTGGTCAGAAAGCTTTCCTTAATATTTCAATTAAACAATAAAAACAAAACGAAGGGGGAATCACCAACTTTTATTCCATGTACTGACTCTCTCTACTCATTCAATTTTATCCTACATCCACTGTCCTAATACCCCTGCACAGTCTTTCTTGATATCTTGTATCTTTTCTCACTCTTAGTTGCATGCCTTCCTGTCTTGCTGCCCAGTAATTCTGATCATCTTCCCACTACCTATGGCTTCCTCACCTCCTTCAAATCACTGCTTAAAACCCACTTCATCTATGAAGCTTTCCCATATCCATGTTTTGAGTATGCCTCTGCATCATCTCATCATTTGTTCAATCACAACAGTCTGTTCTGAGGTTTATAAAACAGAGGATGACTTGGTCGATGCTCTTTCTATGTATTTGGTGGAATTAGCTTATAAATTATGCAGGGCCAGGTATAGTTATGGCGCTCTCTAAATCATAAATCATCCTCAACAATTTTCCTAATTCTTTCATATTTTCCAATCTTTCCCAAATAACTTTTCAGTCTCTACTCCACTATATTAGCTTGTTCTGCTAGCTGCTGGTCAGTAATATGAGGTTACATTTTGAATAGCCCTCAGCTTGGGGATAAGAATGTCAGCACCACAGTGCACTGGTCCAGCAACATTGTTCTAACTATCTACTGCCAATCTGCAGTCTGTGTCAGAGACTAGAAGGCTAGATCTATGCCTGGTACACACCACATTTCTGCATTGTCCTATGATCAGTCTAGGCTGTGATGCACCATGATACCTTGTACTATGCCCTTTCCAATCACACACATTTTTTTCATTCCACTTACAGTTCATACTACTGATTTTCTGGAAACTGTACAACATTCTAATTAGGTCAGATGGCAACTCCCTTATCACACATTATCTCTGTTATTAGCATATGTTAGAGTCATACATTTTCTGGTAGTTATTGGAGTGAATGCATGGCTTCTTAACACATTCCCCCACACTCTTCTACCAAAACCTTCAAGGTGAAAAAACTATTTTTCAGTCTGTTTAGCTGGTACACATCCCTCTTCTTCAGTGCTATATTTGATTCCTTGTTTTGATTAGGATTCGAATGCAGCCATGCCCGCCATGCCCTTTTCTCATAGTTCACATTAATGACTATTTGACTTCTTCTATAACATTTACACTTAAGAATTACAACTGCATGGCTTTGATACAGTCCAACATTTACCAACATTTACCAGCTCACCAAAAATATCTTTCTTATGCATCAGCATCATCATCACATATATATGCTGCAGGTCAGATTATGCCCAGGTACACCTATGCAAACTAATGGCTTCAAATTATGCCTTTTTTAGCCCTCACTGGTGCTGCACAGGTCTAATATGGTTGGACAAATATAAACATTTGACAGCAAAAGCTTTGTTACAGTTTGGACCTACAGTAGAACCTCAGAGTTACGAACCCCAGAGTTACAAACTGACCAGTCAACTACACACCTTATTTGTAACCAGAAGTACACAATCAGGCAATAGCAGAGACCAAAAAAAAAAAAAGACAAATAAAATACTGTATTAAACAAACTACTAAAAATAAAGGTAAAGCAGCATTTTTCTTCTGCACAGTAAAGTTTCAAAGCTGTATTAAGTCAATGTTCAGTTGTAAACTTTTGAAAGAACAACTATAACATTTTGTTCAGAATTACGAACGTTTCAGAGTTACCAACAGCCTCCATTCCTAAGGTGTTCGTAACTCTGAGGTTCTACTGTACCACTAATTTTAAACAGGACACTTAAGAGTAGATACATTAAGAATGCATTTGATCTCTTGTGGAAATGCATGTGCCCCAATATAGCAGAAGTAGTGATGACTAAACCAGTAGAGAAACATACTTGTTAAAAAAAAACCAACCAACCCCTCTGCTCTTGCCCCCGCCCCCTCAAAAAACAAAAAATACACACACACAACTCTGGATCCTTTATTTCTGTTCTGAAATATCTCTTAATTTGCACTTCCTCTTTGGTTTTCAGTGAATGGATTGGTATGAGCATATAATTAATTGTATTTGAACATTCAGAAACTTGGTGGCAATACCTTTTTAGATCTCTTGTAAAAAATAATGACTTGCACGGCACATCTAAGTACTGGGGTAAATAAAAAAATACCCTACAGGATAACAGTTTTTTTGTGTATCTGGAAAATTTGTTAGTTTGGGCTATCTTGCACAACCAACCTTCCCCAGGCCTCCAGCATTATAACAGAATTCATGCTAACTGAGTTTCAAGCAGAATGCAGCAAGAAGGAAGTTGTTAAAAATAGAGTCCTAAATAGGAGAGGAAATTGTTGAAATTGCACTACACTAGATGAAGGGTTATAATGTTTAAATAAATCTTATTCTAGAAAGCAACGAGAGGGCTTTAGAAGGGATCTGACAGCAAAACAGAGGATGCAGCAAAAGAGGGTCTGGTGATCTTAAAAAAAAAAAAAAAAAAAGCATTTGCGAAAGATATCAATATATTAAGCAGCTAGAGATGTTGGTGAATTGTGCCTTAAGAAGTTTAAAAAAAAACCACACTATTAAGTAGGTTAGAATGACATGCAAGACAAGGCCTGTTAGAAGCGCAGGGGAAAAATGATGCTTAGAGTAAGGTTATGATCCAAAAAATTATGTAAAATAGCATTTACTTACTCAACAGATCTATTCCTCTACATGTCCACTCATGCCAGTATATACTTATTTCATTGACTAACACCCATACAGTATTTATAATGTCTCACTCCTGGTAGCTCCAGGAGAGTGATCTGGATTTGATTCTGACTCACAAATCATCCAAATAATTAATTAGCTAAGGATAGGTCTACACTTACTGTGATGAGTAGAGAACAGAAACCCACGTTCAAAGAGTGGGTAGTAGCAATGTAAAGGAGAGGCAGAGTATTTACAATTGGACTTGTGAAATGCATCCAAAGTATTTAGTATTATTTAGACTGCTCACGATTCCAAAAATTGTAGGAGTGACTAAAGATGAGTAGAGATGACTGGAACAAAATGGAAGGAGGCTTCATGCTTGGGAATTCTGCTCTTCCAATATAATTCAAAGGCCAACAAGAATGGGACTGTGATATGAAAGAGCAGTACAAACTCTCTTGAATAATCAATATAATTATAATGGATCATTGAAGTGAAGGGAGGGCTCGGAACTCAGAGTTCAGATTATCTCCTGATGACAGCACAGAACCAAGAGGCATTATTTCTGTGACAATCTACCTAGCTAGATAGTCAGAAACCACACTACTAGATAAACTGAGATGTCAGACTAATACTTGTACGTGAAGTGAAATCTATAAATACTAACTTTTGGTTTTAGAAAGACAAGGTAGAGAAGGTAATATCTTTTATTAGACCAACTTCTATTGGTGAGAGAGACAAGCTTTTGAGCCACACACAGAGCAAAGTGGAATAGATTGTTTAGCATAAGCATTTAGCTGTGACGCTTGGAATACCTTTCCCAGACCCGAAGAGCTCTCCCTGGCTGCATGGCTATTTCATTGCTGTTTAGATTTGTGGGCTCTAGGACCCTGCAAGCCCAGGCTCTAGGACCCTGCGAGCCTGGAAGTCTACCCAGCAATGGAACAGGCCACAGTCCATGAGCCAGAGTCGACTGACACAGGCCAGCTGTGGATTTTTCTTTGCTGTGTAGACATACCGTGTAGCTCGAAATCTTGTCTCTCTCACCAACAGAAGTTGGTCCAATAAAAGATATTATCTCTCCCAACCTTATCTGCCTAATATTCTGGGACCAACACAGCTTCAGCTATACTGCATATAACTTTTGGTTTTGACATTTCCAAAGGTGTTTGTTATTGTTATTTATTGGTATTAGAGTAGCCCCTAGTGACCCAAACAAGACTGAGGCCTATTGCTGTAGTCACTGTACACACACACACAAACACACACACACACACACACACACACACAGAGTAAAAAATGTTTCCTCCCCTGAAGAATTTACAGCCCAAACGGACAAGAGAGCAAAGGGTGGAAGAAAAAGGGGCGGGGGGGAGGGTTAAAATCTCTATTTTTTATAGGAAGAAATGAGGCACAAAGAGATTAAGTGATCAATCCAGTGTCATACAGGAAATCTGTAGCAAAATCAGGGATTGAATGCAGACTCCTAATTCCAGTCCAAGGCCTCCATCACAAACTCATCCTTCCTGTCTAAAATCAGATATTGTCTTGTACTTTCACCAACATCATCTCATCCACAGATTATTTTCATAAATGTGGTAGGAATGAAGAACAGAATTCAGATACGATAGTCTGCAGTTTTCTTAGTCCTTCATTGTTTCAGTATTTTCCTAGTAGTTGATGGCGGATGTTGTCATTTTTTGGCTTGGATTGGGTTTTTTCCGCCATCCAAAAACAACAACTAACCCCCCACCCACACCTTATCTAGGAGAACTTTACTTATGGTTTGTTTACTTTGAATTCTGTAACCTATAGTTTCTGTAGACAGCAGAACTTCTCTGGACAATAAAGATCTAGATACCTAAAGTACTAAACATTTCTGTTCCCGTGTTTTTAGTAACTTCTCATAACTGCTATTCTGAAATGTAACTCCCTATTTCAATGTGTACCAGTTTACTACTTCTCCCCACACCCTGTATGAAGGACACATCCTCTATTCAAAATCTAAAATATTGTAATACCAACAATCTAATCCTCCAATGGAGCTTTGCCCAGATACGGGAGTCTGCCCATGTGAAGTCCATCCCAGGACAGAAGGGCTTTAGTTTGAAAGTTTTCTTTTTAGAATTCAGTCTTGATTTAAGTTTTTTTTTTTTTGTTTCCAGGCTTTTGCATTAACTTTTGCTGTTTTTTGCTTATAAACTATTCTCACTTTATATTCTGGAACAGTCTCTGTTAAATTGAGCCAAATTAAATACATGCCCGCAAGCTATATAGGACAATGTCAGAATGTTTCTATATGTGTGTGTACATAATTATTATTATTATTATTAAGGAGGGAGAAAATGTCCTTGTGCTTTCTTCTAATTTTCAACATTTTTAAAAATTACAAACTTAATTACAAAACATTTTCAGACATGCCAAAAGTTTCTTGGCTTATCTAGACATAGAACCTAGCAATTGGGTCCATGTCAGTTTCTCTATTACTAATCTGTTTCCTCTTCTCTGTCAGTGAAATATTCTAGTAGTGTAATTTAAAAAAAAAAACTGCATTTGCAACATTCTCTCTTTGCTCTTCAGTAAAGTTCAGAGCTCAGTTTCTCTTAGATGCTCTCCCCCGCCCCCATTTTAAACTCTGTCTCGCTCTCATGGAGCTTGACATGACTAGTGGTTTTAGCTCTTGCCCCTCTGTAGTCCCTGAGAGCAGGAGAAGGAATCAAAGTTAATACAGAAACAGTCATCAATCAAGTATCAGGGGGTAGCCGTGTTAGTCTGTATCTACAAAAACAACAAGGAGTCTGGTGGCACCTTAAAGACTAACAGATGTATTTGGGCATAAGCTTTCGTGGGTAAAAACCTCACTTCTTCAATACATCTGTTAGTCTTTAAGGTGCCACCAGTCATCAATCACTTTCCTGAACTATTGTTCTAACCTGATCTTCCTTCCCAATCCATTACACACCCAGGAATGAGAAAGTCACTGTCACTGCCACCATTAGTTACCATGGATGGCTGTGCAGGCTACAGGGCAGCACAGGCTCTCTTTGCTTTGCTTTCTTTGGTTATGCCACCTACATTGCTCAGGTGACCTGCAGCTGCTCAGGAGCATGTCTTCTAGTGAACCTAAAGTGATCCACAGGGTCATCTCTTTGGCTCAAGAACGTTCACCCAACCCTAATATTTACAAAGTAAAGTGTAAGGTTGTAGCCACACAGTTGCTACTGAGGCACTAGGAATTACAGTCAAAGCAATTGAAATTTCATAGACTAAGGAAGTGTGCAGGCAATGATGTCAGACAGCTATGATTGTACATGTGAACACAACAGCATTCAAGAGTCATACTTCTCCAGAAAGTTCACCTGTCATCAAGAGCTCACCTTACTTTTCCTGAGACAAACATATACACTACAACAACAAAGATGAGCCTGATTAATCGTGTGTGATTCAGTTCATCCAGTATTTCAGCAACTGAGTGGAAAGCTTGGGCCCTGAGCAGCTACTAGATGACAGAATCAACACAAAAATGGCATAACAGTTCTGGAAAAGCAAAGGGATACTTTGTGATTCACTGTGTACCCTTCTTATGGGCTTAGGCCAAATCCCTAAAAATCTGACAATTTTGGGGTGCATTTTAAATCACCAGAAATGAAATTATGTTTTGTAGCAATACCCAGTTTAGTTTTACCCATCAGTGGTCCCTGTGCTGTAGCTATACCAGACTACTGAAACAGCTTTACTGGTGAAAAATTAATTTTAGAGTGCTGCCAATGAACATATTCGTTAATTAGCTAACTAATTAATTGCACTGTACTTAAAGACTAGTATTGGGAACAAGCTTATGAAAGATTATAAAAATGATAACTGAAATTCCCCAAAGCACGAATTTCCAAAGTTTCTGCAGATTTGACTGGTATTCTTTTTTCTTGAAGTGCCAATAAATTAGAGGAAAATTTTGTTTCATATTAATTTGTATGACAAAGCAGCACATACAAAGCTCATCAATTACACTGATAGAAGTAATTAGGCTTTCGGTTTCCATGAATTAACAATGCATCATATTCTCGGTAATAAGTGGCACGCATGATTATCACTGATTGTATCCATCTGCTAAATTTTTAATGAATGTCACAGTATGTATGCAAATCTTAATTGACAATAAAAACATGTAAATTTATTAGTTGTTTTCAAGTTTATTAGTTAAACTTGTTATGCTATGTTAATACTCCTAAAGCATGCTAATGCAGATTTCTTAACTTATTGAATACAGTCATCATAATATTCTCAGGTAGGAGAACCTGGGGATGCCAAATAAGATACTGGTACTTTATAATTCAGGAACTGCAAAATATGGAGTTTAATAGCTGCTTGCTATCTGTGTATTTGTGACTGAGAGCACACCTGTATTCACACTCTACATGCTATTGCAATAATCTTTATGCAAAATATGCCAGGTGAGGGATCATTTAAAAAATAACACCACACTGATCATCAATATTCTTGTGTAATGTATACACAAAATGAATATCAAGAGTTATGAACATAACTTCAGTTTATGACTACAATGTATTTATCAGAAAACTAACTGGGGAGTGGATAAACCAGTTTCTCAAAGACAAAGGACAAGCCGATGCCTCAAGCCAGGTGTCAAAGTTGATTGGCAATCACTTGCCAAAGAACAACCATTTGACATCAGAGGGGGTCATTTCAGCAAACAACTTGATACCTCTTTCACCACAAGACCCCATCCCCACAGCTGGAATGAACTTGAAACAAAAGCTAGATAAGGAACAGGTTAAAGAGGAGACTACAATGAGTCATACTGAAAGGTGAACTGTCAGGCTGGAGGGAGGTTACTAGTGGAGTTCCTCAGGGATTGGTCTTGAGACCCATCTTAAACATTTTTATTATTGACCTTGGCACAAAAAGTGAGAGTGTGCTAATAAAAACTGCAGATGATGCAAAATTGGGAGGTATTGACAATATGGAGGAAGACCGGAATATCATACAAGAAGATCTGGATGATCTTGAAAACTGAAGTAATAGAATTGGGATGAAATTTAATAGTGAAAAGTGCAAGGTCATTTAGGAACTAACAACAAGAATTTTTATTAGCTGGGAACGTATCATTTGGAAGCAACAGAGGAAGAGAAACACCTGGGTATATTGGTTGATCAAAGGACAACTATGAGCTGCCAATGTGATATGGCCCTGAAAAAGGCTAATGCAGTCCTAGGATGTATCAGGCAAGGTATTGCCAGTAAAGAAAAGGAAGTGGTAGTACTATTAGATAAGGCACTGGTAAGACCTCATCTGGAATACTGTGTGCAATTCTGGTCTCCCATGTTAAGAAAGATGAATTCAAACTGGAGCAGGTGCAGAGAAGGGCTACTAGGATGATCCAAGGAATAGAAAACCTACCTTGTGAAAGGAAATTTGAAGAGCTTGGCTTGTTTAGTCTAACCAAAAGAAGGCTGAGGAGAGATGTGATTGCTCTCCATAAATACATCAGAGGGATAAATACCTGTGAGGGTGAGGAGTTAAGTGCCTATGTGGACACATGACCAAATGGATATAAACAGGACATGAAGAAGTTTAGGCTTGAAATTAGATGAAGTGGAATGAAGTTCTGGAATAGCCTCCCAAGGCAAGTAGTGGGGGAAAAATACTAATTGGTTTCAAAGACTGAGCTTGATAATTTTATGGAGGGAATGATATGATGATATAGTCACAAATGGGCCACATGCCATTGTAGGCAGCTAGTAGCAAATATCTCCAATGGCCAGAGATGGGACACTAGATGGGGAGGGCTCAGAGTTACTACATTGGGCTCCTTCCTGGGTGTTTGGCTGTTGGGTCTTAAACCCTGAGCATATGGCTCAACATATTTGGGGTTGGAAAGTTTTCCCCCAAGTCAGATAGGCAGAGAACCTGGGAGGTTTTTGCCTTTCTCTGCAGCATGGGGCACAGGTCACTTGCAGGTTTAAACTAGTGTAAATACTGGCTTCTCTGTAACTTGAAGTCTTTAAATCATTATTTGAGGACTTCAGTAACTCAGCCAGAGGTTGTGGGTCTATTACAGGAGTGGGTGGGTGAGGTTTTGTGGCTGGCAATGTGCAGGAGGTCAGACTACATGATCATGATGGTCCCTTTGGCCTAAAAGTCTATGAGCCTAACTTTATATAGGGGTAGCCCCCATTAAAAATGCACTGGACTATAACAGTGAGGGGCAAAAACAGCTTACGCTCTCTCTTTGTTTCTCTTTTAGCCATTTTGACTTTAATACCTTATACTTGCACTCACTTAAAATCTCCGTAATTAAATAAACTTGTCTAATTTTTTAAGCTAATCCAGTGTTGTGTTTAAACTGAATTCCTTGGTAACTTCATTTAAAGTAGCAGGCTTTGAATATTGACCCCTTACAGGGGCAATGCACCCCTAATATTTCAGCTTCCCAGGAGAAGGCTGGATAGTGCAGAACATGTTTTGGGGAAGATTCAAGATTGAGCAAGGGATGTTGGGGCCACCCTGCAAGTAGTGACCAAGTCTGGTGGAAGTCAGAGTGTGACTGGACTTGCTGACAGGCTGCTGGGCCGGGGCTGTAGCTATATAGACAGACATTCATGTTGTGACCTTCATGCTTTTAGGATATTTGTGAGTGGCCCAGGTTTGGAGCCAGAACAATAAAGTATTGACAACCTCTCACTGGTCTGGACTGCATCCCAGAATGTGACAGTATTATAGTAAATTACCACCCATATTAAAAGAGAGCCTTTCCTTATTGTAGGTAGGTGGTTTCACATTATATTTTGGGCTATGGAAGCAGTCATGCCTTCTCAGAGAAGTTGCTAGACCACTGTCCTATTAAGTAGTCCAGGCTCAACCAGCTGTAGGTTACTTAATTTTCTCTTTTATGTACAACCATGGAATAGAGGGTGGGCACTACAGTTTTATAGAAGTGGATTTTAGCATTGACAACAAGCTATTTTGGGTGTCAGAATAGGAGTTGAGGGTACACAGAACTTTGCTGAAGAATTGTGTCCATAACTATGAATGCAACCTTTTGTACATTTGATGGTCTATGCCAATTTAGTGTAGTGTAAAATAATGTTGGGTTCATTTTGTCTATTGCTTCCCTGACCCTCTCCTTCATTAATGTTTGTATTAAAAGTAGGTGATCTTCCTAGATTTTAAGGCCAAGAAGTGTATCATTATCAGAGTCTGACCTCCTGCATAACACAGGGTATCAGATTACACCCAGTGATTCCTGCATTTATCCCAATAATGTGACTGGATCAGAATATAACTTTTAGAAAGAGATCCACTGTTAAAAGCTTTCAGAGGTTTTCTCTAGGGGACCACTGCCACTCTTATTAGGCTGAGTATGGATAAGACTTCTGCATTGATCTGCAGAGTGCACAGTATGTACTATGTGAAATCATCCTGGCTCTTGTATGTTGTTTAGAGAATGATGTGTTTTAGGGTATCAAGTAATGAGTCCACCCATAGTAACAGGAAAGTCCAAAAATGATTGATTTTTGGACTTATCTCCAGTGAATCAGGAAGTGCCAGGAACATGTCATATGGAAGAGGGAGAAATAATATTTCAAAGACTTGTTAAGACTTATTCTTGTGTTGTATGAATTTAGTTAGGTCTGTTGGCACAAGCAGCATACAAAATTAACTCAATATTCATGTTAGCTTTGCAGTTCACCTATACACGAATGACAAAAAATATGAGGTTCCCTCCAGGTTAAAAAATATTCTAGTACCAATAAGAATAGCATTTAATTATTTCACATACTAACAAATGTTCAAACCAGGGATGTGTGTAAGACTACTGTAGCACATTATATTTTTACTATAGCACAACACATCTGAAAAAACAAGGATTTATTTATTGGTTATTAAAAAAGTTTAGTATCCATTATGTCCATGAAAGCTTACATTTACCATTTCAGCAATTTAGGGTATTGAATATACTAGGAAATACTAGACTAAAGATCAAGTGTTTTCCAAATCATTAAAAGTTAATGCACAGAAACAAACTGTTATTACCTAGAAAATGCTGAGGTAATCATTTAATCAATACAATAAATCAATACAGTACTTTTGAGCAAGAACCGTAGAATCAGTACAACGGCATCATTGAAAATGTGAGAGTGATTCACTTGCTATTGCAGAAATGGCATTAGTGAAGTGTCATTCATAATATAGGTTTAGTTTTTAAGCTTAAAAACATTTATATTTAAAAATAAATGAGAAAGGACATATAAGTAAAAATCTGTTGCTTGGGGAAGTAAAAAAATAACATTAAAAATCTTATTCTTTGCCCTGTCCACATACACATGGACTGATATCCCTTTAATAATTTTACATTCTCTCTGATGTTTTCATAGCCATCTTTCACTCTCTTGCCTTTTGGCACTTAAAACACCTTGGGCAATAAACAACTTTCTAACATTTGTCATCTAGAAAAACACATTGCACTCAAACACCAGAGGACCAGAGGCCACAACCACATGAAAGTCACACTCCATTTAACATCTATTACACTACTCTTACCTCTCTTTTTTCCCTTTACTACCTTTTCCCCCCTGAAGCAGGCACGGCAGCCTCCACTGAAGGTTCACCCACCCTTAAGGAAAGTATATGCAGCCTCCTTTGCTGTATCACTCTGGAAATAAATATGGGAAACAGCAAGCCTTTAAAATGCTGGAATTTAATTAATGTCACATCCCTTTCCCTATTTCAATGGACTTAGAACATTCATCCTGTATTACAGGTCATAGTTCTTCTTTTCCACTGATAGCAGTGATTAAACAAAGACAGTTTCCTTGGTTTCCCCCGCCCTCCACTTCTTCCATGTCAAAGAAATGAGTTGATAAATAAGCTACAGTGCTTAGAACAGACCTACCTATTATTGGATATATTTTTCCGCAGAATGTCCTGGAAAAAAAAAAAAAGGAACTAGCTGTGTCTTCAGATTTTCTATATCACCCATCAGTGTTGTATTTAAATGTTTTATATTGTGTGGTTCCTGATAGGACTTCATGGAAATATATCCCTTGATTAAAACATTTCCTTGGGATGCACATCTGGGGGGGAAGTAGTCCCTTTCTTCTCCCCTTGCCCTCCATCTCCCTGAGCATGGTGGGAATAGCTCATTTAAAAAAAAAGGAGTATTGTTTCCCCTTTTTGACCTGAGTGGCTAGTCAGTTTGGGGCCCTGGGGATGTTCCAGTTGGAAGAAGAAATTGATGGAGTCGGATATTCTCTTTGATGCAATCTTGTTTATTTACAAGGAATGTCCAAGTCCTGTGCCCCTGAATGCAGGAGGAACCAAGAACAAGAGGAACAGTTTCTTAGCTTACAGCTCCAAGGCTCTTCAGTCAACAGGCCCAAAAACTCTCTCTAGCTTTTCCCAGGGTCGTAGCCTACTCGGCTTTCTTGTTTTTTGCCTCTGCTTCTGTGTGGTCTGTTCTCAGTTTGTGTGTTCTGCCTTCACCCTCCCCCACCTCCTACCCAAAACTCAGCTAAGGACCTCCACACACTCAGTCCAAACTCCTGGGAATGTTCACAACCCGTTTTGTCTTAGAAGGGGGGCTTCTGATTAACTCATCCTGACAGTTCTGTTAACTGAAGGATTTGTTCACACGCAATCTTAAAGAAGTTGGTGACTCATGCAGTCACCAGTACCTCACCACAATGGTATTTTAAAATCTCTCTCTAGATAGACTCCAGGTCAGTTATCTCATCTGGAAATTTGTTCCACAGCTAAACCCCTCCCTTGACTACAAATATCTTGTCTCTCATACTTTTTGTCCTGGGCTTTTTAAGCTGCACCCTCATATAGTTACACAACTGACTTGGCACATCATGGATGTAGACACGGTTTCTGATATAGATGGGCCTTGATGCTCTCGAAGGTCAGGATGAAGCTGACAACAAGCTGCCGAAGTATGCATTTGCTTAGTGGGTATGGTCTATCTCCAGACCTAGATAGATACAGGCCCCAATCCTGCAAACAAATTCATTCGTGCTAAAGGCATAGATTGCACACTGATATTGATAGGAGAGGGTGTCCTAGCCCCAGCAAGTTAAGATGTTTATAACATAACTGTTTGCTGCTACAGCAGCAAACCGTTACGTGTAGTCTGGGGCTTGCACAAAGTTACATCTGGCCTACTCCCATTGCATATAGCCATGTAGGGCAGTGGTTCTCAAACTTTTGTACTAGTGACCCCTTTCACATACCAAGCCTCTGAGTGTGACCCCCCTTATAAATGAAAAACACTTTTTAATATATTTAACACCATTACAAATGCTGGAGGCAAAGCGGGGTTTGGGGAGGAGGCTGACAGCTTGCAACCCCCCAAGTAATAACCTCGTGACCCCCTGAGGGGTCCCGACCCCCAGTTTGAGAACTCCTGATGTAGAGCATCTCTAACCTTGTATTAAATACACACTTTTAAAAAGTTAACTTTTTATAGTTTACAATTTTGTAAATAAAGTTTCATTTTAACTATTTCTGAAAAGCCACACTATCTCACTTTCCTGATTGGGACATGTTTTGACAGTTAAGAATTGATTGTACAATCCTGGGCATATAGTTTTACAACAAAACGAAATGTAATCCAGAACTGGTTACATATCCACTGATTATTTTGAACCACACCTGAAATATGTACTCTACCCTCTAAAGTAAAGGTATATGAAAATGTGCACAAGGCTACCAGTGTTTCTTTCAATAAACAAAAATATTACTATTGTTAAAAAAGTAAGGTTTCAGTCAATTGGCATAACCTATAAAGTAGAGAATAGCTAAATGAATGCAGGATATAAATAAATATTATCTCGACCAATCTCACTGTTTTCAGCTTATTGAAAGCATATATCCCTAATATTAGGCACCTTTACAATCATTAAAAAAGATTCCACTAAAAAACACCTACATGATAACTGCCCAGAATTATCAATAAACCATAGTAACACTTGCCCATAACACCACAAATCATTTTTAGAAAAATCTGTGCTCCAAAGGAATCTCTCTCCACTTTTTTACAATGAGGTTAAAAATTCTGAAAAAAATCAAAATACAAAACAGCATAAATAGCTAGAAGTAACAGTTATCAAAGAAAATAACTTTACTCTGGATAGATAACAGGTTCATTTTTGGGTAAAGAATAATGGAAATACTTTTATGTAAAACACATGTTCTTTAAGTAAACACATATCATGAGGTAGGAGGCCAATGAAAGATTTATCCATATTTAATCAGAGATTAGAAGAAAACTTTAGAATTTCCCAGAAAAGATTTTAGCAGAGATATAAACAAATCTCAAATTAATCTCTTCTTTGTTCCTAATCTCTTTCCTCGTTATAGATTATGAAAGCTTGATCTCCTATCAGATATTAAATTTCATCTATATGTAACAGCTTGTTGGAGGGGGGCTGTTTAACCAGCAAAGAAAAGAACACAATAGAGGAAAAATTTTAGTGCACTCTGAGTTTGAGATTCGCTCTTAGTCCATTGCCAAGACTGGAGCTCTGACAAAAGAGGGATTGACACAAAAATATCACAGTTGGAGAACGGTACCACAATGAATAGTCCTAGCTCTCAGTGTGATCCACTGAAGCCTCATCATTCTCTGGGTTACTTCAAGAGCTGCACTCAAAGTATACCAGGTTCATTAACCAGGTGATTGAAAGAATTGTTTTCCTCTCACAGGCCTGATGTAAGACAGGCAACAGCTGTATGTATAGAGTCTACATAATTAACTCCTCTTAGTTATAATTAATCAGATTGGGGTAGGCCTGGTCTGCAATTCCAAGATGAATATCCTGCAATTTAGGGATAAACAAAGTGAGAAGAGGAATAATTCCACCAGACCATGTGCCCTGTGGACTCCAAAAATGCCTGCTTTAAATGTGTCTTCCCTTGCATCAGCTTCCACAAACTATTTTACATTTAGATCTTTGCTTTTTCTCCCACCCCCTTTAACTCTGCAATTTGTGCTCCTCTTGTTTAGTGAATTCCTGTTCATTAAGGGGAGGGGGGGAATCTTCTCCCTCTCTACACTACAGTGAGTCTGAGTAGCCATCTTAGAGTCCTGGTGCAAAAAGCTTCTGCCAGGTACCAGAGGAAGGAATCCTCCCCTCACTGGCGACAAAGAACTAAGGAGCGCTGCTCTGTGACTTCTCCTTATTCCTGAGGCTACATCAGGGGTGGGCAAACTACGGCCCGCAGGCCGGATCCGGCCCCTCGGGGATTTGGATCTGGACCGTGGGATTGTCCCCTGTGGCACTGTGGGCCCTGCGCCGCTCTCAAAAGCAGCCGGCACCACTTCCCTGCGGCCCCCGGGCGGGCGGGAGGGCAGAGGGCTCCGTGTGTTGCCCTTGCCTCCAGGCACCGCCCCCCGCAGCTCCCATTGGCCAGGAACGGGGAACTGCGGACAATGGGAGCTTCGGGGGAGGTACATGGAGGTGCAGCAAAGGCAGCGCATGCAGAGCCCTCCGCCCTGCCCCCGCCACCAGGGGCTGCAGCGCTTCCTGGAGTGGCGTGGCGTGGGGCCAGGGCAGGCAGGCAGGGAACCTGCCCTGGCCCTGGTGCGTGCCACTGCCACCCCGGAGCCGCTTTAGGTAAGCAGTGCCAGGCCGGAGCCCGAACCCTGCCTGCACCCCGCCCCACAACTCCCTGCCTGCACCTCGCACCCCTCCTGCACCTCAACTCCCTGCCCTGAGCCCCCTCGTACACGCTGCACCCCTCCTTCACCCCAACCCCCTGCCTGAGCCCCCTGCCACAGCCTGCACCCCAGCCTCCTGCCCTGAGCCCCCTCCTGCACTCCGCACCCCTCCTGCTCCCCAACCCCCTTTCCTGAGCCCCCTCAGGCACCCCGCACCCCTCTTGTGCCCCAATCCCTTGCCCTGAGCCCCTTCCTGCACACTGCACCCCCCCCCACACCCCGCACCCTAACCCCCTGCCCCAGCCCTGCATACAATTTCCCCACCCAGATGTGGCCCTAGGCCCAAAAAGTTTGCCCACACCTGGGCTACATAGAGAGGAAAAATGGGCAGCATATCCTTGTTGTGGTGACTGTACCAATTTCTTTAACTCCTCTCTAGGCTTGCCCTGGTCCATCTATCAGCCACTAGCATAGAGGGAGCCCACAAAAATCTCTCCCCCACCCCCATACAGTGGAACCATGCTAGTGCTGAAATCAAGGCCTCCTATATCTGCAGAAATTGTGAGCACACATTAACACATATATCCCTAGCATAAAGTAAGCTGCTTCCAGTTTAAAAGATTTCCTTCAAATTAATTGTCTGTGTTTAGCTGTACAGATAATACCAGAAATTAAGAAGACAGCCTGACCAAATAAGTAAAAGGGAAAGGGGAAAAGCCATTTTAGCCATTTATCTACATTGCCTCTGGAAAGTCTCCACATACATTTACATTTTCTGATATAATGTTCTCTCTCTATCAACATGCACAATACCCATTCCACATACCAACTCTGCTATGGTGTTACTCTTTTCTTTCTACTTTAAAAAGACCTTGCTGTGAATGATCTGGAGGGCATGAGGGGAATCTCAATACATGGAGATGGGACACAGGTAATACCTATAATAAATAATGGGTAGGGGTGGGCCAGTGGATCTATGATTATGGGAATCCAGTCATTTCACTGGTGGATTAAGGGCACAAGGATTATTGTGGTAGGTGGAAGACTCCCTCCTGCCAGCCATCACAGAAATCTCAAGTTTATGGCCCAGTTACTGAGGCTATGTACTGGGGATAGGATTTAGCCCATAGCAAGTAAGTAGATTTTAGCAGCAAATTTTCCTTGCTCTTTGGATACAAATGTTGTTTTTAGTTAAAAATTACACTGGTAACAGATACATTCTTTCTTTCATTGAGGTCTTTCTTATAAGAGTCTTCTCAACATTCTATAGTTTCTTTACTGCTATTTTGTGTATTAATATAATTGTTTAAATAAAGTAAAATACATGTGCTTCAATTTTCAAGAGTGACTAGTGATTATGGGTGTCAAACTTGAGACACCTTTCAGGGGCACAGTTTTCAGAACACTGCTCCTGAGCACTTTATGTACCTCTGCCCTTTAAAAGGAATCTCAAGTTGGGCACAGAAAAATTGACACCTAAACGTAGACCATAATCTGAAAGCAGCATATAATTGCTGTAGTGGAGCACCAGGTCAAAGAATCTTAAATGGGTAGGTCAGTTACAGACTCATCACCATACTCCTTCTCCTACCACTGGATTTGAGTGCTGGTTTGACAGCTCTCTTTTTGTCTACTGATGGAGGGAGGATCAGCTAATGGAGTTCAGTTCTCAGATTGTACTTTAGTTTCTCTCTCTCTGCTGTTTTGGGAACTGCAATTTGAAGCACTGTGGGTTTAGAGATTGCTGATAAACCATAAGTCTTGAGAATAGGGAGTCTCCACAAACCTGCTGTCAGAGGGAGAAAGCCTCCACTCCTGAGCTCCACTTTGCACTACTTGGAGACCTGGATCAGTAAGTAATTCCTCTGAATGGTCAAATAGCGAACTTGGTACTATGAAGGTAGTTTCAGGTGTCACTGTCAGAGATCCTTGATATTTTGCATAGTTAAGAATCACCAGGTCCTAGGCATGAAGAGACAATTGGAAAGAAAGAATCAACTGACATTTGTAGATGTTCTCTCCATTTTACAGGGAGGGGAAAATGGAGGTAAAGTGATTACAACTGCCTAGAGGGAGTCAGTTCAGAGCCAGGATTAGAACATAGAGCTGCTTTGCTTTTAGTCATTAAGTCACTCTACAACACCATCTTTCTCTTCAGCTGCCTCTTTTAGTTTTGCAGAGATTGTTGAATGATTGCATTGCTGCATTGTTTCTTCACACTGCAGAAGAACACATCATGCATAGACATGGAGGAGCTGTGCAGTCTTTATCGTTTCAACGGTCTCTGAAGCAGCTTAGATTCCTCCTCCTCCTCCTCCCACCCCCATTTGTGGACACCTTTGTTATGACACCACAAAAATAAATTCAAGGGATTTGTGTTGTGATCTGGGATTTGTCTCTTTAACATAAAGATTGTGTGACTGCTGCTTTATGATTCAGCATTTGTTTATTTGAAAACAATGTTATTAAAATTTAACACAATGAAATAGAGTGAGCAATTCATACAAATGAGAAGAATTCATACAACACCAAGGATGTAAGGGATGGAGATAAGGTATGGTACAAAAGCCACAGTTGGTGTTTGAAATCAGAGCTACACCAGTTTATACCAGCTGATAATTTGGCTCATGATTTTGTTCCTCCTCTCTCACAAAAAGGTATTAAGGAACTAAACAGCTGAGATCAGCCTTAGATGAATGTGTCATAAAATTGCTTGACACCTCCACCATTGGTGTTGCAGCTTCCAGGTTTGAAACTGTACTGGTGGCAAATGGAATTTTAGATGACATTTAGGATTCAGTTTTGGGTCAGACACTGGCTAAGAAACAGAAAACAAGGAATACAATAGACTGAGTTGAAACTGCCAAATGGAAGGTAGTGACCATGGGAAGGAATAATTTGAACTAATTATATGTGTTGTGGGTTTCAAATTAACTGCAACGACTCAGAGAAGAGGCTTGAATGTTACTATGGATAGTTTATTGAAAACATGCTCAACTTGCAGTGGTAATAAAAACATACAACCCAAATATGCCACTTTGTTTTCTCTCTTTTCCATCGTCTGATCATTTGTAGCCTCTTTCATAATAGAGTGACAAGAACTGAAAGGCAAGATATTCAATACAAAGAAAAGGAAATAATTTTACCTACCCCATAATTAACCTGCGGAACTCATTGCTTCAAAGTATCACAGAAGCCAAGGGCTTAGTAAGATTCAAAGCAATATCAGATAAGAACATTCTTATTTGCATGAGACAGTATAAGGGATATAAACCCACATGCTTCAGGGCAGGAGACAACCATTAACTTGATGGAAAAAGTTTCCTGCATGGGCACACTACTCCATAATATGCATTCCAGGCATTCTTGACTCTTTCTGAAGTACCTGGTATTATCCACTAATGGAATAAGGATGCTAGTTTAGAGGGACCACTGGTTGATCCAGTATGACAATTCCTATGATCTTGATTTCTCACTTATTTTGCATGTTCCTTGACTTCTCAGAGGTGATTTTGGTACATCAGGAATCCTGTCTTCAAGTGGGTAAAGTTTCTCACTGTGCCAGTGAGAGGTGGAAGGAGCAAACGTTGTTTAGGATATTGCTTCTCAGAAAAAGGGATTGTCTTTAGGTCTACTATAGAGTGCTAAGCACAATAGCAATGTTAAACATAGAATACAAACATTACAGCTGTGAAATATATTTTCACAATGGGCCTCTGAAGGCAAAAAATGTCACAAAGGAAAAACTGTGTAACATTTACAATTGTCTACTGACCATACTTATTATCTGGGTTCATAGTTAATGTCTCCATCCCCTTTGTAGCCAGGAATGCTCTGGGTGTCTAAAACTAATGGGTCAGATCCTCAGTTGTTATAAACTGGGATGGCTCCTTTGAGCAGGTTTACATAAACCGATAATCTAACCCAGTAGGTTTACAACTTCTAATGAGATGTGCTATACCACCAGAGTAGATGTTTTTCATTTATTTACGGCAGTCCTAGGTAACCTTGTTATTCTTTATCAGCCCTGGTTTAATATAATTTAAGTAACTTATTGAATTCCACATACAAAAAAAAAATTGTCAAAAGTAGTTTTTTAATTTGCCTGCCACTTTAATATGGGTGAATAATTTGATTATTCCCAAGTACAGTATCAACACCATGAAATACATTGAACCATCTGGAGGTTTTTCATTATTTTTGTCCAGCATAGGCCTTTCCAGTCCCCTCTGACATTGTTGAATGGATTTTGCTATCTCCTGACCCCAAAATACTAGATTCGCAGTATTATTAGAACTGGAATCCCCCATAACTTCTAATTATTGGCTCCACTCAATTTAGCTATTGTGCTCCATTGGGGTAGGGGAGAAGGCCTTGCTCTCTTTAGATCATGTTTCAATTATATTTTCCCCAAGGGCAAAGTCAGGTCACTCATAACCATTGATGTATTTTCTGTTCACAGAATGCAACCTGGGTCTTTCCATCACACAGAATGTTCATGCTGGAAAAAATGAGCACTTCTTAAAGTCCCAGTTTGTTCAGTGGGCATCAATAAATCCCTCAGAAGGATTTCTTCCATGGAACAGTTATGCCCCATTGACTTCAATGGAGCAGGACTCTGTCCCAAACACTCTATTTGACTTCAACGTAGAGAGGCCAAAGGGAACCAATATTTCATCTTTCTATTAATCCTTTCTTTAGTAAGGTATCCTCTGATATTTCTATTCCCTATTATACCTAAACTTCCTGCTACTGACCCCTCAAGCCCTTCACTTCTGCCTCACTATTGAAAGGGAACTAAATTAGGTAGCATTTTACTCTCATGCCTTTAGATATTTTAATTCCATCTAAAATTAGAGACCCATCCTGATTTTCTATAAACATACATACACAGAAATAGTAAGGGACTGATGTGCCCTTAACACTATATGGTGGTTGTGTACCAGTATTCCGAGTACGGGAAATCCTAGTGCAAAAGAGTCCATGAGACTGCTCACCAAGATAGAAGGTCAGGCAAATGCTTCCTCTTACTCTTCCAAGCAACCCTCCATGCTTCCTGATCAAATCATTAACTCCTTCCCCCAGCCTGAATATGGTAGCTTCATGTATTATGAGTTGAGCTGGGGGAAGGTTGCTGAGAAAACTGTGTCCTCCTTCCTTCTAGCACCCTTTGGTCAGTGTGGAGGTTGAATTTCTTGGTGCCTATGCAATCTGTTTTCAGATGACACATCCTTTTAGGAACTGTCAGGTGGGCTATCCCCACCATGATGTATTAGGAATAAATCCAACAACAAAGGCTGAGGAGCAGCAATGCTGGAACTGGGATCATTTCAGCTCAAGACTAGGGCCGGCTCTAGGATTTTTGCCACCCCAAGCGAAAACAATTTTGGCTGCCCCCTCCCCCGTTTTTTTCTTACCCCACCCCCGGCCCTGTCTCAACTCCGCCCCTTCCCCAAATCCCCAGCCCAGCCTCCTCCCCCCAGGCTCTCAAGCCTAGGAGGGAGGGGGAGAAGCGGCGCGTGCGCCACGGCCACTCAGTCTCCCCCTCCCTCCCAGGCTCTCAAACCTGGGAGGGAGGGTGAGCAGCGGCGCGCGAATCAGCTGTTTCGCGCGCCGCGGCCGCTCGGGATCTCCCCCTCCCTTCCAGGTTTGAGAGCCTGGGAGGGAGGGAGGGGGAGCAGCGGCGTGCGAGCTGCAGCAACGGAGGTGAGCTAGGGCAGCCAGGGCACATTTTTAGGGGCGGCAGGGGCAGCATTCTGGCGCCGGCCATGCCGCCCCTAAAAATGTGCCGCCCCAAGCACCAGCTTGTTTTGCTGGTGCCTAGAGCCGGCCCTGCTCAAGACTTCCTCTGTGTTGAGTAAACATCTATTGTATTTGCACTACGCTGTGTGGCCAGTACTCCATGTGAATTCATAAAAATGTTTTGAACAAGGCAGCTCATTCTTTCAGTCCAGTTATTTGAATCAAGTCACCACAGAGACATCAGCACTCATGCTTTGTAGAGATCTTGAAGACTACATAAAATTCATTAAGGAAATTTAAAATATACAGTTCGTGTCTGATTGCCTGTTCCATGCTAGTAAAAGGCAACAAATCAAAACATTCTTTATTCTTTGTAAATATAACTTCAGAGCCTCTCTAACCTTTGTAAGAAAGTAGCAAATAAGTATTCTCACTTCTGGAATTTGAGCAAATGACAAAAAAGTTAATTGGCTGAGATAGAGTTTACCTTAGAAATGAACACCATTTTAACTTGTCAAACTAGTCCGCTTTATTGAAAATAAATTTTACTGAGAAAGTTCTCATTCAAATACATTTATATTTGAGAAACCAGTTTCCAAAGATCGGAATTTTTGTTGCAAAGTTCAAAGACATTCCAAATCAATTACCTTATAAATCTCAGATCACCTGGAAGCCAACATTCCAAATTTCCACATTAAAATTCTCAACATACTGCCTTTTATATATAAAGGAACAGGCTTACATACAAGAATGTACTGTACTCTGCCTAAGACACTGTTAAGAAGCACACTTGATTCTAACATATAGAGTTTAGAAATTCTAAAAGCGCAGTTCTTATAAGCTCCCCACTTTGAGTTTGTCTCACATGTCCTGACAAAATTCTCTTTGAAATTTTGGCCTACATTTTTCCACTTACTACACAGGGTTCATATTACATGAAGGTATTTTAAAAATGAAAGCAGTTTATTTGTAATAAATTCTAGTCTTATTACATCCACCAATTATTTTGCAATTCTTGTGAATCAGCATTCAGACTGCTTTATTACTCGTGTAATTCTCACAAGGACCATTTTTGAAGGCAATAAATTCAGAAGGGTATGTAACAGTACTAAATTGCTGGGACTGGCAAAATATTGATAGAGAGTTCTCCCAATATATTTAAAATCAATCTTTTAACCGACCACCTAATAAGAATGTACTTTCATGGAACCAGATGATTTTCTTAATAATAAAAATAAACAAACAATAGCAGCAGCAATAAAAACAACAACAATATTGTCATGTGCAGATAATATAACAGCTCCAAATTATTAAGTATTCTGGGACAGATTCATATTGTTTGAACTGCTGCATCTGTTGCCATATTCTCAACTTTCTATATATAGTTTAAGAATTTTCCCAGATTGCTGAAAAAGGAGACTTTTGATATCATGGGTACAATTGAACTGACTACTAATATAAACGGAAAGAAGAAGCTAAATAGACCTCTACTACTTTCCTTTAATGAATATATCCTAATTGAACAAATGTTGGAGGCTCAGATTTACTCTTGTGTTGTGATCCATTTGCACCGTGGGTGGGTGGAGTGATGGAGCAGTCATTGCTCCCCCCATTCTTTGTTCTGCAGAGTTCCAACCCTGGCCTAGATGAGAACACACTACGTGGGACCAGAAGCAAGGGTGGCACAGGAGCCAGCTATTTCAGCTTCGTGCCAGCTCAGAGCTACCCTTACCAGGGAATTTTCAGCTGGCTAGATACATCTATCTAGTAATCACCCATTGATGGATTGCGAGAGAGAATCTGGCCTTGAATGTTTTGAGAATATTCACCTTAATAAGACAAAAATCTTATGTTTCTAAATTACATAAATATTTCTAGAATTTAGGCTTGGACCTAGACACTGTAAAGTTTGTACCGGGGAGTGTGACAGGTTATTTGACTCACCACTAGGATGGTGCCTCCTCCTGGTCACTTTGGGGAGTAGCTCATGAGGTCAATGCCCCTTCCTGTGGTTGCACATCACCTCTCTCTCTGGATCTGCGAGCCCCTTTCTTGCTCCATGGGCTGCTGCCGCCTCTTCATGACTCAGGCCTCTGGCTAGGTCACTATTGTAGTTTCCCCTTCCAGGGCAGGGGAGGGAGGGGAGAAGGGGGAGTCTCTTCTCCAAAACAGGCTCAGGCAGTCTTCCTATGCATTGCACCAGCAGCGCCATTTGACCCATGCTGGGTTGGGGAACTCCGACCCTCCTCTACTCCAGGTTCCAGCCCAGGCACCCTACAACATGCAGCCAAGATCTGCTCAGTCTCCAACCTTGCTGCTTACTCCCTGGGCTGCTTTCTACTCCAGTACTCCCCCACCCCCTTTGGGGCTTCTCAGCCTCTCTACTCCCTCCTCCCAGGGAGCAATCAGGGGCTACTTATTTCTATAGGCCCCAAACACACCTCCCTTCTTCCAGAGTGGCTGCAGACTCCCTCCCTGCAGCCCTTCAGTTGCCAATATCCTGTCTTTATAAATCCCAGCCCAACACATTCCTCCTCAGTTGGGCTCCCTCACTCAGTCCAGGAATTACTTAGCCACCTGATTCTTCTTAGCTGTGGCCTGTTGGGTTAACTAGCTCCATTCTTAGTTTTCAGGGCAAGTGGGGGGTGAACACCCCATCACTTGGACAAAGATTGCTATTCAATCTGGATCCAATCTAACTCCATTATTATTTATTTTACCACAGTACATTCTCTACAAATGGGTCAAACAAAACACCATGTATAAACCTGCATTGAAACCACCTTTAGCTCTGAGTAACTCAAAAGAGAATTTTATGGCTCAGGCTTATTTGTAGAAAATGTATTTTCTTCCAAATGTCTCATTTCTTATTTCCTGTAGACAACTAGAGAGCTATATATATATATATATATCTTCCATAATAAGTCATTATTTCATTCTTCCACAGTCAAGGAGAACACTACATGCATTGCATTACTGAAATTGTCGGGGGGTATTATCAAATTTATTTTGGATTAGTTTCCAAATGATATAAAGTGACTTGGTAGGTTACCTGGACTTCAAGTAATCCAGTGAAACTAGATAGGTGACCCTAGATACCATAAAGGGATATTAGTAGTACTAAACCTCTACAAAGTTGTTATTAATGGTTCCCAATCCTGCTGGAAAGGCATAACGAGTGGGGTTCCGCAGGGGTCTGTTTTGGGACCGGCTCTGTTCAATATCTTCATTAACGACTTAGATATTGGCATAGAAAGTACGCTTATTAAGTTTGCGGATGATACCAAACTGGGAGGGATTGCAACTGCTTTGGAGGACAGGATCATAATTCAAAATGATCTGGACAAATTGGAGAAATGGTCTGAGTTAAACAGGATGAAGTTTAACAAATACAAATGCAAAGTGCTCCACTTAGGAAGAAAAAATCAGTTTCACACATACAGAATGGGAAGAGACTGTCTAGGAAGGAGTACGGCAGAAAGGGATCTAG
>NW_020664562.1:15519239-15581022 GCF_002925995.2 Terrapene triunguis | reverse complement strand
AAGTGGGCATTCACCCACGAAAGCTTATGCTCCAATACTTCTGTTAGTCTTAAAGGTGCCACAGGACCCTCTGTTGCTTTTTACAGGTTGCAATAATAGCACTACTAACATGGCAGCAAGCTACACGTGAAAAACTATTCGTCCAACTGCCATTTCCTTCTACCACCCAGTCACTTGTCATGCACTTCTCTTATTCCAAAGGTAATTTTTTTATATGCAACAAGAAACATTCAACAAGTATCCTGTGTCTAGCAAATATTTCCTGCTGTACTGCAGTTCTACAACCAAGCATCAATCATGAGAAATATAGACAGAACTTAGTAATACTCGAAGATATTGGCATTGTACCTCTATCTTCCAGTTACAGGAAACTGTTCTACAATAAACTAGTCAAAGATGTTTTTCATATTCTTTCAAATGTAGATACATGTTTTCTTTCCAAGTTGATAGACACAACAAGACAGAATAGATTTCCAAGGCCAGAGGGCAAAATCATGGCTTCATTGAAGTCAATGGCAAAAAAATCATTAACTTGTAGGGAGCAAGGATTTCCCTTCATAGTTTCAAGAGGCTGCATAATTGTGTGGCAGGGTTGACCTCTGCAGCACCCCCTTGTGGCCCACCATGGCAGTATTCATGAAGCTCAGTTCCCCTCAACCCAGGGAAACTCTCCTAGGCAATAGTCACCCATGTCACTACCCAGCAACAAACTTAGCTCTTGTCTACACAGTGTGGCAATGCACACTATAGGGGTGTGATTTCTAAAGCAAACTTATGTGTTGCACATTAATTGGTCTGTGTAGGACCTGCTGGTATGCACTAAAGGTTCCCTACTGTGCTTTATTGTAGTGTTTCATTAAGGTGCACTAGGGAACCTTCTGTATAGACCCTGCTGGTGCACACTGACCAATTAGTTAGTGTGCTTTAGGAAACACACCTCTGTAGTGTGCATTACTCCACTGTTTAGACAAGCCCTTGGACAACACTCCCAAGTGCAACAAACAAAAGGGCCTTCTCCCTCTCCTGGGCACAGCTCTCGCTTATTTCCTGTGCTTTTACAGGCAATGACTCTCAGGGCTTTCCCTCTCTGGGAGTCTTTCCCCCCAAGTTGATTCTCAACAAGCTGGATCCTTATTTGGAGTCTACCTCCAGGCCACCCACCTGGAGTCTGGCTCTCTCTAGGGCCTGACACAGGAGCTGCCATCTCTCTTTTCACGCTTTCCCTTTCGGGCCAGTTACAGGGGCTGATCAACTGGCATCTGATCTGCGACCTTCCTCTATCCTCTTCCCAGCCATCTGCCTGGGAATTACCCTTCTCCAGGACCTACCAGTGGAGCTAACCATCCTTCCACAGTTCCCTTTCCCAGATGAACTTTCGCAGTTCTGGGTAGGTATCCCATTACCCTCCCAATGGAGTCTAATAATTAGAATGTCCATCTAATCCCTAGGCAATCAGGACTAATGAGGTGGAAGGGGAAGTAACTGATCTGTCACAGGCCATGCTGTGTCCAATTCTTCTTAAAGGTCCAGCCAACCTCTGACAACTTTTTAAACAGATGAGTGTTGTTATGAGTGGACATGGTCATTAGGTTTTTGCTTAAGGAAGTCCACTGGCCAAAATCATGCATGTCTCCAGAGCAAGAGCCAGGAGCTGTGGTGATAGTGGTGTATTTCTGGAAATGATGGTATAAAATGATTTTTATATAGCATAATCAGGTAATCAGGTGTTTTGTCAACAGATCTACTGCATACTGCTGGCAACATTAGCAGAGTAATCAAAACCCGTATGTTCAAGGTACCCATATTTTTGCAGGTAGCAGGGCAGTGTTTATAATTAAAAAAGGAGGAAAAATCTTTAAAAAAAATAAAGAGCATCTAATATGAAAGAATAGCTTTTATATAAGAGACTTAGATAAAAACTTTTTTATACTGAACAATACTTCTGTTTAGCTACTTTGGAGGCTTAAATTGACAGCTTGATTTAACCAAAGCCATAATAAAAACTCTAGCTACTGTGTTCCAGACTGGCAAACAATCTGTACCTGTATCTGAAAATGGGATTTAAACATGAGTTTTATAATCCATAATCAAATCTCCCCATTATTCAATCAGGCTGTCAAGTATTCACATAAAACAAAAAACATACAACAAAAAGATCAGTGTAATGATGGCCATTAAAGGCAATACAATTATGGGAGCTTTATTGATAGAATATACAATCTCAAAGGGATGAACTATCTTTCCATTTGTGTGTGCTTCCATTTGGGGCACTATTTTTAAAGATAAATATTGATTCAAAAGCAAAATAAAAGATTAAACTGAATTTTGCTAAAAAGTTTCTATTAATGTCAGTTCCTTGCATGGTATAAATTCATTCATAAAGTCAATGAAGCTCTAGTGGTCCATACCAGTTCAGGATCTAGTCCAAAATCCTTAGAAGTACAACTTTCACATCCTTTTGCTTGAACAGTAAATCTATAGCTTTTTATATTGTCTAACATATTCCCTTACCAGCATCAACTGTTTTATCACCATAAGCTGGAAAAGCCTTATTTAACCTCCACTGAAGAATAAATGGCAACAAATCCTCAAACCCTAATCCCATCAGTATCATCTTGATGTTAGAATTAGGTCTCTAAAACACAGCAAAATAATAATAAACCACTATATCTTATTTAATAAATCCATGTTTAAAGACGGAGACAACACACTTCTCTCTCATGCCTAGAATATTAGTGTTCAAATAATGGGTTAAATGTACACATTTGTTAATGTGTTAAGCTTGCAGAGTAATACTTTTCTTGATGATGGAAGACAGAAGCAGAAATGCCACCTTTGGGTTTTGTTTTAGATGTTTGTTTGGAGATTATATGACTGAATCAATCAATACACAGAATAATTTATATCAGTAATGTTTAGCAGAATATTGCAGTTGTTTATGCTTTCTCTGCATGTTAAAATGGAAATTATAACACTTTTCACATAAAAACCTAAATAGAAACTGAAACTTTCATATCAAGAGTGTGATATAAGAAAAACATTTATGAAATACATTGAGAAGACAACTTGTCACCTCAAAAACACTAGATTAAAGTAAACCACTTCACTGGCCTGATTCTAACCAGGTTTAAATTGGAACTGTTATTCTGAGTTCAATGGAGTTATACTATTTAACACCAACCAAGAATCTGGCCCCAAATCTTTTAGGCATTAGTGCTAGTCTATTAAGGCTTTGAACCTATGTATCTGCAAATTTGAAATGGAAAGATTCTTCTACACTAGTCCTATATAAGGAAAAAATGTAAAATGTTTTTGATAAGACTAACTGCACTTTATTCAGACATCAGTTTGATATAATTTTAATCTATGTATTTTAGGGTTTTACTTTGCCACCCATCACCTTACTATGTATCTGAGCACTTTCCACATAAAATTAAAGCAATAGCAAAATGACTAGTGGACTACATGGAGTCTCCGGTACTTCTCATTTTGTGGGATCAAGACTCTGCCCAGGATAGGGGTTGTGTTTGTTTGGTTGCCTGGTTTTTCATGAGCAGTGGTAGGGGGTTGGGATTAGAAGGGCAGATATCTGTGTGGTGAGCTACTTTACTGAAACTTTTCAAAAAAGAGAGGTTCACATACTGTTGTGCCACGCAGATACAGAGTTGTCATCAAAAAGAGTCTATCTGTTGAATGCAAACTTGTGCAAGTGCAGAGGAAAAACTAAAAAAATACCAGGCAATTGTGGGAGTTACTGTCTCCAATGTATTAGTTCACTTGGAAAGAAAGTTAGCACATTTGAACTGCTTTGTCTACTGAATTGGAAAACTGGAGAAGGAGGCAGGCAACTGGAGATAGTAGTGCCCAGTGCTTTAAAAAAATCCCACCAGTGGGAGTTAGTAACTAAATACCTTTGGAGATCTGCACAACACAGAAGATACAGGTGAGAAGAAGGGGACAAAGGTAATTTAACACCACCTTTATGCTTTCTGGATTCTCTCCTATTCTGGGAATCAAAATGATTCCTGGCTGCTATAAGTTATGGCAGTCCATGTCAAGCTGCCTATGGGCTGCAGCCCAGTCCAGAAGCTTGATAGTGCCATGTACTTCTGGTCCACCCCTTCTTGCCCCCAGGCCAACCCCCTCAGTCAAGGCTTCCAATTATGTCTGCCTAATGCTGTCCCTGCAGCAGAGTAATACTTCCCTGGACAGCTGTGGTCATTACATGTCTGGAGTGATGTACAGGATCTGCAGCTGGGAACAGACTCTGTCCCACAAGTTGGAAGTCTGAGAATAGAATGAAGGAAAAAGATTGGATTAAAAGACAGGAGGAAAAATACAAAGGAAAATCATAGCAAAAGCAGGGGAAGGGAAGAAAACAAATAGAGTGGATTACATTATAAATCATGTGAGACATACAAAGTGGGTGATGTAATATCTTTTATAGAACCAACTTCTGTTGGTGAAAGACAAGCTTTTAAGCTCAACAGAGCTCTTCTCCACTTCTAAAGAAGAGTTCTGTGGAACTTGAAAGCATGCCTCTTTTTCATAGAAGATGGGCCAGTAACAGATATTACCTCATCACCTTGTCTCTCTCATATCCTGGGACCAACACAGCTACAACAACACTGTAAATAATGTCATTTTTCTATTTGTGAACAGACTGGCTTTCATTAATCTTATTTGCTATCCATAATTAGCAAACAGTTCACATGAACTTCAAACTATAGGTTGTTCACAAACTTGTCATGCTGATTAGTTGCTGTTCATGGTGTGTGATTTGTATCCCGAATCATATGGTATTGGTTTAACTCCCTGACAGGATCACAGAAATTTTTTAAAGAGGGGAATAAGAAATATAGATAAAATATCTGTGGGGGGCGGATAAAGCACACGATCAATGTGGTTGCAAGCTGAATCTTTATTACAAGCTTTCTCTTATAGTCTTTCTTGCTGAACTGAACTCTGTTTATTACAAGCTTTCTTTTATAGTCTTTCTTAACATTACATAACACAATTAGGCTATAATTACACATCTACCGATTGGACAAGAAGGAGAATCATGTGTTCATCACATGTATAGCCCCACACCGATTGGTTCAGATGTTCCTTACATAAGGCCATGTCTTATATAACCACCAGGGGGCCTTACATAAGGCCTCATCTTATATAACCACTAGGGGGCCTTACATAAGGCCATGATTTATTGTCAGGCAAGTGTCCCATCGTGACCCTTACCCTCTCATGGAACTTTGCATCCCCACAAACATCCTTGCTATCAAATGATTATCTTGTTCAGATGTGAGAATCCAATTGTATATATAAAAAAAAGGTCATCCCCCAAGTATTTGTACAAACAAAAACCCACTCGTATGAATACTTGAGCACAGGGAGTAATAATGGGCATAACCAAATCAAACAGCTGTTCAGAATTCAAATGCATTGTTTACAAACACAGGCTTCCAGTTTTCAACAAGCAGAAGGAGAACCTCATTCTAGCCTCTTCCATCTCCTTGGGTTTCCTTCTGTTTAAAAATCATAAAACCAAAAGGTTGCTGCTGTAGTACTCATAGGGGCAACTAAAGTTGAAAGATGGACAAATATGTACTAAGTGTGTCTGCAGGTATTTTACAGGTTTGGGGCAAGGAACTTCAAGCTGCCATGATAGAGTAATTGAGGCTTATCCCATCATGGGAGAATCTACAGGGAACATAAAGTTGGATGTAGGCCCTCACGGCCCAATTCCTCCTCCTCTCCCCTCCCCACAGGTGTGCCAAAGGAGTTCTGTTTCTAAGACATAACAGTGCCGACACAAGTTAAAGCAGACTTGGGACTGCTTTATCTTGTACTTGGGGCAAACATGGCCTCCAGATGCTCCTGGGATCATGGGAGCACTTAGGTGGTGAGCAATCACTTTTGCACTTCTACCCTTGGATCCTGTGCACAACACAACTTGGACAGACCTGAGGATCAGGGACTTTTTATCTTCTCCTTTTCTCTCACTAACATGCAAAGCTAGCAGGGATAGTAGCACATCTGCCTATTTTCTAAATAATATTCACATTCCAGCATTCTACTTTTAGCAATATCTGTGCTGCTTCCTTCACTACTTCTATACAATTGTGGTGCAAAAAGCACATCAATCACCCACTAAGGTCCTTCATAACTTCTGCTTACTTAGGAGACCTATCATCAATCAGAATTCATGAGTCAGAATGAGGGGCTCCGTGCCTGCTGACTTATACTAGTCTTTTTAGTGCCACAGACTAGGTAAGCCTGGATATTGAAAGCCAAAAGACAATGCTAAAATGAGCAGTAGTGCAATGAAGAATGGAAAGACACTGAAGCAAGTATTAAGTAACTTGAGTGATGCCAAGTCACTGATGTCTCCAGGAGGGCTATTGTTTATTTCATAAAAGCCTTTTTTTCATTTTAGACACGAGTTGTACAGAAGCCCTAGGTAGAAGAAAAGGAATGACTTTGGACACCGAACATTTGTGAGGTTTTGAGTTTAAAAAAAATTTGAAGTTATTTGATTTGTTTCCAATTGTTCATACAAAGCCACAGAATTAACATTAGGGTTGCAAAACTGGTTTGCATTTATTACAAATGAAAATGAAACCAAATCCAAAATTCAAACCAAACCCAATATTCTGAGTTTCAAAAAAAGCATTTTTTTTTCCTTTTGGTTATCTTTTGCATTTTTGTGCATCTCTGCATTTCCAGGTTCTGACTAGGAAAGAAAGAAATACTCTAATAAAACTAATCAAACTATTTGCAACTCATCTCAAACTAGACTCGACGATTTTAAACTTCTATTTCCAGACTGTAGTGACTTGACTATATTAAGATATAAAGCCTCTTGAGACTTTACAGGTTCTCTTATCATGAATCATAAAATGAATATAAAGTTACTCATGTTATTTGTCATTAGTATTTAGGGTCAAATATTAAAAAGTGATTTGCAAATGTTTTAATGAACAGTTTAGTGTGCTATTATTTATTATTCACAAGAATTTGGACAACTGCTGGTTATTTGTAAAAGTGATAATGAATTCCAAAAGTTTCATGACACATAGTATAAATTAATATTTGTTAAGACAATAATTCCAGAAGTGTATTGTTTACTATTCATCATTTGCTATTTTCTATCCAGGCAGGGAACAAAGGCACTGGTATAGGACTGTGACAGAGTGCTAGGTATGAAACCCTGAGTCAACACTTTGTTCACAGCATCTCCAATCAGGCATAACAGATTGGAGCTGAGGAGGCAGACCTGTGCCTAATTTGTGGGTGGGGCAGGGCAGAAAGGCTAATTAAGCCATTAGCCAGAGCTCACAAATAGGCACAGGAAGGAAGTGAAAAGGGGAAAAGTAGAGAGTGTGAGTGCTCTCCCCCTGCTTGTAAAGGTGCTAGGTATGCTGTGAAGGTGGTGGGACTCAATTATAAATAAACTGCACGGGATGATGAACCAGCACAAGGATCTCTGCGTGGTTTGTAGATCGAGACTGAAGCAGGACCGAGGAGGCCCTGTTACAAGGACATAAATGGCTAGTCATGCATTAAGATTAGTAGAAGTTAACAGTTTCCAGACAACACATTTTGGCCAAAGTATTCAGCAAATATCTTAGTGGGTTAAAAAAATGGGTAGGGATGCATGTGTGTGTGGGAATTCACCAAAAAAAAAAAAAAATTGTCATTGAAATTTGTTTTCATGGAAGTCTTCCAAACAGCTATAACATCAAATACTTTCACAGAAATGAAGATTGGTTCATAAATAGAACTAGCCATGAAATGGTTTTTGTTCCTGACAAAAAAATTCAATGGAAAAAATAATTTGTCAATGTCTCCTTAAAAAACTGAGGATTTTTGTTGAAAACCACAAATGTTTATCACCCCCAAAGTTTTCAGTTTCAGTGAAAACTCAAGAATATTTTCCTGCAAAGAAGTTCTGTTTTGATGAAATAGCCAGTTTTCATAAAACACCACACTTTTTAAACAAAATTTGACCAGATCTACTCATGAAACCATGTGGCCAAAAAAGGGATAAATCAGTGAATACTATAGACAAATCTGAGTAGTTCTGCTAGAATTGGAGATTATATATAATCTATTTCACCTGAATTTCAATCAGAAATACAAGTGGGCAGAGAAGGGTAGTATGGGGGAAATGGATAGAGGACAGAAGATTACCATTTGCAAAAACTGGTACTTCTGTATAACCAGTTCACTAAAAGCCTGATCCAAGCCTACTATAGTTAATAGAAAATTCCCTTTGATTTAAATGGGTTTTGGATCAGAGCCTAAGATACCTGAAGTCAAATTGTTTGTTGCCACTTTTTACTATTTGTACCTTAAAGAACTGAATGGGCCCAGAATTTGTTCTAATTAAAATAAATCTGAGTTTTGCTATGGACTCCAGTAGGAGCAGGATCAACCCAAGCTGTGGAATTCTGGCAATAATTTAAGCAGGATTTGTTTTTCAGGAATTCATAAAAGTAAGTTTCAATAATCTTTTAATAATTAGAAATGGTACAGTCCCTGCAGATGCAGTATCTTGTATGGGAATAAATAAGCAGGCTCAGACTGGCCTTCAGAGAAATAGCAGGAGGGCAGTGCATGTGGGCTGTGGGTGCTGCACCCACCAAAGGAACACAATATGAAGTGATGGCACAGATGCCTTTTATCTGAAGGAGAAAAGATCTTCCCCATTTGCCAGAGCTCTAGAGGTTACAGTGGTGAGACAAAGCACGAATCACCATTGGGTATGCTGTATTGCATCTTAGAAACTGAGAATCAAAACTAATTTCTCAGAAAATAAAGCCAACGAAGATCCATTATTATTTTATGATGAATACACACTATGGTGCTGAACTGTTACAGAAACCTGGCTTTTTTGATAAGAGAAAAATCTGTAAGCATCATTTAAAGTAAACTGTAAACAATTGTCCTCTCTGAACTTCGCCCCCGCTCACTCCTACAAATGTTGCACCATTCCTGCATGCAGAATTCCCAGTCACACACCAAGAGATTGCAGGTTATACAATAAAGCTCCAAAGTCCAAATTGGAGCTGAACTGCAAAAAAAAAAAAGTTTACCAATTGTGTGTGCATTTGAACAAACCAGTACCTTCAAAACTCTGGGAGCGCAAGACCAAACCAATTTTAGAATAGTTCCTTCAAATGAACTTCAATTGTTTTTGTTTTGTTTTTGTTTCAAAGGAGGAAAAGTTTTCTTCCATAAGCAGACGTTCATTTAAAGTACACTGCAGTTACAATTCACTTTGAAAAATCAGAGGTGGCAGCTGGTACATTGTTAAATGCCTCTGACCATCGGTGTGCTTCTTAAATTGCTTGACTGCCACAACTGAAACTTGTTCTTCGAGCATCTCGATTTAGTAGCCCCCAGTCAATCACCGTGCTGTGTTACCACCATTAAATGTCAGTTTATCTTCCACTAGAGAAAGCACCAGTCCAGCAGACAGACAAACAGAATAGGCAGGAGTTCTTAAAAGAGTAATATGGTATGATTTACTTTACTCTACTGGCAAAGAATCACATCACCTAAAATATGCCAAGGACTGGACAATAGCATTCCTAGGATAAATGTTATACCACTGTTTTGTTTGGAACCAGACTACCATGCTGTTACAGATGCTAAGGTGGTAGAATAAATTGCATAGTATTATACTATGCTATTTGGAAAATTGAGATACTGAGGTGATTAAGAACTGTGGCTCTAATTTGATAAGTGATAATAAAGAAAATGGTACCTTTGTATATAACTAGGGTGACCAGACGTCCCGATTTTATTGGGACTGTCCCAATATGCGCTTGGTTTGTCCCGCATCACTGGACAAACAAGTCATTTTGCCCTCCGCTCCAGCGCACAGGCGGAGCCCGGAGGGGCTCTCGACCCCGCCCCCACCTGACTCCGCCCCCTCCTTTCCCCATTGGATCCCTCCTCAAATCCCTGTCCTGGCCACGCCCCCTCGCTGCCCCATTGGATCCCTCCCCAAATCTCCGCCCTGGCCCTGCCTCTTCCCCAAGCACACGTCATTCCTCCTCCCTCCCAGGCTTGCTGATCAGCTGTATGGCGGCGCAAGCCACCTGGAGGGAGGGGGTGGCCTTCGTGGAGCTGGTGAGTGCGAGCTCCAGCACCGGGCAGGCAAGGGGGGCTGGCAAGGGGGCTGCTCCCCCAGAAGGGAGACGGGGGGGCTCAGCTCAGGACCTGTGTGGAGGCGCTGGCTGCTTTGCACTCACGTTGGGCTCCCAAAGGCTGTGGGAAGGGCAGGGGCAGGAGCCCGGCCGAGGCACACAGGGGCACACATCCCGATATTTCATCTTTGTCATCTGGTCACCCTATATATAACAGATCTGCTCCCTGGGGCTGATCCAAACCCCATTGATGAAGTCAATGAGAATCTTTCCATTGATTTCAGGAGGCTTTGGATGAGACCCCCTTATGTGTTTTGAGTAGCATTTACTTATCTTAGTGCCAAAAGTAAGTAGTTGCTGCACATTATTACTACTAGCCCAAGAGAGCCAACTCAGCAAATCATGATCTGTATTCTATTCCTTCTTTCATATCATCAATAGAATTGTTTACGCTATGTTTCAGCTAATTACACCTGTGAATCCTGATTTAAAGCAATGGAACGATAGGAAAAACTGAGGACATAATTTGAAGACAGTGGGGTTGCACAGATAAACTGGGGATATAAATTGTCCTGCAAAATTGTTTATTACTAGAGATTGTATGGAAAATAAATCATCCAGATCAAGTCTCTGATCCTAAACTGAGTCCATAGATCAGAAGTTAGAAACAAATATCTTTTAAATTGTAAATTGAATATATTAGATATGGAAATCAGTACAGGATATTAAACATATAACCTCACAATGATATTGTTGTACAGTCATTTTTCAGAGTTGAACCACACCTTTTACAGTTGCATATTCAACTTTAACTCTGGCATTTCTGGACTTTTGGGAGTTTAAATGTTGTATGAACCCAGGCCAAAAGTTTCAAATTTGGATGCCTAATGCGAGGCACTAAATCAATATTTAAATACTGTAACAAAAGTGGCCTGATTTTCACAGTTGCTGAAACCCACAACTTCCAATGTAATTAGCAGGAACTGCTCAACAGATGCTCAACACCTATGAAAAATCTAAACAAAAGCTTTGGATTGGTTCCTAAATAGGTATTTACATGCCTGAATTTAGGCTCCAAATTTGAACATTTTGACCACAGTTTTTTGCAGTTAATAAAAAGTACATTTGTCAACTGAGAATTCTATAGACTTCAAGTACAATTGGGATAGTGAGAAGTATTGTATAAAGTGTACCTAGCCCATTTACAACAGATCATTTGGACCTATAACATTTTAACAAATTGAACAAACTTTTGGACCCAGTGACTGTATTAGATGAGATTAAAACAGTTTTAAAAACAAGTTCTACTCAATCTAGAGTTGGGACCTCGGCTAACATATGGTTTACAAACTTGGTTTATATGGTTTAGTCCTGTCAATACTGGCATATTTAAACCAAGTTACCATATATACTCGTTCATTAGCCCATTCGTTTATAAGCTGACCCCCCAAGATGGTTAGGATAAAATAGCAAAAACTGTATGACCCTTTCATAAGCTGATCCTATATTTTAGGGGTTGGCAAATTTTGGCTCCTGGCCCGTTAGGGTAAGCCACTAGCGGGCCTGGATGTTTTCTTTACCTGGGGAGTTCACAGGCACAGAGCCCCTCAGCTCCCAGTGTCCACGGTTTGCTGTTCCCAGCCAATGGGAGCTCCCGGACACTGGGAGCTGAGGGGCTCCGTGCCTGCAGACGCTCCAAGTAAACAAAACGTCCCGACCCGCCAGCGGCTTACCCTGATGGGCTGGGAGCCAAAGTTTTCCGACCCCTGCTATATTTTAAAAGCTGGCATCACAAGAAACACTCAAAAGTTTTGCTAGAATTATTTTAATGTAATCTAACAAAAAAACCTGTTGTTATAATAATAACTGAACAAATATGTATTCACCTTCAAAATTACAGTCAATATTTAAAATCAGTAAATGGATATTTTAAACAATTAACTTAGAACAATATGAGACTTTAAAAAGTCTTAAAATCCTTCAAAGTCTGAATCAGTCTCTGATTCACCAAACAGTTCATTAAACTCGGCTTTAGTCACAGCTGCACCTGCATTGTCATCGTAGATGCCGGCCGTGTCATCTTCAGACTCAGATTCCTTCTCGTCATCAGTCTCTGTTGTGTCATCATCAAATATGGCATCATCTTCTGACCCGTTGAGTGCATTGCTGATACAGCGTTTCCTAAATGATTTTTCTATCATTTCTGAGGGAATGGACACCCACGCATCCTTATCCACTGGGTGACCAGATTGATTTTGGGCTTCATAAGATTCCTGCTTTTTGTTAACTACGTCATGCCTGAGCACATCCATTTAGGCCACATTTTGTGTAGCCTGTCTTTAAAGGGTTTGTTCAGGCAGACATCAAGCGGTTGTAGAACTGAAGTTAAGCCTCCAGGTATTACAGCCAAAGTAGTTTTCATATTTTTGGCCACATTTTTCACCTCATCTGTCTTGTGTGCCCTGAACATGTCCCAAACGAGCATAGCAGGTTTCTTGAAAAGTGCTCCTGGTCTCTTATTCCACACTTTTTCCAGCCATTCAATAGTCCCACTTTCATCCATCCATCCCTTTTCGTGTGCACGTATGATGACACCAGCAGTAAATTTCATGTTTTAGGCAAGGTTTTTCTTTTAAAAATAACAGGAGGGAGCTTTGATCCATTTGCCAAACACAATAAAACCACCGTAAAATGGATTTTTTCATGGCCAGTGGTTTTAATTAAAACTGTTCTTTCACCAATATCGGTTACCATTCTGTTGCTCGGGAGATCGAATGTCATTGGTGTTTCGTCCATATTTCCTATTTGTGACAGTTCAAATGCATATTTCTTTTGATATTTTATAATAAAACTTTGGAAAGATTCGATTTTTTCTTCCAGAACTCGCAGCAGCTTTTGCGCTATCTTTGTTCGCTGATGAAGACAGAGACTATGACGGTTCATGAAGCGAGTACACCAACCCACTGATGCGATAAACATTGACGGCTTTACTGACTTGTATTTGCCATCTTTCGATATTTGCAGAGCATGCAGACGAATTCCAGTTCTAGTGACAATGTACCCATTTTGTCGACATTCAATAACCCAATTATTGAGATTTTTCTCTAGCTCAGGAAATGAAGCTGTCATAACTATAAAGGGAAGGGTAACAGCTCTCCTGTGTACTGTACTAAAATCCCTCCTGGCCAGAGACTCCAAAATCCTTTTACCTGTAAAGGGTTAAGAAGCTCGGGTAACCTGGCTGACACCTGACCCAAAGGACCAATAAGGGGACAAGATACTTTCAAATCTTGGGGGGGGGGAAGGCTTTTGTGTGTGCTCTTTGTTTTAAGGGGTTGTTCGCTCTTGGGACTGAGAGGGACCAGACATCAATCCAGGTTCTCCCCATCTTTCTAAACAAGTCTCTCCTATTTCAAACTTGTAAGTAAAAAAGCCAGGCAAGGCGTCTTAGTTTTACTTTGTTTTCTCAACTTGTAAATGTACCTTTTACCAGAGTGTTTATCTTTGTTTGCTGTACTTTGAACCTAAGACAGAGGGGGGTCCTCTGAGCTCTTTAAGTTTGATTACCCTGTAAAGTTATTTTCCATACTGATTTTACAGAGATGATTTTTACCTTTTTCTTTAATTAAAAGCCTTCTTTTTAAGAACCTGATTGATTTCTCCTTGTTTTAAAATCCAAGGGGGTTTGGATCCGTATTCACCAGGAGTTGGTGAAAGGAAGGAGGGGGGAAGGGTCAATTTCTCCTTGTTTTAAGATCCAAGGGGGTTTGGATCTGTATTCACCAGGAGTTGGTGAAAGGAAGGAGGGGGGAAGGGTCAATTTCTCCTTGTTTAAGATCCAAGGAGTTTGGATCTGTATTCACCAGGGAATTGGTGAGAGGTTTCTAAAAGCTTCCCAGGGTAGGGAATGGTGGCAGCGGACCAGAACTAAGCTGGTAATTAAGCTTAGAAGTTTTCATGCAGGCCCCTACATTTGTACCCTAACGTTCAAAGTGGGGATACAGCCTTGACAGACGCGCACCTCGTTGGACATTTTTTCTTGCTTCTTGGCATGTCTTTTAATGTTGTTTTATTTTTTCACCATTCTCTTACTTGCTTCTCATTGATACAGAATTCACGAGCAGCGGCGCAATTATTGTTTGCTTTTGGATATTCAACAACTTTAAGTTTGAACGCTGTGTGATAAGCAGACCTTTTTCTTTTGATTTCACCATTGTTCATTTTAAATACTAGTAAGAAAATAGATTATTATTATTGTAGTTATAGATTTTGTAGGCCTTTATATAGGAATGTCACCTGCTTTATCACTGTCAAATTATTATTGTTCTTTGTTTTTTTCAAAGCAGCCCTGTAGATTGGCATGTCTGTGGGGATAACAGGCTATTTCAATTTTATTAGAGATTCCATCGATTCTGCACGTTATATTTTCATATTGGCTCAAGAAAAGGCTGCAGTATTGACATCAATAAATGGGTCAGCAAACTTTGGCTCCCGGCCTGTCAGGGCAAGCCGCTGGCGGGACGTTTTGTTTACTTGGAGCGTCTGCCAGCATGGAATCCCTCAGCTCCCTGTAGCTGCGGTTCGCCGTTCCCAGCCAATGGGCGCTGCGGGAAGTGGTGCGCCACTTCCTGCAGCTCCCATTGGCTGGGAACAGCGAACCGCAGCCACAGGGAGCTGGGGTGCTCCATGCCTGCAGATGCTCCAGGTAAACAAAACGACAATGTATTAGATATTCAATGATTCCATAGAGTTTAAAATCACCAAATTTTGGTGTAGACCCATTTACAAGCCAACCCCCCACTCTTTGATGCGTCACTTTTTTACCAAAAATATTCAGTTTATGAACGCGTATATACGGTAATTTGTTTTAGACCACTGCAGAAAACAGGATTCCCAGTTCAGTATGGAAGGAGTCTAGCAGAGCAGCTTCCAAACAGCTGAATAGGTGCTTGGCTGAGAATTGGGAAAAGGAATAAAGCAAGAGAGCAGCGGCGAAGGGAAAATATAGGGCCAGATCCTCAGATGGTGTAAGTTGGCATAGCTTTGTTGAAGTCAATGGGGCTATGCGAAGTTACACCAGCAAAGGATCTTGCCCATATTTTGGCATGCCACCATCCATTACCAAACCACTACAGTGGGCTGTGACAGAAGTTAATGGACAATAGGGGAAAAATAAAAATAACTTAGAATCAATCTTACAGAACCTCAGTTTGAGCTTGTTCTTCTTGTGAGTCTTTTCTTTTTAAAATCAGTTCACCCATTCTTAGCAAAAACCATCAAGTGACAAGGAAACATTGCTAGTGAAGTGGCTGACAAGGCTTTGGCTATGTCTCTGATCACAGTATTTACAAATCCATAATAACATTTCTTCCATCTGTTCTACTATTTCCAGCGATACACTCAATTTAAAAATGAAAAAAAAATGCTTGCACGTTTGGAACAAACAGATCTTCCAGCACATTGTTCATAAATATACACACATTATGAATTAGAACATGGTAGAAAGAGCATTTTCAAATACTGCTACTGCAGAGGGGAGGGAATGAGGAGGCGAAGGAGAGCCAGGAAGAGGGAAAAGACTATTCCTGTTTAGATGGAAGATGATTAATAACATGCTCAAAGAGAGAATTTTACACAAATCCCTATTCATTAACTACATGAGGGGATGCTTGCAGCCACAAGGTGACCTATTAAAGCAAAGGGTTTCTACGTAGATGCTGGAGTGAGTTGCTTGGAGTAGGTTGCTTGCAAGATTGGGGCCTAAAATACGAGAAGTCTCTACAGAAAATTTATTTAGGACACATTTCAACTCCATCTATCATATTCCCCATGCAACACAGCAAAGTTATTTAGTGTTAACAAAAGTGTTTTGTTCTGCTTTATTTATTTATTTACATGGGACACCATCAGTTTGAAATATGGTCGGTTTCAAAAGTGGAGTTAAATGTAGTTTCACATTCTGCACTGGAGCTTGGGTCCCTCTAGAAATTGTTGTGCCATAGCACTCAAAAGTTTTGTACTTTTAAAAAAAATGTGTCAGTCTCCCTGTGATGGGGTGCCCTAAACACCGCAGCATGGTGCCTCCTCCTGGCTGTCCTGGGGATTAGCTCTGCCAGGCCAAAGCCCCTTGCTGCAAATACACTCCGTCACTTTCTCTCTCTGCTGCCCCTCTCTTGTTCCTAGAGCTTCAGCTTCCTCTTAGTGACCTGGCTGGAAATGGATCTTAAGAGCCAAATGCTAAACTCTGCTCCCTTCATGGACCATGGACAGCCATCCGTGCACATCACAGATCATTTGAAGTAAAACTTCATCTAGCGAGAGATGGAGAAATGGGTCAAATTGGCTATTCCTTCCCATTCCCCAGGCAGGCGGTGAATTGTGATTACTGTTCCTGATTTGCTAAGAATTGTGCACATCCTATCATTTGTGTCGCCCTCTCCCACTCCCCATTACAGCCCATTTGTGTGCCTCGTCTACCTGTGACAGCTTGTCTTTTAGACTGTAAGCTCATTGGGCCAGGGACTATCATTTGATATATATCCATGCAGTGCCTAGCACAAGGAGTCCTAGCCTGAGGTGGGACCAAATGTGGGACCAAAATGTGACAAAACCCAAAATGAAAGAAAGGGGGGGGGGGACTAAAATGCCATGGGATCCATCCCTTTATTATAAATGACCCTTTCTATAGCCTCAGTTTCTTGGTTCTTTATTTCTGATGTAAACAGTTTTCCATAATGAAAGTGAGAGAACACCAAATTTCCATGGAATACACCAATAACTTTGGGACTAAAATGAGTAACAACCCTCATTTAAATTTCCTGCACCAGACCCCAAGCTATGTACACCTTCCCTACTCAAGCCCCTTTTACTCAAGAGTTCCACAGTGGACTAGGATTTGCCCTTATACAAACAGTTACCTATTAAAACTTAAAACAAACAAACCAACTAACCCTAACATGATAAATCAACTCTTCTTCCATATTTGCTTGTGATTTATACAAGAGAGTCACAGGCAAGAGCTTCTTTGACTATCACCCACTGTTTTACTTGCCGCCTCCTGTAATACTGATAGCTTTGTTATACATTACTGCCAAAGGCCACATGAAGGCCTAACACTTCAGAGGGCGAAATACCTTACCAAATACAGCAGACGTTGGAATTAAATAATGTGGCACTTACACGTTTGTAAGAAGTAGTGAGTCAGAGAAGCAGCACCCAAGTATGATTAAAAAAGAATACATCTGACAGCCTGTTCCACAGTCACCAGTTGAGGTTGAGTCACCATCCCCACCCAGGCATAGCATCATTTCTACTTGATGTTTGCCATTCCATAATTAGAACATGTAAAGCAACATGCTCAGGATGCAGGCATTGTAAGCAGTGGGTGGGGTAGTTAGTTAACTTTCTGCTTAAAGCCATTTACTGAGCCTTTACTTTCCTGCCACAAAAAGTAAGGTACACAATCATGATCCGTGCTGCCTCCATTTAAAAGACAGCCCTATTATTATAAAAGTAAATGCCACCCACTTGCTAACATTGGAGACTAATTAACTCTGCAATTGCTGCACAGAGAAGAGGGTACAGAATTGCACTCTATTCCAGCAGCTATCCTGGAAGATTAAGAGGATTAGGTAACTCATTGTCTTCCCATCTTCCCAGACCAAGAAGTAGTTTCTTTTTTTTTTTTTTAATTTCAGCTTGTTTTGTTGATAACTGTTATTTAAGTGGGGCTTTTGTCTGAAAGTGTAAATGGTCTATGTGGTGCCTCTATTGATTAATGCATTTGCTGATTAATCTTTCTTGAAAGGATATTTTGTCCATCCTCCATTTGAATTTTTGTAGATTTTTACTTTTTAAAATGGTTTGTACTTAGAAGTTCTTGTAAGTGGGGTCAGCTAGCTCACCCATGACAGCATCTTCAGGTTGCATTAGGCTCTGATTTTAATAGGTATACTTCAAACTGAAAACTACATATATTCATTAGTCATATTGTACCCAGTAGAATTTTCCATATCCTGCTTCTTCCTTAGAGCTAAATTAGGACCAGGCTATCAAACAAGCGTCATCATTTTAATCTGGACTGCAGTCACTCCATAGAAGATGTCCCTTTAAATAGCTATCAGCTCACACTGTGCGAAACACACTTCTAAATAGATATTCAATTAATAAGGTACCTATTCAACCCATGTATAAATGAGAAAAGAATTAAATATGGCCAAACCTCACAAGGTTGATCTACGCAGCCAACAGTTTGTGGATGTAATCCTGGCTCTAATGAAATCAATTATAGTTTTGCCATTGATTTTAATAGAGCCAGGATATCACCCTGGATGTTTAAAGCAGCTTGAGTCAAAGCCTATAGGGAAGACTGGGTTTTAACTTGAGCTGTTAACCTGAGTCAAAAAAACAAGCTGCCATGATTCCTATTTTAACCCAAGTTAGCTAACTTGAGTTAAGAACGTACTTTTTTTTCTACAGTGTATACATACCCAGAAGTGAGAAAACTCTCTCTCTCGCTCTCTCTCTCTCTCTCTCTCTCTCACACACACACACACATTTTTTGGAATCTCAACTCTGGTTCGTCTATGCTTAATAGGAAAGGCTTTTGATCAGTGGGGATAGATAGTACAAAAGGAAATGTTAGATATACATGGAACTCAGTCATTGAGGGGCTTAACCATTTCAGTGAGAAAGTCACCCTACCCCTTTATTTATTTATGTATTACTATCTTAAAGGGCAGGGTTGGGAATCAATTAAAAAAAAAAAGAATATTTTCTTTGTTCTGCCCCAGCCTTTTATGCTGCTCCATCAGTTTCCAGGGTCCATAGGGAACTGGAAACAGCCTCCAGGCAATGCAGCTGGTGAAACAGGGTTCACCAGGGTTCACCAGGTAGAGCAGTGCTGCTACTGCTCCCACTTTCATTGCCTGGGAGAGGGCAGACGTAAGGAGCATGGCTGGAGCATGTTACACTGACTATTCTTTTTGCTGACATACAACCCCCCGGGGGCCATTGCCAGACTGAAGTTCAGGAGGGCCCAGTTCCCCGTTACTTCCAGCTACATTCTGCTTGGTGCAGGGAGAACGTAGACAGGTGAAGGGTTAATCCATTAGTGAAAGAGCTACTTCCCCATTTTCTGCCAAAGGAGATAGAATCAGAATGTGTTCAGTGGACAAGATGGATGTTTCAAAGATCTGCAAGAGGAAGAAGTGCAAATGCAACATGACAAGTGAAGCTACTGATTGGCCATCAGGTTTCCTCAACCCCATACAAGGAGAGTCTAGTACACAAACCAGGGAGAAATTTAGTTTTTGCTGAGCTACTAAGGACTTGTCTACACTTACTGGGGGATCGACTTGTGGCGATAGATGCATTGGTCAATTTAGCAGGTCTAGTGAAGACTCACTAAATTCACTGCAGATCCCCCTCTTGTCAACTCCTGTACTCCAGCTGAATGAGAAGCGCAAGGGGAGTCGATGGGAGAGCATCTGCCATCAACATAGCGTAGTGTGGACCCTGCAGTAAGTAGATCTAAGTACGTCAACTTGAGGTACGTTATTTACATAGCTGAAGTTGAGTAACTTAGATCAATCTCCCCCATAGTGTAGACAAGGCCTAAGTCTGGTTGTTTCTGCTATGTTTACACTTAACTCAGCAATTAGAACAAGCAGAGAAGGCATAACCTCATAAAGTAAAGGAGTTGTGACTTATTTTTAGACAGGAAGCTCTTTGGGTTAGTGATTCTCATTCATTATGTTTGTGAAGCACAATGGGTACTCCACCCACTTCAAACCTCTGTGCACTACCGAATTTATAAATAAATAATAGAGAGAGCCGAACTTTATTCGAATATGTTTAGTTATTTAGAAATCACTTTTGTTCATATTATATCTCTTAAAAAATACAGGTCTTGTTTCAGCTCATTATGTGTAAATTTTATTAATACATATTTTATTAGTAATTTGAGATCAGTTTTGTTTAATTAAATCCCCCCACCCATGGCAATAAACTGTGGTTTCACTTTCTTTTCATTGAATACATGTAAACTCTATTAATGTGAATGGGAGTTTTACATGTACATCAAGGCAAGACAAAACCACTTTATGTTCAACATTTTAATTAAGCATTTGAATTGTTTTGATGTATGCTATAATGTGCTAATTAAATTGATACATAACATCTTAAAAGCTTGGAGGGTGCTAGGGGAATTTATTAGTTCTTACTAGACAATAAAATGAAGACACTAAAAAAACCCAAACCCATATGCCTACAAGATCACAAACAGTCCAGAGGCCCCAGTGAGATTTCATATAGTTATAAAAACAGGGCAATGAGGAAAGGGCAGTTTTGACTTATCTGCAGAGAGCTTTTCAAATTTCAGCAGTGCAACACTTCTTGAGGATGCTCTGAACTATTAGGCATCTCCCTCCATCTTACAAATAAGACTCTGTGTGTGTGTGTGTGTGTGTGTGTGTGTTTATATTTTCCAACCTACACAAGGTAACTGAGGTTGTAATATTTTGTGACAGACACCCTTACATTTTTCTTGTTAAATATTGTATTCTGGTGGCTCTTATATACCAGAGCCCTTAGCAACAGACTGCGTGTTGGGTATTGTCGCAACCAAGGATAGAACATAATAGCAATGTGTGAAACTGAATGACAGTCGGATGGCAGTTGAGAAGTGAAGAGTTTGTTGTTTGTTGTTTGTTGTTTGAGTGGGAGTTTTGTGTTTGATTTTGAGTGAGTGAACTAGGTTTTGTTTTTGTTTGGTTTTTTTAAGCATGAACTGGTTGTGATAAGCATATGAGAGGTTTGTATATTTGTGTGTATGCATTGCTGTCCTAACATCTGTGTTCACTCTGCAGGGCCTGACCATAAAATTAAAGTCAGTGGGAGTTTTTCCAGTGACTAAGGTGAGGGCAGGATCAGGCCCTAACTCTGGAATGATAAGAACTGTATGTCTCTCTTTTACTTTGTTCATGTGCTGTTGTAGTTAAAGAGTTCCTCTCTGCATAATTGCAAATGGGGAACTTTTTTTGTTTGTTTGCCACTTGAAACAATCTATATTTTCCAAAGCAGGCTTTAATTTATTTGTGTTTTTTTTTAACTAAGTCCTTTGTGGATCTAAACTGAGAGCAGAGATCTTTGCTCACTTCCTTCTGCCTGACAGCAGGCCCAGGCAGCTGAGTGTTGGGCAAACCAACTTTCCCACATCTGCCACAGTCTGCTAACTCTTCTCTTTACCATGACCATGTGGGGAAAGGAAGGGGATATACCATTAATATTTGCTCCCTAATATGTGGGGGAGGAGAAAGAAGAGCTATTATGGACCCAGAGAATGAGAAGCTGCTAAGAAGCACACACCTCGCCATGTGGACATGATATATCTTGATTTTAGCAAAGCTTTTGATACGGTCTCCCACATATTCTTGCCAGCAAGTTAAAAAAGTATGGCTTGGATGAATGGACGATAAGGTGGATAGAAAACTGGCTAGATTGTCAGGCTCAACGAGTAGTGATCATTGGCTCCATGTCTAGTTGGCAGCCGATATAAAGCGGAGTGCCCCAGGGGTTGATTCTGTTCAACAACTTTATTAATGATCTGGATGATGGGATGAATTGCACCCTAAGCAAGTTCGTGGATGACACTAAGGTGGGGGGAGAGGTAGATATGCTGGAGGGTAGGAATAGGATCCAGAGGGACCTAGACAAATTGAAGGATTGGGCTAAAAGAAATCTGATGAGGTTCAACAAGGACAAGTGCAGAGTCCTGCACTTAGGACGGAAGAATCCCATGCACTGCTACAGGCTGGGGACTGACTGGCTAAGCAGCAGTTCTGCAGAAAAGGACCTAGGGGTTACAGTGGATGAGAAGCTGAATATGAGTCAGCAATGTGCCCTTGTTGTCAAGAAGGCTAACAGCATATTGGGCTGCATTAGTAGGAGCATTGCCAGCAGATCGAAGGAAGAGATTATTCCCCTCTACTTGGCACTGGTTAGGCCACATCCAGAGTATTGCATCCAGTTTTGGGACCCCCTCTACAGAAAGGATGTGGATAAATTGGAGAGAATTTAGCGGAGGGCAACGGAAATGATGAGGGAGCTGGGGCACATGACTTATGAAGAGAGGCTAAGGGAATTGGACTTGTTTAGTTTGCAGAAGAGAAGCGTAAGGGGGGATTTGATAGCAGCCTTCAACTACCTGAAGGGGGGTTCCAAAGAAGGTGGAGCTAGGCTGTTCTCAGTGGTAGCAGATGACAGAACAAGGAGCAATGGTCTCAAGTTGCAGTGGGGGAGGTCTAGGTCGGATAGTAGGAAAAACCATTTCACTAGGAGGGTGGTGAAACACTGGAGTGGGTTACCTAGGGAGGTGGTGGACTCTCCATCCTTAGAGTTTTTTAAGGCCCGGCTTGACAAAGCCCTCGCCGGGATGATTTAGTTGGTGTTGGTCCTGCTTTGAGCAGGGGGTTGGACTAGATGACCTTCTGAGGTCTCTTCCAACACTAATCTTCTATGATTCTATGTATTGTCGATGAGCTTCTCTGTTCATGGAGAGTGGGAAAAACAAGAGGCCACTGAAGGCACCCAGATCAGTGACAATATGGGAGAAAGGAGCTATGAAAGAACAGCATCTCCACCAAAGGTGAGAGATTCACTGAGAAATCTCTCCAAATCCAATTGGCCAATCATGCCTTTTAATTTAAGTCAGCAACAACAAGCAGGAAAAATAAAGAAAGAAGAAAATATTTAACAGAACGAGAACTATACGCTACATGTTTACAAGCTACATCCAGCCCCACTCCATTCTTAGGGTTAGCTTCCAGACAATCAGATGCACCAGCTTTCCACGGACAAGTGTTTTGAGCTTTGCCATTCTGATTGTTGTTCCATATTATAAAAGGTGAAGTAATCACACAGTCACGACAGTTATTACAGCTTCATGCACTGCATGGAACACCTCTTTTCCTACGGGGTGGGTGGAAAGCAAAAAGCTCCCTCTCCCCAACACATACATACCCTTTCCAGAAGCAAAGACAGCCAGGAGAAGATACTGGGGGATGAAGGTGGCGTACCTTCTGAAGTTTAATTGCAGGTGCCATAGTGCCATTATGCTGACTGCATGTCAGTTGCCAAGGAAACTAGTAGCATACATATTCTAGAAGCTTTCCTAGAAGGAAAGAAATATAATTTAAAGTAGTCTCAACGTAACCTGTGCTAGGAGAGAAAGCAAAGTTTCAGATCTTCTGTTGAACAGATTGAAGGGTGTCATGCTTACATAAAAGGCTCCCAGGGAAAGAATAGCAGGTCAAGCTCAGGGTCTGACTGTTTTATTGTCTCCATTTCTCAAAGACAAATTGGGAATAAAGAAAACCTATTTCCTGCCTTTCGATAAAGCCTTGGTATTCTTTTATGTTTCAATCTAATTTTAGCTTGGCATTTCCTGTATATACTTAAGTTTTAGTAATTTATATAATTTATTTGGCTGCTGTTATTCTTTCCTGCCTGTTCAGTTCTCCTTTCCTGTACTTGCATATTTAAATGTAAAGCTGCTATTCAAGCTCCGTGTAGAATTTATATTTCTCTAGGAAGCATCTCAGATTTGGAAGATGGTAATAGAGGTACAAGGTATTACATACAGCCATGCCATCACATGTTGTGGCACTTTCAGTTCCCAGAGGCTAAGCGGAGTGGAGTGAGGTCAGAATTTGAAGGGAAGGCTTTTTTTTTCAACCTTGGAAAAGTTGTTCGTGATTACTTTTGAATCTTTAGTAAGTCAGGCTTTAGTGTTGTGCTCAAGAGAGGGGTTGTGCTGCTGCAGAAGATGTCGAATAAAGGTCTTGATCATTTGTTGTCTTTGAAGATTTGCACAGCACTTTGTGTAAGAGTATACATGTTAACAGCAGTGCCCTAGCCACATTCCAATTGAGTAATTAAATTCTGCCCTTAAATTAAATTCCCTTGCAGTGTCACTATTGAATAAGGATTTCACTTTTTCCCTTAAACTGCTGTATAGTGTTGCTGTGAATTATTAAACATTTTCTGCATTCCATCCCCGAGATGGCTTGATTCATGAGTGGATAAAGTTATAGCGATTATTTATAGTTTAAATTAGTAAAGTACTTCGGAATAATTTGAATGAGAGGTGTTATATAATGTACAAGATTTTCGTTATTGTTACTATAGTACTGGTTATCAGAGATGGTATTGGAGTTCAATTTCCTTTTTAGTCTGTACACACACACACACACATGAAACAAAAACTAAATCACATACACAAATCAAAAATAGGCAAAAGAATATTGCCAGTAATGTAGGGTGTCTAGTGGAGAGTTTGAACGCAAGTGGATTATTCTATTTCCAAGCACTTTTACAAATCAGTTGGTTATTGATTGTAATACATGAAGTACTGTGTGTACACACACACACACACACACACAGAAACATTTCAGGATTGGAGATAGAAGACAACAGCATTAAGACATAGGCAGAGAAGTACAAATCTGATATTCAATAAACGAAAGGAGTTGGCAAGTAAAGGAAAAGAGCTAGAGAAATAAATTGATAAAAGGAAGGATGGCATCTAATAATTAAAAAGAGATAACATTTTCTTTTTCTAAGAAAGGTGTAAATACGTGTTGGAGTTATATGACCAGTTTCATCTGTTAGTGCCTGTGAATGCTTTCTACCTAACTTCACTACTCATGGCTAGACCCCTAGGGATGAGTATGAACAACAAATGAAGTCATTTTAATGAAAAAAAAGCATTTTTGCAACTTAAAATGATGTGAAAACATAACTGAGTTTGAGTCTTCCTTAGAAAGTGCATCAAACCCAGAAATTAAAAACCAGCATGTGTGGCCTTATGTAATAGCACAGGAAGTATATTTGTGCTTTCCTAAAAAATTCCTTTCATGAAGTAGAAAAGTTAATCATTTTTAGAAGAAGGCATCCATTGGGACAATTTGCACACTTATCATGGCTCCAATGACATTAACACAGCATATTTCAGAGTTTGAAAACTCTTTCAATCCCATTTTACTATCCTGTTGCATCTCCTTTTTAATTTGCTCTGAGTATACCAGATTGGTGGACCTTTACTATTTGAAGTAAAGACATTTTCAGGTAAACACAGATACATTTGCCTGTTTTTCTTTTCACTCCAGCAAAAACCAAACCAATTTTCCAAGACCCTACCAAACTCCCAAGCTTCAGTCTGGTGAACATCCAGTAGCATGAATTGAGATTTCAGACAGCAAAGATATTGTGGCAGAAGTAGTGTAAAAATTCAAATACATTTCCATCACCATTTGCAGGAGCGTGTCCATTGTTCATCAACATACATGTGTTGTGTCAGAAGAGACAGCTGATGTTTATTCTGGTACGATAGCTGTGACAGTATTGATAAAGAATCTGAATATTTGCCCAGACAATGAGAGAGTTTGTTTTAGAGTTAGAAAATGCAGATGAGGAAATCAATGAAAATCTGAGCATGCCTCATGTCAAAAGTGGGGAAAATATAGAGGACTTAGCTGTCAGGAAGGGTGCATCTGGTAGACAAGCAAAAATAATCATAGAACTTGCACATTGCTCTTTCACCTGATATGAGTACATACAAACCTATGCAATAAACACTAAACATCTGCTACTGCAGGAGAAAAGGAGCCACAAACTGGTGTAGCAAGTTCTGATTCCAACAACTCTGGTGAGGTGGACATAAGTGTATTCTTCACCATTCAGAAGTGTAGGTGAAGATGGATATTACTAATACTGCGAGGTCACAAGGCAGTGTTCATGACATTACAATGGTTGCCACTGCCAGCTTTCCCAAAGTAATAGTCACCACACACCATAAGGTTGCTCCATCAAAAAGATACAAGATGGTCCAAACCACTTCACAATAATTAATTCTTAATGAAACAACAAAAAGAAGCAAGAAATGTGACAAACTGTCCCACTGCAAATCCCATTACATTTTAAAATATTTACTGGTGTTAGCTTTCAGACTTATAGTTTGGAAAGATGAGGTTTTTTTAATTGTAATGAGAAAGGTCTATTGATTGCTGATTGTCTGTTCCACTTTGGTGTTGCAAAACTATGTGATGTACTATCAACAGGATAGTTACCATTCTCACCCATATCTGACAATGACATATATTACTGTGTGCCAGCCTTTTATCTTGGTGCAGGAGAAAACCCTGTGTTACATCAAGTTTTGGAGAACACCAGTCACTTGCCAGTTGTTTTAAATTTTACTTAATCATTTGATTAATCATTTCAGCCACTGTCCATGCAGTTGGCAGTTCCAAGAATCAAACTTTCTGATCTAGCATTCTGTCAAAAAACAACGAAGTTTTAAAGCTTGACTGAGCATTGACACAACACTAAAGCCTTCACTCTGGAGACTACTAAATGGATGAATTAAACAAACATTTTTAAAAATAGCTTTAAAGTTGCCAATAAACCAAGTTGCAAGTATAAAACAGATGCATAAATACATCTTCATTAATCAAGCTCTTCTTTACATTTTTAACATTACAAAAAAGGAGCAAAATAGATTGTAGTGTCTGTTTCATGGTCTGAATTTTCAGAAGTGACTGGTAGGTCTGGTTAAAAATTTTGTTAAAGCAATTTTTCCACAGAAAATGGCTTTTCAGAACTTTTTTTTTAAGCAAAAAATGCCTGCTTATAACAGATCACTTCAGATTTTTCATTAAAAAAGCAAAAACCTGAAAAATGAAGTTTTTGGTTTTTAGCCAAGAACCAAAGTATTTCAGCCCAAAACTGAAATATAATATCCCTATTTGGAAATGCTGCCACAGTGTCTCATGGGAGTTGTACTTCATTTGTCTCATGTCTCCATTCTCCGCTGTGGGCTGGGCTCTCCAGCCAGACTTCATCTCCCATGGGACGTAGACAAGGTCATGGGACTCCCATGATGCACTGCTAACACTTCAAGAGGGGACACGATGGTGCATCATGGGAGATGTAGTCAGTCCAAGGAACCTGACCTTTAGAGGAGAATGGGAATATAAGGCACCCAAACTACAACTCCCATGAGGCAGTCCAGTGGTATTTATAAATAAAATATTGCTATCTTTGATTTTTTTGTAGAAATGTCAACATTTTCCATAGGGGAAAAACAATGTTTTCTGACCAACTGCAATGAGTTGTGGTTTTGGGTGCCTCAGTTTATGGGGTTCAACTGGAGACATCCTAAAAAGGGTAAATTTCAAAGGTAGGTGCTCAGCACTTCTGTAAATCAGCCGCTTTAGGTTGTCTTAAGTTGGACACCCCCAAAAACTGAGGCACCCAAAATCACTAGTCACTTTTTGAAAATTCAGGCTTATGAGATTGATCCCGTTTTCACTGAAGTCCCCTTGCCTTCAATGATGCAGAATCAGACCTTATATCTTTAACATATTTACTTGAAGATTCACTTATTAAATGAGCACTGCAGTATTCATTGTCTTCTTACTCTCAGCTATACAAAATATCAAACACAGGACTAATCTTTAAAAAAATTCAGAATACAAGACAAAAATATATTTCCTACAAAATGTGGTATGGTTGGTATGAACAGCTATTGTGCAGGGTATAAATGGATAGTAACTCTGTCCCTTCCAACAGTAGCTGCTTAGAAACTCATGCACAATCAATATTTCAAATGAAAATCTAACACCATTTTGAAAATACATTTATTGCATTGGTTTGGTATCACTTTGTGTAAATTACAAATTTTGAATCAATTTGCTGGACAAATGGCAAACTTACTTTATTAAAATAAGAGATACCGAAGTACTGTATTTATGAGCACTTCTTATATAATACAAGATTTTGAAGCCTGGAAGGAGGATCATGGACTCCTGCTAATCTTTTTGAAACATTATTTTTGCTGCTGAAAACAACCAGTTTATTTTCACAGAATTAAAACAGACTCTACAGTACTGAAAGCCTTTGTCAGAATGGACAGCATTTCCTAGAGTATGCAATCAGCTATACCTACAGGGGAAGCTTCTGCTCCCAGCCAGTAAATCCCCTAAAAGGTTGAGCTGGTAAGCACATTGACCCTGTCCACTGTGCTATACATACCACTCTTCTCCTGTCCACTGTGCTATACATACCACTCTTCTCCCTCCATTCCACTTAATTTCATTACAAAGATATGCAACAAATAAGACACAAAACACTATAACATACAACATAAATCCCCAAGGCACATGCGTCTTTAGGCAAATAGACCCACCACAAGTATACAAAGCAGCATCAGAAGATTTCACTTTTATTCCCTGTATTTTAAACCAGTAGCACTGTCGCCTACCATTCTAAACCAAGCCCCTCAATAAACAGAACTCCTGCTCTTCCTCCTCAAGCAAGGCAGTCTTAGGGACCCTTAAATACTCCTAGGATTAAGGAGAATAAATCAATAGGGCCAGATTCTGTTGCTGTTGAAGTAATGTCCCATTCTTTTCAATAGGAGCAGGAATAGTCCTTCAATGGTAGTTTGGACATGCACATTTCCAAAGAACATTGCCACTTCTTCTTCCTTGACCCACCAAAACTCAAGAATAAAAGGATTTCCTACTTTGGCACAAGCCTCTATTTATTCCAAGCAAAGAATCTTTTGGAAACTAAAGAAACACATGCACACAAAAAGAAAAGAAACCAACAAGATAGCTGGCTAGACTAGAAACGATATATCCCTCCAGTTCTAGCTGTGTGCTTCCTCCTTCAATTTCAACTTGAACTTCAAGGACAGGGTGGGAGGAGAGATGACTGATCTTTGAGTCTCTACCAATTCAGTTTAATTAAAGGAGAATGGGTTTTGTTACTGTGCTTGTAGTGTTCAGAAAAGTTTCCAGTCAGTACTCTACACTGACAACTACCTGATTTTCCACACAGCACTGAAAATGCACTTCAATCCAGACATCTCTCTCTTTCAGTCTCTGTCATCTTCACTTGAATAGACTATCAGATATGGCATATTTGGTTTGCTTAGGTAGACAAAGGAAAGCAAGGGTGAGATCACTTGGTTCTTTTTCCACTTTATAAATAGCATTTGAATTCAACTCTTGGAAGTGAAAAAACAGTGGACTAACCATCTAGATAGCCACTGTATTCATGAATGCTCAGCAACCATTAGAATTGTGCAATACCGCATTTTGCATACCTCAATAGCCAGCAACGTGCTTCTTACGTATTTAATTCTAATGGGATTTTTTTAAGTTAACAGTGTAAATCATTTCAATCATCAGTTTAAATCTGTTGTTTCCTGACAGAATATAAAGGATGATAGAATACACCCAATTCCCATTTAAAAATGTTAAACTAGTCAAATTGTAGTGACAACATTTCTTTGATGTAACATTAAAGTGCAGTGCTAAGATCTTTCAGATTAACTAACATGAAAGTTTGGATTTCCTCATAAGCTTTTTAAGAAATTAAAAAGGAGAAACCTAAGTATGCATAATGCTACAGGATTCAAAGAGATTGCTTTTTCTAGATCAGTACTTATAAGTAATCCAAACTAGACATGCTGCATCTTGAAACTGCATCTGTAATTTGATTTTTGTATATAAAATTTCCACTTCATATTTATTATTTATTCTATACCTTCACTCTCACCAAAGAGCCTTTAACTGCTCCCTTGTTAACCTGCAAGAAACAGTAAAAGAATAAAAGCCATGTCACCTCAAAATGTTCAGTTAGGTCTTGATTTTACAAACGTGCACACGCTTAATTTTACGCATAATGAGTAGTCCAGTAGACTTCAATGGAGCTACTCACATGAATAAAGTTAAGAATGTTCACAAGTATTTGCAGGTTTGGGGCCTAAGGTTTCATTTTTCAGACATTCATAGCTTTGCAGCTATGGCCACAGAACCTTTACAGAGGTTTAGCTACCATATACCTAATACTGATTATGGACAAAATAATATTTTTGTTTCAGGACCTTAGTTGGATCTCTGACCATGTCCTCTAGATCTGTCATGAAACATGTAGACAATTCTCCTTTCACCATGTATATGAGGTGACCCATTGCACTGCAAGGCTCCACTGAAGCCTGAACATTCAGAGATTTCAATTGGATGTAGGTGCCTAGGTGCTTATGAAAATCCCACTAGCACCCAGATTTTGAAGCTATTTAGGAGTTGCTCTGCTCAGTGATGCAAGGATCCAAGTGACTTAGGAGCCAAAGCCACATTTTCAAATTGATTTAGACCCTTACGAACCTAAATCTCATTAAAGAAATAGGGACTCAGGGTCCTATGTAAACCTGGACAAAAATTATCAGATACATTGTTTATTCACAGAAAAATGCAGTTTCAATTGATTTGAAAATATTCATGAATTTGACATAAATTTGCTAAATAATTTCACCCAGAAATTTTGTTTTTCAGCCAAAATAGCAGCAACAAGCAGTGTTCATCAGGCCAGTGGTTAGGGACCTCAGCTAGAAGGCAAGAGACCAGGTGAAAATCCCTGTTTTACCCCACTCCCAGGTGAGTGCACTAACCACCCTGCTATAAATAGTAGTTGGGCCAGAGAGAGGGAGAATGACTCTATAGCCAGAATTTGACTTGTCCAACCCCTGCCCCGGCCACTGTCTATCTGTGGTAAAGTTACCACCACAAGAGCTGCTACATCCCAAACTTATCATTCCTCTAGACTATGTAACCTCACGTGCTACTCTCATAGTATAAAAAATATATTTGAGAGTGATACCATATGACTATTTTCTCCCATAGCACCAAATGTAACCTACCCTTTGTGCATCATGCATTAAATATACTTGTCATTTTATTCAAATTAGCACATCATCATTCAGATCAGATCAATTTAAGCACTCCATCTGTCACTAAAAATTTAGGGGTATAGTCTCATCATGATATGTGGGGAGTTATGCATGCAAATTCCTGAACATCAAAATGACTTTATACCCATAAGAATATTAAAATATTAAGAATTACAACTGAAGCAGCAAATCTCATGTCTCTAACTTTCCACACAGACCTCTCAGCCGTTTAGCTCAAAACTTCATTGTAGGAGGAAGGAAGTTACATTTAATGGGGCAACACTAAGAAAGACATTGTGGGGGGGAGGGGAGGATGCTTTTACAATAGGAAACAATGTCTGTCATTCCCACTTGTAAAACTCACCATAAATTACTTACTGAACAATGCAGAAATAAGTGTACCAGCATGTACCAAACTCCAGTCTGAGAGCTCAGGCACCAATGTAAGTATGTAACAGATAAAACTAGATCCATTCTTGCAATGGGCTTTGAAATAAATCTAAGCATAGTGAAATCAGTTGGAGTTAGGCACCTAAATATCTTTAGAAATATGTTCCTAAGCCTTTGGAAAAATGAATAAAAATGACAAAATATTCCATTCATGTGAAATAAATAAAATAAATATCTTTGAAGCTGGTTTTCCATTTATCAACATAGGTGAACATGTTGTACTCACCCTGTGCACAGAGACCACATCATTTATTAGTGAGCAGTAAGATTCCTGTAATTGATTGGAAAATAATCACACAACACTTATGTTTTTCACTCAAAGACATCTATTCTCTAACTGTATATATATATAAAAATTTCAATAGCACCACACCAATATACTGAAAAAGAAATTTTGTTTAAATACTTAAGAGACCAGTTATGAATATTTGGGGCTCGATCCGCTTTCATTGAAATCAGTTGGAATTGGATCAAAACTACCTGAGGTAAGCCAAGGTAGGTAGTGATTGTCAAAAAAGGTACCTTATTGTGATGCTTTTGAAGTTGGCTATGTTTGGTTGAGATATGGGATGTTTAATGAAAAATTGGTACATTGCTCGATATCCTGTTTTACTTTTATTATAAGCTCCCTGTAATGGAGCTACACCAAGAAGCTGCAGCTTCTATATCTGAGAAAGCAGTGGGAATGCTGACTCAAGACTTGAGGGGTTCTGGGAAATGACATTTAGGAGTCAAGTTGACATTTTGTTCATACTGAGCCTGTTTTTTAATTGATTATATTAAATAACAAGTTTTAGGGTTTTGTTTTTAATGATGAAGGAAATTTTAACTCTTTTCCATCTGGGATTATGGGCAATTTCCTCCCATAAAATGGGCTAAACTGAACAGCCAGAGAGCTCAGGGCATATGCAGGAGTCTGAATTTTGCTGTGAGCTCTGGGCAGTAGATATTTAATGCTCATTTGGGTTGAAGTCAATATATTTGAAAGGGTTATATGATATCTTATTGTTTTTAATTTTTCTAATTTCAATTTAAAATAAAGAGAAACTTACCTACACACCGTCCCTTGTTCTCCAATCATATATCTTAACTTCTCACAGCAGCATTTTTGAATTTTCAACTCTGCTGGGTAAGATTCATCATGTCATGGAAAGAGCGTGGCATTGCTTCAGGTTCCTAACGGCCTAAGTGTATTCCATATGTGTTCCAAAAATCCAGTGAAAGCACTTGGAGCTCACTTGCTCCATGCAGGAATTTTCTGTCTTTAAGCCAGCCAGAAAAAAAGGTAGTGTTTCTCCTATTTTTCCCTGTATTTGACAGCAGCCAACAAAGCAGTTTTGATTGCAGAAATCAGACAGCTGCTGCTCAGAACAATAAGTCTGATTTTCCAAATTTTAGCATCAGAGTCCGATGCCTTTCTTTAGGTTGAATAGTATCTTACTCCTGAAAATACCCTGGACAATCTTTATGAAATTAAATTTTATTGAATTATGTTAAACATTATGGAATTAGGTTAATATCTTTGGGGTACATTGTCCTGAAAATGCAATTGTTTGTGTGTTATAGTATGTTAGGGTGACCAGATCAGAGAAAGAAAATATCAGGACACCAGGAGGGAATGGGAGGGGGACAAAAAAAAAAAAAAAAAAAGCCAAGTGCTGCTGGCAGAGCAAAAAAAAAACCCCACCACCGGCGGAGCGAAATATCGGGACCAATTGCGTCCCAACCAGAGATCGGTCGGGACACAGGACAAACGGCTAAAAATCGGGATGATCCCGATTTTATTGGGACGTCTGGTCACCCTATTGTATGTAACTTTTCTAGGGACCTGACTAATGTAAATGTTAGGAATGTCAAAGGGCTTTTGGGGACAATGAATGTAAAGTGGATTTCCTAGGAAATACCTGGGGATGAGGGGAAACCAAATGACCCATTTTGAATCCACCCTCTTGAAGCTATGCTCTGAGGAGGAAAGCTTGTTATCTGCTAATTACCTGCTTCTGGAAACCTCAGATCAAAGACCCCTGAACCGTATAAAGGGTAGACTAAACATGCTGAGTGTATTTGTTCTGAGCTGAAGCTGTGATGAACTTGTGACCACAAAGGAAACCCCACAGATGGGGTGTTGAAGGACTTCTCCTGCCAGAGTCCATGTTAGGGTTGGGAGATTCTCTGGTAAGCTTATTAGCATGGGTATAGGTCCTTTTATTGTTTTTAATATGTCCTCTCTGGACTGCTTTTTACCTCAAGAATAAAACAGTCTTGCATAAAAAGAACTGTGTGATCACTTACATCTATTGACAATCACTTTGTTATTGGGCTCTGAAGAGAAAGCAAGCATGTATGTTTGGGCAGCCTGCTTCTGCTGGGAATAACAGTGTAGGCAGGGAACTATGCAGCCTGGAAATACTCCAGACAGAAGCAAGTGAGACATAGGTCTCCACCTAAGATAGGCAACGGCTGGGGAGCTGAAGCCTGAGAGTAGGTGCCTTTGCTATGCCACTGAGGGGAAATACAGATGCAGTTGCCCTGAACTGTGACAGTCCCAATGAGATCAGACCACTGGCATTATATGTACCAGAGCCATCGGTGTCAACTCTGATGTGTGGAAGTTGGACAAAGGAGAAAGAATTAGTACTACAGCAACAGCATCCACACGGGTATAAACATTTCCAAAAATCAGTCATGTGATACAAGAGTGGTTGCTTAGCTTTTGTCCCTTGGGCTTATGTCCCTTTATGATTGAGAAGTCAGTAGAGTACATTTGTCTGTGTACCTCATTTTGCATGTCATAACCATAATCTTTCATGCACAGTTCTTGGTAAGTAAAGGAATAAAAGCAAAGAACCCAATTCTGCTCTCCTTTATAGAATAAAACTCCCATATGTCCATAAGTTTTAATTGCTTTGTGTGAAAAATTGTGAGATGTATTATTTACCCCGTTGGTAATGTGGTGAGTAATTATATATAGTAGTATAGACTTGGTAAACAGCAGAAACAAAAGTTCCAGTCTGTGAGATAAATATAAATATATATATTTTGAAAGGTGTGAATTATTAATCCTCAATTGAGCAACCAGAATTGGGTCATTGTTTATACTTTCTATAGGTAGAACTGAAATTAGAGAATCTGATTTCAAAATTGTAAAGACCATGTTTCTTAGTACACAAAAGGAAAGTGTCTAAAGTGTAGATTTTATTATTTCCAGTTACAGTAGCACTGAGAATTACGTTTTTGGCATTTAAGGAAGACAGAGAAAAGGATTTTGGAAGAGGGATGAAAGCTACCCAAGCACATCAAAGACTGTATGACCTATGATTAAAAGAATCTTTAAAGCTAGCAGACAAATGTGACTGGTTAGGGTAATCAGAGATCAAACTTTTCTTACACCTGAACTTTCATACAGACTTTTCCACAGTGCGGCAGTGTCATCTTAAAGTCTCGTTTCAAGCCTTGAGTTCTGTACTGTAAAAGCCTAGAAAAAAGTATAATGATGAACAGTCTTGCACAAGAATGAAAGAGGTATATTTTACAGCCTTTACAAAATCCTTGTGCTATAGCACTCTATCACTAAAATCTAGAGAATGTTTAAATGCTAGTTGACATATACCAGCAGCAGGAAGAAAGGTGTCAACTCAGTCAGGAATCCAGATAGCACATCTGCAATGGGCATTAATAAAATACAATACAATGAAAATATAATACCATTGTTACATAGTTCTTAAGCTGTGGGCATGCTGGGACTGCTCACTGTTTATTGTACCAAATACGATCACTTAACTCTTACCTTGTCCTCTCCACATCTACTTATTTTTCTTCATCTTTCATCATACATTTAGACTGAAAGCTCTCAGGGACAAGGAGGGTTTTTTTAGTTAAATATGTATGTGCAGGGTCTAACACAGTGGGATCCTAGTTTATAATGGGGTCCTTTGGTTCTACTTCAATACAAATATTATTGTTTACAATTTTAGGCCCCAATCCTGCAATACGTATGCTTAACTTAATGTATGAGTGGTCCCATTAACTTCAGTAGGACTACTCATGGTGCTTTAAAACAAGCAACTGCTTAAATCTTTTCAGGACTGAAGCCTTAGTTCTGTTTCTTTAATTTGAAGTTGCTGGCTAATAGTGGCTTACCTTTCAGTGGTGTGGAAGGGTTCGGCTAGAATGCTTTTGTATTTAGTAGACCTGGTCAGGATACTAATTAGGGACAACTTATCCCTCTTCTCTGCTCAAGGACTGTCTATCACCTGATTAATGAATAAAAGAATTGGGAAAATATTAAACAAATATTTCCAAGAAACATATTTAAACCATTTCCCAAACTGGGTATACAGATATTCCTTGGTGTATTAGATATTCAGATTCAGTACATAGTATGTGTGACTGGTCATCTGAGTCACATATAATAGCGTCTCTTTCCTGACTGAATGTCCTAACCTTTATAAACAGAAGCAGTGTCCATGACAAAGTCATTGGGAAGCTGGATCTCCTAGGAAGAAAGTGTGGAGCGGTTTAGGGGGAACAACATAGGAAATAAATAAGGCCTAGCACAGCTTAGAACATTTGAAATCTTTTCCTGTTCTCGTCAGCACAGGAAAGAGCACTATATTTGGCTGCAGGCGTGGACCTGAGATTGTAAAATAATCAGGTTCCTTCCTGAGGCAAGCAGACCTATAGGGTCAAATTCCCCATTGGTGTAAATTGACAGCACTCCATTGAATTAAAAAACATTTGGCTCACCGGCTATATTTATTGGTTGCCTAGCAGAATTTACATTCAATTTTCTCTGGGCACATTCACGCCAACTAATTTCGTACCATATCAATCCTTGTCTAGTTCATTTACTTGCCTGCATACCAGACCTCTGGCCAGGAGGTTTTTGTGGACCCGCTGTGTATTCTCTTATCCCATAAACAGCAGCAAATATAGATGCCATACATGGACAGAATTCACTCATTTCCATTTCATGTTACATTGCCATTCACCACCAATGCTTCATGATCATTAATTATGTGTATGTATAAATGAAGCATTTCCATTACCTCTGTTAATCTTGTTGTGTTTAACTATGGCTTGGGGTCTAAAGAGTGATAGAAGTGATCATAAGGGTATTCCATATGGCTGACTTAGATGGTTGTTCCAATGGCAGTTGAGGAAGTGGAATATTTAAATACAACTCTAAAGATATTAGACAATTTAGAAAGGATAAGTTCTTCCTGAAACAACTGTTTCATCAAGGGAGGTAAAATGTTACAAGGCTCATCACCCGTCACTCCTGGATGTAAACTCAGCACTCGGAAATTACACTTTTAGAGATTATTTTCAATAATTTCCACTTCAATGTACTATAGTATTATTTTTGACAATTAGTCCCATCAGAGCTTTGGCGCTTTCTCCCTAGGCTTGTAACCCTACTATGTTTTCCACAAGATTTTTTAACAGTTCCTTCCTTCAGTCAGTTCTGTTTTCTTTTGTCACCAGTGAGGATTATAAGAATCAAGCTTAGTTTTGAGAGCCTTGATGGCAGAAAAAAATCAACCAAGAGAAATGTAGCAATGCATAATAGGATAGTACAAACTTGGTAGTACTGCTGATAAGAATCTGAGGTTTATAGTGGATTATAAATTGAATATGAGTCAATAATGTGATCAATTGTTAAAACTGCTAATATTTTTGGGAACATTAACAGAAGTGTCAAATGGAAGACACAGGAAGTAACTGTCCAGTTCTACTTGGCACTGGTGACGCCTCAGTGGGAGTACTGTGTGCAATTCTGGGCACCACACTTTAGGAAAGATGTGGAGAAATTGGAGAGAGAATCCATAAGAGAGCAATAAAAATGATAAAAGGTTTAGAAAACCTGACCTATGAGGAAAGATTTTAAAAACTGGACATGTTTAGTTTTGAGAAAAGAAGATGGAGGGGGAACATAATAACAGTTTTCAAATATGTCAAAGGCTGTTATAAAAGAGGACTGTGATAAATTGTTCTCCAGGTCCACTGAAGGTAGGACAAGAAGTAATAGGCTTAATCTGCAGCAAAGGAACTTAGGATAGATATTAGGAAAAAGCTTTCTAACTATAAGGGTAGTTATGCTCTGGAAAAGGGTTTCCAAGGGATGCTGGGGGATCCCCATCATTGGGGGGTTTTCAGAACATTTTAGACAAATACCTGCCAGGAATGGTTTAGATTTACTTGGTCCTGCTTCAGCACAGGGGGCTGGACTTGGTGACCTCTCGAGGTCCCTTCCAGCCCCATATTTCTATGATTCTAAACACGTAGGCAGAGCCATTATCAGCCATGGTTTAACTCAATTATATTGTGGGTTTCCCTTCCCCGCTGCCCCCCACTGGAATTTCTCTCTTCCCTTCTCTAGTCTTTTTTCATAGTGTCACTGTTTTTTGCCCCTCTCTCTAATCCTTTCTGGGTTTTTTTCTTCCAGTTATTCATAGATGGAAGGTAAACCTAGAAAGGTTTGAGTTAAATGATTTAACCCACTTTGGTAAATTCGCTTGAAAACTGGGCCAAACAAATCTGACCCTCTTTAGTCACTACTGTTTATCCATTATCTGCAGAGTGGGCCAGTGTAAGAGCAAACAATATTTGCTCATCAAACTGCCATCTCAATTTAGTTTTCTCCCTCAGATAATCAGTGTTGTGTTTATGTTTTAGAAGATAATCTACTGAGCATTTTAATGAAAACATATATATAAAAAATAACCGCCATTAATTACTGAGAGGTGGGACCAAATAAGAGCTTTCTGATCAAAATATTTCCTACCCACCCCCCATTCAGGATTCTTTAAGCCTCTCTCTGACCTCTGAGTAGCAAACTTCATCCTTGTATTTCCTCATCCTCAACCAAGATAATCTTCCTTACAGCCAGAAGTGATGGATCCAGCTCCCTTTATAATTGTTGTTCCTGACTATGCTCAAAAGATCACAAAGCATTACTAAAGAACACTTCCCCAGCCCCCTCCCTGCTGCTGTCTACATACTAGCTCTGCAGAGATACCTGCTTCCTGGGAATGAGGGAGCTAAACTCAAATCCTTGAACTAAAACTTCAGAATCAAAATTCTAAATTCAGATTGCTGTGTGGTGGAGCACTGAAATATTTCAGGCTTACTTGGCCACCTTATGAACTGGTTATTTCTATGTATATGAAAGGTAGTGATGGCACAACTTAATACATTATCTTGGATTTCAGATTCTTTTCTTTAACAGTCATCTTTCCAGATACTAATCAACAGAGCTGGAATTCATCAGGGAAATAGAAGTACTATCTTTTCTCTGGTCTGCATATCCCCAATGACAATAGCCCTCAAAGATTTTGTTTTGCCATCAAACAAACAAACAAACAAAGTTACAAGTTAAAGCTGTGCTCCAGTTAGACATCAAAGAATTCAGAGTCATTAAATTATTTTAGACCACACAGAGATCATATGAAGTTACTTCTGAAGAGTATGTCACACTAAATCCCCTAAAATATATTGACTTTGCCAGCCTTAGCCCACCTGGTAGCTCTTCCATTTGGTAACCAAACTGTTTCATGTAGAGATTAACCCAGGGATCCTACACTTGAAAGAGAATGCTGTAGGATTTAATTCATATTCTAGCCTCAGCATTCTATTGGGACAGGCTAAGTAATCCATACTAATAACAAGGTGATGAAACCTGCATTGTGAATGTAAATGATGAAAGATGGCTCTGTTTAGGTACTTCAGATGCAATAAGAAAAATTAAAGTAGTGATATGAACAAGTGTTATATTCTCCTATATGCTCATAAAAATATTGGGAAATGGATAAAAGGATAAATTATTAGCTGGATGGTTACATACACAAAGTTGGCTGTTAAATATACAACTTCTGGGACACTATTTGAAATACAAGTATTATTGTTCTCTGTGCAAGAAGTGCCAGCTTCTGATGATCAGCAAAGATAATAAACAATTATGTATTTAGCAATAAAATTTATAGATTAGAAATACATATTTATGATCCTCCAGAAAAGGCTATGAAAGGGTCCATTTTTCCTTTTAAACGTATTTAAAACTGTGCGAAGATAACTTAGATAAGGTTTTTGCTAGGTTATTGTGATACAGGCTTTTAAAATACCTCCTACTTTTAATCTAAATGCAGTTGATGAAATTTAAAAAAATATTTATTAAAATCTATCATTGAAACTGAAAAATTCAGTTAAAACATGTATCTAATTTCTGAATGTCAGAAACAGTTTCAGGACATTACTATCCCCAACCAAAGCTCTGTTTGGGGGCTTTTATGGTTTTACAAAGAAGTGTCTGCGTTTTTATTCAAGCTAGCTTTAGATTAGATCTCTAGGTATGAAGTCATGTACTGGAAGGGAACTATTTGGGGCAGATAATTATACTGTATTTTCAGAAACTTAAAATGAAATATTTAAAATAGCAACACATGTGTCTACAGTAGCTTATGTGACATGTTTAGACCCCAATCAGAGATTTACAAAGGGGTTTAGCTTTACACTGGTGAGCTGTCCCATTGAAATGAAAGGGTCTACTCCTACTGCATAAAGTTAAGCATATAAGTCTTTGTAATATTGGGGCCTCAGGAACAAAAACAAAATATGGAACTTAATTCCTCATAAAACTGGTTCCAACTGCTGTTAATTAGTTACCATTTTTGTCCTCAATAGGATCTTTTCCACTCTGAGTCTAGTCAGGAACTGTTCTAAATTGGTATCAATTGTAAAGTGCAATTAAGGTATGAAACTTAACATTTGCAGGGCAGTGTGGGGAATCCCTCTCAGCCAGCGCCTGTGTTTTTCTGCTTGTTCTTTGGATAAATAAAGGATGAATATTCAGGGCTGTCAGGCTGGCATATTTCTACTATTATTTTTGGAAGCCTCCAAATCCCCATTTATGTAAGTACTAGATTCAGTTTAAAAACTGTAAAAAGCAATAACATTCTGTAGACAAGTGTGTTCGATGTTTTTCAGGGTTTTGACTTCCAAATGTCTTGTGTTTTCATGTGTAGTATGAAGTGGGAGTAACTTCATTCAAACCCAGGTCAGTATTAACACACACAGGATAAAAACATATGTTACAAATGTTATATCAGTAAGGTATTTTTCTATATTGCTTTAATACCCCTAGAATATTTAAAACTATAAAGGGAAATAGCCCATGAAATGATATGCTTGTATGAAAGTTACCACTATGAGAACAAATGAGTACTTTTTTCAGTACATTCCACGCATCACGTATGTATCTTACATAAAATATGATATAATGGTAATTGTGTTCTCCCCTTTGATTATGTGTTAATTGTGCCTGACCTAAGATTAGATGACAAAGGAATTAAGAGTGCAAGGGTTTTCGAATCTCCAGGCCCTTTCTTCCATTGGTTTTCAAATTCTCCTTTATCTATCCAATACTTATTTTTTTTTACAAAAAAGTTTTAGCCACTGATATTCTCTCCACTTGTCTGAAGTTTTTTTTTTTTTTAATGTACTAAAGAGCTCCAAGTCAGTTATTTTAGGAGTCAAGTCTTCTGCATTAGTACCATGCCAGGACTTGAGTGAACCCTTAAGGCTCAGACAGTGCTGAAACAGAAGCTTTTGATTCTGAAGTCTGCCAAATGCATGATTATAGATTAAGGTCCACATTCTCAGATGTGCAGACTCTCCTTTGCCAGCACAAGTCAGATAGTTAGACACTGAAGTTCTCAAGCTACTTTGGAGCTTGAGTGATTTTCAAAAGAGTCTTAGTGGTTGTCTTCACTACAGCGCTATATCAGTGCAGCTGCATCGCTGTAGCGCATCTGTGAAGACATGCTATGTCGATGGGAGAGTGCTCTCCTGTCGAAATAATTACTCCACCTCAGTGAGAGGCAGAAGCTAAGATGGTGGGAGACGTTCTCCTGCCAATACAGCGCGGTGTGGACAGCACTTTAAGTCGATCTAATTTATGTTGCTCAAGGGGATGGCTTTTTCACATCCCTGAGCGACATAAGTTACATTGACTTAAGTGCTAGTGTAGACAAGCCCTTAGGTACCTTGGAGCCCAAGTCTCACTGACTTTAAATGAGATTTAATCTCCTAAATGCCTGAGGACCAGATTTGTTAAAGGTATTTAAGTGTTGCTCTGCTCAGTGTTGCAATGTCTGAATAATTTAGGAGCCGAAATCTCATTTCAAAAAGGATTAAGGCACCTAGGAGCCAAAATCCCATTGACAGTGCCTTTACAAATCTGGGCCCAAGAGACATTTGAAAATAGGACTTAAGAGTCTAAGTAACTAAAGGCACTTTTAAAAATGTACCTGTAACCACTATTTCCACCCTCAGTTTAGGTTAGAAAAATGCATGCATATGTTTTGCTGGTTGCAAGGATACCACTTGAAAGCTTAACCCTAAATGACTAATCAAAGTATTTGAACAGAATTCAACAAAAAAGGGGAAATTACCAGACTTTTCTAATACAAAACAGGGTCTTACTTGCAGAATAAACTGGATGTATCCATCTGAGGTTCTATGAAATATGGGTTTTAATTAGAGATGGACCTGAACCAAAACCCAGCATCTCCACAATCCCGAAGTTTAAGGGAGTTCAGATCCAACCCAAACATTATGCCCAGATGCTATACATACACAGTGGGCTGACCAAAATTCTGGGAAGCTGTGGTGGGGCGCCTGCTCCACACTAGCCCATAAAGGGTTAATAGGACACTTGGGAGGCTGCACAGGAGGCAGCCAATCAGAGGGGCTTGGAGGAGCAGCCAATCAGGGCTGGGCTGGTCCATATAAGAAGGGCTGCAAAGCAGAGCAGGGGCAGTCATTCCCTGGAGTTCGGAGAGGGAGGAGAGGACTGGCTGCCTTGCAGGCGGAGGGTAGCAAGCACCCGGGACTTAACAGTGCTGCAGGCAGAGACCCAGGGAGCTAAAGACAGCTCCTGGTGGGCTGCAGGGATCTGCAGGCTGAGGCCCTGAGGCAAGGGCAAGGAGAAGGTGCTGGGGTAATGGGGAAATGGCCCAGGGAAGTAGACTGCAGGGTTGGAGGGAACATAGCACATGGCTGCCATCTACAGGGTCCCTAGGCCAGGACCTGGTGTAGTGGGCAGGCCTGGGTCCCTCCCGTTGCCCCCAATTGCTATAGAAGAAGCGGCTGGACAGTGGACTGCTGTTCCCCTGGAAGGGGGGGGAGAACAAAGTGTGACACAGCCAGAGGGCTGTGTCCTGAAGAGGACGCTGTGTTTGTTGTGACAACACACTTCCTTGAGCAGATGTGATGTCGGCAAGACATCACCAGATGAGGGCACACTGGCAAACTAAGCTAATTCCCAGAACAGCCAGCAGGAGGCGCCACAGCAGTGAGTCAAGCCCCATGACAGATGCAAAAATATCCCAAACTTTGAGGGAGCTCAGATCCATCTCTGAACAATGTGGCTGGTATCCATCTTCAGTTTTAATAAAATATTTGTAAATCATCCTAAGTCTTCAAAAGGTGTAACTGTCTTTTAGTGTAGTGAATTGGTCACTGGGCTCATGTATTCCATTATTTATGTTTCCCATAAATGTCCTGACTTCCTGCCTACAGTCTCCCCAGGGGGATACAATCAACCTGTTATGGAAATGTTAATCAACCTGTTATGGAATTTAATAAAAATGATAACTTTTCTATAGGCTTTTAGAATATAATGAAAATTTTTTATCACTGCTATAGAATTTCCATGGATGGTTTAAAAAAACACTATAGAAATAATCTCATTCTCTCAAGTTCTATATGCTGGCAGAGTTGTTAATATGGACCTCTATTACATTCCAATGGAAACCAATTGATTTCAACCCTATTAAATTCTTTCCCATAAAGGACAGAAATAATCTTCAAGAAAATGAGCTGCTTGAAATCCACCTCAGCTTTCACCCCTCCACTCTCATGTAGCCTTCCCACAGTTTTGGTTGAATTTTATTTCAAATTCTTCAGATTGAACCTGAACATTAAATTCAAAGTAAAACCCAGAGGATGAGAACTCATGTGAACTGAAACCAGAAAAAAATTGTTTGCCAAACCACTGATTTTCACACAACTCTGAACAAGGGCATGCAGGTTGTCCAGTGGTCCATATAGTTGTCTTTACATGAGCAGATATCCTTTGACTGTCTGGGATAACAGTACAAAGTGGATGAAACAGCTTTCTATAAATAACTTCAGTTTAGACATTTCCTTTTCACCAGGTCAGACTAGCAAAGACTGTACCAATCCAGCTCTGAAACCGAAAAACTGCTACAAAAAATGTTCAGAGAGAGCACTTAAAGCAAACAACAGAAAGGAGTACTACCCAGGGCCATAGAATATGAAGAAGAATTGGGGCAAGAAATGGCAACACAAAACAGGAATCATAATTCCACAAATCAAAGAAAATAGCATCTGTGAAATGATGCTAGGTGCTACATGTATGGCAAGATTGTACTTTACACTGGAAAAAAAATATCAGATGTTACATTAATCTAGTTCCATAAAATGAACCCAGAAAAATGAAGTCACTAGAGAAACTGTGGAGACTGAACTAACAAAAATCACATCTTTTGGGAACTGTTTCAGGATCAGCCTGTCTAACATCAAAAATCTCTGTGATTGTGACAGAATGTACCCCTGAATTCACACCCTAAGTACTATAGTAATAATCTTTGTACAAAGTATGCCTTGTGAGGTATCATCTGAAAACTCATAATTTTTGGTTATTATTGTCCTGATAAAATATGATAGCAACATTGTATGTGAAGTTATAAGATACCCCAGTATGGTGTTATTAACACATGTTCCAAACAGAAGTTGGCAACAGGTCTGTCCTGAACAAAGGGATGGGTGCTCTGCTTAATTTGAATGTAAGCAGTAAATAGAGTCAACAAACAGGAAGGAAAACAAAGGAATCTCAAACAGGTAAGGAAAGAAACAGCATGGAGTTCCCTTCCACACAGATTGCCTGTCACCTTGCTCCTAGCTGGAAATACTTCTCAACGGGGGTTCAGGACTAGAAAAAGAAGCGATAGACACCCAAGGCACCTCCCTTCTCTCTCCCTTCCCACCACATTCACTGCACCAGAAGCAACAAAGGAAGCCTCAGTTGGACTCTGGGAGAAGGGGTCCTGACCGCTAGAGTTTGGTCGGTAACGGCTGACAGTAAGTGGTGAGAAATTTTGCTTTAATCTGATATAGTTTGTTAAATTAGGTAAATGTCTTATCTTCATTTTTCTTGTAACCATTTTTTATTTTAATGCCTCATTACACTTAAAATCTCTTTGCAGTTAATAAACTTGTTTTATTGCTTTATCTAATCCAGTGTGTTTAAATTGAAGTGTCTGGGAAACGCCATTTGGGGTGACAAGTTGTTTGCATATTATTCTTTTAAAGAAACAATGAACCTAATGCAACTTGTATTGCCCAGAAGAGGGCTGGGCCATACAGGACATACATTTCTAGGGGAAAATCTAAGACTGAGGGTGTGTTAGGGTCACCCTGCAGAAGTAACTAAGGCTCATGAGAGCCAGAGCATAACCCGAGTGTGACTGGCAGGCTGCAGTTGCACACAGACACTCAGGGTTCGGCTTGTTTGCTGAAAGCCTGTTTGTGAGTAGGCCCGGTGGGAGCTACTTCAGCAAGGCATTCTAAGGCACCCAAGAGTAGAGAGCAGGGGTGACACAGTTGCTTATTAGCCTGGATTGTACCCTGGTAGGTCTCAGTGATAAAACAAATGTCTCAATCACAGTCCAAGGGCATGTCTACAGTGCCTCACAGTTTTGACTAAAAGGGAATGAACTGCAGTGTGCACCAAAATGCTATGCTGTAACTCCCCTGTGCAGATAATGTTGGCCCAAATTTAAAGGTCCTGAGTTTGCATTGAACTTAAGACCTTCAAGTTCATGCCTGCAGCATCCCCATGGGGGAGTTGCAGCATAGCACACTGGTGCACATTTTGTTGTGTAGTCCAAACTATGAGGCAGTGTAGACATGCTCTAAGATAATCATAGAAATGTAGGACTGTAGGCGACCTCCGGTCCCCAGCACTAAGGCAGGACTAAGTGTTATCTAAACCAGTGCTTCTCAAAGCCGGTCTGCCGCTTGTTCAGGGAAAGCCTCTGGCGGTCCGGGCCAGTTTGTTTATCTGCCGCGTCCACAGGTTCGGCCGATCACGGCTCCCACTGGCTGCGGTTCACCGCTCCAGGCCAATGGGGGTGGCGGGAAGCGGCGGCCAGTACGTCCCTCGGCCCACGCCGCTTCCCGCAGCCCCCATTGGCCTGGAGCGGTGAACCGCAGCCAGTGGGAGCCGCGATCGGCCGAACCTGCGGACGCGGCAGGTAAACAAACTGGCCCGGTCCATCAGGGGCTTTCCCTGAACAAGCGGCGGACCGGCTTTGAGACGCACTGATCTAAACCATTCCCGACAGGTGTTTGTCTAACCTGTCCTTAAAAGCCACCAATGATGGAGATTCCACAACCTACCTAGGTAATTTATTCCAGTGCTTAACTACCCTGACAGGAAGTGTTTTCCTAATGTCCAACCTAAACTGCCCTTGTTGCAATTTAAGCCCATTGCTTCTTGTTCTGTTCTCACTGGATATGGAGAACAATTTATCACCCTCCTCTTTATAACAAGCTTTTACATACTTGAAGACGGTTATCATGTCCCCGCTCAGGCTTCTCTTCTCCAGAGTAAACAAACCAATTTTTTTCAATTTTTCTTCATAGGTCATGTTTTCTCAACCTTTAATCAGTTCTGTTGGTCTCCTCTGGACTTTCTCCAATTTGTCCACATCTTTTCTGAAGTGTGGTGCCCAAAACTGGACACAATATTCCAGTCAAGGCCTTATCAGCGCAGAGTAGAGAGGAAAAATTACTTCTCATGTCTTGCTTGTAAAACTCCTGCTAATACACCCCAGAATGCTGGGGGGGCCGGGTTGTATTGTTTTGGGGTTTTTTTGCAACGATGTAACATTGTTGACTCATATTCAATTTGTGATCCACTATAACCCCCAGATCCTCTTTTGCAATACTCCTTCCTAGGTATTTCCGATTTTATATTTGTGAAATTGATTATTCCTTCCTAAGTGGAGTACTTTACATTTGTCCTTGTAACTAGTCTCTGAGTATGGTTTTCCAACAGTAACAGCACCTTATAGTAAGTCCATCTAGGCTATATTTCCCTAGTTTGCTTATGAGATGATCATCTGAGACTGTATCAAAAGCTTTAATAAAGTCAAGATATGTTGTCAAAGAACGATATTAGGTTGGTCTGACATGATTTGTTCTTGACAAATCCTCATTGACTATTACTCATCACCTCACCTCCTACATGCTTACATTATCCATTATCTTTCTGGGTACCAAAGTTAAGCTGACCGGTATATCATTCCCTCAGTTGTCCTTATTCCCCGTTTTATAGCTAGGTACTGTATTTCCCCCTTTCCAGTCCACTTGTGTGATACTATATATTGTTTTTAAAATCAATGTACAAACATTGACTGATTAAACCTAACAACACCCCTCTGAAGTGTGTAAATATCAACTCGCTTTTTAATATCTGTTACAGACAGAGCATGCTTATCAGGGTGTTTGGGGCTTAATTGATATTTGCAAAGCTCTGAGTTCCTCTGATGAAAGATGCTACAGCAAGGCAAAGCATTATTATTAATTATTATTAATTAGTTTGCAGTGGCATCCATTGTAGTATATGTATGACTTGTTGAACCCATGCTTGGATTGTTTTATTGTGCTTTTTTCACAAGTGCTCTTTACAAACTGCATTGTAATTATTGAAAATGAAAGTGAGACAATAAAACGGAGGGTGAATAAGTCTGCTAACAAGTTACAGTCACAAGTCTGAAACCTGTATTTTACCTGCTGCTCAGTAAAATTTGGTTACCATAGCAACCACTACATCCTATTGTACCAAATACTTACTCTGGAATCAAGATGGCTGTATCTTCAAACACTGAGTTTTTGCTTTCTCTGTCTTGTAACACTATAAGAAAAACATGTCTCCTTCTGGGATTCACTCACTTATCACCCTTTTTACCCTCTTTCCACAACCTCAAATGCTCCTGTTGTAGTGATCCTTCCCTGGCCAAACAGGACTAGATGCAGCAACTTCTACAGCCTAGCAGCACAACTCCAAGCCTCAATCAGAGAATTTCCAAGAGTGACAGGAAGAGCTCCATCCCCCCAGGACTGGGGATCAGGAGACCTTGGCTCTGCTCCCATTTTGACTCATATGACCTAGAGTAAGCCGCTTATCCTCATTGCCCACTTTTCAAACAAAGGATATGAGACACACTTGATAGAGCACTGCCCTTCAGCTAGAATGCCTCACTGACCTAGTTGAGAGTTTTATTTATCTAACTTGTTTGGGTTCACACATTTTTTCCCCTTCCTCTCTCCCCGTCCTGCTATCTTTTTATAATATAAATGGGAATTAAAATACATAAGTATTCATACAATTCCCCCACACTTCCATATTTTTCCTTCCAGAACATAAGCACTTCAAGGGAAGGATTCTTCCTCCCTGTTCATCTGTACAGCACTGAGCCCATTCTGAGTGCTACTGAAATATAAAGAATCAGTTGTTGTTACTTAAAAGTTTGAGCAATTACTACTCTAATAACAATTTTCAGAATAATCTGCTTCTCTGATATCCCAGGGGAACGTACAAGGGCTTTGTGACATATTTGTTACTATCTGTCTGCTTTTGCACAAGTCAGAGGGCTGGATTCTCAGCGAGTGTAAATCAGCATAGCTCCACTGAAGTCCCAGTTTACACCAACTGAGATCTGGCCTGCAGAGTTTTAAACTATATGTACGTTAGTGTCAAGGGAAAGTTTTCAATTGCAATGCACTGGGGATGATCAAAAGCTAAATTCCCCTGCAAAAAAAGAATTTGTAATACATTTCAGGAAACTTTCAATGATTTCTTCCCTGTGCAGAGAAATCTTAAGAAATAGAGACTCCTAGGGGAAATATGCACTTTTCAGGGGTCAAGACCATAACTTCTCCTCTGTCATTCATTTCCTTCTATCAATCACTACTCTTAACAATCAGTCCTTTCTACAACACAGTTATCTGTTAAAGATTAAACTTGTCTTCCTCAGACTGATATGTTTATGGTTTGCTTGTCTTATTTATGCAGGAAACAAACTAGATCTTTTCTCATTGAAAGGGCCACATCACGCAGTTCTTACTCAGTCCTTCTCCAGATTATACTTTCCTTGAGGTCTAGGTGAGTGTTGCCTGAATTGGCATGGCAGGATTTGGCCCTCAGAGAGCACGTTAAACCCCAGGATTACGATCGTGAAAATTAGGAACAATATTTTGAGAGGAAAAGTTAAGGGGTAATTTAAGCAATGAATATGTATTTTTGAGTAATATTTTTCAATAGCCAGTCCAGTGCTTTGATTAGTAATCAACCATTTTCTCTTTTTATAAATCTCAGCTGATAAAGAAAGCAACTAACTAAGTCAACTTTAAGAAGAGGTAGGGAGAAACAGGTCTACTGAGAGGTGAAATAAGGCTCGGATTTTCAAAGGGACTTAAGATTGTTAGGTGTCCATTTCCTACTGACTCTTAATGGGAATTTGTTGCCTAACTCACTTAGGCTCCCTTGAAAATCTCAGCCTAGTGGTCTGATACAACAGCTATTGATGTTAGTGGGAAATGTTCCATTGACTTCAGCAGGTACTGAAACAGGCCCTGTGATATTTCTCAGTTATACCACTTACAGATGCTTTATGACTTGTAATAATTGCAATCATTTAGTAGTTTCGTAAATCTTTAACACAAAGTCCCCAAATAAGTCACTACATTAAATATATGACTGGAATAAACATTTCTATTTTCAAGAAACTGCTTTAAAGAGAGGTATTCAAAATACAGTTATGCTATCAAATCTGCTGTATAGAATAATGCATAATAATATTCTGTAGCTTTATCTTTTCAAAATGGCTGTTTCATTAGAATCTTTATTCTTTCCAAATTAGTAAAGGGAGAAAGGGGGTGTTTTATTTGACAATTTGCCCTTGACTACGTTAACCTTTTTTCCCTAAAATTCCCTACCACTATTCCTAAAAGCTCTACCAGCACAGAAACAATTAGAAACTTTACTAAACAAGTTACTGGAGCCCACTGCTGTATTTAAGTATCTTCAGAGCGAAGCAGAGTTATATCATATGGTGGTAAAAACACTAATAGTTGCTGGTGCCTTGTTTACAGTTTTAGGTGAAAAAGGCTACTGTGGTTACTGACTTGGATGAGTATATTTCACTTAGGAACTGGAAACAAACATATCCTCAAGTATCATCTCTTTTGACCATTCTCCAAATACTTTTTCTTGTCATCTAATCTACTTCTCATCTGATGTAGCTCCACCTAATGATATTAAAGGCATCATCTGTCCTTCCCCTGTAGCTTCACTCTCTGCAGGTACATTCATTTTTGGAAATGAATATGATGTAAGATTGGATCCAATGTTTATTTCAAACATAAAAGATGTTCAGAGAACCAAATTTGAGCCAACTGGCTAAGAGTGAAAGGTCATGTCATCTTTTGGTGGCCTACATCAAGTATAAACACTGGCTGCATATTCACAACTGGTGGGGTTATTGCTTTGTCTCAAGTGATACAGGCTTGTGCTCTTTGGGCCTGATCCATCAAAGGACTTGAGCACATGCCTGAAGTTAAGCATGTGAATAGTCCCATTTACTTCAGTGAGGCTACTCATGTCCTTAACCTTAAGAATGTGCTTAAGTGCTTTGTTGGATCTTCAACACTAATCCAGAGTTCTGTACCCACTGACAACGGTGGGATCTGAACATGTGTGTGGCCCTGGTTCACAACAACAAAACACACTTTGTCCCATTGTGACTTGTTTCAGTTTACCACAACAGTGCTTTTTTTTCCTACTGTAGTAAAATACTGACATTATTTAAAGTATTCGGAGAATACATACCTGGCTCTAGTGTAAACATTTCACTCGACCCCACTGACCTGTCTTGTTAAATGTGTTGAAACAATTTGAATCTCAGTTTAGTAATAGAACCAAATGAGAAGGAAAACAAAATAATGTCTGTTAATTATGCCAAAAACTAAGCCCTTCTCAATTATTTTACTTTGCAAATGGACATCTACATCAGTTTCATATTAAAGCATTCAGCAATCCTAAATCACTTTCACTGCTGTATGAATTTCATTACTTATCTATGTTACATAAAATGTTGTCTGACTTAGCCAAATGATATTCACTCCCTCTGCCTTTGTTTAGCAGGATGCAAGTAATTAAAATGCATATTTTGGTTTTTTCTTCTTTTAATATCTCTAATGAGCTTTTCATGTAACTGAATAACGGCTTTCCCAATATTCTGTAGAAAAAAAAACTTCATGGAAATTATCACATTCTCTGAACTAGGACTTGTGTTGACAGATTTACTTTTATTTCATTGAGTCTCTAAATACATTATTTCTTTAAAGATGCTAAGCATAATGTTTCATAGGCCATTTCCCTTTATAGTTATGGACATTTTAGGAGTATTACAGTATTAAAGCCATCAGATCCTAAGCTTTATGCCTCGTAAGTCCAAACAGAGAAAGAAAGAGATAGAGAATGTGTGTGTGTGTACATCTATCTGTATGTATGTTATATATGGCATACAGTAAGGTGTTGTGTGGTAGAAAGAGTTCAATGGCATGAGTTTGGGCCTTGTTATTCATGAGAGACGAAGCCCACAGCTGAGTTATTCACATCATGCAATACAAGTTTTATATCCCACCAATATGTACTTTGTGTTTGCCATGCATTTTATAGAAAAATTATTTTAGAAATGTTTTGGACAGATTTTAAAAATGTGATTGGTACTATTTATTTTAACATCCCTTTGCCTATGAAATCAGGCTCCTCTAGTTACCATGAGTCTGATTCTAGAGGTCTCAGAGAATCAGAAGAAATTTAAATAACAAGATTAGGTATGTCTAAAACGTATCCAAAATAGCTATAGAACATATAACTATGTCAGCTGGTATAAATTGTCCCAGCAACATTGACTTTAATAGAGGTGTTCTGATTTATACCACCTGAGGATCTAACACACAATGTTGCAATTTTAAGACTAGATATGTACAACCTACTAGAACTAGCAGGGGGATTCCATTGGACAGCTAGAAACCTCCCATTGCAAGACGTTGAACATTAAATCAGTCTCTGACACAGCACTGAATATTACCCATTCTTACACCTTGGCACTGTAAATTTGAGGAGGAAAGTCCACAACTGGGGAGCAAACAAGGAAATATTTCTCCGGCCCATGGTTGTTGATGATTTAAATTGTGGCTGTTTGAAGCTATTCAGAAGCTTAGAATGCTGGAAGTGGACCCAGGGCAGATGGAATAGTGGCCAGAGCATAAGTGGAGCAATCAAAGGTGCATGATAAAAAACCTTGTACCATGTGTCTATCATTTAGTACATGAAGCATGCCACAACATATGTGCAGTGTGAAGATTTCACATATTATATCTACCTCTTTATATATTATAGCACCTTTTCTCCAAAGTCTCTCCTAAGCAGAATGCAAAGAGAAGGCAGAAAGAAAAAAATGAAATGCAAAAATAAGATGAAAAGAGAACAAAGGGTAGAAAAACAAACAAACAACTCATTCATAAAGGCTCTGTCACAGAGCACGCAAGCAAGATAGAAGAACACATGTGGGGAAAAGAAGTACAATGTATAAGTCAGAGCTAGTGCGCTCACTTTTGCCAGCACAACTTTTTGGTGGGTCCGAGATCCTTCATGAGGAACATAGACTTCCCTTTGATTAGAAAACATGGGCAGATTCTCAGCTAGTGAAAACTGTTATAACTCAGTGGAAGTCAATTGAGATATGACAAGCTACACCTGCTCAGTATCTGCCCTTGGAGTTTAAATGACAGGAAAATAAAGGCCTGTGACAAGCAATTTTTGCAAACATCAGTAATAGTTTGCGAGGTCTCAGGATGGCAAGAGAGGAAAAACAGGAATAGAAAAAGGTGTGTAACCAGTAATACACTCCCCTGCAGAATCAGAGTCCCAACATTCCTTTGCTGGCAAAAGTGTGTGGTTTACATCCCATGTCTGTGGCTGGTCAGTGCACAGAGAGGATAACAGCCTAATATTGCTACCATTTACTCCATTAGTTCAACTGGTAGAGGTCAGTGCTGGGGGTTTAAATGTTCTAACCTAGCTCATGAACCATGTGGGAATCAATACAGTTCCACATGATGAATTTTTTTTTTTCAGTTTCCATTTTTTAAATCTTCAGAAATTACACACAAGACTTTACACTAAAAGACAACATTAGGTTACAAAGTCAAACACTTTAAAATGAGGAAATGCAGAATTAAGGCTCCACCAGCCATGCTCCTGCAAACTTAGAGAATGCACACTTGTGCATATTCATTAAGGAATAGTCCCTGGCTGGGATGATTTAGTTGGGGATTGGTCCTGCTTTGAGCAGAGGGTTGGACTAGATGACCTCCTGACTTCCCTTCCAACCCTGATATTCTATGATTCTATGATATATGATCACTAACTATGTTTCTCCCCACACAGCACCTGCCTGGACTTTAAAACAAGCAAAAACAAAGCTTACTTGATTAAACAGACTAGTGCTGCAAATTCTTTTATTCAGAATAAACTGACCTACAATCTGATAAGCAGTCACTGTATAATGCAGGAGAAGTAAACCATTTAAATCTCTCATACTCAGAGAAACCAAGCATGGATGAAAAAGGGCTCACTTCACTTATATTGGTACAACACATAGCTGAGTTTGTTAAATGCAGAAATTGAGAGATCAAAGTTTTCCCCTGATTCAGAAAAGACCAGATAATGAAAATAAACACTGACACCTTTTACCTACAGAGCAACACAATTTACTTCTCCAAACCCTGCAAGCTATATTTGTTATTATCAAACCAGTTCAATACATTACAGAAAGAGCAGTGCAGTAGGTATGTGATTTATTTTTTAAAATTTGGATTTGGATGTAGAAGTGGCTTTAAACTATTGCTCATTGTAGTGATGAGACTAAAATGTAGAGTTCAGATCTGCATCTGAACTTCCCCATACTCAGCTGTTTCAATTGGGGCTTTGGTTCAAGCTGAGCTCTAGCACAATCTAAATATAACTCTCATCTAGTGGTATCCTGAAATAACTTCTTATAATTACATCATGTGTCTTCTTTATTTCATACCTAAGGGGTAAACCCTACTCTCCTTGCAATGTCACTAAAAGTAGTTCCACAGCACTGGGAAGGCAGGTTTAAGATCTAGTACAGAAGCCTCTGTGGATTCATGATCTGTGCTCCACTGGGCCTTCCTACATCTTAGCCTGTATAGGGGTTTTGGTTGTGGGGCAGGGCAACCATATGGGTTGACCATTGGACATTCTCCCTTAATTAGGGGGCATATCAGATGTATGATTAGGCATGGCAGGATATGATTTTTGATATAATTTCAATGGATAATATAAATATATATTGTTAAGCTTTTTTTATTCCTATTTAAATTTTCACAGTTGTGCAAAATTATGGGGCCTGTCATAATTTTTAATGACAGTAGATGATGAGCTGCAAAGAGTTAAAGCACTAAAACATAAATTGTCAGCATCACAAAGTAAATATCCTTAAATCAAACTCTAAGTTCCCAAGCAGCATTTTTCTTACTTTGCCTATCTGTAAATTTCAATCATCATCGATGGAAATATTTTTTCATCAGTTTGTGCGAGTATGATGAAATTGACATTTACAGATAACAACTGAATCTTTCCAAGCCTACCTATGATCTATTGCAGTTCTGAGATTGCAGAATCACAGTAGAAGGTTCTGGCCTCCACCATCCTCCTCATGTACTGCACTAGGGAGAAGAAATGCCCCTTAGGGTGTACAGTTTGGTATAAAAAGTATATTAGCTGAATATAAAGAGAAAGGGCAGCAATGAGTACTTTGTAATGATAAGGTGTAGTGTAAGCGATAAATGGAGGATTCAATTCAATAGTGAGTTGAGCCACTTCACTCCACTTCACCAGTTTGCAGCATGATCGTTTACACAATGTATACTTGCAATGATCTCCTCTTCTTCTGTTTGGGGTTCAGCACAGGATCAGAAAATGCAGACATTCAGTTAGAAGTTATTACAACAGCATTAGGCTTTTTGGTTCCCTAAAAATGTAGGAGAGGAAGATTAAAAATATAAAACCATTTTCTGACCTTGCTGGATCCAGATTGCTGCATTTGCAAACCACCCCAGTGGGTTGTAGCTCAGTGAGATATCCCACATCTAATCTACTCTGGTCTTGTCAGCACTTGTCGTTTTGTCATTGCTGCTACAAAAAGAGTTACAGAAGCATTTGCTAGCTCTGCATACTTAAGGCTGTGTCCATTTTCATTAAACACAATGGGCTTGATGTCCATGCTAGAATGGGGGTCCAAACTGCATCGCTCAATGATAGAGGGATATTTACTCTGGGGAAAAACAGATGATGCTCCTCTCCTCATCTCCTCAGAGGTGTCACCAGGGTAGGGCAGCTTTAACATGCAGCCAGTCAGGATAACATAGGATACTCCTTGTTGAATCTGCTGCTGCTATGTTGGAATCAGTGCTTCTTTTGGGTGTCTCTAATCGCCTGTTTCCTTGCTCTAAAAGGGTGTGGCTAGTGGAGCCAATATTGGTTTATCTACCATCTCCACCTCTGTTCCTTTCTCCCCCCATTCCCCAGACTCAGTGTCAGCAAAAAGGAAAATCAAAACTGAATCCTACAAAAAGTAGAAACATGGACCAAAAAATGCTGTTATAAAGAGGGCTGGGATCAATTTTTCTCCATGTCCACTGAAGGTAGGACAAGAAGTACTGGACTTAATCTGCAGCAAGGGAGATTAGGTTTGATATTAGGAAAAAAATTCTAACTATAAGGTTAGGCACTGGAATAACTTTCCAAGGAGGTTGTGGAATCCCCATCATTACAGACTTTTAAAAACAGGTTAGACAAACACTTGTCAGGGATGACCTAGATTTACTTGGTCCTGTCTCAGCACAGGAGGCTGAACCTGATGACCTCTCGAGGTCCCTTCCAGCCCTGCATTTCTACGATTCATGAAGATGCACCAGCCTTACAGGTGAGGGGCGTGGGGTCCTATGTGAAAGCTCCCCAAATCTAGTCTCCTCCCACCACCACCAGCATCCAGTGGAACCACACCAGATGCATCTGCCTTGGAGGAGTGGGCAGGATTGGTTCCTAAATATTTACCTGATTGACCCTAACAGCTAGAAATCATCTGCATTTGTAGCATTCCTTAAATATAGACTTATATACAGTTCATTTTAAAATCTCCACATTGTGTCAGTTGCCGTACACTGTAGAATATCTTTATTATTTTCTTTCTCAAAAGGTTTTATAAAAACCGGTATTTTAGAAAGGTAAGACAAATGTAACACAAATCAGATTTAAATTTGTGACTCTTTAGGATATTTGAATCCCTAATAATCGCTCCTTCATACGTGTTAGTGTAGCTAGAATTTCACACTAATCAGACCACTGTCTGATCTAAAGGGTGTAATATCAATTTCTTGGCCCATTAGTGCTACTGGGTAGTGAACCTAAAAGAGTCAGTCAGAGGACTCAGAAGTTTAATACTTATCCAAACTCTACTTGAGCCTCTAAAGATTACAAAACTGCTTTGTTGATCACAGATGAGATTTTCAGTAATGGCCCAACTTTGCTTCCACTGAGGTCTATGGGAGATGTAGCACTGACTTCTGTTGCCCCTTTGCTGAGTGGCACCAGATGTTTGAGCCTTGCAAGTCAGTTGCCCCCTGGAGGAGAAAATTAATGATTTGTTCATTAGTCATTTGTTTATTTACACTATATTGAATACAGATGGTCACAAACTACAATCAAGAAGTCCCTTTTCAGGACTTTCATGCAAAATTCTTATATGTCTGGTTCTGAGGGTGTAACTCTGCCCCAGGAATTGACTCCATTTAGGGAAATTAAGGCAGAGAGCAAACTCTCCTGCTGCTTGCAATCGCTCCTGCAAAAAAAACCACCACAGAATTAATAATATAGCATTTCTACAAAGAACGAATGGTGCTTGCACACTAAGAAAAAGAACTTTTAAGGGCATGTGGCACAACTTCATCTGGTGACTTCTGCTATCACAAATCAATGGTTGCATAGCACTTTTGAAAAATCCTACCTTACCTGTCAATAGAACTACTAAGACAGCCTATCTCATGTTTCCTTGCCTGCTATTGGTCTGGTTCTGGAGAACAAGGAAGTGCAGTGGTTCATGAGAATAAAAACAATAATGGGAGAAAAAATAGCTATCCAAAGATTTCTGAACCTCAAAGAATTCAGTTAAAACGTTGAATGCTAGTGGAGGTTGTACCAAATTCTTCACTCATCTTAACCTTTACAAAGTACCACCGCCAGGATCTGTGCAACCAAATGGCAAAGCACCTACAATCTCTTCTTTAGTAGGCAGAGGCCAGTGCTATTCAAGTAGTTGGCAGCAAAGGCCAAGATGGCAGCATGGTTTAAGGTGGCCTAAGGATAGAACAGTTCAAAATATATCCGATTTACCTTTCACTGCTGGGATCCTATGGAGCACCTCTCAGTGAAGGAATGTGCCCTTTCCTGGTAGAATCCTCAAGAGACCTCTGCCTCCCCTCCCTCCAATTAATCTCCTAACCCCCCCCCACACCCCGGCATCATCCCAGAGTGCTGCAGGTAGGCCTGGTGTAGGGAGGTGAAATGTATCATTCCAATAAAATGATAACAGGGAAAACAAAAGCCTGGGATCTGTGAGAGGGAAGGATCCTGCCATGTCATTTGAAAGGTAAGATGTTCCAGTGGGTAGGGCACCAGATGAGGACTCAAGAGAACAGTGTTCTATTCCTTGGTTAGCCACTGACTGTTTGACCCTAAGTAAGTCACTTCACTTCTGTTTCCTCTTCAACCCTTCATATGTCTTGTCTGTTTAGACTTTAAGCTCTCGGGGCCAGGAATGTCTATTACTGACATCTGTACAGAACCTATTTTCTCCTAGTTTCAGGCTTCGAGTCTCACCTGAAACTCCTCAACATTTTGGAAAGATTACCTGAACCTTAGTGAATCTTCTGTATAAATCTCGAGTTTTAATTTTATAATTAAACTTGCTTCATTTTGAACAACATTACAAACATTTTCCATAGCTCTATTCAATAAGTAAGGATCAACAACTATTTAATGCAATAAATGGAATGCTTGTTAACATGTCCTGCTATGTATGGAGGTTTTCTGGAGAGGTGCTGAGTAAATAAATAGCCAGGCAATCAATAATTTAACATAATAATTATTTCCAAACTTTTAAGCCACAAAACATTCCTATTTTACTACCTACTCTAGCATATTTTTTATGTTATTTTCCAGCTCTTCTACTCAGAGGTAATAAGCAAATACCCACTTCTCTTGGTTAATCAGATCTTTTACTATTTGTGAACATTGAGAATGATTGTTCTGTCCCTGAATGCATTTACTAACCTACAGAGAAGGGTAAATATTTAGTGCAGTGTATGGGGATTTAGCTGTGTGATTCCCATTAACATGAATAAATGTAAATATTTACAGTATATTTTCCCCAGAATGTTTATACTGGGATTCAGTGCAATGAAAGAGGGTGGAAAAAAGGCAGAAAAGTCCTCCTCCTACATGAATATATTTTAGTATCTAACACAAATAAGTGCCCAATATGCAAGGTGCTTAGCCTGCCAGTATCCTAAAGTGCTTTATAATAAAATCAGCTAGCAAGCACTTCTCAGACAACTGAAGGGAGGAATATGAACAACATTGCAAATATTTGAGAGATGTTACAAATAGGAAGGGTAGGAGACTTTTTTCTTCCATGTAAATCACGCCAGTGCACATGACCAGCACAAGGGCTATATAGCATTAAAATCCCATTGATGCCCTATTTAGTGGGCTTAATATGATACTAGGTGCTCTAGAAAAATAAAAGACAGATACAAGTTAGATGTATAGCTAAAATGTAGGACAATAGTTCTTGGGGTTTTTCTGTGAGTTTGTTTTAATGATAGACACTAAACACACTACATTAAGTCTGAAATGGTACATGGAGGTACAAATGGGGAAGAATCCTAATATATTAGTATATGCTTTATTGGAACTCCATATATATGTAACTTCATACATAGGATTACATTCAATTTGCATTTTTAGGTATTTTCAATATAATTCAGTTAGAGATAGGCAGGAGTTATTAAATTTGAATTCAGCCCTGGGCATACAAATATCTGCACGATGTTTTCAATATATAATGTGCTATATAAATGCTATGTATTAGTCTTTCCTCTAGAAATCCCCCATCTCGCCACAGGATTATTATAGGAAGGTTTCTCTGACCTCTCAGGAATTGTTCTTGGCAATGCAAATCCTAATGTTTACAAAATATATGAGGGAATAAGATTCTGTGTGTTTGATTACGCACATGCACACTCTGGAGATGATGTCCTGATTATTATAGGTTTCATAGACCGAATAATGTTAACAGAGGGCCAGAGCCTTAATTTCAGCCAACCTGCACAGAGAACAAAGAGGAGAGGGTAGGGATTGCCAACGTGACTTAAAACTTACCCTGATAATGGTGGAGCGCTGTGCAGCTCTCCCCAGTTCCATGTAAGTGCATCCTGAGGACTGTTCTAACTTACCCTGGCTGTAAATGACAAAAGAGTAAGAAAAGATAAAAAGAATTAGCACAGCACAGGTATGTCCTGGTGTCAGGGTTCCCTCCCCACTCTAAACTCTAGGGTACAGATGTAGGGACCCGCATGAAAGACCCTGTACGCTTATTTCTACCAGCTTAGGTTAAAAACTTCCCCAAGGCACAAATTCCTTCCTTGCCCATAGATCGCTGCCACCAGCAAGTGATTTAAACAAACATTCAGGGAGGGCCACTTGCAGCCCTACCTCTCCCAAAATATTTCCCCAAACCCCCACACCCCCTTTCCTGGGGAGGCTTGAGAATAATATCCTAACCAATTGGTTACAAAGTGAGCACAGATCAACCCCCCTGGGTCTTTGGGACACTGACAAACAATCAGGTTCTTAAAAGAAGTTTATTTAAATAAAGATAAAAGAATCACCTCTGTAAAATCAGGATGGAAGATAACTTTACAGGGTAACAAAAAGATTCCAAACACAGAGGATTTCCCCTCTAGGCAAAACTTTAAAGTTATAAAAACAGGGATAAACCTCCCTCTTAGCAAAGGGGAAAATTCACAAGATAAAACAAAAGATAATCTAACGCATTTCCTTGCTATTACTTATTATTAGATGCTTAGTTCAGATATGGCTTAGGGAGATGTATTTTCCCTGCCCTGGCTCCTCACTGACCAGGAGAGAACAAAGGAACACGAAAACAAAAACCTTCCCCCACAGATTTGAAAGTATCTTATCCCCTTATTGGTCCTTTTGGTCAGGTGCCAACCAGGTTATCAGAACTTCTTAACCCTTTACAGGTAAGGAGCGGTTTTATGCTACCCTTAGCTGTATGTTTATGACACCTGGCCATAACCCCCTTCTCTTGCTTTTCTAGTAGCAGTGAAGGGGAATAGCATAAGAGCCATACTTCAGCTCTATATCACTGAAATGTCATTCTAACATTACAGTAATCCTACCTGGACCTGTTAAAAGGCTTTAGTGCCAGATTATGTCACCACTGTGGCACAAAGCATTTTCATATGTTCCATCTTAAAAGGGTTATTTAATACATGCATTGGGCCAGATCCTCAGCTGGTGTAAATGGGTGCAATGCCATTCATTTAATTGGCATTCCACCCATATACATCGGCTGAGGACCGAATCTATTATTAAGAAACAGATTTGCAATATTTTGCTCAAGTTATTATGCTTAGAGATAATCTTTGAGAAATCATGGAGGACAAGTGAGGTCCCAGAGAACTGGAAAAGGCCAAACATAGTACCTATTTTTAAAGGGGGGACCAAAAATATCCCTAGGAATTAGAGACCAGTTAGCCAAACTTCGATACCTGGAAAGATACTGGAACAAATTATCAAACAATCATTTTGTGAGCACCTAGAAGATAATATGGTTATAACAAACAGCCTGCATGGATTTGTCAAGAACATATAATGCCAGACCAACCTAATTTCCTTCTTTGACACAGTTATTGGCCTGTAGATAGGATGGAAGTAATAGATGTGCTATATCTTGATTTTAGTAAGGCTTTTGACACAGTCCCACATGACACACTCATAATCAAACTAAGAAAATGTGGTCTAGATGAAATCACTGTAAGGTGGGTGCACAACTGGTTGAAAGGCCACACTCAAAGAGAAGTTATCAATGGTTCACAGTCAAACTGGGAGATATATCTAGTGGGGTCCTATAGGATTCAGTCTTGGGTCCCGTACTACTAAATATTTTCTTTAATGACTTGGATAATGGAGTGGAGAGTCTGCAGCAAAGGAGATTTAGGTTCGATATTAGGAAATATTTTATAAGGGTAGTTAAGCTCTGGAATAGGCTTCCAAGGGAGCTTGTGAAATCCCCATCATCAGAGATTTTTCAGAACAGATTAGACAAACACCTGTCAGAGATGGTCTAGATTTACTTGATCCTACTTTAGTGCAGGGGGCTGGACTGGATGACTTCTCAGGGTCCCTTTCAGCCCTACGTTTCTGATTCTATGAGATCATTCCACAAAGTATATCTTATAGGACTGTCAGCAAGGACATTCTTAAATACAGGTTAATATTACACCACTATTATTATCCAGCTTTTTAGGTCTTATACCCCTGATTCATATGCATATAGATATGTTTTGAATTTATGTGTATAAAATGTCTCAAGAGTTGCTTTTTGCTTTGGCAAAGAGACCAGGAAAACAGTAATAAATATGGCACAACCTTCAGATAATTGCTCAGTGTTTATGATCCCAAATACCTCAGAGGTCAGAGATAAGGAATAGGGACAAATCTAAAAAGTTATCATTTTAATGTACCAGCAAATATCAGAAGGGATTTTTATGATCTAATTTCTATACAACTAGTGACTAAATTAAATTAAATATCTGGTTTCAGGAAATCACTCCACATACACTAATACCTCAAAAAGTACTTTTCTACTTCTTCAGGTTGCACTCTTATGAAAGGATCTTATACCAGTCTCCCATCATTATTCCACAGTGTCGTGTGGGCAGCTAAACCAACATCAATTATCTGACAAGAATTTTCTGTAATGACTTCTGGGGAAGGTGATTCTCTCTCTCTCTCTCTCTCTCTCTCTCTCTCTCTCTCTCTCTCTCT
>NW_020664562.1:15410118-15519229 GCF_002925995.2 Terrapene triunguis | reverse complement strand
TCTCTCTCTCTCTCTCTCTCTCTCTCTCTCTCTCTCTCTCTCTCTCTCTCAGTGATGTACAAAATATTTTCCTACTGTGCCACCCAATGGAATTCAACCATTCCATTTACCTCTGATTTTTAGCAGATTTTTTTCCATTTCTGAACCCATGAGAATGAATGGGTTATCCCCAACCTCAAAGTATCTGTGTACTTCCTGCTAGCTGCATTAAGAATTCCCTGGACAACTTCTCAATCTTGCAAAAAAACACAACCACCACCAACAGGAAATTATGCAGTCTTAAAAATCCACCACAGCCCATCAGCTGGCTACACTCCTCAGTGTCCCAACCAGTATCTGTTGCCTGTTGTCTTTCTCTGACATCAAAGAAACTCAACAACCAACATATCGGTGTTTAAAATAAAATGCTCACTCTGGCAGCTGTGCACAACACTCACTGTCCAGCATCTCTGCTAATCCGCCTTCTTCAACTCTCAATTCTCCACTAGGATCAAAGATAGTTTAAGACCCATCATATAGATAGCACGGCTGTAGCCAGCATGAGTTCCCACAAGTTGTAAAGCTAAATTTCCGTTTAACAATTTAACAGCTAAAAAAGCTAGGATTACACAGGTAGAGCTAATAAACTACTCTAAAGCACTGACTGAACAAGAACCAGTGAAAGGCTAAAACTGAAGCTAGCAATAAAACAAAAATAGTGTATGTAATAAAATGGACGGAAAGCTGATATGGAGTTCTTGAACTAACAACAGAGAAGCAATTAGAGTTTAACTCTTCACTGAAGAACAGAATGTGTCACTCATCCTCTTCTCATTGGTCTTCTCCTATGATTTAAAACACAGAAAACCTAGACATAAGGGAATGGAAACTGACTTTTAACTCAAAGAGTTTCGTTAGTGTTCTCCTTTGGGAAGGGCAAAGTTGCCCCCTGTGGAAGAGCTGGGATATTCACCCCTAAGCCCAAGGATGCAATGTAGTTCAGCAGAGGCAAAGAGTATCTGTGGGCAGGTTCCTTGCCACTGCACTGCTGTCTAGGTGCATCCCTGATTCTATGGAGTCCCTGGAGACCATGGTTCCTGCAGGAAATGCGTTTTCAGGGACTGTCCCTGGAGGAACCCACCTCCACTTCCAGGTCCTAGGTCTGCAGTCACAAACTGAATGAGGAGGAGGGGGGACGTGTGGTGACCAAGATTCCAGATTAAAGCCACTTGTCATTTTCCAACATCTTATTTTCTTTCTTCTTAGTGCCCAGAGATCCCAACTGAGATTTGGGCTCTGTTCTACTAGGCACCACACAAACACATAAGAGACAGTGAAGCCAACTTTTTGGGTTGGCAATACTGGAGACAGGAAAAGATGTATTGTTCTGCCCATTGTACAGATGGGTAACTGAGACACAAAGAGATTAAGTGATATAGATGTCTAGGGCAGAACCAGGAGCTGTACCCAAATCTTCTGATTCCTGCTGCAGTGCTTTCCCCAAAAAACCATCATCCTTTCTACTTTACATCCCCCAAAGAAAGCATAAGAACAGACTTTAAGGGGTGAAATCCTGGTCCCATTGACTTCAATGGCAAAACTCCCATTGACTTCAATGGGTACAGAATTTCACCCAAGGTCTAATTATCAGAAGGATGAAAAGCATTAAACCCCTCTAATAATATGAAAAATTTTCTCACATGCCCTTCATTTCCTTATTGCAACGGGTACACATTTGTTTTTCTCACATTTATTCAACATTTCCAATTAAAGAAGTTCCCAACAAACAAACAAAACTTCCCAACAACAGTACTTCTGCAGCCAGCAATCTTACAAGGTTTTCTATCACCAAGCGACACTAAGCAAAGTGTGATGCTTGCTGCTACTTTTGTGTTAAGAGTTCTACTTTTTTCACCTCTGAAGTATAACAAACTTGTTTGTGATTCTTCACATAACATGAAAGGTGTTTAATTCATCACTCAACAGTTAGCACACAGCACTGGACATAATCCCTTAAGAGATCATGGGACTGAGGTGTGGGTTAATTTTCCTAGAGTGGCAGTCACCTCATGTTGTTTACTCATTCAATTTAATCAGTAAGGGTCTCAGTTCGCCTGTGTAATAGAATCAGATAAAAAGAAACCCAGAATGACTCTGTAGTTATCAGCAAAATATCTCTCTATTAATAGTAGTAGTAATAATAATAATAATAATAAATAAATGTTTAGTGAAACAATAAACAGAAAGAAAGAAAAGACAAATGGTGAATAAGTAATTATGCACCTACTATAAGGATACATGAAACTTTTGGGATTTGCAAACATTTTTGTGAATATCTGGTAGTTATCGAAATATTTGTAAACAATAAATATCACGCAGCCCTGTTTTCAACATTCCAACTTACCAAAAGGCTGTTCATTTGACTTGGTCTTCACCAACCACTCATCTCTCTCTGACTTCTGTTGCTGAGTTCCCGCTCTTTGACCATCACCTGGTCTCTTTTAACATCACCCATCAGCCCCTCCACACTCACACCCATACCTCCTGTCACTTGGCCTTTCTGTGTCTTCCAGTCCATCAGCATTGATAGCTTCTCATCTGCTCTCAGCCCTCTTTTCTCTTTCTTCCATTGACGTGGTTGTTAATTCTATCCATTCCTCATTGTCCTACACCCTTGACTCTTTCGACCCTCTCCCTCATCACAAGGTTCACCCTCCAATTGCCCAGCCCTGGCTCAACCTCAATCACTTCCTCCGCTCCTTCTTTCATGCTGCAGAGGCTGACTTCCTCCATTACAAATTCATTTTCTCCTCTTTCACTTCTGCCCTCTTCCTAGCTAAGTAACTTTACTCTAACTCAATTGAATTTCATGACTGCAATCTCAACTGCCTTTTCACCATCTTTGGGCTGGTCTACACTCCCGTGGTAAATCGATCTAAGTTATGCAACTTCAGTTTATTCAACTTCACTTTGCTTACTGAAGTTGACATAGTTAGATCCACTTACTGCGATGACTACACCGTGCTGTGTCGGCGAGAGAGCGTCTCCTGTTGACTTCCCTTCAGCTTCTTGGGAAGATGGAGTACACAAATCGATGGGAGAGCACTCTCCCATCAATTTAGCATGCCTTCACCAGACCTGCTAAATCGACACTCGCTGCATCAATTGCAGCAGTGCTGATCTACTGGTAAGTGTAAACATGCCCATAGACTCACTCTTCAAACCTTCCCCTCCTCCTTCCCCCATTCCTCTCTCTTCACAGGATTTTGCAAATTTCTTTAAAGAAAAAAAATAACAAAATATGACTTGATCTTCCCCTTGGCTCATTGTCCCTTCACTCCCACAACTCTCTTCTTCCCAGTCACAGACACAGATCTTACTTATCTCCTCTCCTCCTTTAATCCCTGCATATACCCCAGTGACTCCATCCGATGCCATCTCATGATTTCCTTCTTATCCACTTTCACCCCCTCCTGTACTCATCTCCTTAACCTCTCAGGGCTTGTCTATACAAATCATCAGTGCATGACAAGCTGGGGTGTAAATATACATCACACTAGTCTGCTACACACTAATAGTCTGTTGCCACACACTAAAAGTTCCCTGTGTGCTTTGATCTACCTGCCTCACTTTGAAATGGGAGCACATAGAAGCACACAAGTGCATGTCACATGAACAATAAGTGCATGGTAGGCTAGTGTAAAGTAACTTACAGCTAGCCTGCCGAGCACTAACTATTCATATAGACAAGCCCTAACTCTCCTCTGGCTCTCCCGCTTCACAAAATAAACATGTTTTAGCCTCTCCCGTCTTTAGAAAACACCCTTGACCCAACTAGCCTCTCCAGCTACTACTCCACTTCCCTTCTCCCTTTCATCTCTAAGCTCACTGAACACACTGTTTATAATCACTGTCTGGAGTTCTTCTCCTTCAATTCCATCCTAGGCCTTCTCCATCTGATTTCTGACCCTTGCACTCAGTTGAAACCACTCACCAAAATCTCTAATAACTTCTTATTAGCCAAATTTCAGAGCCTGTCCTCCGTCTTCATCCTCCTTGACCTGTCAGCCACCTTTGACACAGTAGGCCATGTCCTTGTTCTTGAAATCTTCTTGCTTGACTTCCATGACTCTGTCCTCTCCCAGTTCTTATCCTACCTTTCTAATTGCTTCTTCAGTGGGTCCTTCGGAGGACTGTTCTCATACCCTCTCCAGCTTTCTGTGGGGATTCCCTGGGGAAGTCCCCCTTTTTCCCCCCTCATCCATAAATTCAAGTTCTACTACAATCTCTATGCTGATGACACACAATCGACCTCTCTACTCCAGACCTGTCCTCTTCTGTCCAAACTAAAATCTCAGCCTCTCTCTGACATCTCCTTGTGGATGTCTAGCCAACAGCACAAGCTAAACATGGCTAAACCAGAGCTCTTAATCATCACTGCTACCTCCTTTATCCATCACTGTGGGCAACATCACCATCCTGCCTGTCCCACAGGCCCATAACCTAGGAGTACTCTTTGAGTCAGACTTCTCTCTTTAGGGCCTCACATCCAATCTGTGTCTAAGTCTTGCAGATTCTTTCTGTATAACATTTCTAAGATAGAACCTCGCCTATCCATCCACTCCTATCCATCCTATCTTGTCCCACTCTCATCATCTCATATCTTAATTATTGTAACATCCCTCTTTCTGGACTTGACAAATACAATCTTGTCCATTCGTATTCATTCAGCAAACTGCTGCCAACTTGATTTCCCTAGCCCATTGCTTTGTCCATGGCACTCCTCTCTTTGCATCTCTTCACTAGCTCCCTCTTCTATATTGCACCAAACATAAGCTACTTGTCTACAGTTTCAAGGCCCTTCACAGCCTCTCTCTCATTCAGTATTGAAAGGTTGACTTCCACCTCTGATTGGCCAGCCTCCATCACCCACTTGTTAAATTTTCAAACAAGCCCCTTTGTGTTTTTTTCCATGCTGCCTCTCATACTTGGGAGGTGCTTCCTGTAAACATCTGCAAAACTATCTCATTATTCTCCTTAAAACTCTCCTTTTCTGTGATGCCAACAAAAAAAATCTCACATTGGTTAGTTACGCTATCGATATGCTGAAACCACAGCCTATCATGTCTCATTGTTTCCTTGTACTACTCTCCCTCTTCCCCCCCATCTGTATCCATCTGTTGTCTCGTCAGACTTTTAATGTAAACTCTTTGGGGCAGTGATGAGCTTTCTGTTCTATATTTGTACAGCACCTAGCACAATAGGGTCAGGTCCATGACTGGGCTCCTACCTGCCACAATAATACAAAGCAATCATAATAAAGCACAACTGAATTGCAGTAAATGAAATCTAAGCTATTTGCAAACATTTATGAGCAAAGAAGTATTGTTTCATCATTGTTGGGCCATTTGTAATCACAATTCTGTATTTGAGTTTCCAGCTGTAAAAAGGAATGAGTACATTAAAATAGAAACTTATTATTAATTATGTAACGGCTATTCCATGTTGCAGGTATCTGTGCTCAATGTTCTAACTTGCTAGTAAACAGAATGGGTTTCATAGGAAGATTCCACATAAATCTTTTCGTTACAATTTCATGATAATGAATGAAAGCCCAAATTCTGTGCATACCACCTGTGCAACTCCACTGATGTCAGTAGAGTTGCATGAGGTGCATATCAGCACAGAATTTAGTCCTAGGTGTTTGTGATAATTATTGTATATGTTCTGGTGAAAGACTATTACTCTAAAACTAAGAGCAGATTCCTGTTAGGTGACATCCCTAAGTATCAGCAGGCATTTTGCACTTGGCAGTCAAGGCCAGAGAGTCAGACTGATGGATAGCATAGCACTCTATAATAAAAGAGTTTGATTCATATGGGGAAGAGTATACCTGATGGAAGACATTGTGTTTATGTCAACCTAACAAGTAGACAGATTCATTGACTAGATGGTGTCAGTGTCTTCATCATTGAGTTATATCTATTATAATAAACAATGCTGCTTGGCAGTCTACAGCGCTTTCTATCTGAGGATCTCAAACCACTTTACAAACATTAATGCAGTTAGCCTCACAACATTCCTGTGAGGTAGGGAAGTGGTGTTATCCCCATTTCATATTTGAAGGGAGAATGCATGACTTCCCCAAGTTCACATGGCAAGTCTGTGGCAGAGCCTGGAGAGGAGCAAAACTCCCAATCTTGTGCTTGAATCACCAAACTGTTTTCCTTCATCAGTATTGCTCTATAAACAAATATGAAAAAAAATATTATTATTGGAGTTCCCTGAGCTAGTTTATGAACTACAGAATGGGCAGGTTATCAGATGTGAACTTTCTTTAATTTGACCATTTAAATGCTAATTCTTTCCTATATTATGAGATAGCATATTCATGGGCTGAAGTTTTTCCCCTGTACCTGGGCTATTTGTAAATTTGGAATTAGATAACATATAGCTATACTACTAGGACTAGGGTATTCAAAGAAGTCTAAGAAAGGTACCCATTGATATTCAAGAGGATTGGGTACCTAACTCCCTTAGGATTCTTTGAAAATCCCAGCCATGTGATTAGACCAGTTGAACATAATTTTTGTACCAAGTCTAAAATACGGGGTCAAATTCTACTGTGACTACAGTGGAGTTCCACAGGTTTCACATCAGGCAGGTCTGAATTGTTTCACTTTATTCATACTTCCAAAATTGAATATAAAACTGATGGCATTTAAAAATGCTGGAAATTACTGTCAAAAATTACTCATGCCAAAGAAGAGTACAAATCCCTCCTGTTTGGGTTTACAGGGACTTTGGCAAACCAAAATGGCAGATTTGTTTTACAAAGTTTCAAGGCTTTCTCTTTCCATTTTCACTTTGAGTTTCATGTTTTTGAAAATCTGAAGACTCAATCTGAAACTGCATGAACTCTGATAAATTCTGCTAAAATAAACAAAACTTGCTAGGTAACCATCATGCCAAGGGCTAAAATTCTCCTGACTACTCCCTAGAAAACAGCAAGTGGTAGTTGGTGAGAGTGGGCGACTTAAATAATTGGAAGGCAGGGATCCAGGATGGGAAGTGGTTAAATAAATAAATGGAGATATCCTATCTCCTAGAACTGGAAGGGCCTTTGAAAGGTCATCAAGTCCAGCCCCCTGCCTTCACTAGCAGGACCAAGTACTGATTTTTGCCCCAGATCCCAAAGTGGCCCCCTCAAGGATTGAACTCACAACCCTGGGTTTAGCAGGCCAATGCGCAAACCACTGAGCTGTCCCTCCCTCCTGTAAGGAAAGATGGTTTGTTTCCTGGTTGAAGGAGGGAAAGGCGGGGACTTGGAAAGGTAGAAGTCTGAGTTTATGGGAAAAGAGAGAGCCCCAAATGAATCCTCATCACAGTTGGCCAAACAGACCTTGGAGAGAGGGTCATGAATATAGATCACAGTTTTGTGTGGTCCTAAGAGAATCCCTTGGAGTCCAATACTTGGCCTAGTTTTTACCAAGTTTCAGGTTGATTGTTTTGTACATCTCTAATTAGGACATTTCCTACTGTATTCATAAAAAGGCAGGTCCACAACTCACTGCAACTATGAATGGTTATTTTAATGATAATTTCAACTAAATAGCAAGACAGCATGTAAAATCCTATAAGCAAAGAATGACTTTCAGCTGAGACAGTGCCTATTGACTTGGAAAGCACAAAGTTCTTTCTGGATCTCTTGGTACAACTGCTGCACACAGATCATAAAAGTCCTAATCTGAGTGTCAGGTACAGACATTTTCAGGATGACATTGAATCCAGCAACCAGTCTGGGGGCTCTGCTAATTGTTTGTCTGCTCTGGAATCTATCAGTTGGCAGATACAAAGGATGCACATTGCACAGCTCATGAAGAGATATTGTCCTATAAAATAAAACTATGGACATTTATAGCTCCAAGCAAGCCATTTTGTTGCACTCAGAATAGAGAAGAAAATCATTAAAATACTCCCAAGAGCTGTGATTTAATTCAGTCTTCCCTGCAAAAGAGAAAATAAATATACTTTCGTCTAAAATATGAAGCTTCTAGCCTGCACATTACCACCACTGGCATACAAAAATACATACAAACTACAAAAAAAGATAGGTAATTGTCCTCACAAAAGAGACCTTCAAAGGGTTAATTTTGAAAATAAGTAAAATGTGCCCTGATTCCCCCAAATTGCAGTTGGTGAGAGAAGGATGTTCAGCATAAGTTACTCTAAAATATACCTTACCCAAAAGTGTATAAAGTCATGCCAGTTGACTCCTGCTCCACTGTGATACTCGTGAAGGTGTATTATTCTGTGGCACCATGATCCAGAGCAAATCCTCCCATGGAGTTACCGATAGGGGAGAGTCTTTGCAGGCCAGGACAAGGGAGAAGGTGGAGGAATTCTGTGAGGATTCAGAGAGATTTTAGTTACACTGGATTTGATTGCCATCCCACATTCACCTGTGGACTAAACAGAACGATTTACACACGGAACTCTTGGATACCTGAAGAAGGAATTCATCTAAGGTGCAAGGCCATCCATGTGGAGGCCCTGGGCTTCTCTACGAACCCTTAGGCTTCCTTTGACCTACACCCAGGTCCCCTTTAAAGGGCAAGTTCCTCAGCACAGAGTGGGGTAACAGACGTAATCTCCATATTCTCTTCTGCAGGAAATCTCTGCGGGGCTAGGATGATGGGCAGTATGCTGGGCCCCAGTGCCAGTGCCATGGCTCCTCACTGCCATATCCTCTACCTCTGTAGGGTTCAGGAAGTGTGGAACTAGTCCCCTTCTGTGTGGGACAGAGCAGTTCTGCATATAGATCTTGGGGACACAATTTGAGCCATGGAGACCAGGAAGCCCACTGGACTATTGGACTGAGGAGTCAGGTATGTGGCTAATCTATATATAACGCACAAGGGTTTTGTTTTGTTTGGGGGGACAGAAGATTATAAGCTGGCTCCACAGTCCATCTGTTGGTTTTCTCGTACCTGCCACCATGTACAAAATAGATGGCTCTTGTGGGTGTAGGCCTGGTTGATCTGGGTAACTAGATATGGGTGAGGCCACATTTCTCAGCAAGCATGATCAGGAAGGTAAATGGGTCAGTAAGCTAGAGAGAGGATGTTTGGACTAGCTAAGATAAGTTGGAACAACCTGATATCATTCATAATGGACAAGATAAGCTTGGAATGTAAGATGAGGTAAAGAGTAGAACATGCATGGACAGTGTGTGGACAGAGCATGCTGTACAGGGATTGGTTCCTACAAAGTAACCAAGTCAATTCCAAAGCATGTGATGCAATGTATAGTAATGCAATGTATGTGTAAATGTACACAAAGGAAGAGTTTTCTGTGTAACTTGGTGTGACGGGTTGGATCACAGAAACCCCCTTGGGGCTGCCAACTGATGTGCCAAGACTATTTCTGTCCCTGCTTTCTTGCCCTCGCAGCTTGGGACTTCAGTGCCCTGCCTGGTTTGAGCCAGACCCGCTAGCCTGCTGCAAACCCAGACCCAGGTCTGAACCACATCCCCTAACTGCTGCGGGCTTAAACTGAAAGCAGCTTAAGAAGTGTTCCTGTATTTAATACTCAGATGCCCAATTCCCAATAGGGTCCAAACACCAACTAAATCCATTTTACCCTGTATAAAACGTATACAGGGTAAACTCATAAATTGTTCGCCCTCTATAACACTGATAGAGAGGTATGCACAGCTGTTCCCTCTCCCCCCCCCCCAGTATTAATACATACTCTGGGTTAATTAATAAGTAAAAAGTGATTTTATTAAATACAGAAAGTAGGATTTAAGTGGTTCCAAGTAATAGCAGACAGAATAAAGTGAATTACCAAAAAAATATGGAGATATACCTATCTCATAGAACTGGAAGGGACCTCAAAAGGTCATTGAGTCCAGTCTATGTCTAATACAGTAAGAAAACTGAATGCAGATAAAAACCTCACCCTCAGAGGAATTCCAATAAGCTTCCTTTTACAGACTAGTCTCCTTTTAGTCTGGGTCCAGCAATCACTCACACCCACTGTAGTTACTGTCCTTTGTTCCAGTTTCTTTCAGGTATTCTTGGGGGTGGAGAGGCTCTCTCTTTAGCCAGCTGAAGACAAAATGGAGGGGTCTCCCAGGGGTTTAATTAGACTTTCTCTTGTGGGTGGAGACCCCCTCCTCTCTCCTATGCAAAGTCCAGCTCCAAGATGGAGATTTGGAGTCACATGGGCAAGTCACATGTCCATGCATGACTCAGTTTTTACAGGCAGCAGCCATTGTTTACATGCTACCCTGAATGTCCTCAGATAGACTTCTTATGTGGATTGGAGCCTTCCAAGATTCATTGTCCTTTAATTGTTTCTTGATTGAGCACTTAATTTGCACATTCCTTTCTCAAGAAGCTGACCAAATGCTTTACTAAGGCTACTTAGAAATCAAGCAAGTACGCAGCCAATATTCATAACTTCAAATACAATAATGACACATGCATACAGATAAGATGAATAGATTCAGTAGATCATAACCTTTACAGAGATATGTTACATGGCATATGTAGCATAAAACATATTCCAGTTATGTCACATATATACATTCATGCGTATATTTCCATAAAGTCTTATGGGGTGCACCGTCACACTTGGGATCTGTGATCTACCTGCAACCACTCCTTGTGTTTAAGACTGATCAACTCAGTATAGTTTAGCTGTATGCTGAATAAAAATACCTGAATGATTAAATCTGGAGTCAAACTGAGTTTATGGGAAGCCGAGTAGAAGGGGTCTCAGAGGGAATCCCAGGTGGTAAATAGGTGATGTTAAAATGTTGAGTGTGCAGTTTAGAAGGCCACTTTTGAAAATTTGGGCATACAATTCATTGCCATAATGTTCAGGAAAATATATATTAAAAGCTTGAATTCGAATTACTTTATTTATGCATAACTAAATATTTATTTCAGTCTAGTGAACCTAAACTACTTGTGAATTTACTTGCATTAAATAGAACAGGTATTTTCATTTTATTTACTCACCTTATGTTGGCTCAGAATAAGCAATAGGTCAGATTTAAGATTTCACTTTTGTCATATGATGACCTTGCTCAAGGCTCTCTAATCAGCATCTTATTCCATATGTACCAGCTCTTTCTTTGATTCAGCTGTTTGTCTTCCTAAAATTCCCACTATTGATCTAAATCTTTGGAAGGTAAGCCCTTTATCAGTTACACCCCACGGGTCCTAATGCAGTCCCAGAGAGATCTGAAAGGCTGATGCTTTCTCAGCGTTCAGATCTGTACATATTGCAAGAAAAAGCATTTCAGGACCAGACAAAATACCATTTCAATAATATTGTTTGGGTTACATATTTTTCATTTATTCTTTTATTGTTTCTATCTATCATGCACAGCCGTGTGTGATAAGCAATTACAAAAGATCCTTTATGAAATCGTATTATGTTGTGCTATGTTTTGTGTTATACGTAACCCAAGGCGTTTATCTCCAAAACATCAAATCAATTAAAAAATGTGTGATGGTTGGAGGATAATAAGACCCAGTAATACAACAATTTGACATTTAACTGTTAGGCTCAATTCTCAAGGTTATATGAAGTGCAATAGATGCTCTGTTCCTTTCAGGGTTTTTTGTTTTTTATTTTATTTTATTTTTTTAGATAAAATTCCTAGAAAACCAAATGTGGAAAATACAACACTAGTGTTAATTACATTCATCTTAGTCTAGCCAAAATTTATGATTTCCAAATTAGTCACAAAGGACCTGATTAAAAATGGCTAGCTCTCACACTCTTATAAAGTAATTCTATGAAGCTTCCCTGGAATGCATCTCAATTACTTACATTCTTGTTTATTATATTGCATCTTGCACATAGCATAAACATATCATGGTAAATTGTGCAACTGGATGGTGTGAAATCAAAGGAAGAGGGAGCGAAAGTTAAAGAAAATTCAGTTAGAAAAAAAACCCCTAACATTTCATGTCCTGCTTCTAGGATTAAAAAGACATTAAAATCCCTAGAATTACTGGAGCAAAACAATATATAAGTGTGTGTAGTAAACCAGTGCCATTATTTGAAAACTACATCTAAATAAATTGCAGGGTTACCTCAAAATTCTAGCATTTAATTAAGATAAGCGTATAAAGATCTAGATGATTATGTGACTATAGAGACACAACTTGGGTCAGATAATGTCTTTCAGTGGACACTTCTGCTGATATGAGAGAGAAGCTTTCGAGCTGCACAGAGATCTTCACATATGAGACAGGTACTAAGCCCTGGTCTACACTACGAGTTTAGATTGAATTTAGCAGCGTTACATTGATTTAACACTGCACCCATCCACACGATGAAACCGTTTTTTTGACTTAAAGGGCTCTTAAAATCGATTTCTGTACTCCTCCCCAATGAAGGGATTAGCGCTGAAATTGACATCGCTGAGTCGAAGTCGGGGTAGTGTGGACGCAATTCGACGGTATTGGCCTCCAGGAGCTATCCCAGAGTGCTCCATTGTGACAGCTCTGGACAGCACTTTGAACTCAGATGCAATAGCCAGGTACACAGGAAAAGCCCCGGGAACTTTTGAATTTCATTTCCTGTTTGGCCAGCGTGGTGAACTCAGCAGCACAGGTGACCATGCAGTCCCCCCAGAATGTGTCTACGTTCCCTCATCATCTCAGTCCCTGAGGTTATCGCAGATTAGAAGGCGAAAAAAACGCACTCGCAATGACATGTTTTCCGAGCTCATGCAGTCCTCCCACACTGATAGGGCACAGCGTAATGCATGGAGGCATTCAGTGTCAGAGGCCAGGAAAGAATTGCTGTGTTTGCTTAATGGCAAAAGTATCATGCCTCGCTAGCAATCCTGCCCGAGCCAGGTCGCTGTGTCAGCCTTGGGCAGGGGCATGACCGCTTTGTGAGCAGGAAGGCCATAGATATAGACATTGCATTAGGTAGCTTCTGTAGCTAGAGAAAACATTCCTGTGCATTCTGCAAAGTCTGTGGCAAAAAAAGAGAAGCCCCATAGTGTAGCGGTGATCACGTTCACCTAACACATGAAACATCACCAGTTTGAAACGGGTCACTGTTCCTTTTTCTGATTCCCCTTCTGCATTTTTAGTCTTAGAACAGATTGCGCTGTGAAATTTTACATTGAATTATATCAATTATGAGTTAAATAATATGGAAGCTCTCTCTCAGTTATAGTCCCAGGTTCCTTACCCTTTCAGCTGCTCTGATAAATTAACATGTTTGTTAGGGGTGGGGGGAAATTTTCATGAAGACTTTTATAGGAACTAATGCTATCTAGGACTCTGAAATAATCTTAATGTGGCCCATAGAGTGCAATCCTTTGTTCTGGATTTGTCATTCCACAAGTTGAACTGTTAGGACAGTGGATTCCAGGTATTTTTTTTTGTTGAAGGGTGAGGATATCCCTGGAAAAACTCCAGTGGAAACAAAGTGCAGCACAAGATGCTACTGAAGAAAGTAAGTAGTCACAGGATGAGAGGCAAACTGCTGTCTGGAATCAAACACTGGCTGAGAGACAGAAAGAAAAGAATAGGAATGGAGAGTCAATTTTCCTCATGGCAAAATGTGAACAGTGGGGACTCAAGGTTTCTTACTAGGTCCCGTGTTGTTTAATATATTTACTAATGACCTGGAAAGTGGGACAAAATTTCCAGATAGCACAAATTTATTTAAGTTAGTCAGGACCAGAGAAGACTGAAGAACTTCAGATAAACTTTGGAGTTTATTGTCACTAATCTCAAATAGTTCCTTGGGAGTACGAGATGTTGACAGGAACACTGCATCAGGCAGTGCATCTGCAGTGCACTGCATCAGGCAGTGTTCCGGTGTTTACCTAGTTCCTCTGCATTCACATTTGGGGTCATTCCTTGACTTCTACTTGATCCTATTGTCACCAGTCTTTGCCACCCCATCTCTCACTTGATTTAGAGTACACCAATATTTTTGTTCAAGGTCAGTGCCAGGAGGGAGTCATTTTGAAGGAACCAGGTTCTCCAAGGTCATCGGCATTTCCTGCCATTTTGTTACTCTGAAGCCTTCCACAGTGATATTTTGGGATAAGGGATTTTCAGAGGCAAACCTCTTTCTGGACTTCAGCCTCTTGGTGATGGACTGGGTCCATGTAGCAGATATCTTGGATTATGCACTTTTTTTCTCTCTCCTTTTTACTAAAGGCCTCCCACGTCACTGGTGGTGGTGCAATACCCACAGGGCAATATAGCAATAGTGTAAGAGCCTGTTTCAAAGTTTCTGTGATGATCCTACAGGACTGATTAAGTTCAGTATCAATGTGGTGTGTATGGCTCAAGTATGCCCGTACTTGGGCACAGTACTCCACAGCTGAGTAACACAAGGTGAGACCTGGTTGCTTGGAGTGTGCTCTCTGAATATCAGTATTTTGTCTAATGTGATTTACAGGTATGCCAGATGTTCAAAGCGCTCAAGGATTGTGCCATCCCATGATATCTTGAGTTTCTGCTTGGCCTGATGGTGTTTCAGGTGGAAGGTGCACACTTGTATCTTGCTAGGGTAAGCATTCAGGTACTATGTGTGATTTTTTCCAAGCATGCTCAGGGAACCAGTTAGAAATGCACTCAGTGTGCTCAAGTGTTTCTGACTGGGTGTGATGCAAACATCATCTGCATAAATGAATCTTCACATGTCCAGAAACTCTGGTTTATCATTTGTATAGATGTTAAATTGTGATGGTGATAGCACTGAACCTTGTGGCAGCCCATTCCATTCAGTATGCCATAGGCTTTTTGACCATCCATCTCAACAAAGAAGTGTTGATTCTCAAGGAGTGAGGAGATGACCTGGACCATCTTGCTATTTCTCAAAATTTTTGTCAGCTTCAGTAGAAGTCCATGATAGTTCACAGTGTCATAAGCAGCCAACAGATCAACAAGCACAGCTCCTGTAATTTTACAGGTTTCTATGCCATCCTCAATGTATTGAATTAGGTTTACAATTTGGCCACAACATGAACGTCCTGGATGGAAAATGGTGTGTTCATCAGTCATCTCCCCTTCCATTATTGGTGCTATTCTAACCATTATGATCCACTCATATAGCTTGTAGATTGAGCAACGTAAGGGTATTAGTTGGTAATTCTTTGCGAAGTTAGGGTTTTTATGTTGTTTGAGTAGTGCAACCACTTTGGCCTGTTTCCACTACCTGGGTACCATCATTGTCTCCAATGAAGGAATTAAAGAAGTCAAGCAACACTTCTGTGATCTCATCCCAAAGTTAAGTAACAGTTCAATGGAGTCCAGTGGCTTTTTTCCATATTTCAGAGATTTCATGGCAATTGTCACCTCCTTAATGTTGAGTTAGTCATTGTGGACTTTGCTGTCTCTGAGGAGCAGGAGAAGTTCCTGCCTGATTTGTTTTGTTCTGCCCTTTGTTTTGTGGGCTGGTTTACCTTTTAGGATTAGGTGGTGCATGATTTGGTTGGGAGAGACTGCAGTGATGAGCTATGGCTGTTGTCATGAGGCTTCAGCTTCTGAATGGTGACCCCTGCTTTTTTGCACTGGTTTGTTGTTTCAATCAGTTCCCTCCAGTGGTCACACTGCTGTGGAGAAATAGGCCTGGGTGGCCTCCCTTATGTCAGTCAAAGTAACGCAGAAGGCCCGAACACAGGGGGGAGGTATCGGGGGGGAAAAGGGACAGACCCCCAACTCTTATTTCAGGCAAATGACGTATTATTTGTACTATGCTTGCAGTCTGAAGGAATAAAAGCAGCCTGCGTGCTGTGCTAGGTGTGGTAGTTTTCGGACTGCTACCCCAACGCGTAGGTATGTATTGCAATAAACTGGCCTCAGGCTTGAATCTGTGAACTAAAATCAATGCATGGGTGACTTTTTCCACGACACTGCTCTTTTCCAATCTCTCCTGTAAGCATTTCCCCCAAACCTATGGTTTCTTCCCTGAAGGGATCCAGGTCAAACAGTTCTGAATATCTCTTATATTGCTGACTTCTTTTTTCTGAAAGCCCAGGTAAATATAGGGCATCTCAAAATGGGGAAAAAGCCCTCAGTAGCTGTGGCTCACTAGCTAGTCCACACTTATTGCACACTAAGTGTAGGCACACTTATTGCACACTAAGTGTCTTTGTGCACATTAGCTTAATGCACTTTGGAAGTGTACTAAATGAAACCACCTGAGGGACTTCAGTGTGCAGTAAGAGTATCCACATGGAAAGTTAAGTGCATCGTAGCAAGTGTATTTTAAACTCATACCCTAGCATACTGTGCACTACCTTCCCTGTGTAGACAAGCGCATAGTGTCTGACATCCTCTGGAGATGTGCTTTTGGGCAGTTTACCATACCAGGGAAGCAAGTTCTCCCCAGTGTTCTTATGTTGTGGTAATATTACAGATGGATTTATCCAGTTCAAAGGTAAAACCTTCCCAGTCCGATTTTCTGAAGCTGAATCTCAGCACAGGTACTTTATTTTCCTAGGATGTACTGCCGCCTCTATTGTCACTTGCACTGGTCTATACTATTAATCTTGGGCTCACTGCCGTAACCTCTCTTCTGAAGTTGCCTGCATTTTCAGAGATGACAAAGGCTAGAGCAAGAGTGGAGCCCTTCTTCCATTGTGAACTTTGGATGGTACATTTGTCCTTGAAGTCGTAGATCAAGGTCAAGTTTGTTGCTACCCACTTCTCAATTTCCTCTCCACTGTTGTCATTATTAGGAAATCCCCAGATGATACTGTCACTGGAGAAGTCACCTATGACAAGACATGGTATTTCTGGCTGGGGAAAGTCAGGTGGCCATGCAAACTATTCACCTACTAGTTTGTAAACAGAAACTACTGTTATCTGATCGAGTTCAATCATGATAAGTTCCATTGTACCACAGAGTTTCACAGCAATATTTTTCACCAATGTTTTATAGCATATACATATTTCTCACTGAGCATTCCCTCAGCTACCCAGTGTGCCACACTGCCTGGCCCATTTGGTGGTCTTATTCACAATATACACAGTCCATTTATTTTCCTCATGTGTCTCTTTAATCTTTAGATTTCCAACATCACAGAACATAATACTTGCATGTGTCAGGAGGAGCCTTCCACACAGGTCTCTCTACCACACCTAGCTCACTCTCTAAGCTTACCCCTTTACTTCCTGTTCCTGCCAATTATATATCTTCCCTTATCGAGCTAATTACCTCATTAGCCCAATAATTTCTCCAAGTGTCAACAATCTCCACCATAATAGGTTAATTGCCTCCAATAAATACTATAAACTTCTCTGTTATGCAGTTACCTAAGTGACCAGGGTGCTTCAGCTAGCACTCTGTCTCAGCATTCTACTGCTACAGATGTTGCTTTTGATGTTTACAGTGACAGGCATGCCAAGGATGTTTGGTGCTGTTGCCTATGTATGTCCCTTACAACCACACGATGTCTGCTTTCATGCCAGACTCAATGTCAGCCTTCTCTGCAAAAGAATCCCTCCACACTGAAATTGACAATTTTCAATGCCGGTTTTGACTGAGGCCCTGAAAGGAGCTGTTTGTGTTGACAACTGTGTCTAGTCTTGTATTGTGGTCTCAGTGCACATTGTCAGAGTTAGACTCTCCCTTAGTTAGTTGCACTAGGAGATTAACTGGGGTCAGGACTTCAATGTATCTGACCTAAACAAGCTAGTCAAATGGTCAACATGATGACAAATGAAATGTAATGATAAATGTAAAGTTATACACACTGGAGGAAAATAAATTAAACTATTCTTATACCTTACAGTGTTCTAAATTAACTGTATTAGCCCAAGGAAGGGACCCTGGCATCATTGTAGAGAGCTCAAAGAAAACCTCTGTTCAATATGCAGCTGTCATCAGAAAAGCAAATAAGACATAAGGAATCGGATGAAGAGTAATACCAAAAACTTTATAATTCCTTTATATAAATTACTGATGTACCCTCACCTTGAATACTGTGTGCAGCCCTGGTCACTCCATCTCAAAGTATATTTTAGAACTGAAGGGGGTTCAGAGATATATGAAGAGTTTGAAAAGATTTAGATTGTTTATCTTCTAAAGGAGATGAAAGACAATTAATGACAATTTTTGAAAGGATATCCAATTTCATGCTCTCAGTGCTTATACCAATCTCTGAGACCTAAATGGGAGGCAGATTATCCCACATATGCCTATTGCAGGGTTCTTGGTTCTTGCGCTGTCTCAGAAACATCTGGTTCTGGCCACTGTTGGAGAGAGGATACTGGAATAGATGGACTGCTGCTCTGATCCACTATGGCAATTCCTTCCTCTCTACATCCAGCAACTCTACAGACCTGGGGGAAATGGAGAGCAGGCTGGGCAGAAATGCATCCATAAACTCTTCCAAGAAGCTGCTATGGAAGCCTTGGGGTTTTCCTAAGCTCTGGGCCTGAGTCATGCAGTACAGTTGGCTTTTCTGGGCATTTGCTTGCCCTCAGACATGAAGGATTTGTGGCAGCAGGGAACAGCTCCAGCTACAGTGGTTATCAGATGAGGGGGTTCAGGGAGTGGAAGTACCAACAGGAATTTTTTTTTGGTACTTCCTTCCCCCATTTAAGGTAGAAATTTGTGTCTGCTCTGCGGGCAGCCATTTGAATTATAAGCCTCAAATCTGAAGTTAAATCTAAACGTAAAACTACTTTCACGGGGTGGTTTTGGGTCTGAGGATTTAAAATTTTTCCCATCTCTAATGTTACTTTTAATTTGACATGTACCATCCGTTATCTTTTACTTGAGCTGTGGCTTTCAACAGCCTAATTCACCAAAAAAGCCCAAGAGTCATCTAACAAAAATTGCATGGTATCTTGAATGCTAGGTGAATGAAAATATTCATATGTAATCGTAAATATTCATATATAATCATAAATACACATCCACATCCAATAAGGTACAAACATATAAGAACAGACAAGAAACTAAACAGGCATAGGCCTAACCAGAGACAGATGAGATTTAATATAGACTACATTTATTGTGCACTAGAAAGCAAAGAACAGGACAAGTATCATTAAGGTCCTACGTTTCCTGTGATGCAATGCTCTGGCTTATGCAGGCTGCTTCAAGGACTGTTTAGAGTCAGATTTTCAACAGAGTTAAACTCTTACATAGGCACCAAAATAAAGGGCCAGATTTCTAAAATAGCTCAGCCTGTTGGGTTCTGAGCACTTTTGAAAATCTGGCCACTTATTTCAGTGCCTAAATGGGGGCTGAGCTCTTCTGAAAATATGGCCCTATTTGTGGTACAGAGCACTTAGAAATCTGGCTCTGAGGTATTTTGAAAATCCTGGCCTATTGCCACTCTTTATTCAAAACGGCAGCAGTGACAGAAGCTTCTCACATAGCTACAGTCTTTTCATCAATGGCCCTATTTTGTTCAAAAGGTTTCAAAATATTTTGTGAGGTCTCTGGGTCATGGACTTTGATTTATGTAGGCATGCAGTGTCTAGAACAATAAGGCTTTGATCCCTAGCACCATAGAAATAACAGTGAACATAAGTAATAATCAAATTAGCACTTACTGCATATAATGCTTTTCAGTTCAAAGCTCTTTATACACCTAACTTAAAAAGGAAGAGAAAAGCAAACAGAACCAGAACGAGGGTCATCGCCTAATCTTATGGAAAGGTGCCAGAGAAATTTTACTTTTCATTTTGATTGGCACCAGATACTTCAGCTTTACATTAAAGACTGGTTGAAAGTTTTCCTTCAAAACTGTGGTTCAAGATATAGATATAGATATGTAAAGGCTGTTCAACTCAGTGAAATTTTTCACAAGTGTGTTTTCTACAGAAAATTTTGACTTTTCATTGAAAAACTGAACACATGAAAACCAAAGTTTTGGCCTCAAACCAGAACATTCTTATTCAGAAATTCTGCCATGGTACCTTCTGGGACTTGTAGTTCAAGTGCTTCATGCCCCAGTCTCTTCTATTGGTTGGGTTCCCTAGCAGTAATACATCTCCCATGATGCACCACCAGGGCCGGCTCCAGCTTTTTTGCTGCCCCAAGCGGTGGAGGAAAAAAAGAAAAAAAGATAAAACCGCGATTGGCGGCACTTCGGCGGCAGCTCTACCGCGCCGCTTCATTCTTCAGCAGCAATTCAGTGGCCGGTCCTTCCCTCCGAGAGGGACTGAGGGACCCGCCGCCAAATTGCCCCCAAAGACCCGGACGTGCCGCCCCTTTCCATTGGCCGCTCCAAGCACCTGCTTTCTGCGCTGGTGCCTGGAGCTGGCCCTGTGCACCACAGTGGCTCAGCATAAAGGGAGACCATGGTGAATCATGAGAGATGTCTGGTTAGGGAATCTGACCCATAAAGGGTCATGCAGGAGCATGAGACAAATGAACTACAACTCCGATGAGGCACTGCATTGGCATTTCCAAATAAAAAACTTTGGTTTTCAATTTTTCACTGATTTCCGGGTGGAGGGGGTGATTCAGCAGCCCTATTCACATCCCATTAGCAGGGTGAGACCTGTAACAATGCATTACCAGGTACCATGCTGTTAGCAGTTCTATGCTTATGCATAAATCTTGGGAATTTGAAGAAACATACCTCTGGTCTAGTGGAAACAGTAGGATCAGCTGAGGTACCTACATTCAGTGGAATTTTTTCCCCACAGACATTGTATCATAAGTATAGAGCATGATTTGTATGGTAGGAGTGAAACAAATGTCTGATGGGAAGCTAGATGAGCAACAAAGTTCTCTAAATATGTAACCAATTGACTGCTCCTGCCACTCTGACACAGACCGTTACAAAAGAATCAGGAATCTTGAAATCCTGTCATGGGGTTAAGAGAAGCTCAGTTAGCATAAAGGCTCATTACCTCATAACTGTCACACATTAAAGTGTTTCTTCTTGTTTGCTATTGAACTGCTGTAGAATTACTGCCTTTAAAATGAGAGGTTTCTGATTTGGTTTTTAAAGGAAAGATTTCTAGTAATGAAGTCCTGACTACTACCATCATCTCGTCATTCTTTTTATGCGACCAGGATTGCCTTCCTTGACATCAACCAATTAACCCATCATCAAAGTTTACAATCAGAGCAGACACAGCAATATGCATCATAAATGACTCTCATATATGCTCACTCAACTGTGGTAGAAGTAATAGGCAGACCTCATGTACTAAGGGCACACATAAGGACTTTATTTTGGGTTCTTTTGTGTTTGTTTAAAACCCTATCTGTAATAATATTCATTATGCCTCTCAGCTCCAGAAGTCCCTTTTCAATCAAAACAAGTGACTATACAAAAAAGCATATTAGAGCTTTACACATCAGACGGCAGATGCATTTGTTTCTATTGCTTCCAGGGAAAACTTGTTAACTGAAGGATCATTTTGCAAGGTATACAAATTATTTATGTGCCCTTTTCTTCCCACAAAAATGAATGTTCTCTAACCATTTTTCTTCTCAAAGTAACAGCCAATTTACACAGATTTCTAAATATTAATGAAATCAGGTTTACTTACTGTGTGTGTATAATTTACAGAGAGAAAACATTTGAACCTGCTAATGATGTGGGCCTTTGATTTTCTTTCTAAATTGTAATTCTAAAAGGAAAACTTTACTTATGGTTAGCTGTTGGGCCTGTCACACGCCACAATACTGAGCCATGTCACGGTCAGATTTTGTGCCAGCAAGACACTGATTGAATTTGAGGGGTGGGGAAATGGATGGCCTACCTGGCCTGCAAATCATTCATGATTCAATCCCTTGCCTCCAAGGCTGATATCAAGAGTGTTACTGCTCATACTGCTCCTGTCTCCAAGGAAAGGGGCAATCCTACTTCAAAATGTAAAGGGCCCATACAATCCAAGGAACAGTGGCAGCTGACAGCTTGGAGATTAAGTTGTCTTTTAGCCAGAGAGTAGCAGCATCCATCTGGCCAAAAGACTCACACCTATGGAAATGAAGAACACTCCATCCCCCAGGATTCCACCCACCCCTCTACGACCACAAAAGTATTTCTTTTTTTCCCTGAGGGGAAACACTTAGGGACCTGACCATCCTCAGCATCACCAGCCATGTTTAGCAAGGAATGTAAAATCTGCTGTGCCTTCCAACTATGCAAGCATTCTACTCAGTCTGTTTTGCTCAAACTTCTGAAAACACCTGCCTCACCATACTCATGCTCTAAATCCTAATATTTTACAGTCACACTGATTCTTATAATGACTGTTTGTAATCTCATTTGCATAGCCACGCCCATTTATTAACCTGATTCTCCTTCCTTAGGTTTCCTCTTTCGAGCCACTATTCCTTGCCAGCCAGAGCAGCTGACTGGGTGCATGCATGGGAGTAAGTCACTCCTCATAAGTGGTGAAGTAGCGTAACCTCCCCTCCAAAACAAAGGCAAAGCAGGGGAGGATTTGTGGATGAGCCACAGTTCATTCTCTGGTCCTCTGCTGGGGAAGTGCAGCTATGTGCTGCCCTTTACTCAGGGCAGCTTGTACAGTTACAGTTTAGCTTGTATTAACCAGCTTCTGTTCTATAAAGCAACCCCCTAGACCACTCATTCTTCTGATGCCTGTGTCAGGTAACCTGCATGAATTATTTCTGGAACTCACATAGCACTCAGTAATTAACCAAACAATACATGCAATCATCAGTGAGATCAGTTACATTTATGGAAGGCATAATGAATGCCAATCCCTCTTAGTGACCCACCCAGCTGAACAGAATGCCTCCTTGTGTTTCCATTCCACCATCTTTGGGGCATCAAGCACTCCTTCTAGAAGGCAATTTGCAAAAACAGAGAGAGAAAGAGAAATGATTTATCAAATTGTCTCATTACTGTATGATAGTGATTTCTTGGAGCAGTATGCTCAAATACTACAGCAATTTTCTGCTTCGATTATGATAAACCTTGTCCCTGATATCTTGAGCTATAGATGTGCTCCTGCATTGCTATATATCAGTACTTACTTCTCAAGAGGTCACATTCCCCATGTCCAAATTTCAACCATACAACAATTCTTAATACTTAATATACTGCTGTATATCTTCAAAACACAGTGCACACTAAACTAATTTACCTTACTGTGCTTGTGAATCAGATGAGTGCTCTTCACTGTATTTTAGAGATGGGAAAACTGAGTCATAGAAGAAACACACCCAAATTCACACAGCAAGCCTGTGGCCATGTTGTGATTAGAACGAAGCCTAACTACTAATCCTCACTCATTTCTCCAGCGCATGTTACCTAGAGTGACCAGATGTCCTGATTTTATAGAGAGAGTCCCGATTTTGGGGTCTTTTTCTAACATAGGCTCCTATTACCCCCCGCCCCCGTCCCAATTTTTCACACTTGCTATCTGGTCACCCTAATGCTACCTCAGAACAAAATTACTGTAGCAAATAGTTAATATATCTCAGAACAAAGTACCTACAGCAAACAAACTGAAAAAGACACAGCTTCTCCTAATATACACTTCATTTTACTTCCCAAAACAAAATGCAAAATATGCTCCCAACATGCATCAGAAATGCTCCAAATGTAAAAAATATCAGTAGTGGTGGGTGGGCTGATTCAGCCAAAAAAGGTTACAGGGACAGTCGCAAAGGTCTTTGTGTCATAGTGCTTAACAAGAAGTCAAAACAAGCTACCACAGGCAGAAAACTCTCCAGCCCAGGGTTCAACACTGAGCTATCATAATTTATGTCTGTTTGCCAATGATTCCCAAGGTGTCCTGGCAACAGCTGGGGAAAGTGCTCCCATACTCCCAAGATAACCTCTTTCCCCAGTGATGCTCCCTACATGCCATATTTACCAGGGACTGAGTGAGGTTGTCATAGATGCTATGATGCTGAAGGAACTCCTGATTGATTGGATCACGAGGCTTTTCCAGCCCTAATGTGCCTAGGTAACTGGCAAAAAGGGACAGTAGTACAACAGTGAATCAGGCTCCCACATATTTTGTTCTTTTGGTAGAAATTACACCACTCTGTTCGGTTAAGTCCCATTACAAATAACTGCCCGTATCCTGTGCCTATCGCCTACAAATACGTAATCAGTCCAGTCCAACAGTCTGTGTATATCTTATACAAAGATAGCTTGGAGTATGGCTTTACAGTTGATAGCTAAAGCAGAAGAGTTTATTACTGACTAATTTTAGGACAGGGATATTTATTATGGGCTTATGACTCACTAAACTGGATTATAAGGACAGTTTTATGGTAATTTTGAGACCCCCTAACTCCTTGTTTACATAGTTTCCCACACTAATTTTAAAGTTTTACCTTAATTTCCAATCTGAATGATGAATGTGTTTGCTAAACTCTTGTGTGAGAGTCACCAGAATGTTTGATTTGAACACTGATTCAAAGGTCAAGTCCCCAAAAAAGTGTGTAACATGGCCTATTTTTCTCCAGTCTTTCCAGCAACACACTCTCTTCCGTCTCCTCATCCCATCTGTCAGTGTGGACTCAGAAAGAACACTCTCTGGAGGTTCTAGCTGGGGGACAACAATCCAGTCTATAATGATAATGTGCTTACAATTTTAGCTATGGAATGACATGGAGCTATTTAAGAATTGTTAACCTGGGACAGATCAATGATCCATCCAGTCTGGTATCTTTTTTATAGCATCAAATGCCAACACCTGGAAGGCATAATCCTGCCTTGTGATCAGCCTGAATGTATAGTTTCCTAAAGAAAGTTTCTTCCAGACCGCAACTTGAGATCAGTTTATATCCTGAAACACAAGAACTATAGCTCTTGTAATTTATCCTAGGTAAAATAGTTACAGATATTTTTGTTGACTCTAATCCAACGTCCACGGATGTCAATGAGAGTCTTTCCATTGATTTCAGTCCATGCTGGATTGGTGTACAGTCATTTGTGTCTATGAACTAACTGTTCATGGCCTTTATCACTTTGCCACACATGTATGTCCTTTTAAACAGAGCTGTTTGGATAGAATTTCAAAACTGAAAACTGTATACAACGTTCACAAAAAAAATTGGAATAAGGTCTTGAGTGTAAAGTTTCACCCACGATGGAATTTTTGTAATCCAATTAAATTACAAACTCCTACAATTAGAGATTTCCAGTTGATGTTCAGATAACCTGAAGTACAAAGGCATAAGCATGCCCCATTAGCTGAACCACAAAGGACAATATTTAACAGTTTCTGCCTTCAGTCCTCAAGGAAAAAAGATTCAGAGCTAAGAACAAGACACTGTCCTTAACTCACTCTTTGTGACTGGGTATTGCGGAGTCTGTGAACATGAAGAAATCTCAGTTACACATCATAACAGAAATCTGCACAGCAGGGTGAATTCAGGACAAAGCCTCTCCCTTTTTTGGTTGTCAGTAAAATACTTGTTGCCAAGTTCCTTTTTTATTTCTGATTTTTTGTTTTTATCTTTTTAAAAAATATATCAGTGCCAAAGACAAAACAATTTAAAAGGCAGTTTTCAGGAGTGAGCAGTGATTTTGGATACTTCAATTTTGGGGTGCTCAACTTGAGACATTAAAAAGTCATTAAAGTGACCTGATTCTCATAAAGTGCTGTTTACCTACCCTCTAAAATCAGGTTTCCTTAAAGTGTCTCACACTGGACACTCAAAAATGCAGGCACCCACATCACTAATCATTTTTGAACATCTTTACCAAAATGCAATACAATCTTGATCTCTGCTATACTGTAAAAACAACTTTTAAATTATTCTACTGTACGGCAGAGGATTTTTAAAAGCTACTTTTATTTAATTATATTTAAGATACCACATAGCAATAATTACCCCCAACTTCATCAAACTCACATGCAAAACCTGTGCCAAAGTTCCATGTGCTAATCTGTGGAGATAACTGATATAAAACCATGTGATATCACTTAAGGTTTCACATTAGAGCACCAGTTTTATGAAAATAGGGTATGTATTGCTTTTTGGTATCTGTTAGAAATAGATGTAAAAGTCTTACACAGTTTTGGAGTGTATTATTGACAGTCTTGTAGGCAATATGAAGCTGGAAACAAATGCACAAGTCTTTCCCCTTATTTTCACTCTGTTAAGATTTGGGATGGAATATTATGTTCTGCCACAATTTTAGCTGTCACTCAACAATTTTTGTTTGTTAATGACAGTGTGGGAGGCTGATATTGAAGGATCCCATACTGTCCCAGTCACATGGTTGAATCAGTTCAGAAATTTTAAGATTAGGGTGATCCCAGTAACTTTTCCTAGAAAGTTTCTGATTAGAGAGATTCTGACAAACAGTCAGAAGGTCCAAAAATACTTAGTGAGGTGTTTATGTCTGATTTAAAACCAAATCCATCTGGAAATTGCCATGTTCTAAAGCTCTGAATTGAACCAGAACATTAAACAGTTCACAGAAAATGCACTACATTTTTATTAAAGTTGACATTTTTTCTTTCCTTAGAAAAAATCCAATAAAAGCCCTCTAAAAGCATTTTAAATTAGTTTTTCTGTAAAATACGTCATCCACAGAATCCATAATGATGCAGTGTTCGTAACATATGTGAATACTGTGGGCTGGTCTACACTGGGGGGGGATCGATCTAAGATACACAACTTCAGCTACACGAATAGTGTAGCTGAAGTCGAAGTATCTTGGATCGAATTACCTGGGGTCCACACGGCGCAGGATCGATGGCCACGGCTCCCCCGTCGACTGCGCTACCGCTGCTCGCTCTGGTGGAGTTCCGGAGTCGACGGTGAGCGCGTTTGGGGATCGATATATCGCGTCTTAACGAGACGCGATATATCGATCCCGGATAAATCGATTGCTACCCGCCGATACGGCAGGTAGTGAAGGCATACCCTGTCACTCTCACAGACTTCTGCCGGTGTTACTGTACAGGAAAGCACAGGATACAGAAAATCCTCTTCCTCTGTTAAAAGCTCTTAGTTCCCCACAACACCTCATCCTCTTGCCCCTTCCCTGGATAGTGAAATAAGAACTTCTCAGGCAGCGAATCTGAGGTGGGAGCAGCTGGAGGAGCTAAGCACATAAGGCTCTAGGTCTTCCTGCCAGTGGGTGGAGCAGCACTAGCAGCTGATGAGGGGGAATGGTTTTTCCAACAGGGTGGGAGGGGGAGAGCCTGATTTCCTCTGTTCTTCTATCAGAATATAACCCTGCTGCTTCTGGCTCCCTCTACCCTCCTTTCCCTGCTCCCCCGCCCCAGGGTTCAGTGAAGGATAGGAGGCAGGCTCTGCCCCTTTAACTCTCATTCCCTTAGGCCTGGTCTACACTAGGAGGTTATGTCGAATTTAGCAGCGTTAAATCAAATTAACCCTGCACCCTTCCACACAACGAAGCTATTTATGTCGACATAGAGATCTCTTAAATTCGATTTCTGTACTCCTCCCCAACGAGGGGAGTAGCACTAAATTCGACATGGCCATGTCAAATTAGGGTAGGTGTGGATGGAATTCGACGCTAATAGCTCCGGGAGCTATCCCACAGTGCACCACTCTGTTGAAGCTCTGGACAGCAGTCCGAGCTCGGATGCTCTGACCAGCCACACAGGAAAAGCCCCGGGAAAATTTGAATTCCTTTTCCTGTCTGGGCAGTTTGAATCTCATTTCCTGTTTGGACATCGTGGTGAGCTCAGCAGCACTGGCAACGATGAAGAGCTCTCCAGCAGAGGTGACCATGCAATCTCAGAATAGAAAAAGGGCCCCAGCATGGACTGATCGGGAAGTCTTGGATCTGATCGCTGTGTGGGGCGATGAGTCCGTGCTTTCGGAGCTGCGATCGAAAAGACGGAATGCAAAGATCTACGAGAAGATCTCAAAAGCCATGACAGAGAGAGGATACAGCCGGGATGCAATGCAGTGCCGTGTGAAAATCAAGGAGCTGAGACAAGGGTACCAGAAGACCAAAGAGGCAAACGGACGCTCCGGATCCCAGCCCCAGACATGCCATTTCTACGAGGCACTGCATTCCATTCTAGGTGCGGCTGCCACCACTACCCCACCACTGACGGTGGACTCTGAGGATGGGATATTGTCAACGGCCGCTTCCTCGGAGATGTTAGCGGATGGGGAAGATGAGGAAGGAGATGAGGACGACGAGGCAGTCGACAGCGCTCATTTCCCCGACAGCCAGGATCTCTTCATCACCCTCACAGAGATCCCCTACCAACCCTCCCCAGGCGTTAACCCGGACCCTGAATCAGGGGAAGGATCAGTCAGTAAGTGTTTTAAACATGTAAACATTTATTTTGAACAGAATAGGAATATTAACAATGGGTTTTTCATGATTAGTTTGCCCTAGGCGCTTAACGTTTTAGTCCTTGGCAGTGCAACTACTGCAAAAGAATCTAACAATGTCCGGTTTATCATGATTAGTTTGCCCTAGGCGCTCTACTGTTTAGTCCTTGCCAGTGCAGCTACTGGAAAATAAGGTTTATATGTCCAGGGATAGAGCTGAAATCCTCATGGGACATCTCCACGAAGCTCTCCTGGAGGTAATTGGAAAGCCTTTGCATGAGGTTCCTGGGGAGAGCGGCCTTATTGTGTCCTCTGTGGTAGGAAACTTTTCCGCGCCAGGCTATCATCAAGTACTCTGGGATCATTGCCTTGCAGAGCATGGCGGCATACGGCCCTGGTTTTTGCTGGCTTTCACGCAGCATGCGGTCTTTCTCTGTCTCCGAAATCCTCAGCAGAGTGATGTAGCACATGGTGACCTGCTTTGAATTAGGGGAATGTTACTATTGGGACTGCTTGCCTGTTCCTTTACATAACTGTAACCGGCGGTTTACAGCCACGCGGTGGAGGCGGGAGAGGGGCAGCATACAGGGATCTTTCCCGGGGACAGCCGCGAGGGGGTGGGACGGGGCAGAGTTCATGCTTGCCGGATTGCCGGCAGCAGGAACTGGCCAACGGTAGGAGCATTGCTTTGAACGTGAAAGGAGGGCACTGCTATAATTTAAGTTTTAAGCAGCCAAAAGTCTACGGCTTAGCATGTCAGCCTGCTACCCGAATTCCGCTGTCCTGCCCCGCTTGTCTGATCTGCACTGCAAGACCCCAGGCACTGAATGCGAAGGCCGAAAATTCGACCTTGTCCTGAGTGCGCATGTGATAGGTGCTGTGCATGGTCTTGTTCACAGAGAAAGACTATGTTCATTGTTCACAAAAATTTATCTTTGTGAGGAATTCACTCCCATTTTCCCATCCTACAGCTGCGACTGTCTCCCGACCTACCCCGGCATCCCCCTCCCAGAGGCTGGCGCAGATTAGGCGGAGAAAGAAAAGAACAAGGGATGACATGTTCTCAGAACTTATGGGCTGCTCCCGAGCCGAGGTGGCCCAGCAGACCCAGTGGAGGGAGAACATGTCGCAATACCAGCGATCACACAGCCAACGGGAGGAGAGGTGGCGGCAGGAAGACCAGCAGGCGACTCAAACGCTGCTTGGACTAATGAGGGAGCAAACGGACAGGCTCCAGCGCCTTATGGATGTTCTGCAGGACCGGAGGCAGGAGGACAGAGCCCCGCTGCAGTCTATCTCTAACCGCCCTCCCCTGCCACAAAGTCCCATCCCCCCTCACCCAAAGTGCCAAGAAGGAGGGGCGGCAGGGGCCGTGAAAATTCTCACTCCACCCCTGCAGACTGCTCCAGTACCAGAAGGCTCTCATTCCCAAAAATTTGATAAGTCCTTTCCTTCCCGCCTCACCCAAGCCCCCGTCCCAGTTTCATCCCCTAACTGTGTAGTTGCTAATAAAAAATACGTTTCTGTTAATTACTGTTTCCGTCATGTTCTTTTAGAGGAGAGTGTGTTTGAAGGGGGGGAAGGGGATTGGTAATTGGAGAGGACAGTCACCTTTACCAGGGTACAGACACGGGGGCAGGTTCAGCAGAAGGTCACACACACATTGCAGTCACTAGGCACCCTGGTCAGTCTGGGAGGTGGTTTTCATGTTCTGTGTGGGGGGGGCTATGTGACTTTGTGGCGGGGGAGGGCGGTTAGAGATCTTATGCAGCGGTCCTTATCCTGGATCACAGAGCCACACAGCAGGGGATCTGTAACCGTCCTCCCCCGCCACAAAGTCACATAGCCCCCACACACAGAGTCCCGAAAAGGAGGGGTGGCAGGCTCCGTTGAAACAACCAATCCACCACTGCGGACCGCTCTAGGAGCAGGAGCCTGTCATTCCTCGAGTTTAGAAGCGTCCTTTCTATCACTACACCCGCTCCCCACCACAGTCTGTGTCCCAGTTTCAACCCTTTACCACGAAACCCTTAATAAAGAAAACGGTGTTAATGAACAAAGTTCCATTTATTTTATTTTTAAAGGTATGTTGGAAGGGGGGCAACGGGGTGAAGGGGGTATGTAACTGGAGAGGATAGTCAACATTAACTGGGTAAAGAAACGGGGGCAGGTTCAGCTTCTCTTTAAACAAACGTAATAGTCACAGGTTACCCTGCTCACTGAGGAACCTAGCTTTCAAAGCCTCCCGGATGCACAGCGCGTCCCGCTGGGCTCTTCTAATCGCACGGCTGTCTGGCTGGGCGTAATCAGCAGCCAGGCTATTTGCCTCAACCTCCCACCCCGCCATAAAGGTCTCCCCCTTGCTCTCACAGAGATTGTGGAGCACACAGCAAGCTGCAATAACAATGGGGATATTGGTTTCGCTGAGATCAGAGCAAGTCAGTAAGCTTCTCCATCTCCCCTTGAGACGTCCAAAAGCACACTCCACCACCATTCTGCACTTGCTCAGCCGGTAGTTGAAGAGTTCTTTTTCAGTGTCCAGGGCGCCTGTATAGGGCTTCATGAGCCAGGGCATTAGCGGGTAGGCTGGGTCCCCGAGGATCACTATAGGCATCTGCACATCCCCAACAGTTATTTTGTGGTCCGGGAAGTAAATACCTTCCTGCAGCCGTCTAAACAGACCAGAGTTCCTGAAAACATGAGCGTCATGAACCTTGCCTGGCCATCCGACGTTGATGTTTGTAAAACGTCCCCTATGGTCCACCAGTGCTTGCAGCACCATTGAAAAGTAGCCCTTTCGGTTAATGTACTGGCTGGCCTGGTGGTCCGGTCCCAGGATAGGGATGTGAGTTCCATCTATAGCCCCACCGCAGTTTGGGAATCCCATCGCGGCGAAGCCATCTATGATCACCTGCACGTTTCCCAGGGTCACTACCTTTGACAGCAGTAGCTCAATGATTGCGTTGGCTACTTGCATCACAGCAACCCCCACGGTAGATTTGCCCACGCCAAAGTGGTTCGCGACTGACCGGTAGCTGTCTGGCTTTGCAAGCTTCCAGAGGGCTATGGCCACTCGCTTCTGGACAGTCAGGGCTGCTCGCATCCGGGTGTCCTTGCGCTTCAGGAAAGTTCCAGGAAAGTTCCCTTCCGCATCCGAAAGTTTTGGAGCCACTGTGATTCATCCCAGACCTGCAGCACTATGCGGTCCCACCAGTCCGTGCTTGTTTCCCGGGCCCAGAATCGCCGTTCCACAGCATCAACATGACCCATTGCCACCATGATGTTCACGGCGCGGGGTCCCGTGCTTTGTGAGAGGTCTGTGCCGCTCTCAGACTTAATGTCCTCACCGCGCTGCCGTAGCCTCCTCGCCCGATTTCTCAGCATCTGCCTCTGGAAAAGGTGGATGATAAGGTGCGAGGTGTTGACAACGGCCATAACTGCAGCGATGATCGCAGCGGGCTCCATGCTCGCAGTGCTGTGGCGTCCGCGCTGTCACTCACCAGAAAAGTGCGTGAACTGATTGCCCGCCGGCGCTTTCAGGGAGGGAGGGTGGGAGTGACGGTTGGATGATGACAGTTACCCAAAACCACCCTCAACACATTTTTTTCCCCAGCAGGCATTGGGGGCTCGACCCAGAATTCCAATGGGCAGCGGGGACTGCGGGAACTGTGGGATAGCTGCCCACAGTGCACCGCTTCCAATGTCGACGCTTGCTCCATTAGTGTGGACTCACAAAGTTGAATTACTGTCCTTAGTGTGGATACACACGTTCGACTTTGTAATATCGGTTCCACAAATTCGATTTAAGTAAAATCGAACTACTCTCATAGTGTAGACATACCCTTAGAGATGAAAATGCAGGCCTTGCCATCAGCCAGCATCCAGGAGTAATGCAAAGGCCCTGGGTCTAATTCCCTCTCTCCTCCTGGCTTTCCATAGTAGGGAAAGCGTGAAGGGAGAAAGAAAGGATATTTGGGAGAACAAGGTTTGATTCCTTATACAGGTTTACAATCTGTGTTCATATACATACATGTACAAACACAGCATTTTTGCTTGGGGATCTGAATCCCTCAGGGCCGCCCAGAGGATTCAGGGGGCCTGGGGCAAAGCGGGGGAGCTTGTACTCACCGGGCGGCACTCCGAGTCTGCTGCAGCGGCATTTCGGCGGCGGGGACCTTTCAGTCGCTCTGCATCTTCGGCAGCACTGAAGGGCCCCCCACCGCCGAAGACCCGGAGCGACTGAAGGGCCCCCCGCCGCCGAAATGCTGCCGAAGACCCAGACCGCCGCCGGGTGAGGAAAGGGATTCTCAGCCAGGGCCCAGGCCAAATTGCCCCACTTGCCCCCCCTCCCTCCCCGGGCGGCCCTGCTGTCCCTACTGTCTTCTCCATGCCACGTCTCATCATACAGGATGATACAATGTCACTTCACCATATGATGCCAGAATTCATGATGACATATAAGCACCAGTTAAAATAGATCAAAATAGATCATATAAGTACTCATGACAATAAACAACCCCCCTCCCCCCGTACTCCATAACATATCCTGATTCATCCCCTGATGGTCTATGCACAGAGGGAAACCTCTGTGCACAGATCTCTTCCTCGTGCAGTACCCTTACCCTCATAGAGAGTGCTATGCGGCATTGGGCTCATGGGAGGAATTGAAGATTGGGTAGGGTAGGGGGAGGATTGGATAGGCATGGGACATTCATCCTCTTTCCTTCCCAGTCCATGGACAGTACTTGGAAAAGAGCATGTAGCCTGAGCCAGTGTTATCTTTTCTATGTCATCATAATCCAGTCTCGGGGGCAGCAGTGGCCAGAGCAGTGGGCTTTGCTGGTGATGGAAAGGCTGCTCTGGGTAAGAGCTGGTGCAGTAGCCCAAAGCCCACTGTGGGTGATCTTCTTCTTGGATCTCCCAAGAACCACGCAGATTCATGAGGATACCTTAGCAAAGGGATGGGTCTAGCTGGCTATTCTGTGAGGGAGCAAACCCCACCTCTGAGAGAACAACACTCAGGGGAGGAATTCTACAAGGGAATTCCAGTATCACCAGCTGTAGTGATTTTATTGTAAGCCTCATGATCTTTAGTATTTTTCTTTAAGTGCCAGCTCCCAGAGTCCTGTGACTGCAGGAGACTCTCAGCTTTCATTAAAAAGAGAAGTAAGTTTCTGGCCTTCATGGTTGCAGAGAAGAGCTTGAAAACGTGGCCTATGTACACCATAACAGCTCTAAAATCAGAAAGTAAATATAGAGGACCATCTATAATCTAAATTTTAAATCAACCTAAGGGGCCTGACTCATGACTTTGAACACTTGTGGGTGGCAATTCCGGAATTCTCATGGAGCTTTTCTCCTCCAGAGCCCCTTGATTCCATTTGTCTTACTGAGGGAAGGTACACACTGTAATCCGCTCTCTCGTCTATACCCATGCAAATAAAACATCTCTCTCTATACATATATCTTCTCATTACTTGCACCTGTGCTTTGAATGGAAGAAATACAAGTGTTTCCATGCTACCCACTTTAACTTTTGATTCAACAAAGTCAGTTTTTTTGTATTTTTTAAATAAAAAATATATATGCATTTTGCATTTGAAAAGTATACTGTATATGTAAATATGCATTGCAGTATACTATTATTTAGCATATTTCTTAGAACAGCAATATATTGTGCTTAAATGATGAAAACAGGAAACAAAATTAGAAAACAAAAAATAACCTAAAGCAGGAAATATTCTTTGAGATACAGGGAGCTAGGGGAGTGATACCAAAAAAAAAAAAATCCAGCCAGCAATTCATTGTTTCAGTTTTCTTGCTTTTTACTATTACACACACAACTGTCCTGGGTTAGTGATTAGCACCAGTCTGGATAGCACAAGTCTGCAGTTAAAATACTCCTTTTTTTCTGTGGAGCTAGTATAATTGTTTTGTTTAAATTTCTCCTGACCTACCATTTTTATCTTTCTTTGCTAATGCATTTGCAGTCACGCTCCAGGAGATCATTTATAATTTGTGACCATTTTTCAACCCTTATCACCTGAACATATCTCTGTGTCTCTTCTTTGTAATACAGTTACACAGTCATTAGTGAGTTTAAAGCTGTCCCCAAGTCTCACAGGCTAATACCATGGCATATCAGTATGACCTGATAAAGCATCTGAGAGTAAAACATTCTAGTGATGATATATTGACCATTGTGATCAGTATAAAATTAACTCTTCACAAGGACATAAAATCTGCTCTGTAGACATTTGGAGCAAAATTTTCAAGCTGAGTTATGGTCCCTTTGCATTACTCAGGTTGCAATAATAATTTGCCTAATTGATCTGCAAATGCCCAGTAGAGGCTTCTCCTGGCATAAAGGAACTCCTTCTTGGTGCAATTGTGCACCCTATGCCCCCACCCCTGCCATGTGTGGAGGGGAAGTTCACGGAAAGGCATGGAAAAGCTTCTATTCACCACAGCAATCCTCCACTGGCATAAGATCTATTAAAGACCTTAACAAGTGGCACAAGTTAGAGCTGCCCAGAAGCAGCTCATCATTGCATAGGGGCATTGATGATGGCCCTGAGAATTAGGGAACCAGAACCAACTTCCCTTCTGCACCAGATGGCAGAATCAAAGGTTTGTTATTTTACCATATATCCTACTAAAGATAAATCTTAAACAAGCAAATTATTTGCATATGAAGTTTTCAGTCCCTCCAGACTCAACTGGCAGAGTGAGAAAATAATTCAATACTGAGGGAGGAGTAGGCAGGACTTCCCATAGACTCTCACAGAACAAACCAGCCTGCTGCAGATGACCTGAATTATTCATTAGTGAAGAATAAAAGATTTATCAATAAAATCACGGTCAGGTTGCCCATAGCAGAGGCTTGGAAAAGGAGGATGCAATGGAACACAACTGTAGAATGCTATATGGTTTGAATGTGACCTTAAAGTCTTATCATATTCCTATATTTGCCAATAATAATAAACTGATGCCAGAAAAAAGCATCTGAACTTTGGCTTTCGAAATTTGAGAAAGCTCTTGCAAAAATCCCCTATATTACTGAAGTTCTTTGCCACTGCCTGAGTATTTAAGGTTCTCTCAAGTATACTTAAAGTTACAAGGATCACTCTTGATCTCCCTGTAGAGCTATTTGTACAACATCAACTAGTAAGAGAGAAGCTTCAAAAGAGTGTATCATACCCTTAAGCCCAGTCACCAATGGTAAGTCACTGTTCTTCTTATATATTGATGCTACGTGATATGGTACCAGACTGCAATATATATTGATATTATATCCTTTCATAATTGACGGGGCTATAGGCAAGTGTATAAGTTATGCTGTGTTGCTGTGATTACAGTGTAGATTGATCATTTTCCAAGTCTGCAGGAAAAGCTGGTAGTTAAAGTCACTGCTTACAGCAATCATAACAGCATTGACAGGTTGCTGTCAAGTAGGCTGGGGCATTCTGGAGATAGATAGCACAAATGCTGAAACCAAGACAAATGCTGTTGGAATAGGTAATAAATCATATTAGCTGTCTCTTGTGCTTCTCCTTAGTGTATTGATTGTGATTAAACTAAACTAATTAGAATCGTAATCATGATGTGGGACTTTAATGTGGGACTCACAGTTGTGACTTCTGCAATATGATCACAAAGAGTTGTTTAATAATAAAGCCAGACCAAAGGCAGTCTTCTTCACCTATTAACCTTTTACAGGAAGTGTTATACTGAATGTCATATTATAGAAGTGCCTAACAGTAGTGCCGATATAGAATACTCAGACTGCAGAATAGCTTGCAAAATATCCCATTAAAAATCTGCATTTGAGCTGCAGTAAGGGGTGGTGGGGGGGAGGTAGTTATTGACAGCCATTTTAAATCAGTCAGCTTAAACTAAGTAGACTGCACATGAGCTGTGCATTAGATCAAGTTACTTTTGTCAGTTCCACTGCTCTTTTTATTCAGATACCAGAAAAACAATTCTGTTTTTCATTTATACTCAACCTTTACACCCCCCAACACCTTATTTTCCAGAACTAGTCTCTCTTTTGTTTTACAAATTTATGAATGAATTTGGGGTTCTTGGGGGGGGGGGAAGGCTAGCAGTATTAACCTATTGTAGATACTGTGCATCTTCTTCACATAGCCTTCCCAATGCACTTCAATACAGGTACTTACATGGTATAGCCCTGTTATTCCTGCACTGGGACTTTAGTAGAATATGTCTGGAGAGACAGAGTTTACAAAACTGCAGATTATCAAGAAATATGGCAAGATTGCCAAAAGGAATGTGTTCCATTTTCCATTTCTTGGCATCTTCGAATCAAGATTGGAAGTCATTCTAAAAGGAATGCTCCATGCTCAGTCACAAATTGTAGGCAATTTGCCCCAGGCCCTGGGCCCCACAGGGGCACCCATGAGAATATAGTATTCTATAGTATTGCAACTTTTTTTAATGGAAGGGGCCCCTGAAATTGCTTTGCCCCAGGCCCCCTGAATCCTCTGGGCAGCCCTGAGCTTGTGTTATGCAGGAGGTCAGAATAGATGACCATCGTGGTCCCTTAAAATCCATATATTTGTGATCTTAAAATGTTGAGGAAATCAGTCCAACTTAAAAATCCCCTCATTAAAACATTCTTGTGTATGATAGAGCAGAGAAGGATGTAGCTCTACCACCATAATATCTTCAAACCAATATGTGATCAACAGACAAGAAATGCTCCTGAACATTGGGAATGTCATAGTAGGTTTAGACAGATTTGAGAGCTAAGAACTCCTGAATCCAGAGCACTTTTGAAATTATGTCCCTAGAATATACTCTCTAGGATATGAAATATTCAGCATATGCACATACTAGGGATAGAATAGAAAAGAAGGAATACTTTAAATCTTGAAGTGAGTACCGATCCCCTGCCCTTTGTAATTAAGCAGCAACACTGGGAGTTTTGCCATCAACTTGAAAGGAGCCAGGATTTCACCCCATATCAATGGTTCAAGACTAAGCCTGATTATTTTTTCTCAATGGATACAGTGGTGTAACTATTGATTTCATTGGCACTTCCCATTGACTTCAGAGATTTATTCCAGATTTAAATCAGGGTATGTAAGATCAGAATCAGGGTCACTGAATACAGGGATCAGGACAGAATGAATTCTAGATCCTGATACCATGGACTTGGAACAAATTTTGCTACATTATACTTGATTTTACAAAGAATTTTCTCTCATTTAAGTAGAATGTGAAAAACTAGTTAACATTTTGATTTGCCAAAATATATTTAGAGAATCAGTAATGCATATTTCATTAATCTGCTGGAAATTTACATGTAGTGAAGATGACATCCCTGTTAAGCTATTCATTTTAGTTATAGATTTCTGTAAATAATTTTGCGTATGTTAATTTCTCCAATAATTCTAAATAGCTATGTTTTTATAGGGTCACAATATTTCACCTCCATCTCTCAAACTTAACTTCACTGCACACCCTAGAAGTAAAAAAGTTTAATTAACTTGCTCTCATTTCATAGGTAAATATTGGTAGCTATTGTATTAAATATTCTTGGGCCAAAAATTTCAAATTTGACTACCTGATATCAGTAGGCAAATCACGTTTTGACTCACAAAAGCAGTCTTTTGCAAGCAAAAATCTTAGTCAAGAGAAATTGCACACACAACTTTAGATAAGATTTCCCTATATATATTATTGTAATGGTAAATAATTCATGTTTAAATAATTCTAATAGTGTGAGATTTATTTTCTTTTTCCTTAAAGTTATATTATTTAAGAGACCTGGAAAGTTAAGAAACATATTGTATTCCTCTCCTGGCTTGTTATGGGCATAACCTTTTCCAGGAGTAACAGGGGCACCAACATTTGCTTTTCTAATAAAAGAAAGTCTTTTTCATATATAGCACCGGCTGCTAAACACGTATGTAAAGATTCACTGCGATTTAAGGAAAGAATATCACATGGTTTCTTTTGCCTAGGTGTTCTTTAAACATTACCAAACTCCAGTTCTAAGAGTTGTCAGAAAATTTCCTGCAAAATCTGTTAGGTCCTCTCCATTCACACCTTCAGAGAGGACTAAAACTGTAAGAGCTCAGGTTTCTTTAACTTTTTTATGATTTTCATTCCAGTGATTTTTCCCATTCCTTCCTTGTTATTCTGGCAGTTAAAGTTAAAGTGACAGACACCATTAGTCTTCATTCATCAGGCCACCGTTTAGGGTGAAAGCATTCCCCTTAATGTGGTATTATTGAAAACCTGGTGCACACAGAGCATTGGCAGCTTATTTTGAAGAATATGGTACTGAACACTGAGACAGGATAAAAGACTAGCGTTACCATGCCTAAAAATCTATATTCCTAAGAATGGCTTACAAGCATTAAGTAATACACAGGTTTGTTTATAGTTCATAGAATCATAGAATTGGAAGGGACCCCGAGAGGTCTTCTAGTTCAGGCTCCTGCACTCAAGGCAGGACTAAGTATTATCTAGACCATCCCTGACAGGTGTTTGTCTAACTTGCTCTTAAAATTAACTAACCTCAAAATAGGAAAATCTTGTTAAATTGTTTAGCTACTCTGGATGAGAACAAACATGTCAGGGATAGGGAGGCATCACACTTCAACCATGTCACTAGCTTCAAATATTATGTACTCATCTAGAGTATTAATTTCACTTCTTTGTTCCCTTTATTTTCACTTGGTATTATTCAATGAATTGTCTCCATCTTATTTAATTTTCCTTTTAGGTTCTGCAGTACATTATGTATTGATATTATAGTAAGGTTGGAAGAGGCAGGGTGAATGTTCTTCTAATTATTATAATTATTTAATAATTTTCTCTTCTGTTTTTTTCCTCTATTAATCCTTTCCATCTCCTTTTTCTTCCCTCTCTCTTTAACATGCCACCTAACGAGAAATCTAAAAGAAGCTGGTGAGGTTACCTTTCCTGATATTTTACTCCTTCTCCACCTCACCTCAGGAAGTGACGACACTAAAAAAAAAAAAATGCATTGCCCAATAACAGACACCAGCTGGCACCAGACAGTTTCCAAGTTGGCTCCTAAGACTCAAGAGTTGCAACTGCCAGTTATATACTCCAAAGAGAGGCAGATAAACTAAAATCACCATGGATCATGTGAGCCAACTGCAGGGACTCAATGTCTGCAAAAGGCAATGGGAGAAAATGGTTTCAGGAACAAACATTCAATGAAAGCACCAACACAGGAAAGAGGAGCTCCAAAATTCTTGGGTCAAGAATCTAATCAACACATTTCAAGGCACTCAACAAACTAAGAATCTATTCTACATGTATGAGGTTGTACATTGCCTATGTTGGAAGAGCACCAAGAGTATTTGATGCATGCTTAACAAATGATTAACACCTTTATCAATTGAAACAAATAACCATTGTGAAATACCCTGTCTGAAGAAAATAACAACCTTACCTTTCACTATAGTAAAAATGTAAAAAAAATTCTAAGTTGCACGTGCTTTTTTTTCTTCCTTCACCTCAGTTGAAAACCTATATTTCTCCAATTTTAACACTGAGAACTTTTGATAGAGAATCTGAACTGAAATCTCAGCCCAACTATCTGATTCCCCACTGAAATGTGCACAGTCCTTTCCAATTAAAATTAATATATCATAAACCTAAGCTTGTGTAGGCATTCCATGATTTTGCTATATATCCTAAAGTACAAGGTGAAGTGATTATTGTGTATTTCTTTTAAAATGGAAACCTGAAGAATTATAAGAATATACATCAGCAGCATGTACCAGGGTCCAGGTGAATACCTGGGAAAATCAAATGTGTATGAGAAAACACCCATTTTTGTACATTAATGGACTGATTGCATGATTCAGGAAGTAAATTATGCAGAACTGCTTTCAATAAAATATTCATATAACCATTATAAAAGTCCATGCACAGCTAAAACAAAATGCGGCACAGAAGAGAAGTGACAAACGCTCTTTATATCTACAATATTTCTCTTTCCTGAGTTTACCTAATTCTTCTTTTAAAACATTTTAATAACCTTTCAAATAGAAAAATGAAGAAAGTACAGTTTGTAGATAGGGTCGGATAGGAAGAAAAAATGTGTCTTAAAAATGTGTGGAAAAGTAATTAGAATGCACATGATACTAAGGGCCCATTTTTCAGCCAGGATTTAACAAGGACTCTTATGAGACTATAATTTTCAGGCACAGATAATTGCAGGTGTAAATTTGCATCTGCAATTATATATCTTCACAATTTATGGCATTTAGATGTCATGTACCTTATATGTAAATGACAAATTGCACCCACAAATAATTGCAGATGCAAAACTGAAAATTATAAGTCAAAAAATAGTATCTAACTGCATCTAAACTCATGATCATCAGGAAGTGGCAGAAATATTAGTTGGTAACACCTGATAGGAGAAAACTTGTCCTTTATAATTAAATAATTTAGAAAAAAGCATTGCATTCAAGTGAACGCTACTGTACAGAAAATTTCTTAATTGCCAACATATTTATATTCAAATGTTCACTATGGTATTAGTATCAGACCAACTTAAAGGAAAAACATTTCTGAATCAGCTATATATACCCCGGTATATAAAATATATACATGTATTTTATATATTTGCCTCTACTATGTTTTCAGCTCAGCAGATTGCTCTGTACTGTTGTCAGTCATTTTAAATCTACTTTAATGTTGGGTGGGCATTTTTCAGCATAACATGGGGATATCTGATTGATGATGCTTATGGTTTAAAAGTAGTCTTTTTAAAATGAGGTGCCCAAGTCTCATCAACATTCAGTGGGAGCTGGGTGCCTAATTGCCCTTTGCGCCTTTGGAAATACCAGTTAAAATGTATTAATACCAAGAGTACTCAATTTAGTATTTATAGGTCTAAAATTTTTACTTGCTCAGTAAGGTGTGCTTGTGTATAAATACATGTTAACATATATGACTGTCTGTATATATGATACATTATACAGTGAGCACAGTTAAAAAGAAACATTGACTATGATACCAGAATAAACTGTGGTGTACTTCCCATTAAATATAGGCAATACTGTGGTACAGTTAATAATTTTGTATTGTATGTGTTTCCTTTTTAATGGTGCCAGCTGGTTTTTAGGAGATCTAGCGGATACTAAATATAGCAGTTCTGGCTGCAGTGTGACACGGTTTCCAAGAACTTTAAAAATAAAATAAAAAAATAAACAAACGGCATTACTTCACTGGCTTTCCACTGATCACATGAATGTAACAGCTCAAAGCAGAGCAGGGTGACAAGAGAGGATTTTATCCAGTGATCTCAGATAGTAAAGCATTCTGAAATTCTTGTGGGAGAGGGTTTTTTTTTTTTAAACTTGCTTTAAGTGGTAAGACACAGTGTGTCTGGTATTTTCATGCACAGCTCTGGAGATGATATATGTATAAGTTGTAACATACACATTCCTGTGTTGCAATGTGTCCAAAAGTAATATATAGTATATGAATTGCTCTGGTAACTATTAGTGGGTTTCCCCCCACTGAATATCAAAATAAACATTCACGTAAAATTCATATTGACATGTCAGCTAAGACTAACCTAATCATAACCCTTTTACTAATTCTTCAGGATTTTGTTTTGTTTTTCATAAGTAACATATTGGACTAGGACACTTTCTTCTGAGTCAGCAAGCTTTCCTCAGGTCACCTATTCCTTAGTGTATAACAACCAGGTGTCATTTGGCACAAAGAGAAGAGTTTTAGAAATCACTAAAGCAGATCCTTTACCTGCAGAAAAGTCCAGGTTGAGATTGGTTTTGCTGAGCAAAGTGTAATCCAATCATGCATAAATGACATCAACCTTTCTTGAAGAAACAGGGTCCTGCTTCTCATCTACAGCATATTCAAAGTGACACTGCAAAAGTAATTAAACATTTTCTAGTGTCAGAGGCAAAAGAGTTCTTTATGTGTTAGTGAAAGAGGCAGTGGCAATGCAGGTTAGGAAATGTTTTAATAACCACTTCTTACCAACTATCCAAAATATAGATTAAAGCTGTTATCACAACCAAAGAAAAGGTGATGAGGCATTGCTGATTTCTCACAAATAATTGCAAGAAGTGAAAAAAAGCCACAAGAATATAAAAATAAAAATATAATTGTTTTATTGAGAAACTAGAACAATGTTCTTTCACGTATGCATTTAATTGAGATTAATTTTGAAAGTCAAACATGGGGATGAAGGAAGACACAAGATGAACCTGCATAGAACTATTTACTATTGAAAAGGTGTGCTTTATAGTTAGTTACTTATGTTTGAAAGATTCCGTAAAAAAATATATATAACTCAGTGACAATGATTTCAACTGCTTACTCACTGCCACAAATATTGAAAGTATCTAAAGCTACTTGCAAAATGTATCAGTAAGTATTATGAAGAAATTAACATTACAAAGACTCCAAAGAACAATTTCATCTTGGTGCCAAGGCATTCCATCAAAAAGTCCAGGAACTAGATTCACAGATTCCAATGCCAAATGTGATCATTGTGATCATCTAGTCTGACCTTCTGTATAACACAGGCCATAGAACTTCCCCAAGATAATTACCAGAGTAGATCTTTTAGAAAAACATCCAATCTTGACTTTAAATTTGTCAGTGATGGAGAATCCAATGGTTATGGTTATTTCCAGTCTGAATTTGTCTATCTTAAATTCCAGGTATTTGGATCATGTTATACCTTTCTCTGCTAAACTGAAGAGCACATTATTAAATGTTTGTTCCCTGGGTAGATATTTATAGACTGTAATCCAGTCACCCCTGAACCTTCTCCTTGTTAAGCTAAATAGATTGAGCTCTTTTTGAGTCTATCACTACAAGGCATGTTTTCTAGTCCTTTAATCATTCTTGTGGCTCTTCTCTGAACCCTCTCCAATTTATCAACATCTTTCTTGAATTGTGCGCACAAGAACTGGACACAGTAGTTCAGCAGGGGTCGAACAACTGCCAAAAGCAGAGGTAAAATAAACCTTTATACCAGTGGTTCTCAAACTTTTGTAGTGGTGACCCCTTTCACATAGCAAGCTCCTGAGTGTAACCCCCCCTTATAAATTAAAAACACATTCACACACAAAAGGAAAAAGGAAAAACAAACAGAAAAACTATATGCACAGCTTCTAAGGACTACTGGAAACTTGTATTTCCAAGGTCCATCACTAAATGGATAAATATTCTCCAACCTGATAGTTGGCAGAAATTAAAAAACATATTTTGGCCCAACTTAAGAATGCTAAATATTAAAAAATAACAACTACTGTACTATGTGATAGATATGTGAGTTCCTTTCCCATCCCTTTGGTTGAATGAAGCTAAGACTGGCTGGTGAAGACAACCACGGTGGTTAAACATTTCAAAACAGTTTAGGGAATGTAGATACATATATTCCTTTAAAAATAATTGGAAGATGTGTCTAAAATCCCTCAGCTGATTTGATAATCTTAAACTATTTGGTGTTGTAGAGACAGGTGGCAGCAAGAGCTTTAAATTGTCTGAAAGTTTCTACATTCAAAACCAAGAAGTCTAGCACTGCTTATTTTGTTAATTAGCATGCTGAATCTGATTTTGTTCCTTATCTTGTGACCATAAAATGATTTTTTTAAGAAACATAAATACTTTCCATGTACACTAACAGCCCATTTTCTTCAGTCCTACTCTATTATCACTTGAAGTTGTTTCAGTAAATCCTTATGTATTGTGTGGATATTTATTATATCTTGTAATCTAACTTTTTAAACGCAGCAAAAAGCTAACAAGGACTGGGCACACAAATTCTACTTTTATATTTGCGCTTAATTTTTTCAACTGCATGTCTTGCTCTTTAACTGAGGTTTTGTGTTCTGATGATCATACAGGCCCAAAAGTTACTATTACTAATTACTATTACTAATACTGGTTGTATTATAGCAATGCTCTTCCAGTCCAGTTGAGAGCCCATTTTGCAAAATGATGTACATGCCCATAATAAGAGAGAGTGTCTCTGCCCCCAAAATTTACAGTTTAAATTGCTTAAATGGGACAAGTGGTGCATTGGCCTTAGACTGTCCCTCTGCACAGGGCTAAATTTCACCAATTGAGATTTTAATATAATTCTATATTGGTTATTGGTTTTGGACACAGATTTGCATTCTGTCTTGTGTTCTTTTGATATGTTAATTGATCAACTAGCTGCATAAATAGAGGGCAGTTATTCTGAAGTCTTTTAAAAGTATGAGTGGATAGTGATGCCCCATTAGCTGAATAATAAATGTTCCATCATAGTAATAAGTTCAGGTCAGGGTATTATTAATTACTATTATTATTATTTTAAAACACTTCTATACCTGGAGAAATGATTAGAGAGATTACCATTTCATCCAACTGGCAGAACAGTTGAGTGAAAATATGGAAGGAAGTTTTTGTATAATTACAGTGGAGCTCTTATTTGTCAAAGCTCAATGGTATCAGTCACACTACATCTTTTTTCCTGATGCAATCACATGAAAAAAGTGTTGAAGTTTATTTTCTTAATATGTATGTATTGGAGTCAAGCAAACAAGGATAAAGTATGGCAAAAAGTGGATGTTGCTTTGAATTGTTTCCCAAAAATGTGACCATTTTTAAATGGGAAGGAGAGGTCCAGCATCCTACACAGATGGCACTGTAATTTGAATTTCAGTGTATAAACAACTAGTAGCTGGTTGAACCTACTATGCTGGTGGTAAAGAGACTGGGGCTTTTTCATAAGATTTCTAAAGTACAACCTTTTTCTCTTTCTTTCTTTAGCTAGAGATATTGTACCAGATCTGTCCTGTACTGTACTGTAGCTATCACTTTTTTCATTTTTTTCCGAGTCACTGTTTCTACAGGATTAAGAAACTCTGGATATAAAGGATATAATATGATCCTAGAAGCTGAAGATCATAAACAGAAGAGCTGAGCAACATGATAAGCTTTAGGGAAAATGATGATTAGAATTGATGAATTGGGTACACTAACCAGGAATGTAACCAAAATCTTAAATGCATCTTTTAAAAGGTGACAATGCACATGCCTCAACAGCACCATCATTAGCAAATTTATCAGACAGATCCAATGAAAGAGTTTTGGTTAAAGTGTTATGGAAGCAGAAACAGACGGGAAAGGAAACATGGAAGCCAGACTGAACGTTCTGTTGAAAAATTGCTTTTTCACCAATGTTTTAGGTAGCATTGAAGTTTACTAAACTGTGGCATCATCAAAACAGTGTTGTATAATTTATTGCAAAGTGTCTTCTGTTTGAGAAGAAAGGAGGGGCTGTATAGACATTCAGCTGTAAGACTTGTCAAAAATGCCAAGAAACGGGCAGAACAAAACAGAACAGGGGTAGTTTTGAATAACAGTACTCAGTACAGAAGGTAACTTTAGGCCTGCTATTGGACCTAGCAGTAAATAATAGGGCTAGTCAACATTTCTTCAATGATCTGTTTAAAAAAATAAAATTCAAAATGAAAAAAATATTTTTTTTAAATCAACATTTTTTTAATTTTTTTTTTTAAAGTTTCAAAGTAAGGGGAATTTTTACATGGTTCTCTGATGCTTACTTCCCCCTATTTCCCTCACTTTAAAAGAGTAGGAAAAAATAAAAAGTGATAAACGTAGGGGGGGTGCTCTAACTCCCTTTTAACTCTCTCTTCCCCTCCACCCACAACCCTTTCCTCAGTGGCAGCGTGGAGTGGGAAGAGAGGTTTAAAAAAATGAGAAAGTGGGGTTTTACTTCTTTCTATATTCTCTTTCTCACTGGAAAAAAATATACTAGTAAAAAGTGAAAGAGAGGAACACATTCTCTCCCTCTGACAGACACACACACACACACACACACACACACACACACACACACACACATCTTCCTCTCTATACATTTCAAGTGGATAAGACATCAGGGAAAATTTTAAAAGTGTGAGTAATAGGAAAAACACAAATTCAATACAAATTTAAGAAAATTAAATGTTTTTCACTTAAAAAAATCATTTTGAATTTTTAACTGAAAATTTCAATTTTTAAAAAAATAGCTAGTTAAAAATAATAGGCTCAGCCCAATAATAAATGATTGCAGGATCAGTGCCATAGTTTGTCCAAATGTGATTTGAAGGACACCCAGAAGGTTAAAGTGAGGAATAGGATAAGGAAGAAACGAGGTGTTTGGGCATTTGATTTTCTTCAATGCTAAGGAAATATATAATGTTTGTGGCTGATGTACCGTACAAGTATTTCTTCTTAGTAGGTACAGAAATTCAAAGGAGGAAACAATGAAAATTGAAGAAAAACAATACAATTTGTATGACACCACAGTCCTAATTATGATTGGAGGTCAAAGTTATGGGATGCAATTTTTAGCCGAAGTTTTCAAAAACAACATGTACAATGGCTTTTGTGAGCAATCTGGGCTTGCACACGCACTTTGGTTGTTACTCGTGCATCCTCATTTCTGCATACTTTTGAAAACAGGGACTAGAGGAACAACAATTCTGGTTTCCTCTAAGACCTTTTCATAGTAAATTAAAAAAGGAGTAAAAATAGAGAAAACATGATAGCACAGAGACACCATTGTTTCTAAATTGAATGTTTTTCAACATTTTCCAGGAGGTGTCATTGGGTCTTCAATTTCTAATTACAGAGCTGCAATGTGTTTGTGTTTTGTTTTGTTTATTTGCATAAATTTTAAGGTGTTGCCCAGCATTTAATGTATGTAGATTGTATCTTAGTGACACTCTCTTCAAAAGTGAAGCAATTTCCTATTCCTGTGCAGCTGTGCTTGTTATTGTGTCTATAATTAAGCAGTTATTTTTGTTTTGAGATATGTAGGTGTCTCCACACTGTTTGTGATGCATTCTCCCTCTCTCTCTTTTTCCACCCCAAAGTATGTTGCGAATGTTCTCCTGCCATTTTACCAAGTCACTTAAAATACAAACCTAGAAGAATACAACACATTGGAGACATTTCTTACCAGTATATCCAAAAGTAAAATAGTAGGAACACCACAAAGAACACCACATTCAGAAGAGGAAAGGGAATTTAACATTGTATTAAATAACTGTTATATTCAAGGTGTCCAAATTCTGTGTTAATGGAACCTTAAGATTTAAATGAATGGAGATTTGATCGATCTGTATTTAGGAAATTCATTCAGAGATCAGGTTGGCTCATTGGCGGTACCAAACTTGAGCTCTGTGGGTGAATCTTCTTTTCCACTTCACTATTATTTCTGTCAACTTAAGCAAGTGGGATGGGAGTGAGGGAAAGGGATTTAATGAATGAAGTGCAAGCTCAACCTTGGGATCTCCAGGGCATTGCTCAGAGATGTTTTACCAAAGTAAAGTTTCAGTGTTTTGTGGTATCTTTAGAACCACAAGATGTGTCCGTAGACTTATTCAGTTTCCCAATTCTATTTTATATAGATGGATGAATGGCTTCAAAAACACCACGTCATTTTATCAGAATAATATGCCAATGTCTCTCAGTTCTCCCATCATATGATTTTTTTGTATCACATGCCATCATGCATTCTTCCTCCCTGCTTTTATATAGCACAGTGAATCTCCTCTGAAGCAAACTTGGGGTGCTGCACATGCAGGGTTGAACCGAGCTTGGAATCTTTTGCTTAGTTCTACAGAGCAGCTTAAAAAGAGAATGATATCTCTGGAGCTACTAAAGGATTTTGCGGATAGTAGATACAGCTACTTTTGCTTGCTTTTCTGACTTTTTTTTAAATGAAGCCAACTCTCGGGGATTAAACAACAGAGACTGAAAAAAAAAAAGCTATAAAGACATTACTGAAAAATAAGGATTTGCTGTTTCTGGCAGATTATTCTGCACACATTTTAAAAAGTGTAGTAGTTCCATTATGTAATTTCATAATTTGCCAGCATTCCATATTTACCATTCTCTCTTCATTTCTTCTCATAGCACTAGCATTACACATAAATGCTTAGCAAAATAGGCAGTTTCATTCTTAATAAACTTAGTGCATTTTTCATTTGTAATAACGCCTGGTTTAGAAAATATTTTTGTATACAATAACCAACTGTCTGTTCTAATCATGTATGATTTATAGGAGGGGGGCTGCATTGTGCTGAGCATATGTTGGAAGCTGTTTTACAGAAGCAGAATTTTACTTCTCATATTACTCTTTCTTGTATTTTCCATCCTTTAATTCTCTATTTTATTTTATTCGAGCAAGACTTGCACTGACTTCAATGTGAGTTTAGCTGGATTAAGGACTTCAGGGTCCAGCCCTGAACTCAGTATTTTTCAGATCCCAAGGTTCCCAATAGTGGAACGTATTTCTCTATAGCCACCACAACATAAGTCTAGATGGGTGATGAACAGATGAGGTGGTACTAGCCTGGAAGGGTCTGGGGCAGCGGGGGGGAGAGGGGGCAGTGCACCAGAACTCAATATATCCCCTAGTAGCCTCAGTCAGTGAGATTCTATGGCACAACAGCTGCAAGATAAAGTACTTTCCCCTCCCCCACACCAGAATCCCACGGAGAGGATGGTGGTGCAAACACTGGTACTTTCTCTCAGGGGTACATTCCACACACACACACCCCTTATGAAACCAGCTGCACCACAGTGGTGCCTGGTCGCTGAACAAGCAGAGGTGAATTGAGCCCAGGATCTGTTACAGGATAATGGCTTTAAATTGCTACTGAAATGATTTCTCATGGATAAACATTACCACTGCTGCTTACCATTAGTCTATTGCTGGTCCATTGAGGAATGCAAAGGGCTTTTGAATTCTTTACTAAGAGATCCAAAATGTTATTATACATAATATTGCCAACAGATTGTGTGCTTTGGGATTTATTCTTTAGTCAAGATTCATAAATTCATATTAGTTATAACATATCAGAGTTTTTACCTGACAGGAATACTTAGTGAAACATAGAAATGGTCCCACTATCTCCAATACACACTGGATTTCTGCAAGAACTTTTCATAATCTGCAATAGTAAGTAATTATATCTGAATATGTATCTGGGCCATTTGCTGTAAGCCAAAAGAAAAGACTATAGAATGTAATAGTAGAAGGCCATGTTTGAACCAACATGGAAGAGGCTCTGAGGGTTCCTGGGGATTTTCTGCAGCACCCCCCCATGCTTTGTGCTAGGATTCCTGCACAGAAATCCGATACAGATAACGTACTAGCTCTCTCTGGGACTCACTCCTGTTGCTAATAGTAGCAAACAGGAAAGGAGGCCTAGTGTTGGTGCATTTACCCAAGAACCATAGGCTTGGAAATACCTTTGTTTCTCCAACCTGCCCCCTCCAAGAGGATAGTGAAAGTAAAACTTACAGTTCCCCTCCTTTCTTAATCCCTTTCCATATCTTTTTCTAAAATTCTCTAGTCCAGAGTTTTTGCTCCCCCTCTCTGAAAAATTAAAAATCCTCAGTGGGTTCTCTAAGCCGTCCTTCTGATTATGAGTTACATTAAGCAAATTAGAGGATAGATAAAAACGTTGGCCAGTGGCTTTAACCAAAGAAGTAGGGATTTGAATAGGCCTTCAGTTATTGCACCTGACTCTTTGGAGCTAGATAATATCAGACATATTCCTTATGGCTAGTTATAACTCAAGAGGACTGCAATGGCTGAAATAGTCATCACCTTTCTCAGAAAAGGAGAAGAAACAAACCCACCAAAAGGTATTTGTAGGACATCACTCCCTAACACAAGATAGGAATGTGACTAAAGGACTTAGCATTTTAAATAAGTTAATAGTGGCCAAGTAGTTGAACCTGCCTTTAGGCAGCCCTGCAAAAAAAGGGGTCTGAAAGGCATGGAAAGCCTGCAAACCTAAGAAGAAAAGCTGAAACACAGAATGCTGCTGCCTGTCAGCTTTTGAGAAACAGAGAACTGAATGGATGTTTTAAAATGTTAATAATCTCTTGTTTTCCTGTGCAATAAAAATGCTCACTGGACTGTTTTAGTAATGTAGCTACTGCATGTGCCAGTTTAATTTCTCACTTCCTTTACTTGTAAAACAGTGTTAATAAATGCTTTACTATCATGACACTCTGTGTGCCATCATGCTTAAGGTTGCATCTTGTCAGGGACAACATGGCACCCTAAAAAGAACCTATGTAAAACAATTTGATCCCATTACCTAGTGAGATGAGTGAGCCTTTGAAACCAGACCATAGTGCACAGTCTCATTCTAAGAGAAAACAGAGATAGAAGACTGATTCATTATTGTGTGACTTTGTGTGTTCCCTAGAGCTTCTTCAGACTATGAGCAAAAGCTAAATGAGCATTGTACTGGGACAGCTGGGAAAGAAGTCTATGAAACAGCTACAAGAACATCTGAAATAGGTAACTGACCTCTCTCTTGAAAATAAAAAATACCCCAATCTCTCTACACAAAAGAATGATAGTGAATACATTAATTCTTATTGGTTGGAGGAAGATTTCCTTTCATCTCAGAAATCAAACATTCAAGCAGCATTCCACTATTTCAGTAGCTTTCCTAATCTAACATGTTTTTAATTTGTACATCAAAAGCCAAATTCTGCCTATAGTTACACCCAGCTGCACGATTGCACAGGTATCCCTGAGAGCATAATTTAACCCAAAGATACAGTACTAAAAACAGCTTTAAAACACAGGGCTGGATTTAAAAAAAAAAAAAAAAGATTTGAAAATATTGTCAAAGAAGAAGACAAATTCTAATGCATCAGACAAATAAATGCAATCTTTGAAACAATTACATGGTGAGTTATCAAAGATGCCCTTGTGCCAGCTAATGATATTGTGACCCCAAAGCCCTTTGATCCTGCTGGTGGCCGTTCAGAGTCTGTCAGCATGTTTTCCATCTGGCTGATGATGGCAGAATTAAATCATGCCCAACACGCTTAAAACAAAGGCTGTCTTCTGATTTCACTGGCTGGCAGCCTGAGTTGTTGTTTGTCTTCTCCTGGGAAATCTTCAGAATGCAGCTGCCCTCAATGTTCTTTTCCTATTGTTCGTGCCCACTGCCACAGTTTAATAACAAGAATTCTGAGAGATAGTAATGTGACAGGACTTTTACAGAATTAAAGTCTAGGCTCATGCATTGAACCAATCCATTTGCTTAGCTATCCTATTGCTTATAGGATACTGCAAGAAGTTTGTAAAGCACTAACATTATGAAAACAATGCAGATGCACTGGGCCAGTTTTGTAAGGTTCTAAGGCCTCCCTACTTCTGCTGGAGTCAAAGGGGAGAATGGACACTCTCCATCTGCCATGCATAACATGGCCCTCCATACTTTTCAGGATCAAGCCCAGATTTTTATATATATATAAAAACAACATAGTATCTGAGCACCTTCCAAGTAAAACTGCATAGCAACAACAGAGCCCCTAGTGGACGTCAACAGAGCCCTTAGTAGTGCTCCCCTTCTACAACATATTTGTGCTATTTCTTGTCGAATTGAATCTATAAAACCAGAAGCTGAGCACAGATGCCTTAAATTCAAGGAGTCAAACCCCAGTTCCCACACTATGCCTGAACAAAAATGCTCCTTCTGTATAAGTCAGCATAGCTCCACTGCCTGGAATATAGGAATTGCACACCAAATGGCATTTTCTCCTCCCATCACCTCCCACTGCAATAGAAATACAGTTGTTCTACTGCATTCAGGATCTTTCATGTCCACTGAAGGTGGAAGCAGTGGGCTGAGGGAACAGGACTTGCGTCTGGAAGTAGGATCCACCTTAAAACGTCAACCTCTGGGCCATCCATAAGCACCAGCAAATGTTAATACCTTGTGCTCACTACCAGGTGTTGGGGTGGGTTTTTTGGAGGGAAGGAGGGTGTTTTGGTCAGGGAAGTGTGAATGTACCACATACATTTTGGGTACCAACTGGAGAACCTCTGCAATTCATGGGGTTCTGAGATGTTCTGTTTAACCACAAAATGGTTTTGGTCCATACTTGAAACTCATCAGAATAATTTTGCCCAGCTGTGCCTTTCCGTTTGTCTGTCTTCTCCACCATGGAATTAATAAGCACATTCTGAAGCATTTCTAAAGTTTTTATCAGTCTGGGAGCGTTTCTTCTTCTCTTATTCACACATCATACACCATTTAGGACATGCAGTGTTGCCAACTCTTGCCAATTATCAAGAGCAATGTGACTTTGGCCACCTCTGGGGCCAGTCTCGCAATAACACAAAAAGCTCCTACCCCTTTGGACTATCAACAGGCAACTCCCCCCAGGAACTGACATTTATTAAACAAGCTTAAAATTGATTTGGCCCAAATACCAGCCCAGCTAATATTTTCAGTAGCATCTTTGGTAGTACCACAACTAACCTTTACTCAGTAATAAAAACGAGGCATTTAATGCTCTTGGGACAGAGGGTGGCAGGGAAAAAAATGTGTCGCAGCCATAGGAAATGCATCAACGAAGGCTGCAGGCACCTTGAGGTTACTGTAAGGATTAAAGTCAAATAAACCATACACTTACAAATTATTATCTAGGCAGCTTAGACTGATGGGGAAAAAATGAACAGCTTTTGACTAAATGGACATTTTCATGAAGAAATTTGTTTTATTGGAAAAATAAAAACAAAAAAAAAAGTGTTGGGTTTCTCCCCCCTCACTCCTATGAAAACCTGTGTGTGTGTATGCGCATGTTCACATACACATGCACACACAAATTGGACAAATATAATTTCCTATCTACCTCTACTGCATAAAGTAAACAGGTGGCTTGGGAAGCTTAGACAAGGAGACCACATTAGCCTACTTACTAAGCAGCTGCAGAAGCTGCTCCCTACATTAAGGCAATTAGAGAAGAGAAAACTTTTCCAAACCAATGCAAGCCTTAGAAATACTTCACAATATGTTCAATGACCCATAGCTAAGAAGAAAGGGACAGACTCATGGACAGAGATGGGAAAGTGGTCCTGCTAAGTTCTGAATTTTTTTTTTTTTTTTAAGGGTGACCCTTTTTTTTGAAGGGTGGCTGCTCTAGAATATTGTTATAGGATAATGGACTCTTGCTTATAAACAATGCTAAGGAAATGCTGACACCACTGGGATTATAGTTTTTTTGCTTTCAAAGTTAAAAGCTTTTTAAAGTTATATTTTAATGTATTGGCACATAGGAAAAAATTGACAAAAGTCACTAGTATGATATAATGTTCTAAAAGCCATCAAGAAATAAAGCCCAAGAAGAAAAAATATCCATCTGAGAACTAAACAATATAGGGAAGGATTCTGATTTCAGTTACATCTGTGTAATTGGACTCAAAGGCCTGATCCAAAGTATACTGAAGTCAATGGAAAAACTTCCATTAGCTTCAATAGTATCACATCTCCACCTCACTGGGGATACAGTCTGCTCAAGTCAAAGCTGTATGCACAAGAATTTTCACACAAAAATCATTTTAAATGCAAGTTATACCTGATTTACACCAATGTAACCGAGACATGAATCTGGGCTATAAATGGTGAAGTTCTTCCTTCAGATACACCTAGGGTTACCATATTTCCACAATCAAAAAAGAGGACACGGGGGGGGGAAGCCCCACCCTAGCCCCGCCCCCGCCCCATCCACTCCCTCCCACTTCCCACTCCCTGACTGCCCCCCTCAGAACCCCAACCCCCCCCTGCTTCTTGTCCCCTGACTGCCCCCTGCTGAGAACCCCCCACCCTAACTGTCCCCCTAGGACCCTACCTGTCCCCTGACTGCCCCGACCCTTATCCACTCGCATGGGTGGCAGGGTTGTAGAAATTTTGGTGGTGCCCAGAACCCACCCCCGCCACCTGCCTAAGGCTCTGGGAGGGGGGTTGGGTGGGGGGAGGAGGTCTGGGGTGCAGGTCCGGGGCTGGGGATTAGGGTGCAGGAGGGGTGCAGGGTGCAGGCTCTGGGATAGAGTTTGGGTGCTGGGTGCAGGCTCCGGGCTGGCGCAGGGGGTGGGTGTGCATGAGGGGGTGAGATGTGCAGGCTCTGGGATGGAGTTTGGGGGTGGGAGGCGGTGCAAAGGGAGGGAGTGCAGGCTTTGGGAGGGAGTTTGAGGGCAGGAGGGGGTGTGTGGGAAGGGGGGAGGGGGTTTGAGAGGGAGTTTGGGGATAGGAGGGGATGCAGGGGTGAGGGCTGTGGGTCTGAGGATGAGGGGTTCATGATGCAGGAGGGGGCTCAGGGATGGAGCAGAGGATTAGGGTGTGGGGGGGATGAGGGCTCTGGCTGGGGCTGAGGATGAGGGGTTCATGATGCAGGAGGAGGCTCAGGGCTGGGGCAGAGGATTAGGGTGCGGGGGGATGAGGGCTGGGGCTGAGGGGTTTGGGGCATTGGAGAGGCTTGGGGCTAGGGTGGAAGGGCAGGGTAAGGGCAGCCCGTTTTCCCATTAGTGGATGGGGGACACTAGGACCTGGGGGCAGCAGACAGCAGTTGCTGCTGGCTCTGGCAGTACAAGCAGGCAAGGGAGAGGCAGGCAGGGAGGGGAGGGGGGATGCGCAGAGGGGGGGTGGCAGGTGGAGGCCAGGGACCCATCCAACCCTCCCCCACTCCCTGACTGCCCCCCCCGGACTCCCCTTACCATTCTGGCTCCACGTGTAGGCAAAACACTCTGCCCGGTGGGTCGGTCTGTGTGTTACACAGGGCTGCAGACAGAGGGAGGGGGGAGCAGGGGAGGGCTCTGGCTGCTGGAGGCCAATGGGAGTGGCTCAATCGGACCAGCCGCCCAATCAGCAGCCGCACTCTGCATGGAAGGGAGGGAGGGAGGCGAGGGAGAAAAAAACCCCGGACATTTTAACCTTGTTAACAATTCCTCCCGGACGGCTATTTAGAGACGCAAAAGCCGGACATGTCCGGGGAAATACGGACAGATAGTAACCCTAGATACACCAATGCAATTCCATTGACTTCAAACATAAATAAGAAGAAAATGTATGCACTTCAACCTGTAATTTTTTCAGAAAAATTATACAAAGATCTTTCGATGAAATTTAACAAAAACTAACTACAAAACCAGCTGTTAATATGTGTTAAATTTCTAAAGCAATCTGGGAAATTATGAATCCTTCTTCCTTGATAGAAACATATACTTTTTTTATTAACTTACTTTTATAACATTTGCTTTCCCTGACACTGATTTAGGAGACAATGAATGTCCTTGTGGATATTCTAGGCTTAACCACTAATGCATTTGAAGAGAGCGGAGGAGTCTTTTTCTTTGTTCGAATCTGAAAAACTTTATTGAAATTTCTTTGGGACTTATGTTTATGATCTAACACAGTTCCCTAAGTGGTCAAAAGGACACACAGATTAAAAAAAAAAAGCCTTCATGTTGCATTCAGTTAGGCTTAGTAACTCAGGACTTTTAGATAGGTTTTCAAGGACTTCAAGCATCTTTTAAAAAAAGACAATAAACCACATTCTGCCCCCCACTTATGCTGGTGTAAATCCAGAGGAACACCATCCAACTCAAGAATCCCTTAGGATTTATACAGGTGTAACTGACCACAATGCTAGTGCACACAACTTCAGAAAAATGAAGAGGGATCAGCTTATGTTTCTTTTTTTTTCCAAATGTATCCATATGCTTTTAAAAATCCATTTGAAGGTCTAACACATTCATTTTAGGGCCTCGATCTGAAGGGTGCTGAGCATCCACCGTTTTGGGGATATCCCCAGTGCTCAACAGCAACAAGCAGCAGAGTGCACAGGAGCCTGAGAATTCAGGCTTCCTCACCATGTGTAAGGGATCTCCACAAGGAAGACAGCACCAGCCTATGGCAGAGATGTAGGGGCAGTAGTGCTGGATGGCAGCAGCCCTATGATCTTGTCCTATTATAAGGACTTGATTTTAATGGTACCAAATGAATTATATGGACTAAGCCATCCAATCTGTTTGAAGGCAGCCAGTACAGTAGAGCAACAGGTACTTACATGGGGGCCCTTGCATAAGAAATTTCACTGAATTCAATATAACTTCTCATGTGCTAAAGGGCTGTATTAAGGGCTCTATCATCAGTGCACTCAAATTAGTTTAGGGAAGAACCCTATTGTGTTTCAGCCATACAATAGAGTAAGCCCTTAGAGTACACTTTTTAAATGTGCAGTATATTTTAACATTTTTGAAAACTGTCATTTTTTTTGTAGTGAAAAGTGGGCTGCTACTATGCAATTCTACAACATAATACAGATTCCTTTTGGTGTTCTATAATAGAAATAATCCAGTTGTACACCTCTACCTCGATATAACACTGTCCTCGGGAGCCAAAAAAATCTTACCGCGTTATAGGTGAAACCGCATTATATTGAACTTGCTTTGATCCACCGGAGTGCGCAGCCCCGCCCCCTCAGAGCACTGCTTTACCGCATTATATCCGAATTCGTGTTATATCGGGTTGCGTTATATAGAGGTAGCGCTGTATTGTAATGTTTTGACACTCTGGGTATAACCTGTAGGAGGCAGCTAAACATAAGAAAACAACTGAGCCAAATACAAACTTAAGCCCTAAACTTGAAATCTCTTATACATGTGTAACTTCAGGCACATGAAGTTCAAATTACTTAAATGGGATTGGCATGAGCTTAAAGTTCAGAACATGCATAAGTATTTGCAGCATCAGGGACATGCTCAGCATCTAAGAACTGCATCACATCTGATAATAAGCATTTATCCAAATACTAACTGCAGTGTATACTCAGACAGACAGAATTTGGTTTGCAATAACATTACATATATCACACCGTAGTGAAGGGAACTGTATTGCACCTTCAATGGTCTATTTTTTTGTATTTCACTAAAGTTACAAAAGTTTCACATACACAAAACAAATTACACTCAGTTTTATAAACTGGCAGACAGCAAAAACTGGTCTTCTCAATTAGAGAGAGATACTTAACGCTCCCAACTTCCATTAAAGTCAATTAAAGTTTAGGGCACTAACATCCCAGAGCCCAAAAACCAGATGTTTTTAAAAGTACACTGACACATGAAAAAATAAAGATACTGTTTATGAAAATAAATGCAAAGAACCAAGTGTTTCCATGAAAAAAGCCAAATTGTATTTAATGCATATGAAAGACATAACATATCCTTTAATGGAAATAGACAAAGTGTAAGGCACTGATAGCAAAATATGTCAGTCTTTATTGTAGCCAGAATACTGATACCATTAATTGTACCAGAATTCCATCAAGGACCGGTAAAAAAATGGATAATGATTCCATATAATAATCAGTGCTATGTAAGTGTTAAGTAATAAAATGAAAGGCTGAGAACAGCTATTTTGTCTAGCTAAAAGCTTTATAATGAGAATAATAGAAAGAGCACAAATTAATAGCTTTCTACTGCAAACTAGTAAAGGAGAATCCATCACAATTCTAAAACAGCCTCTGGCACGGCCTCTCCTTCACATATATTTAATGTTTGCACTCTTTCCATGGTGATGCAATTTACATTTATCTCATGTTTATTCAGACATTTGAGATAAGATGACACAGACAGGTTATTTCACTACGATCAAGTAAGTTGATATGCCCCTCCCACCACACAGACACACACAGTATACCATACAAAGATGAACTTAAAAAACAAATTGTGTAAATAAATTCTCTGTTTTAAAAAACAAAATCAAAGACTATTCCAATTTTGTTCTGGAATGTTTACACCTTAAGGGACAGATTTTCAAAAGAATTCAGGGACAGATTTTCAAATGCTCAGTACTCAGAATTTGGGCTAGATTTTCATAACAGATCAGCACACAATTGCTCCCATTTTCACACTTATGGACAGATTTTCAAAAGATTATTTTGGTCCATAAACAGGAACTGAACTCTTTCAAAAATCTGGTCCTAAAAGGATCATATTCTGAGTTGAAAATTCATTATAGAAATATTCGTTATTGGAGAAAATAAGATTTGCAAGTTATCACAAGTTCTCCCTCCCTCGATTTTTGTTGAAATCTCATTTCAACAGAAGTTGTCCAATGAATTTTACTCAATCTTCACTGTGGAAAATGTGACTGTATATTGTCCTACTTATCATTTCCCCCCCTTTCATATGCGTTATAATAGGATTTCCACATGCAGAACAAGGGAGAATTGCCCCATCATTTGGATTCAACAGGCGTTATGCTAAAGGCTTGAGCATGCACTAAGTTAAGTCTGTGCTAAACTCCATCTGACTAGTGGGCACAAGATCCTAAATACATAAGGATGTCAATTCTGGGTCAGACCAATGGTCCATTTAGCCCAGTATCCTGTCTTCCAACATTGGCCAATGCCAGGTGCTTCAGAAGGAATGAACAGAACAGTGAAGATTATGAAGTGATCCATTCCCTATCATTCAGTCCAAACTTTGGGCAGTCAGAGGTTTAGGGATACCTAAAGCATGGCATCCATGAACTTATTTAATTCTTTTTGAACCCAGTTATGTGTTTGGCGTTCACAACATCTCCTGGGAATGAGTTCCACATGTTGACTCTGTGCTGTGTGAACTAGTACTTCTTATGTTAGTTTTAAACCTGATGCCTATTAATTTCATTGGATGACTCCTGGTTCTTGTGTTATGTGAAGGGGTAACACTTCCTTATTCACTTGCTCCACACCATTCATGCTTTTATAGATCTCCATCATATCCCCTCTCACTTGGTTCTTTTCTACAATGAACAATCCCGGTCTTTTTAATCTCTCCTCATCTGAAAACTGTTCCATACCCCTAATCATTTTTTTTGTTGCTCTTCTCTGTATGTCTTCCAATACTAATATAGCTTTTGTGATGAGGTGACCAGAACTGCATGCAGTAGTCAAGGTGTGAGTGTACCATGGATTTATATAGTGGCATTATAACATGTACTGTATTATCTGTCCCTTTCCTAATGGTTCCTAACATTCTGTTAGCTTTTTTGACTGCTGCTACATATTGAGTGGATGTTTTCAGAGAAGCATGACTCCAATATCTCCTTCTTGAGTTGCAAAAGCTAATTTAGACCCATCATTTTGTATGTGTAGTTGGGATTATGTTTTCCAGTGTGCACTACTTTGCATTTAGCAACATGAATTTCATCTGCCATTTTCTTGCCCATTCACTCAGTTTTGTGAAAGCCTTTTGTAAATCTTCACAGTCAGTTTTGGTCTTAACTATCTTATGTAATTTTGAATCACCTGCAAGTTTGGCAGGTCACTGTTCAGCCCCTTTTCCATATCATTTATGAATATGTTGAACAGGACTGGTCCCAGTACAGATCGTTAGAGGATTCTGCTATTTGCCCTTCTCCAGTGTGAGAACTGACTATTTATTCCTACCCTTTGTTTCCTATCTTTTAATCAGATACTGATCCATGAGAGGACTTTCCCTCTAATCCCATGATTGCTTACTTTGCTTAAGAGCATTCGGTGAGAGATCTTGTCAAAGATTTTCTGAAAGTCCACGTACACTATATCCAGTGAATCACCCTTGTCCACATGCTTGTTGACTCTCTCTAAGAATTCTAATAGATGGGTGATTTCCCTTTACAAGAGCTGGGTTGATTTTCCCCCCCAACAAATCATGTTAATCTGTGTGTCTGATAATTCTGTTAAATATAGTTTCAACCAATTTGCCTGGTACTGAAGTTAGGCTTACCACTCTATAGTTGCCAGGATCACTTCTGGAGCCTTTTTTGAAAATTGGCGTTACACTAGCTATCCTCCAGTCATCTGGTACAGAGGCTGATTTAAGTGATTATATAAATTCTATGTTGTGCAAATGATACCATAAAAAACCACAATAATATAATTAATAGTAGTTCTAAAGCCATTTCAGCATCAGACCTGCCATTTTCAGTTACAAAGTTCTTTATTTTGGGGTCAGTACCCTGGCAGGTGTGCTTTGAAATCTTACAGTAAACCACCCAAGCACACAAGGACTGAATTAGTTTCTGGTATAACTCCATTTCATAATGTGCACAATACACCTTAATGCAATTCAGTGTGGAACAACCCACCAAAAATGAATGATAAGAATCAATGAGTTTTGTGTTCCTATCAGGGTCTTAGTGTAAGCAAAGGAAAGCCCCGGATCCTACGAATACTTATGGCTGGTAGTTAAATTTGAACATATGAATAATCCAACCCCCATACTTAAAGTTAAGGTTTACTCCTGCTCCCAGTGAGGTCAATACCCACATTCCCCATTTGTTTCAATATAAGAAAGATCTGGAGTATGTAACTGTGATGAAAAATTTAGAAGCTGGGGTCAGCTTCCAAGTTCCAAGAGACAGAAGAAGCTCTAATTTCGGAATAAAAACTCTTGTACAGTCTAGAGACAAAGGGCTCATCTGCTTACTCAGATACCAATTCAGAAGGGAACAATATTTAATTCTTTTTCAAAATTTTCCCTTTTTGGTGCTCATCTCCAGATTGCTAGTCTCTCTGCCACTGTATGGAGTCTGCTTCCAACATCACATTTCACTGTATGATTAATTAAAAGATCATTCAGTGCAAAATAATTTAGAGAAAAAAGTGCTGTACACTTTGCTTACTGTTTTGATTAGTGCTTTAAATAGTGTATTCATTTTGGTATTTTACTTGCACAGCTCAAACAATGATTAGCTCTAAAAAAAGATTTGGAAAAATCTTTGTCTAGAATCCAGTCTTGCAACTTTGTCTTCTCTGGATATCCAACCACCAGCTTTCCTCAAAGCTGAACTTCTTATCTTCTCTACCAACCACTTTGTTTTCTCCACAGTCAACAACTCCATGATCTTCCCCATCTCCCAGACTCACAATTTCAGTGTCATTTTGACTCCTCCCACCTCCAACTCATGGGATCTTTACAAGATCTCTGAAATCTATCCTGACTGCCCTTTAGGTGACATTCAGCCTTGTGCTGTGGCACACAAGGCCTATGCACCACTTACACCTTTAAAATAAGGTGTGTGACTTAAGAAGTGCATCAAATGTGCCAGCCCTTCGCACGCAGGCGAATTTCACCCCTTCATTTGTCTTTGATTTTAACAACAAATAGCTTCCTTGCATCTCATCTTGTACCCATCCAGTCTATTCCAAGTGCTGCTGTTAAAATTATCCCTCTTTCCCACTGAGCAGACCCTGTCAGATATTCCCTGTTCAAATCCCTTCACCCCCTACTTCAAGTTCAGCTGCTTCTTTTCAATTTCAGGAGCCAGGACAACTCTACTTGCGTCTAAATCTTTGCTTTCATTCCCTCTATAGATCCCAAACCTCCATTCTAACTCCCCCATTTTATCCTTCTCCCGGTCTTGAGTTTTGTCTTCCATGCTGCTCCTTATGCTTAGTTCTGTCTTCTCTTGTTGGGCACCACATGAGGGACATCTCTATTTTCAAACCTCCCATAGAACACATTTCTTCCTTGAAGTCTTTTAACAGTTAACTCTTTGCGCTTACCTTAATAAACTAAACTATTTTATGGGTCACAGATGCATTCTCTCTCAGAGATTCCGCTCTGTTTCTGACCTGAACAATTTGATTTATAGAAAGGGAATTTTGTCACTAATCAGGAGAGGCAGATAATTGAACTCAAAGGGATCCTATTTTTAAAAAAACCCAATGCAAAGGAACTTAGTTTAAATATTAATTTTCTAACATACTACTGATATTTTACAAAGTCAGTTTTGCTTATGGTTACTAAGTTACTAAGGGACAGTGGCTCTTTGGGTACGTCTACACTACACGATTAATCCGAATTTAGCTAATTCGAATTTGGTAAACCGGTTGTATTAATTCGATTGTATGCGGCCACACTAAGCAAATTAATTCGGTGGTGTGCGTCCATGTACTGGGGCTAGCGTCGATTTCTGGAGCGTTGCACTGTGGGTAGCTATCCCATAGCTATCCCATAGTTCCCGGAGTCTCCCCTGCCCATTGGAATTCTGGGTTGAGATCCCAGTGCCTGATGGGACCAAAACATTGTCGCAGGTGGTTCTGGGTACAGCCTCACCCCTCCCTCCCTCCCCCCCTCCCTGCATGAAAGCAACGGACGGCAGACAACCATTTCGCGCCTTTTTTCCTGGCTGAACGCAGCAGACTCCATACCACGGCAAGCATGGAGCCCGCTCAGCTCAAGACAGCAGTCATGAACATTGTAAATACCTCGCGCCTTATCGTACAGTTTATGCTGAACAAGAACCTTGAAAACCAGGCAGAGAGGAGCAGGCTACAGCAGCGCGGCGACGAGAGTGATGAGGACATGGACATGGAATTCTATCGAACCGCGGGACCCGGTGCTTTGGAGATCATGCTGTTAATGGGGCAGGTTATAGGCATGGAACGCCGATTCTGGGCCCGGGAAACAAGCACAGACTGGTGGGACCGCATAGTGTTGCAGGTGTGGGACGATTCCCAGTGGCTGCGGAACTTTCGCATGCGTAAGGGCACTTTCATGGAACTTTGTGACTTGCTTTCCCCTGCCCTGAAGCGCCAGAATACCAGGATGAGAGCAGCCCTCACAGTTGAGAAGCGAGTGGCAATAGCCCTGTGGAAGCTTGCAACGCCAGACAGCTACCGGTCAGTGGGGAATCAATTTGGAGTGGGCAAATCTACTGTGGGGGCTGCTGTGATACAAGTAGCCAAAGCAATCACTGAGGTGCTGCTACACAAGCTAGTGACTCTGGGGGATGTGCAGGTCATAGTGGATGGCTTTGCTGCAATGGGATTCCCTAACTGTGGTGGGGCGATAGACGGAACCCACATCCCTATCTTGGCACCGGAGCACCAGGGTACCCAGTACGTAAACCGCAAGGGGTACTTTTCAATGGTGCTGCAAGCACTGGTGGATCACAAGGGACGTTTTACCGACATCAACGTGGGGTGGCCGGGAAGGGTTCATGATGCACGCGTCTTCAGGAACACTAATCTGTTTAAACGGCTGCAGCAAGGGACTTACTTCCCGGACCAGAAAATAACCGTTGGGGATGTTGAAATGCCTATCGTTATCCTTGGGGACCCAGCCTACCCCTTAATGCCATGGCTCATGAAGCCATACACAGGCAGCCTGGACAGGAGTCAGGAGCTGTTTAACTACAGGCTGAGCAAGTGCAGAATGGTGGTAGAATGTGCATTTGGCCGTTTAAAAGCGCGCTGGAGATCGCTACTAACTCGCTCTGACCTCAGCCAAAGAAATCTCCCCATTGTTATTTCTGCTTGCTGTGTGCTCCACAATCTCTGTGAAAGTAAGGGGGAGACCTTTATGTCCGGGTGGGAGGCTGAGGCAAATCGCCTGGCTGCTGATTACGCGCAGCCAGACACCAGGGCGATTAGAAGAACACACCAGGAAGCGCTGTGCATCAGAGAAGCTCTGAAAACCAGTTTCATGACTGGCCAGGCTACAGTGTGAAATTTCTGTTTGTTTCTCCCTTCATGAAAACCAGCCCCCTTCATTCTCATTCATTCTCTGTAAGCAACCCACCCTCCCCCCAGCTTTCTTTCAAAGGTAATAAAGTCACTATCGTTTAAAAATCATGTATTCTTTATTAAGTGATTATAAACATAGGGAGAGAACCAAGAAGGTAATCTGGGTGAGGTTTGGGAGGAGGATAAGAGGGAAGTCTAAGGCCACTGATCAAATTCAATATAATGACAGCCTTTTGGTTGGGCTGTCCCCTGGGGTGGAGTGAGAGGGTGCACGGAGCCTCCCCCCCCCGCGTTCTTACACGTCTGGGTGAGGAGGATATGGAACATGGTGAGGGGGGAGGTAGGTTATACAGCGGCTGCAGCGGCAGTCTGCCATCCTGCTGCCGTTCCTGAAGCTCCACCAGACGCCGGAGCATGTCCGTTTGCTCACGCAGCAGCCCCAGCGTTGCAGCCTGCCACCTCTCATCTCGAGCATCCCTCAAGACCTCACGGTCACTGGCATCTTTCCTAAATTTAGATACAGTGTCCTTCCACTCATTCAAATGAGCTCTTTCATTGTGGGTGGATTTCATTATTTCTTTGAACATGTCGTCTCGCGTCATCTTTCTACGACGCCTTATCTGAGATAGCCTTCTGGACGCAGGAGGGAGGCTTGAAACATTTGCAGCTGCTAGAGGGAGGGTTGAAAAAAAGTAGAGAAGTTTTTTAAATGATACATTTTACAGAACAATGCTTGTACTCTTTCATGGTGAACACTATTCACATTACATAGCACATGTGATTTCAGTACAAGGTCGCATTTTCCATCTTAATATTGAGTGCCTGTGGCTTTGGTGTTAGAGATCACAGACGCAGGTCCGGGCAACAGAATTCAGCTTGCAGGCAGCCATGGTAAGCCATTGTCTTTCGGCTTCTGCGCCCTCCTTTCCAACATACCAATCAAAGCCTGTTGACTGCTGAGGTTTTCCTGTTAACCTTCAGCAGCAGAAAACAAACTAACCCCCCCGCCCCCCCCTCCCGCCATGAATTCCCTGGAATGATCGCTTTACCCTTCCCCCCACAGCTGGTATCAGGGAAGATCCCTGCTAGCCAAACGCGAAAAGCTCTGGGCCAATTTCCCCCCCCGCCCCTGCGCTTGGCTAACTGCAGGGAAGGATTTCTTATCAGCCACAGGCAAACAGCCCAGTAGGAACGGCCACCTCTGTCCCCTTAATTAAGTTCCCGTATTTCAAGCAGGTTACCATGAGCGATATCACTCTCCTGAGGATTACACAGCGAGATAAAGAACGGATGTTGCTTGAATGCCAGCAAACACCGGGACCATACGCTGCCAGGCTTTGTCAGGCAATGATACCAGATTACTTGCTGCAAGCATGGCGTGGACAAGTGTCCTACCATGGAGGACGGAATAAAGCGGCACTGCCCAGAAACCTTGTGGCAAGGCTTTTGGAGTACCTCCAGGAGAGCTTCATGGAGATGTCCCTGGAGGATTTCCGCTCCATCCCCAGACACGTTAACAGACTTTTCCAGTAGCTGTACTGGCTGCGAATGCATCCCAAGTCCTCAGGGCAAAATAATCATTAAAAAACCTTGCTTTTGAACCATGTTTTATATTTTAAAAGGTAAACTCACCTGAGGTCCCTTCCATGGGGTCATGGTCTTGGCTACTGGCTTGGGAGGCTTGGGAGGGTACTTCAGTCAGGCTGAGAAAAAGCTCCTGGCTGTTGGGGAGAACGGAGTGCTGGGTGCTCTCTGCAAGATCCTGATCTTCCTCCTCCTCCTCCTTCTCCTCCTCCTCTTCCCCACCCTCAGAATCCTCAGGTGTAGAGACTATCCCAGACCCGGTTTGCACGATCACAGGTGGGGTAGTGGTGGCGGCCCCCCCCTAGAATTGCATTCAGCTCTGCGTAGAAGCGGCATGTCCGCGGCTCTGACCCGGAGCGACCGTTTGCCTCCTTTGTTTTTTGATAGGCTTGTCTGAGCTCCTTCACTTTCACGCGGCACTGATCTGAGTCCCTATTGTGGCCTCTCTCCATCATGCCCTTGGAGATTTTTTCAAAAGTTTTGGCATTTCGTCTCTTTGAACGAAGTTCTGCTAGCACTGAATCCTCACCCCATACAGCGATCAGATCCAGTACCTCCCGTGTGGTCCATGCTGGTGCTCTTTTTCGATTATCAGCCTGCATGGTTACCTGTGCTGATGAGCTGAGGTATCTGTGGTCACCTGTGCTCTCCACACTGAGCAAACAGGAAACAGGAAATGCAATTCAAATTTTCCTGGGTCTTTTCCTGTCTACCTGGCCAGTGCATGCGAGTTCAGATTGCTGTCCAGAGCGGTCAGTGGTGCACTGTGGGATAGCTCCCGGAGGCCAATACCATCGATTTGTGGCCACACTAACCCTAATTCGGATTAACAAAATCGATTTTGACGTTACTCCGTTCGTCGAGGTGGAGTACAGAAATCGATTTAAAGGGCCCTTTAATTCGAATTAACTGGCTCTGTAGTGTGGACGGGTGAAGGGTTAATTCGGATTAACGCTGCTAAATCTGAATTAAAGTCCTAGTGTAGACCAGGCCTTTGTATTGTATATACTGTCCTTTGATTAAGAGAGCTATTTGCAATTGCAATCCAGAGTGAAACTCCAATCCATATCCCATACATAATTTTATACTGTTTTGCTCTGCTCTCCTATATCTCTGAATTCAATTAGCCACCATCTATTTTCATTTAATCTCTCAGCATTGTGTGCAAGACATTGCTGCTGCTGCTTCCTCACAACTGCCTTTTGTTCAGGTGAAACCCACCCACACCATCCCCTGTGGAAAGATGATAAAAGGGAAAAAGAAAAAAGAAAAAGCAATTAAAAACACAGTTTTGCCACAGGTGTGTGTCAAACTCCCCACCTGCTAATACAACTGTTTTTCTCTCCAGCACAAACTTGTGGCATCACAGAGGTTCTCACTGGCTGTTCCTCGGAGTGAACCTGGCAGGACAAAGAGAATCCATGGGCGGCACCCACCATGATTGTCTCACACAAAGTGGGAATGACAGCTGTACCATGACTATGCTTTCATTTAATTATCAGGTCTCAATTAACACCCTGGCACTATATCTGTTTGTTCTGCTTTGCTCCATTTCCCATGGCCTGATGAAGAGAGCGAGAGTCTCAAAAGCTTTGCCCATTTTAGCTGTAGCTCATCCAATAAGATGATTGTGTATGTGAAAAACTGTTTTGTCTCCTTGTTTTTTGTCTACTGAGCTAAATCACTTCTATGTCCCATATAAACAGAGTATCTAAAATTCCCCTAATTCGTCTGTCAATTAAATTAAAAGAGATCTTTTTATATCATGGGAAGAATGGAAGGGGTCCGTTGTTACATCCAATCTCCAAAACAAAACTCTGTTCACTTATACTGGCCTCCTATTCCCTCCCCCACTTGCCCCCCTTATTTCCTTCATCCTCGGCTGCCTACTTTCTGATTCCTCAGTGGTATGTTGTTATGCTAGAGTGCCTGGGGGCAAATAGTCAGCTCCAGATATTGAAGGGAATTTCATACTTAAGTAAAATTATCACATATCAGTGGATTTCTACCTTAGAAAAAGAAAGAATCTTTATAGATCTTAAGTTGAAATCTTTAAAGTATTAACAAATGTTTTATCTAAGGATCAAACATCTTTTGAAGAATTGCGGATAAAGCACAGCAGCCTCTCTGCTGGCTTCAGCCTGCAGAATTCTCTCTCTAGTTAATGTGTAGGTTTTTTTCTACATAGGGTGAAAGTTTGAACCCCTACCCTCCCCCCCGCTCTCCTTCCAGGTGCTCAAGGCCCAAAATGCAGCAGTAACACTAGGTTTCTACTCCGCAGAGGCAGGAGGACCACAGGAAGGCTGCAACCCCTGGTGAATTATAGAGCCAAGCCCCACACCACTTTACGGGAGCATAGGGGAAATGTCATGGGCAAACTAAAGGGAACAGGGGCTTGGCAGGAAAATCCACACAATTCCACTAGCCAAATACTGTATGCAAGCAAATTGCATCCACTAGTCCCCATATAACATCTAGCATCAAGTGTATACTACGTGAATGCTGGCTACTCCAGGTTAGGTATGATGATTGCATTCTATTTGTGTTAATGAGCACATCCCATTGATGTCAATGGGATTTAGGTCCCTAATCTGTTTAGGCAATTTGAAAATCCCACTACACACCTATCTGCATCCTACATGCCTCTGAAAATTTGCCACGTGACACTTCAAAATGACTTGCCAAGTTCACTCAGGTTACTCTGTGCATTGGGTACTTCCTAAATCAAACAGAAATAGTGTGATCAGGATAAGAAACAGATTCATCATACTGAGAGGGATTACCATGAGAAGAGTTGGTATATAGGATTTTATTTTATTTTTTAGCCTCCTTGGGTGCATCCAAATAGAAATCTTTTTTTTTTCCACTTTCCCCTTTTTCTTAGTTTAATAATTCTGCCTCCATCACAAGCCTTGGCTAAGTTGCACTTAAAAGTTTATTGGATGTAGATACAAAGTATTATTAAATGTCAGTGGAATTTTCCACCCATCACAAATATATTACTTGTCTGAATGTGTTTCAGATTTTAAATTGCCTTTATAAAGTTGAGAGTAGCTGTGCCTATATTTAAACAACTCAGCTACATGGCTACATTCAATACTGAAATTGATTATGAAGCGCAACAAGCTTACAGAGAACTGTTCTTTCATAGTGACTGAAAGTGCATTGCATGTGCCATTTCTCTGCATCTTTCATAACTCTCATTCACTCAGGGCTACTTGTAGTACTTCACCAACAGCCAAGAGGGTAGATGGGTTGCTCCATTGAGGTAACTGCTCCCTCAAATACCAAGACGTATTTTAGACTGCTTGGGAGAGAATGCACAAACAGGGTGGCCAATACCAGTCTTTTTGAAACCTGTGTGGCAGGGTGTCCAGAAACATCCATCTGCCTGCTACTGGGTTTGGGGGCCTTAGATTCAAAATTGCTTGCAAAATGAACGTCTCAGACAAAATGCCACTACTTCAAGACCAACTTTCTGGCATGTTTTTAAGCAGGATTTAGTTTGCAAAGCTCCTTATGAGAGGTTCTTGTAGGATGACCAGATGTCCCAATTTTATAGGGACAGTCCTGATTTTTGGGTCTTTTTCTTATATAGGCTCCTATTACCCCTCACCCCCGTCCCGATTTTTCACACTTGCCATTTGGTCACCCTAGGTTCTTGACATTTAAAGAAAGGTAATATTAATGTTTCTTCCTCCAACTCAGCTTTTCATGGTAATGAGCAAAGTGAATAATACAATACCCTATGGAGACATCGAAGGGTAAGGGTATGTCTACACTGCAATTAGGCACCTGTGGCTGACCCTTGCCAGCTGACTTCGACTAGGGGCTCAGGCTGCAGAGCTGTTTTATTGCAGTGTAAATTTCCAGGCTAGGGCTGCAACCTGAGCTCTGGGACCTTACCACCTCGCAAGGTCCTAGGAGCCTGGGCTGTAGCCTGAGCCCAGAAACCTACACTGCAATAAAACAGCCGCTCAGCCTGAGCCCTGTGAGCCCAAGTCAGTTGGCACGAGCCAGCTATGGGTGTCAAATGGCAGTGTAAACATACCCCAAGGGTGGTCACAGGGGAAAAGTGGCACTTGTTTTAAGGGTGTGTAATTCATTCAAAGAAGCAGGTAATAGGAGGGCACCATTTGCAGCTATTATTGTCATAGAAATTAAAATGAAAGGACCATTAGCATAACGCTTTTCATGTTCTGTGATTACAAGAAATGGCATCAGGGAGACTGTCATAAAGAATTACAGTGGCACAATACAGGGCAGGGAATAATCACAAAGGCCAAGAGAGAGCAGGATGTTTTTCTCTATTGGGAGACACTACACTCATGTGTGACATGAAATTAAATTTGTTATTCCTCAAGTTACATTTTCTCATTCAAAATTTTTTTAAAACAATAGGTTTTAATTATATTTCACATTTAAATTCTGCATTGTAAAAATCTATAAAGTTATTTAGCTGGTGAGAAGATTCAATTACCCCTAGTAAAGAACTAGAAGATTCTGTGAATAGAGAATGTATATTATTCTGTGATGGCATCTGACTTGCCATTCTCACTTCAGGTTTCACAGTATGAAAGTGATAAGTCCATGGATAAAGCACAGCACATTTTCCACATAAATTACTTAGGGATAGCAGACCCACAGTTCCATAGAGCAGTGTAGATGTGTGATCATTTCAGATTTTACTCAGCTGTAGTGGTTTATATGTTTCAGCAGAGATGACTAAAATACACAGCTTTGTTGTAATGTATAATGAATATTTTCCTTTAATGCATTTATTGTTTTTAATCATGTATAGTGTTGTGTAGCATTTTTCTCCTTGATAAGCTGCACTGAAGAATTAGTGAAGATCAGATTTACTCATTTAACTGTCCCCTAACCAGTATGGGCCAAAAATTTAAAGCCTGAGTAAAAAGGTCTGGAGCAGGCGATCTCTCTGGAGGTTGGTTAGGATTACATCAAATTTTAATGGTTTGGGTTGAAATTTTCCATGCTGTTTTTCCAGAAATAGTCAGCCTGAGACAGACAGACAGCCTTTACTGAGAATGAAACTGGGGGTGGGGAACGTTTTGTCCATGTTAAAAAAAATTCTGGTAACCTTTACCCTGAAAAGCCTTAGCACCTACAGGAAGTTGGAAGTGTGTATGAATGTGTGTGTGCACATGCAAATGCGCACACACACATGTCACTGTGTTGTCAGGATAGAACCTTTTGCCATTCCTATGAAGACTTGCCCAAATTTGGCTAAATTATAGGCCTAAATAAAAAAAAAAATCTCAGTTCTCACATGCTCAGAAGAGATTTGTTAAGAATTTGGCAGCTAAATTCTCCAGAGTCTGTCTGCACTGAGCATCCTCCAGCCCAGAGTTGCAGGGGCTGAGCAGGACTTTCACTGAAATTGCTTCTCCTTGCAGCCGGAGCAGTTGTGGCACCAAACACAGGAAAAAGAGAGCAGAGAGACTGTCTATCCTGAGCCCTCAATCCCACACATCACCAACACCCAGGCAGGGAAGGAGGAGGCAGATTAACTACGATGCAGAGGGATGATTGGGCTGCAGGAACCAGAGGATGGGGGGGGGGGCAGCAGAAGAGAAACAACAGGAGCAAGTTTACTAGCATAGTAATGATTCCCCCCCCCCCCCCCCCCCCCCCACTTCACCTCGTGGTTGCTGTCTTGATACTCACCTTATGTCACTTTGGATTTTTTAGTTAAACTCAAGTTTACCTGAGACTGCACAAGTTTCAGGGTTTGTTTGTTTCTTCCTTCCCTTAACTCTAGCAAGCACCATTCTCTCTCTCAAAAGAAAAGAATAACCTCTAATATCACTGTGATAGAAATCTGGGAGCTCAACACAATCTCAATTTGAATCCCCAGCTGGGACTAGAACTGAGTTTGAATCTCAAAGTGAGGGCAAATCTGAATTTGTATCCTCAGCTTATGCTTAAGCTTGCTGCAGACAGTCAAAAATCAATGCACTAAAGCTAAAAGCTTCAGTTTGCTGAGTCCCCAAACCAGCTTGTTCCTGATTATTTTACTTATTTATTTATTTGGTGCGCTGTGAGCGGTGCTTTTCAATCACTAACACACTGGTGTCACAGAAGGCTATATATCCTGACAAACAACCCTGAGGACCCTCATTAACCCATGGAATTCATCTTAGATCTTGTCCATTATGCAAGTTAAAAGTACAATTTGTTCTTTTTTATATAGCACTATTGATTTACACAACATCAAGGTAGTCTCAACAACATAATTATACTGCTTAATTAGCAAAAAGTTGTGTTTGTGGAGTTTTCTTATTTAACAAGCCACACACATTTCTTGGTAAAAATCGGATATGGTTGCTCCTGGTGGTCTGATATGCTAATAGTACTGACCAGTGCACAAATCTCCTGAAGTAAATTATAAGGAAGAACACAGTAAGCATTGCCCTGGAGTCATGAATTGACCGCAGCAGTTGGTTCTATAAGCAAAATACTTATTTTTGGTATTCTGAAAATGGATTTGTTCACTGGGGACTAAACTTTTAATGATTATCTGTTAAGTGCCAAATTGTGACCTTAATAACTCTGAGTGAAAGTACTTTGCCCATGGTAACTATGGAAAGGCTGTCTCCCTGATATACCACATACACCTACAACAACCTACAAGGGTAAAGTAGGAAACAGCCCATTGCTGTACTCTTTGTGGCTCAGTAAATCTCTTCTGTGCAAAAGTATAAGGCCCTGGCTTATCCCTAGACTTCCCATATTTTCTTCATGTAGTAGGAGACCAAGCTGATGGACATATCAAATCAGTGATTCAGAAATACAGAACACAAACCCCAAGTTTATTCTTGTAACACGATACAAGAACTGTGCAGCAAGCAAAAAAAAAAAAATAGTATGAAAAGAGGAGAACCCACTCGTATAAAATTCCCTTTTTGCTTCCCCTATCAGCTATTTTTACCCTACCCACACTCACCCAAGTTTTTAAAAAAAAAGAAAGCACTCCTTATGTGTAGTTTGTATCTGGTGGGACCTTATCCCTTTCAATAGCTCACTGTTGTATTCTCACTGTGAGCTACTGTATTCTGCATACAGTAAGTTCCTCCAATGCAGTTACCAGGAAGCATCCCCATCAACCATGCAGACAAAAATAATAGGAAGAAGAGGAAGTCCACCAATAGAGAAGAGAGAGAGAGAGAGAAATATCTGTTTGCAGTGAATGATCTGGCACTTCTGTTGCCTCTTACAGAAATAACATTCTATGGAAAAGACCTTTGGAGTAAATAGAAAATCACTTTTCTAATAGGTTTTTTGAACTGTCCTATGTAAGAAAAAAAAGTTATATTCTTGCTGTAAAATTCTATAGGATAATTCCAAAAACCTATAGAAAGGAAGGACCTAGTTTTCTAGGTTATTGCAGTTGTTTCTATAGACATGCAATCAGTTCTATAGAACTCTACTAGTTGAATTCCTTTTAAATTCTATAAAACTTTTCCATCAGGACACACACAGTCCACATAACATAGGTTTCCCAGACACCCTTTCCCTTTCAGAAAGCCCCAGTTGCCCCGACGGAAGGGCATGGAAAGAGGGAGATACCACCCACCCCATACATTAGGAACACCTTTTCAGGAACCCTAAAACATACATAGGGTGGCCTCCCTCCTACCTTATGTGCGGTTGTATTGTACTCAGCCCCTTGGGTAATGTCTAACTCCAAAAACCTTACTCTTTCTCCCTCACCTAATTAATTAGGAAAGGGGGATGTATCTTTTCAAACTGCAATGAGGTTCAGAAACTTGCCACAAAGATCTTTTCCACCTCATGCAACATGTTCAGCAGTTTCCTCCCCCATGAGACCTGCTCTGGCCCTTTTCTGAACATTGCATTGAGACTGTACATGCCCACTTAATACAGCCCAATACAAAGAACAAGGTTAAGCTTTCCCCCTCCCCAATATTGTATTTTTCACATTAACATAATAATAAATATACATCAGAATTAGTCTAATAACATAGACCCAAAATATACTTATATTTAGAAATGACAACATCAAGGTAGCGCCCCGCCCCTCCCCAACTATTTATTATACCCCTTTCAAGCTTTATGTGGTATTTGCTAACTGTAGACTGGAGACTACACTTGAGCCCTGCCAAGGGAAGCACTTATGCCACACCTGGAGACCCGGCACTCCTTTCTGCAAGAGGCATCACACAATCACATGCCAAAATGCCACAATTTATTGTAACATTTTGAAATTATACTTTTTTAAAAAATACTTTTTACTCCTTATGTTTAGAGGGGTAGCTCTTCAGTTGATATAAATTTGTGTAACTCCACTGAAGTCATTTACACCACCTGTAAGTTCTGTGCACAATAATAATAATTTTGTTTTTATAGTGCCACTACTCTGCAGACATTTTCCTGGGGTTCTTGTCACATTGGTACATGATCAAGATGGAACATAGTTAAATGCCATAGAATACAATAAGACATTAAAATAACACCCAGCCTAAAATGTAGGATACATCATTCACCTCTACTTCTGCCATTCCCTTAATCCTATCGCAAGCTCTCCTTCTCTTCTTTCCTCTCAATCATTTCCTCCACTCCTCTTTTTGCTTAATCAGTTTCTTCCAAATTCCCGTATCTGTTTCTTCCACCATTCTGTCTTTCCCCCCATTTTGTGACATTTAGTCCATTCTCATTACCCAATTTATTCTCCGGGGGGGAATCTTCAGGGACTGACTAATGCTAGCCGTATTATCAATTCTTCTTTTAAAGCACCCCATAGCAAGAAGGCCTACTGCTCTAGAAACCCCGATGAACACATAGACAGACCCTGCTTTCTGTATGCCGCTCCATCTCAACGTGGGGCTCTTGAATAGCTCCAGGGCTAAGCCTACACACTGGAAAATCACGAGCTTTTGGGACCTCCAGAAAGGTTATGTGTAGCTCCTAGATCCTAAGAGCATATATACATCTCTTTCTCTGATTTTTGATTGCTGTCATGGGGCCCTGCGCCAGAACGAGTATCAGCTGCACAGATGCAACTTACCAACCAGTGCCCCCTGGTGGCTGGATACAGGATTTTTGGGCCTTCCCCTTAGTCACCTCCATTTGAGTCTTCTGCAGTCTTGCCTCTGGCCAGGTCACTAAAAGTTCAGCCCCCTTCCAGGGTACTCAAAGTCCTAAAATAAACATTTCTTTCAACAATAGTCCCACATTAACACAAACAAAATTTCTTCTATCCTTCCTGGGCTCAATTCACAGCTCTCCATTTCTCTTGTGGAACACTGGGCTCCAGGACTGCCTTCCTGGAGCCTGGATAACTCAGGCAGCTATTGCCTCTCTCCTTAAGCCAGGAGTTCCCAGCTCTCCTCCTGAATCAAAGTGTGCTTTAGTCTGCTGAACGGCCTCAGCCAGCTTCTCCCTCAGCTGGCCACAACTAGTCCTCAGTCTCAGAGGGACTGGCAGCCTTCTGCTGTTAGTCTCTGACTACTCTGAGGGGGGCAGGCAGCATATATGCTAGATCACATCTCCCAGCTCATTCCCCTATCTGCAAGGCTTCAGATTCCAGGCCCTTAAAGATACAGTAACAAAATCCCCTCCAAACGCTACTTATTCCCAGAACCTTTTCCTCTCTCCCCATATCTCCTCAGCCTTTCTATTTCAGACCATCCGAAACTCTTAAAGTGGCCAAGCCACATGACAGGGATGAGCTGACCACTAGAAACCATTTATAGAGGAATTATGATATTTTTCATCTTATTAACTATCCCTTTCCTAATGGTCCCTAACATTGTTAGCTTTTTTGACTGCTGCTGCACATTGAGCGGATGTTTACAGAGAACGCTCCACAATGACTCCAAGATCTTTCTTGAGTGGTAACAGCTAATTTAGATGCCATCATTTTGTATGTATAGTTGGGATTATGTCTTCCAGTGTGCATGACTTTGCATTTATCAACACTGAATTTCATCTGCCATTTTGTTGCCCAGTCACCCAGTTTTGTGAGATCCCTTTGTAACTCTGTACAGTCAGCTTTGGACTTAACTATCTTTAGTAATTTTCAATGGTAAATTACTTTCACCATTAAATATTTACACCTTATTTTCAGTCTGAATTTCTCTAGCTTCAGACAGTTTCCAGACATTGAATTGTGTTACACTTCTCTGCTAGAATAAAGAGCCCATTTTAAAATATTTGTTCCCCATGTAAATACTTACAGACTGTAATCAAGTCACCCCTGAACCGTCCCTTTCTTAAGATATATAGATTGACTTCTTTGAGCCTATCACTATAAAGCATGTTTTCTAATCCATTAATCATTCTTGGGCTCTTCTCTGAACCTTCTCCAATTTATCAACATCCTTTTTGAATTTTGGGCACCAGAACTGGAGACAGTATTTCAGCAGCATTCACAACAGTGTCCAATACACAAGTAAAATAATGCCTCTACTCTTACCTGAGATTTCCGCTTATGCATCCCAGGATTGCATCTGGTCTTTTGACACAGTGTTATACTGGAAGCTCAAGTTCAGATGATATCCACCCAACCCCTAAGTCTTTTTCACAGTCTCTGATTCCCAGGATAGAGTCACCCATTCTGTAACTTGAGACTGAATAATTTCCTTTAAAGAGAGTCTCAATTTGGAATCTAGTCATTTTTAAAAAATAAGTTCAAATACTTATTACTATACCTGTCCCTGAAACCCCCTGACGTTTTTCTCCTGCTGCTGCCTGAAAGAACCATGCAAACAAAATTGGAAGTGACTTGAAATTGCACAGGAGAAACTATGAATAAGACTATACACAAAGTCCTGTCAACGGCACAAAGTAAAACTGGAAAAAAACTGAATTGTTTTCAGCTTACACCTAAAATAACTATAACTGAATGAGATTGGAGGGGGAAAGAGGTGGAAAGAATTGTGATTTTTAAGGTGCAGCATGAAGAATGTTTTTCCCAATTTTTTCTTCCTCAGTCACATGTATTTGTTGTTATTTTCAGGCTGTTCCTAAGCAAATGTAACCTAAAAATACCAGCAAGACCTTTGTTTAATTAATTTTGCCATTTACTATTTGCAAATTGCCCCAGAAAAGCCTATGATTAACTCAAATTTATGCATCATTTGGAATTATCTTCAATTTTTTTGTATGAGAGCCATTTGTTGTGGGCGTACTATATCTGAAATTTGAACTGTGGTGGTTAGTTCTGAGTGAATATATAGGTCCTGGCATTGTGCACAACTCATAGACTACACAACACATCACTTTCACACGGTGTGCAGTGCACCTGCCATAGTGAAAAGCAGGCTGCATCCACACTGTTGTGCATAACTACGTGTATCAGTTACAGGCTCTGGCAGGGGGGAAAGTCTGGAATTTTTCCCTGTTGGGGGGAAGGGTCCAGGAGTCAGCAGATGGCAGGACCTTTACCTCCTACCCCCTTGCATCCCTGCTACCAGAGCCTGTCCCTGCAGTGAGGAAGGGTTCCAGCTGCAGGGATCTGGCAGAGCCTTTCCCCACTGCATTCCCACTGCCAGGGCTGCTCCAGCTATGCAAGGGGGCTGTAAAGCCATCTTAAACGTGGGGAGTCCCCCAGTGCATGGCATGTGACCAGACTTTTAAAAAAGCCTTTCAGGCCATCTCTGGCAGCATCATAAGGCAGCAAAGAATGGTACAATCCCAGCTGCCTTCTTTCCAGATCATGAAGATTACACACACACACACACACACACACACACACACACACACACACAGCTCAATTCTGTCCTCACATAAAACACAAAATTCCAGTTGAAGTCAATGGTAAAAATTCTACATCGATTTACAACACATGCAACCCAATTTAAAAAATGGATCGAGTTTGGATCTGCACCAAATATAACAAGGCCCCTGTTTAAACAAGACTCACATGAAGGCAGGAAATTTTCACTGAAATTTCAACCAGTGGCCAAATCTGTTGACTTTAAGGTCATATTTGCAAGCCCTATCTGCTTTCATGGTTTTTTTTCCCCAGGTGTAAAGGGAAGGGGAATGAATTACTATATGAAGGACAGTGAGAGTCTTACTTTGGGAGAAAACAGGTTGGTGGTTAATTTTGGATATTGGATCAATTTGTCTGTTAAATGATAAAAGATTTTATTTGCCCAGAGCTTTGGAGGTACACATTGTAATGTGATTTAAAATTTATAAATTGCATTGAATAAAACTTGAGTGCGTTGAATTTTTATGAAGTGTACTCCTTCCACCTCTGGTAATCAGAGGTGAGATTTTTGAAAACGGACTAATTGAGATAGGCACCCAGTTCCTATTGGCTTTCAATGGGAGTTCAGTGCCTAACTGTCCTTTGCGCCTTTGCAAAATCTCCCCTTAAAGCTCTTCCTGAATTCTCCAATTCACTTCTCCCCCTATCTTTTGAACCCTTGGATAATCAATCACCTATCTCTTCCTAAGCACCTTTAGAGCCCGATTGTGGATGGTTCTGAATGGGTACTCAAGTTGGGTAAAGAGCTCTCCCATCACACCATCTTGTTTAGAGGCCTGCCACAATCCAGACAGACAATGCAAACACTGCACTATGCTATGGACACCACAAGACACACCAAAGGCTACAGGTGAAGGCAGGGCCATGGCCCAAACCCTCCTATGATATCTAGCAGAGCTAGGCTGGCACAAGGTGGAGCACATGCTGCCCCCATTCAAAGGGTGACAGAACTGCTAATGCAGTATGTATTCAGTCAAGTCCTCCAGAACTTGAAGCTCTTGTTATCCACTCTTACCCTCTTGCACACAGCCTTGCCTTTGATCTCCTCTTGAACTACTAGATGATGCTATGATTCATGAGCAGAAAACATTATGCTCATAGTTTCTGCCAGTGTAGCTTCCAAAGTGTCATGTTGGTTCCTTTTTAACTGCCCCAGAACTCTGGTGCAGTGTCCATAGCACCCTCTGAAGAATGGCAGCTGGAGTTCACTCTAGCCACAGTTTAATAGCTCTGTTTAACAGGGTTTCACACTTTAAGTGATTACTGGTGTAATAGTTAGCTAATGGGGATATCATTTCAGAAGGATGACATGCAAGATGCTGCTATCCACCCATCCAGAAATAATTCAGGCAAGCAACGGTCTCTCTCCTACATGTGTGCCTTCAAACCACAACAGGCAAAGTGATGCATGTATCAGCTTGGACCGTTTCCAGTAGTGAGCTCAGAAATCACTACTCAGGAAGTAGGAAGTGGGCCAAATGCATGAAGCAGTTCCCTTTGGCAGCATCCCCAGAAATATTGTCCTAACATTTTATGCACTAAAATGCTGGCAAGTTTACAAATGACAGATACTGGATTGAAAAACACAACATTGTGATACAGTGTGACAACAACATTGTGATACAGTGTGACAACAAAAAGCTGTACTAAATAGACCCAATCAACATCTGATTGCTTTTGCTATCAACATTATCTCTCTGGATCACAAGCTACAACAATGCCCGTCTCAGCTTCCTAGAATTTTTGAGTCCTATACATTATTTTGAGCAAAAAGCCAACCATAAGCAGATTCTTTTTCCTTTTACTATTTAGGAGATGAAACAGGCCTTTGGTGAGGAACACATTGCTCACCTCTGGTACTGGACACCTCAGTTGTCCATCAAATCAGGAACATTGCTTACTTATGCTGGAACATTGTGTTCTACAAGATGGAATTTAAGTGCTCATAATTATTAATATGGCATAGGACTCTTGAAAGGGAAAGCCATTTAGTCAAAGTAAATGTATTAAAGATAAAGTAAGATGGCTGAAAGTTCGAAGGCAGCAACTGAGATGCACCAGATGTGGCTACCTTTCAATGCATCTATAATTTTTTAATGGACATTGCAATATAGTGCAATGTTTATTTAGGTGGCCTCATTTTGCAGCTTTGGGACCACATAGGATTAAAAGAGTACTCTTAGATCATTAATTTCATCCCCATTCAAAGAGTAGGATATTGGTTGATGGTAATACCTTGATTAGGAGACATCAAGTCTAGAATCAATTTGAGATTTGGTCTTATCTAAAAGGTCAAGACGCAGCAAGAGCTCATCATGCTTAACTGGACTTGATCCAAACAGCACCGGAGTTAAAGGAAAGACTCCCACTGACTACAGTGGGCTTTGGAATAGGTTCTAACCCACCTTTCCAACCACCTGGGCTTGGATAATTATTCAGCACCCAGTAGTTCCCAATGAGAACAATGCATATGACGTCATTAGTGGAAACAGTGAGAGAATTTGGGCTGCAGTGTCAAAAGCATGCTGATGATACTGAGCTATGTAGTCCAGAGTTTCAAAAGTGTTTGGTAAACAACAGCTTCTATTTCAGCAACTAATTAAGTAGCCACACTGAGAATGGTGGGAGTGGTTGGATGCTAAGCACACGTGCAAATCTGACCCATAGTGTCATCAGCTTACTTCAGTATCAAAACCCAAGTCATCAGACTTTGTCTCATAATGACCTCACATACATGAACATAACAGAACACACTCCTGTAGAACCATGCAAAGAAGGGATTTGCTTTAGTTACCTCACTAAATAAGTCAATCGAATTAGCACACAGCACACAGGATATTTGGGGAGAAAAATATTCAACTCCATGAAACACATTGAATGCAGAAGACCAAACTCACCAACAGCATATCTTCATGCAACTGCCAGTGATTTCAATAAAAGGAACCCTTATTTATGTTAAGATTTAGGTGGCAGGAATTTGAACAGAGTACAAATATGGCTAAATACTAGAGAATGATTCTCTTAATTGGGGAAAGGCACTCAGGTACTGCAGTGATAACAGCCATAGAAGAACGTAAACAGAGACAGTTGGCGTGTATGTTACATATGCCAGTGTCTTCATATAAAAAGAATAAAGTCATTAAATTCTGAAGGAACATGCAATGAAAGATGGATATTCATATTCTTTGAAGATCACAATATTAAAAGAAGCATGTAATAGAAAAGTCTCTAAAAATATGTTTGCCAGTCCTCACAAATGTGTCTTTCCAGCTGCCTTCTAATTGGTGGCAATTGATGGCAAAAAAATAGAATCCCCTTTTTCCCCCACTCAGAGCTAAGTCCCACCCTCTGAAAAGGAGCTGGCAGAAAAGGGGTGGGGGGAATCTGTTTCCAAGCTGTGAAATGTGTGGCACTTGAACTACAGCACAATATAATCCAGTAACTTTACGCTATAGATAACACCAGCATTCATAGAACCAAAGAAAATTCTTTGTAACTAAGGGGAATGTATTCAAATCTCTGGGGAGAATTAAGTACATGCTGAAAAAAATGGGGCTGGATTCAGACTAGTGGATTTATGTAACTCCTCTGATTTAAAATGAAATTACTCCTGATTTACATCTACATGTTCTACTCCTGGGGGAAGTCTGCATCACTGTGCATGCGCAGAATTCATGGCCCCTGCAGATTTCTTTGCTTACCCGCAGAAAAATGACTTCTCACGGGAAAGCAACGGGAAGCCACAAGAGCAGTCATGCGCCCACTCCCTGGCAGTGCAGACAGGTCAGTTTGGGCATCCAGAACATCCAGGAGAGATGTAAATCACCACCTTGGGGGGCAGGCTGGGTACTCGTGTGTGAGAGAGAGATACTCTGTCCCTCTCGCTTACTATTGCAGCAAGCTCGGCATGGAGGGGCAGAGGTTTGGGGTATTTCTGAAGAGGTAGGCGTGGGGCAGGCTCTGTTTCCTTAGGCAGAGGAGAATGTAGCAGCTTGCCTGCTTAGTGGATTGTTCCCATTGTTCTTAGTGAATTCCCCCCGGAGTATAAAACAGGTGTAAAAATTTTAAGGCTACTTTACATTGCCAGAGTGGTGTAAAGGTGCTTTATTATAAAGGACAGTATGGCCTTATAAATGCTTATGGTGCTTTAGTGGTTAGAACTGATCTAAATTTTTGGACTGAAAAAATTCCTATCAAAATGTGCTCCATGAACTGTTTTCTGCTGACCTTTTTGGAGATGGTCAGTAGCCAGTATAAACTGAGAGTTTGAGTTCCCAGCCCTCAATTGTTCTTCAGTTGCCTATGATGTAACACTCAACATATGGCTGCATATATTTGTTGACTAATAATTAGAAGCAAAGGGTCAATACTAGCTACATTACTATTAGACTGAAGGGGTTTGGGGATTTCCTCCAATGCTCCCTACTTCCATGCTCCATTCATTGTATTGCAGTTTAAATACATTACCAAAGTAATTGAAACTAGCTGGATTATACTGCATTATTTTGACCAAAAAATATGCAGAATTTTGAAATATTGTTCACAGATTTTTAAATATTTTGGTGCTGAATTTTAATTTTTTTGGCACAGAATTCCCCCAGGAGTAATGTTCAAAAGGAGACTCAAGCTGCCTCCAGGATTTGGCCTAATGGCAATTGTGTCTGAGAAGTTTGGCCTCTTGGTTCTTATATTGTCCCTCTGGGGTATCACATCATGCTTCCACTATTTTCTCCATACTTGACCCCTTTAATTCTGACTCTCTACATGTGTTTTCACTTTTTCTTAGCTTTAACCTTATTCTTATTCTCAAAGAAGGGGCTAGACTCTTCGAATAGGAACAGCATGCACCCATTGTTAGATAAGAGTCTACATGCCAGTCACCAAGAGGACTGAAGATGCCCCCAAAACTGCAGGCAAAACACCACTGGAGGCCAGTGCTGTAACCAGCCATCTCCCTCAACCCTTTTGAAAGCTATGGAAAATCATTTTCTTGCTGCTTGTGAGTGAGAGAAGAGATTACCACCACAAACTTCTCACCTGCCTGTGCATACCAGCACGGCACAGGGAAGGATTTAGTCCTAGATATGGATATACAACACCATTCTCAGCCAAACTATCCATTTTGCAACACAAAATGAACCTTTCCATATTTTAAGCTGCTTCCAGTTATCAATTGTTTGTTAAGTGTGAAAGCAAGACTTACTATTTCAAATCTTGAACTGCAGACAGCCACTTCTTAGGGACCTGAATAATGTGACTTGACTTGCTTAGAATACCAAGTGGCTTGGATTAGCCCATTGTTCCATTTCTACAGTTAGTATCACAGATAAGACATTCTCTACAAATGTATAGACACCAAAATGTTTGATCTGATTAAGGCTGAAATATTTATAGCCTTTATATCTTTAATGGATCAAATTTGATCCATCCAGGGTGGAGGAAGGGGTGGAGTGAGAGGGTAAATATAGGATAATCTTGGAAGTATTTTAGGAAGGAGAGACTAGAAAACACAAGTTGATTGGACATATTTAAACAGAGTATGCTGTTTAATTAAAGCAGTGTTTTATTGGCATAGCCCAACCAGGGAATTTATTTATCAGATTATATTGATTGTGAATGTTATAAACTGCTGTTTACTTAGTGCAGAAAATATAAATGTTGCCAAGAGACAAAAGCATCATTTAATCAGATGTTAAAGAGGTGAATTTCTCAGGCCCAGTCTTTTCATAGAGGAGCTGCCCAAAAAGAGAAGAAACAGTTATGCAGTGTCAAATACCATTTTTATCTTCAGTACAATATCTTGTTTCCCTTAATTTTTTTAAATAAATAGTCTCAATCAAGATGTCTGATTAATCAGGACTGTAGGCTGCCCAAGGGGTGTCTCAGTTAGGAGGATTCCACTGTGTTACTTTTAAAAAACCTTTGTTTTTTTAAAGCATAGGATATACTGTACTGTACTTTAAAGAGAAGTATATAATGGGACCAGCTGCTCTTACATAAATGTTTTATAGAATTGTGAGCAATTCAATATGTAGGGAGGAAGAAAGCTGAAACCCTGTCCAGACAAGCAGCTATAAGCAAACAAAGCCTAGGAGACATCATAGTGGGAGTGTGAAGTAAGGCATAAAACCAACTCTGGAACTCTCCATCATTGATTCAAGGTCTGCTGTTAATGGGTGATACTTGAAATAGGAAAGTTGAGCACATGTATAACAAATTGTTTTTCTTTTGAGCTATTATATTTTACCCATAAGATTCACAAAGCATAGTGCTGTAAGTTAAACCAAACATTTTGACCTATACTTCACCATCTTTGAGGGGAAAGTATTCCCTGCTTAATATCTCAAAAGCTAGAGTGCAGATTTTTTTTTACATTACATACAGTAAAACTTGCAATAGGAACTATATTCAGTAGGCAACCCTTCACGGACTATGTTCAAGTATCCAAAATGATTTCATTGCAATTCTGTTTGACCTATAGTTGAAACAACTCCTGTAACCAAATCTGGTTCCTTCAATGACAGTGGGATGGATCAAGACCCGTCACTGCACCTTTGGTTTTTGGAATGCATGTTTTGGTTGCCTGGTGTGTTGGCAATGACCACAGCCATAGTATGGGTATATCACGTTAACTTCAAGGTTTTGGTCCTTAATATCTCGTCTCGATGGCCTGGGCCCATGACACCTAAAAGATCTCCTTGAACTCTGGGAGGATGACTGTGGTTGACAGTGCTGCTCCTCATCTGTGCAGAAGACAGAGCTTTCTTGGGAGCTGATCCAGGACTGTGGAACAACTCCCACAGGAGCTGAGGACCATTACAAACCTTACTACCTTGCACTCTAAGTGCAAGGTGTCTTCTTCAACCTATATCAGAGGGTACATTTTAAAAAAGCCAAATGCCAAAACCTTAGAGGATAGGACAAGAAGCAATGGGCTTCAATTGCAGCAAAGGAGGTTTAGGTTGGACATTAGGAAAAACTTCCTAACTGTCAGGGTGGTTAAGCACTGGAATAAATTGCCATGGAGGGTTGTGGAATCTCCATCATTGGAGATTTTTAAGAGCAGATTAGACAAATACCTGTCAGGGATGGTCTAGATAATACTTAGTCCTGCCATGAGTGCAGGGACTGGACTAGATGACCTCTTGAGATCCCTTCCAGTCCTATGATTCTATGAAAACAAAAGTCCGCCAAAACAAAACAAAACAAAACCATACACAATTCTCTCCTGGAATGAGAGAGAATGATCCATACATGACATATGTAAGTCACCATGCTAAATGCACTGCTGGAAGATGCCCAGATACCACAGTGATGAGGGGTGACAGAATATTCCAGGTCCAAAGCTTGTCTCATAAAATAGATTTGAAAACATCACAATAGTGTAATTTGTTATGAATTTATGAAAAAGCTTCTAGATAAATAAAGAAAAGGAGACAGAACATAAGCAAATATAATAAGATTGTAGCCACGTGAACTAAATCTTAAACAGCTAGGAAGTACAGAGTGAAGTGAACCTTGAGTAGCAATGAATAAAAAATTTCCCTATCTTATCCCAATTACAAAAATAAAAATTTCTGGCCCAGAAAACTGCAGTGTCCCATACTGCAGTGTGACTGTTTGGGGAATGTGTCTGTGTCAAATTACAAATTCCATTTTTGTTTTGGGTGTGCCACTTGTATTTCAACCTCTATTGTGAATATATCCTTTGGTATGGCTTTGACTGTTCATTCAGTACAGTATTATGATACCTGGGACACTGAAGATGTCTGGAAATATGTGACTTTCAGGCTTTGGTTTGGGCTCTAGGACTCTGCAAGGTAGGCAGGTTCCAGAGCTCGGACTCCAGCCCCAAAGTCTACACAGCAATGAAACAGCCCACAGCCTGAGCCCCATGAGCCCAAGTTGGCTGGCATGGGCCAACTGTGTATTTTTCTTTCCTGTGTAGATATACTCAAAGTGTCTGCATTCTCAAAAAATAAAAATACATACTTTTTCCACACCTAGCTAAATTGCATCATTTCTTCTGTCCCATAGGATCAAAGCTTAACCACAACACTATCAAAAAAGCTGAGGTTTCAGGGACTTTTAATCTCTGATAAGGTCTAAGCTTTTCTAAATGTTGTAAAGCTACAGAAGAGGTGATTTAGGGTGATCCTAGGAATTCTAAACTGTTTAGAGGCTGAACTCTTTTTTTGTAAACAGGGGAAGCACCCCCACTCTTTTCTATTTGCATTTGCTGAAAAACAGGTCTTAGAGGGGAGAACTGTCTGTGAATCACCATAAAAATAAGTAGAAAAACTACCCTACTTTGCTTCAGATTTCTCATTTACAGAGCATCTCAGGGTGTACTGGCAAAGTGCACTGGCGGAGTATGATTTGTGGAGCGCTCTAAAATCCTGTGCTGTGTTTACCCTGCTGTACACTCTAAAAGATACCTAGTTTACACTGATGTAGTCCCTTTTCAAACAGGACTATGCTAATATGAACTAGGTACCTTTTAGAGCACCCCAGCAGGGTTTACAGTTAGCAGTTAGCAGTTAGCACAGAACATTAGTACACTTTACAAATCATACCCCTCTGGCACACTTTGCTGTGCCAGGTAGCTAGGTCCTCAGTTGACAGAACAGTACTCGCAGGCCAGGTCTACCCTAGGAAATTCTAGCACTGGTGTGCACCCTGTGGCTTAGTCCTCAGTTGCACCAGTAAGCACCAAGCTCAGCTGAAGTTGGGCAATAACAGAAGAGCAATTTGCAGCTCTTTGATCCTGGGGTCGGATCAAGCTGGCTGGCTGTGGCCTCAAAAATCTGGGGTAACAACCAGGAATAGCAGGAGAACAGAGGGAAACTCTCCATGCTCCTTTTTCCCTGCCATGTTCCCAATACTCGCTATGACAGGGCCAAGCAGTATTCAATAGGCGCAGAGTGGGCTGGCTTTATTCCTTGTAAGGATTCCCCCAAACCAGGGAAAATCCCAGGTGGCCTGATAGGCCAGCTCTTTGGCACCTGAACATCACCTATTCAGTGCAAAGAGGCTGGAAACCTCCTGGAATACATCCAACCAAAATTGGTAACCCTAGGCTAGAGCCAGGGTTTGAGATTAATCCCTAGCACAGACAAGGCTGCAGCAGATTCTGGCATTACACCATGTCAATTAAGTCTGAGCCTTCAGTGGAGGAGCACTGGTGAGAATATTTTTTTCTGAAATTCCCTAGAGTTTTTGTATCACCAACAGACTCCGGTCATTGGTGTGTGGGATCGAATCTGGGGCCTCTGGAGCCGAGTGCATGAGCTTCTACTGCATGAGCTAAAAGCCAGATGGCCCTTAGCTAAGGCTGTAGAGCAGACTCATTAATCTGTAAGTGGACTCGGTGCCATTAGAGGGGGCAGAACACCACACCCAGGAGCAGGAGGTGTGGGGTTACATACTTCTCCTAGCTGAGGAAGTGTGTCCCAAGCTTCAAGACTTCCCAGTTGATATCCCGGACGAGCCCCCACTTGTAATGCTGATAGAGCCCCAGTGTCAGTGGGTGGGATTGAACCTGTGACATTTGGAGCTAAATACATGAGCCTCTATTGCATGAGCTAAAAGCCATATGGCTCTTAGCTAAGGCTATAGAGCAGATTTATTAATCTCTCTCTAAGTGGTCTTGGTGCCAGTAGATGGGACAAAGCACCACACCCAGGAGGTGTGTGGGTTACATTTTCACAGCTCAACAGTCTCAGCTGATAGACACTCAGTAGTCTGGTTTCTCTCACACCAGTCACGTGTTCACATACAGACAAGGGTTTTGTATTTTGGGTGTTGTCCAATGTATTCCAATCCATCAGCATCTAGGTAATAAACTATCTGTTATACCTGCAGCCTCTAAGTAACATTCCCCACTTTCAGAGGTACGTACAATTTGCTGAACAAGTACAGCCCTCTTCTGAATTAAGTTTTAACACTTGGTTATTTCTGGGTCTTGTATAATTGTCACTGAACAAAGATTCCACAGGCCAAATTGTGCCCTCAGTCACACCTGTGGCAAACCTATATTTTTTTGCACAGGCATTTGGGTTGCAGAAGTGTAATCATGAGTAGAATATATTGAAATCCCAGCAGTTGGAACCCGGTATCAAGTTCTTGTGCATGTCCATGTAAGTCAATATGGTTTTACTGGTGTAAATCAGAGGAGAATTTGACTCCCATTTAACAATTCTGCTGGTTATGCATGAGCCAGACTAGAATCCTGTTCATTCTCAGCTGTGCTGGCTTTGAAAGGCTGACAGGAGTGAAAAATAGTTAATCTAGTTTTTGTCACTAAAGCCAGTAGCTATGTTTGAATAAACACAGGGAGCAGTTCTGTTAATTAAGAGAGTGTCATTTTTACCTAGTCACCTTTCAGAATAGAATTCCAATTGAAATATGATAATGTGCAGCATGGGAGATATTTTAGAAGTGGGTGACTTTTTCCTATTGAACTGCTCTTTTCCCTCTGACACCAAGACCTTCTGCAAGCCAACCTGGTACTTCCCATAGTTCTTTCACACTAAGCGGTTGATTTTCCCAGTGCACTGGACACACCAGAACTACTGGTGTCAAAGAGTTAAAGGTGCAAGAGCAATTAACAGTTCAAATTGAAAGTGTTAGAACATGATGATGGAAGAAGTGTGAACTTTTTGCCTCCTGAATTTCTATGACTGCAGAGTTTCTGCTTTACCACTTGCTGTATTTTCTAACCTCCAGATTTTCACTATTGTGAATTACAGAAAGATAAAAGATGAAAAAAATTAGCATATGATCACACTACACTGTTACTAATCAAAACACTTCTATACACCATGTGTGCCTATGTTGCCCAACAGTAATGTAAAATTTAGCAAGGCATGTCTTGGTTTACTGCCTACTGAGACTAATTTTATTCACAGACTGAAAACCAGGATTAAGTTTTTATTATTAAAAAGGTATTTTCTCAGAAAGTCAGTGTGACTTGTTTTAGAAGATTGAGAATGGGTCTGGGAGGCAGGATCTCCTGATTTCTAATCTTAGCTTCTGCCATTGGCTCACTGGGTATACTTGCACAAATCAGTTAGAACTAAATATTCAGAGGTTTGTGCACACAAATCCCCACATGTACACTTATTCCAGTGGCAAGTGGGAAATACGTGAATAGGAGATTGTGCCCATGCCAAAGAACACAGCACACCAAAGGACATGCTTGTAGGTATGGCCTCAGGGAGGTGCCCACTGCTTATTTTCAGACTGTCATGGGGAGTTCCATGGCCTAACTAGGTGTGCAAGACACTATGGGGGACAGTAGGGAACAATCTCTCAAATGTATTTCATAGAATCTTAGAAGATTAGGGTTGGAAGAGACCTCAGGAGGTCATCTAGTCCAACCCCCTGCTCAAAGCAGGACCAACCCCATCTAAATCATCTCAGCCAGGGCTTTGTCAAGCCAGGCCTTAAAAACCTCTAAGGATGGAGATTCCACCACCTCCTTAGGTAAGCCATTCCAGTGCTTCACCACCCTCCTAGTGAAATAATTTTTCCTAATATCCAGCCTAGGCCTCCACCACTGCAACTTGAGACCATTGTTTCTTGTTCTGTCATCTGCCAACACGGAGAACAGCCTAGCTCCATCAACCTTAGAACCCCTCTTCAGGTAGTTGAAGGCTGCTATCAAATCCCCCCTCACTCTTCTCTTCTGCAGACTAAATAAGCCGAGTTCCCTAAACCTCTCCTCATAAGTCATGTGCCCCAACCCCCTAATCATTTCCATTGCCCTCCGCTGGACTCTCTCCAATTTGTCCACATCCTTTCTGTAGTGGGGGGCCCAAAACTGGATGCAATACTCCAGATGTGGCCTCACCAGTGCCGCTTAGAGGGGAATAATCACTTCCCTCAATCTGCTGGCAATGCTCCTAATAAAGCAGCCCAATGTGCAGTTAGCCTTCTTGGCAACAAGGGCACACTGCTGACTCATATCCAGCTTCTCGCCCATTGTAATCCCCAGGTCCTTTTCTGCAGAATTGCCATTTAGGCAGTCGGTCCCCAGTCTTTAGCAGTGCACGGGATTCTTCCGTCCTAAGTGCAGGACTCTGCACTTGTCCTTGCTGAACCTTATCAGATTTCTTTTGGCCCAATCTTCCAAATTGTCTAGGTCACAGACTTCCATTGCCTGAAGTGCCAGCCATCCCTGTACATGACAGAAAGCCCCAGAAGCAGGAAACATCCATTATTTGAGCAAAGGTATAGAAAAGAGATACATAAAAGACAGTTTATGTGGGATCTTAGCATTAGAATTGTGAGAAGGTGGGAGACAGATTAGGCTGGAGAAAGGGTGTAGAGCTTTGGTGGATAGCTGGAGATGGTTACATAAGCACTAAAGGGAAGAAAGCAGTTGCAAAAGGGAGTTCAGGAGGGTAGAGGAGTGTCAAGGAACAGCCAACCCACTTTATTCAAGTGCATGGATGACTTCTGTGTGTCAGTGCCAGCAGGTATGTAAGTTAGATTAGCAGCAAATCATGCAGGATTTCTATGCTATGGCCCAGCTCTTGCCGGCTTTGTGACTGCTTGTCTTTGGCAGGCCATTGCACAGAAATCTTGCAGTATCAGTTCCTGCATTTTAGTGTCCATTTAGAATATGCTGATATGGCAAGAGTGGACATGACTGCTCAGCACTCTGAGGCCAGCTCCACTGGCACCCCTGTTTTGAAAATCTGACTGTTGTGAGGGCAATCTGTTGCATTCACGCATACAAATCACTCACCCTCCATTGGTAAGCAAAGCCAGGAGGTAAGAAAAGACCTGGCTGTTTAGCAACTGAATAGCATATAACACACTTAAATAGAAACATACTGCAAATGCCAGATAAACCAAATTAATCCAATAGAGCACTCACCCAGTGACCTTTAAAGTCACTTCTCTTTCTCTCTCTCACGTACGCGCGCGCCCAAGAGAGCCAATGAGCTGAAACATATGTACTTCCCATGACACAAACTGCTCTTGAAATTCGTGAGAATGAGCAAATTAAAAACCATGTGATCCACGTTCCACAACTAGAAGAGTTCATCCTGCCCAACTGTACTGGCTATTTATCAGTTGTGACTATCACCTCTTTCCATTTGTTGTTTTTTTCCCCCCTCAGAGTTTCAAATATAATTAAACTTCTTTTCATAATTAAACCTTTGAGTATTCTCACATAACCGCAAGCATTTTTTTTAAATTAACATTTAGTTTCTACAGTTCTGGCAAAAAAAATATATATATATGCAAAAGCACTGCGATCCATTAAATACATCCACTTTCCTGCCACTGCATATCTTAAAAAAATGTTGATGTTCTTAATGTTTTGGTAGAAATAATTGCCTCTCTACTGACAACTTGTCAAGTTTCAGCATGATGCAATTTGAAAAGGCTGAGATATTGCCTCCCAAAAAGCAGGTTTCTAATGGAAATGCTCATAGACCCTTAACTAGAGCAGTATTACCAGGTGCTCAGCAACACACACATTGACAGCATAAGGTAATCCTTTTTCAAATGGCCACAATTATTTTGTTGTAAGTGATCTTATAAACTGAGCCACCATAGAATAAATCTCAGTTCTAAACTGCACATACAGTAGATGCTTTGTAATATGGCCTTTTGTATTTAATCACACAAGTGTTTGCAGTTTGTCTCTCTCTTTGACCTTCACCATGAGTTCTGTGCCAGCCCATTATACTCATGGTAGTAAAAAAAATTGAGACATTGAAGTGTCCTAGAAACTGGAGGGTTTTTTTCAAAGGGTATTATATGGAATGATTTACAGATGGGTGAATCACTGTAGGTCAATGAGTAACTTGTCCCAACCTTTAGCCATTCCACTAACATCATGATGGTAACAAATAATCAATAATAATCTGAGGATCCCAAAGTGCTTTCTTAATTAAGCCTTATAGGTCTCTGTATGGCAGGTTCTCTTACCTCTCGCCTTCAGATGCAGCCACTTGCCTTCTGTCTTACTGGTTCAGGCAATTGAGGCTCCTCCAAATCAAAGCTCCTCCACTTCTGGCATAACAGAAGTTGAAAACCAATTAAACAGCAGCTCCAAAGAGCTGGATTTTGCCTTGTTTCTCTTCCTCTCTGGGTCTCTGACTGTCTGTAAAGGTGTGCAATAATCTTTACCCAGGTCATTCAGTCATTCAACCTGGAGCACAGGTTTTCTGTGTTTGAAAACCTCTTCCCTTACTGGTGCAGAATAATGAAGGGATTTCTACCCACCGTCACCTAGTTTCTCACATCATGCTGCTGCCCTTTCTCAAGAATCTATTGATCTTCACACACCTTGCAGGATATGACCTCATAGCCGCTACTAGTTCCTCAAAGCTAGCTCTTCCCAGTCCCCTTCAGACACCCTTTTTATGGAAGAACCCAAAGCCCATGCCTTTTCCAGACTCCACCCATCCACATAAAGAGGTCCACAAACTATTCCTACTTTTTTTCTCTCTGCCAAAGCCTAGTTCTTCCCTCCCTTTCTTCAGCACAGGTCTTACTCCCTCCCTGATGTCCTTGACACTAAGAACATAAGAACAGCCATACTGGATCAGACCAAAGGTCCATCTAGCCCAGTATCCTGTCTTCCAACAGTGGCCAATGCCAGATGCCCCAGAGGGAATGAACAGAATAGGTAATCATCAAGTGATCCATCCCCTGTTGCCCATTCCCAGATTCTGGCAAACAGAGGCTAGGGACACCATCCCTGCCCATCCTGGCTAATAGCCATTGATGGATCTATCCTCCATGAATTTATCTAGTTCCTTTTTGAACCCTGTTATAGTCTTGGCCTTAACAACATCCTCTGACGAGGAGTTCCACCAGTTGACTGTGCAGGTTGACACTGATGTAAAAGACATTACTTTTATCCTTGCTCTCTCTCCAACAGTTTAATGATCTCTAGGAACTACAAACCCCAGAATGTTTTGGGGGGTTGGTATCAGGACTGTACTGGGCCTGTAGCCTTCCTCAAATGGGCAGCACATCTTGTTACACACTGTGAGGTTGCAAAGTAATATTATTGCCATTTTACAGATAAGGAAACAGAGTAAGTGACAATGGAAGTCCATGACCTGTCCTGGCTTCTCATTTAGTTTTGGGTGTAATTTAAAGGGTCATTGTTAACCTAGAAAGCCCTGCAGGTTTAGATCCCGAGTACCCCAGAAACTGCCTACTTTCCTATGAGAAATCATGTCGGTGAAAAGGCCTGAGCACTGAAAACTCCTTGTTTTTGGAACTCATCTTCCTGGTTGGTCCACCAGCAATAAACTTTCTCTGGGAAACTGGGCTGACTGGTACTGAATGGGAAGTCTCAGTTTGAGTAAAATTCATATTTTGGACATCGATACTAGATTATATGTTTTTATTATTTAAAGGTTATACATGCACCTAGAGCTTGGAATGGGCACATTTTTAATAAACCACAATTAACTGATTACTTCAAGTAGGGCACAGTGTCTCTTCCCCTTTTCACTTGGTTTATATAAGTTCAAAACAGAATTTCAATCCCTCTACTCAAAGATGCATAGGGACTGTTCCATCCTACGCTCCAAGGGATACACATTACTACCTATCCTTCCTGCCTTCTTAAAATGATGTGGTGCCATGCCCAAGTTCTCTCTAAGCCTTCCTGCAAAAGAAGACCAGCAAAGAGTGGGTTATGCCCCATAAAAGGCTTAGTTAGTAGATGTGCCCCACTATTAAGAGGCATTCTGCAGCTCTGCTCCACTTCTTTCCTTGGGCTGTGTGAAACAGGCATGATCTAGCCTTTTAATTACTACATAATTGTCCTGGTAAGTGCACCCCTGTACCAGAAGGCAGAAGGCTCCCTGGTATCTAGCAGTGAGTCTCAGGTGGCCTGACTAGCTCAGTACACCCCAACTCCCTGCTGTCATAATCTGTTTCTAAGAGATGTCATGGAAGGTATCGTATGTGTAATGTACATACAGGTGACATATGAAAAATTATAAATATGTGCTGGAAATATGTTATTAACAAGTAGTTGGCAAATAGGGCTTAAAATTACTCTGCCCTAGACAAAGGAATGTAGTCCTGCCTGCTTGAATGTGTCTCCAATGTCAATTGAGCAAGGAGAACAAAAATACATTTACATAAAAGGTAAGCAAAGCCATCAAACTAGCAAGTGAGGGAGATGACCTCTTGATTATCACAATGGAGGATGTGGGGAGAGAGACTACAAAAGTTAATATAGTGGACAGGACAAATTGAGCATCAAGGAGGGCTTCCTGACTTAGAAAACAAAGCAAAAACTTTGAGGCTATAAGAAAAGAGAGAGCCATTTTTCGGGCTCTGTGTTGAATCCTGGCTAAGAACACTTCAGCCATGCTGGAAGACCTATGGAGAGAAACTTATTTTGATCAAAAAGTTCTAGTTTGTTAAGTAGGATTTAGTTTTAGAAACATATTTTTAATTTTGTTTGTAACTATGTCTATCTCAATTCCTTCTGCTTGGTAACACTTAAATATCTGTTCTTTCTTCATAAACTTAATCTTGTTTTATTACACAATCATCTCAGTGCAGTGTTTCAGACTGAAGGGTAAAAGCCTCAACCACACTAACAGCCCAGTGCTGTGTACAGTCTTCCTAATGAAGCAGCGAACTCAATAAGGTTTTGTGAGTGCTACAGTGAGAGGGGCTGAGCACTGCAGAGATGGCGGCTTTGGGGAGACTCTGAGCTGGTAGAGCTATTGGCGTCATCCTGCACGGAGTAACCAGGATGGTGGGAGCCAGGGTCAGGTCATTATGCAGCAAGGAGGGGCTGGGGTTAGGGCTCTGAGAGGAAGCTGCACAGCACAGAAACACCCAGGGTTATGGGGCAGACAGTAACACAAAGTCTACTGGCCTGGGTGAATCCTCCAAAACGTCACAGTACGTAAGAGCTGCAGACTGCTGGCCCAATCCTTCAGACTTACTTACTTACTATTAAGCACATGTGTGAGTAGTCCCATGAATAGGCACTACTGACATGCTTACAGTTATGCACATGTGTAAGTCTTTCCAGAACCAAGGCCTTGCATTTTACTCATTTGCATACTTCCAAAATTCTTGTTACCAATTCAAAACACACAGTTTCTCCTGCCTACTCTAGTTCCTGCTAAACTGAATGGAATTTTTCTCCTATAAATTATAGTAGGTGTTTTAATTTATTCTTTTTTAAAAAACTGATTTTGATGGTGCCTATCCTTGTGATAGCTAGGCAGACAGACAGCTCCAAAACCTTTTTTTTTTTTTTTTTTGTAAAGTTAATGAACAGACCAGCAAGTGGGTTCTTCTCAGCTGAGAACCAGCAAAGAGTTACCCTATGGTATGTCTACAGCATATAAGAGAGAACAATTTGTCACTTAATTTGCCTGAGTGAGGATTTCTACTGAATCCAGGTCGGTCCTTCTAACAAGTCTCCTTGAGAATTTAGCTACCGTTTGGTAGTTTTCCTCAATGATTTCTCTCTGTCACATTTTATATACAGGGTTATGTTTCTAAATAGTTGTAAAGGCTTAATTAATATGTTAATAAATGGTTAATTATGATTGTTACTGAATCCAACAGGTCGCTGTTAATTACCTGTAACAACTTCCACTGATGTGTTTATAAAAATCTATAGCACATGCTTCTCATAGAATCATAGGACTGGAAGGGACCTCGAGAGGTCATCTAGTCCAGTCTCCTGCACTCATGGCAGGACTAAGTATTATCTAGACCATCCCTGACAGGTGTTTGTCTAACCTGCTCTTAAAAATCTCCAATGATAGAGATTCCACAACCTCCTTAGGCAATTTATTCCAGTGCTTAACCACCCTGACAGGAAGTTTTTCCTAATATCCAAACTAAACCTCCCTTGCTGCATGTCTATACCAGCCTTATAACATAAATCAATCATTTATATACATGTATTAAGTTATTTATAAATGTACCCTTAACATAGGGTGTGACCCAGCTCTCTTGAGCTGGAGGAATTGGGAACGAGTGAAGGCAATTTGGATTTCTCACTAGAACTGTCTGTTTGACCAGTTTTTGTATAGGTTGTAGCCAGTTTTCCCAGCCTTCCACTGTTTCCTTGGTTCCCCTATCCTTCTTTTGATCTCCACCAAGATTCTCCTTTTGTTTTTATATCACGTTGATGGTATTTGGTCAATCAGATACAACATCTGTGAACACTGCCTTGCAACTGACAAGTGAGTAACTCCACAGCATAAAATTCAAAGGAGAGAAAAGTAAATATATAACATTTCCCCTAGGCCAAGTTCCACCAATGGAAGTCATGGACCTTGAGAGGACTTACTTCTCACTTTCTGAGGTTCTTGAGCATTGCTACTGACTCTGATGCCTTTTAGGGTTTGCACCAACGTATTTAAACCTACAGTCTCTGCAAGTTCGTCACATGGAATGTTCTCTATCGCACAGCATTCATATCAGTTTACTAAGCTCACAAGGCTAGATTTTTCAAAAGCAGTAACTCCAATTGATTTTCAATGTCAATGGATATTGGGCACTTAACTTTGAATATCTCCCTCATGGAAATTAAACTTAGTCTAGTGAACTTTCACCAGAATATTCTTCTCTGTACGGCTATCTCCCACAGAATGGTACCATTCATAGATTTCCAGTTCTCTAACAGAACTGGAACTTTACTATATATCACTCTGAGGTAAACATTCATTAGGTTCCACAAAAAGACTTATGAACAGGATGTACTGTATTTTAAAATTCATGGGATAAAAATAATGCTTACCAGCAAAAAAATAAACAACCTGTCATCCCCCTAAAAAGTTTTTAAACAGAAGTGACCTAATGCTTCTATAACAATTATCTTAGTTATATGGAAAATTTCTGATCTGCCAGCTCTATTTGATTCAGTAGTAAAACTTTATGGTTCAATATCCTAGACAAGTCTACCCTGGGCTTTTATGGTACATAAATATAGAACAGCATATTGGAAATCACATAACATTTGTTTGTTTTGTTTGGTGCATAGTCACAATTCTTTGTATTAATAAACTAAAATATTTATTATAGATTTGTTCCTAGGGGACCACAGGCCTCTATTGTGGAGCCACAGAGTCTGATTAAATGCAAGAAGAAAGTACATATTATCATCCCTGGATTCTCAGATGGCTACAAATCCAGGCAGTTAAAGAAAACTGCACAGCTCTTAACTCCTATAATATGTCTCTTGTTTGATCACAACATTGAAACTAGAGAAGTTTATGGGAAAATTCAACTACAGATCAATTAATCTTACTGTATATCTTTATCAGCTAAACTACAAGCTAAAGCTAGTATCTAGATAAGAATAATTCAGACAAGTTGTCATTATACATTTTCTATGTCATCAAATCTAAATATTAGATTTAAGTGGGAGGAAATCTGGGACTATCATTGATAGTAAACCTTTCAAATTCAAAATGATTCTAATAGTAAACTATATGTATTCATTTCTTTAACAGTGACAAATAATATATCACTATTGGTACAAGACTTGATGCATAAGACAAAATGTACAGTCAGTTTAGTCCAGTGTACTGTTGCCAACAGTAGCTAATGCCCAATGCTTCAGAGAAAGGCTTAAAAATTCCCCTAATGTTCCTATTCCCTGATACTACTCACTATGGAATGGAATCATTTCCGGATCTCAGCCTATGATAAGTTTATGTCCTGAAGTATGAGTGTACTATATACTATATCATGGGTAGGCAACCTATGGCACGTGTGCCAAAGGTGGCACGCGAGCTGATTTTCAGTGGCACTCACACTGCCCGGGTCCTGGCCACTGGTCCAGGGGGCTCTGCATTTTAATTTAATTTTAAATTAAGCTTCTTAAACATTTTAAAAACCTTATTTACTTTGCATACAAGAATAGTTTAGTTATATATTATAGACTTATAGAAAGAGACCTTCTAAAAATGTTAAAATGCATTACTGGCACGCGAAACCTTAAATCAGAGTGAATAAATGAAGACTCAGCACACCACTTCTGAAAGGTTGCTGACCCTGTACTATATCTTCCTTACCCACTACTGGAAGTAGTGATTCATCCTGATTTTAATACCATAATATAGCTCCTCATCTAAAAGACTAAGGTGATGCTGACAATTATTTGCATAAGGCAAATACTAAGAAAACAATTCAGTTAATATTTTCTTTTTTTTTTAAATGATTGTTTTGCCTCCATTCACCTCCTTTTGGGTTTTCCTTTCGTAAACATACTGATGATGAAATTTTATTGGCAACAGATGTTCTTAAAAACAATTTTCAAAATCATACGAATAAAGATCCACAAACACTAAAGTTTAGCCTCACAAAAGCAAGCATTTTTGGCACACTTATCCAATCAAATAAAAGAAATAAAACCCATGTTATTTCCCTAACCAATCACAAATGGCCAGCACCACTTAAATATGGAATACTGAATATTCATGAACTGTTCAGTCAATCCACAGAACTGAAGGATGGATTTTCAAAAGCACCTAAAGGACATAGACACTGAACTTCTACTGTAAATCAAAGGGAATTAGGCACCTAAAATTTCAGATAATTTTGATCATCAGAGAAATCTAGGGAAATCACAATCCGCGTGCAGATATCCTGTAAACTGAGAAGAGAGGTGAAGTTTGGAAGAAAAATCATCCTTTGTGAATAATTTCATAGAAGATTAGCATTGGAAGAGGTCTCAGGAGGTCATTTAGTCCAACCCTCTGCTCAAAGCAGGACCAACCCCAACTAAATCATCTCAGCCAGGGCTTTGTCAATCCGGGCCTTTAAAACCTCTAAGGATGGAGATTCCACTACTTCCTTAGGTAACCCATTCCAGTGCTTCACCACCCTCCTAGTGAAATAGTTTTTCCTAATATCCAGCCTAGACCTCCACCACTGTAAATTGAGACCATTGCTCCTTGTTCTGTCATCTGCCACCACTGAGAACAGCCGAGCTCCATCAACTTTAGAACCCCTCTTCAGGTAGTTGAAGGCTGCTATCAAATCCCCCCCTCACTCTTCTCTTCTGCAGACTAAATAAGCTCAGTTCCCTCAGCCTCTCCTCATAAGTCATGTACCCTAGCCCCCTAATCATTTCCATTGCCCTCCGCTGGACTCTCTCCAATTTGTCCACATCCTTTCTGTAGTGGGGGGCCCAAAACTGGACACAATACTCCAGATGTGGCCTCACCAGTGCCAAATAGAGGGGAATAATCACTTCCCTCAATCTGCTGGCAATGCTTCTACTAATTCAGCCCAATTCATGCCATTAACCTTCTTGGCAACAAGGGCACACTGTTGACTCATATCGAGCCCCTCATCCACTGTAATCCCCAGGTCCTTTTCTGTCAGTTCCTAGCCTGTAGCAGTGCATGGGATTCTTCCGTCCTAAGTGCAGGACTCTGCACTTGTCCTTGTTGAACCTCATCAGATTTCTTTTGGCTCAATCCTCCAATTTGTCTAAGTCACTCCAGACCCTATCCCTACCCTCCAGCGCATCTACCTCTCCCCCCAGCTTAGTATCATCCAAAAACTTGTTGAGGGATCCATCCCATCATCCAGATCATTAATGAAGATGTTGAACAAAACCAGCCTCAGGACTGACTCCTAGGGCACTCCGCTTGATACCGGCTGCCAACTAGACATCGAGCCATTGACCACTACCTGTTGAGCTCATCCCTAGTAATCATCTTTACATTGGTTAAAGGCAATACTAGAATGAGCATTATATTACCCATGCTTAGAACAGGGAATACTGCCACTATTAATACCTTTAGAAGGCTCCTACTTTACTTAAAATACCAAAAGCTTTCTTCAGACCCCTAACTACTCAAATATCTAGATTTTTTTCTATAACACTTTAAGCACATTTTATTCTCCATTGCACTCAGATGTATGATGCAGTTACAAAAGTCATTGTTTACTACTTGTTTATATATTTGAAAGTCAAGATGGAGATCTTATCCCAATTATGTTGGCACTTATATAGTGCTTTTTATCTTCAAGGCCTTTTACAGATAAGGTATTCACTAACTACTCATTACAACACTCCTATTATGCAGCTGCTTTGTGTTATTAGTTATCCCCAGATTACAGAGAGACAAGCTGAGCCTCTGATTATAAAGTGTCTCTGAAGCACATATATAGGAAACATCACTAGACTAACAAAAAGGAATAAATTGGAAGCTTCCTGCTCCTGCTCCAAAATGATGTTTTGCTTTGTAACGAAGTTGGGATCAAAATGACAAAGTTGAGATCTGGATCTGAACTTTTCCTAAGCATAGCGATGTTTAGATTTATGGTTTAGGCTCAGGCCCATCTCTAATTTATAATGATTAGCACTGTACCTTTAGTGCCTTCAGAATTACTCAGGCCCCTTCCTGTAAAGAAGAAGAAATGATTTTACCCCTGAAAACCAGGGAACTATCATTTTTTCCTTGTGTTAATATATTAAGTTTTTTTGACACCAATGAGTGAAATTTTTTCTTAGCTCTGGTGAAAGAAAAAAAATTACTATGTTTCAAATTCCCACTGAAATCACTAAGTGTCAAATTCTGTCTCTCTTACTCACCTTGACTAATGCCTTACAGTTTGGGGAGACCATTATGTTCAATCAGACTACTCACAGAGTAGGGCACTATTCAAAATGAGCAATGATGGCAGAATACATCCCTATAAAAATGTAACTGCAAAGCCTGTGAGAAATTTAAAACAGAAAATTTTTCAGAGTCAGCAAATTCTGGAGTCTTCCAAATAAACTCATAATTCAGAAGCATTTGAAAGACATTACAACAGCAGTGCATCAATAATGGATATTTAGTATGTAGGTGTGGGTTATATCCTTGAAAAGAGGTAGACAGTGTAGTGGGCAAAATAAAGTTGTTGGTGGCCTAATGTGTTGCAAGTGGTTTGTCACCTACAGCACTGCATTCTTTAAAGATATCTAACACCAAAAAAAAAAAAAATCTCTCAAGTGAATTTATTGACTAAAACCAGTTCCACAGAACCAATTAGTATCTTACACAGGCTGCCCTGCAAGGCTTATGAGGCTATCCATCATCTGTCCATTTAACTATTTAGCATTTGTTCCAGCAATTTGTCACACTGTCAGAATGCTAGCATTTCAAAATAGGAGTTTTTGGTTGAAAGAAATCTAACTCAGATACTGCAGATATTTCTTCTTTAATAAGACTTACACAAGATTTATGTTTCTATTATATTTAACCTTAAGCATCTTGTCTAGAGGGTGAGGTTAATTCTTTGTACTTCAAAGGTTTCAAGTTTAAATCAATTGTTTTATGTGAGAATTTAAAAATATGTAAAATGGAATTATTTCAAACTTCATCAACAATTCAGAGTTCTGACATCATAAAGCACCTTATCTTACAGCTGCAGTGATTATGTTTTTATCACTTTTCTCATCTAGTCATTTGCTTTTCGCATTCATTTCTGGTAACTTTCTTAATTTCATATCACAAAATGAATTACAAAAATATAAATAAATGAAATAAAACATTTCCATCAAATGAAAGCAAAAGATCTACATAATATTAACATGTCTGTTTCTGAGGTATTAAACATTTTGAAGGCTCAAGACATCTAAAAGAAGGAGGATTATTGCAGAGTTTCAATTAACCACGACATATATTTATAAATTAATACAAATTTAGGAAAAATAAGATGCAAAACAAGAAAAGATTTCCAGCTTGGCTGTCCTTTATAGAGCACATTGTATCTGTAATACATGTGCTGGGAACCGCGTCAAGAAGACAGTATTCAGTTTATAAAACTCAGAACATCTTGATTGAATAATATGTAAGAATTAAACTAACACAATTCCTACATTAAATGAAAACAACTACAATAAGCATGTTATGCAGACTGTTAACACACACACAAATCATCAGAGGAATTGTTGTAGTCTTAATGTACATATTTGTATCTATGCATCTGCTATTTTACTACTTTGTGCATTTCACTGAAATGTATGAAAATTATTCAAGTTTCTAACCTTTAGATTTGTTTATTGTTTCAAAACTTGGACTCAGCTTTTAATGGTAAAAGCAGGCAGATCAGAGGTCTCCTTCCCTGATACCTTGTAGGTTTTCCCGATTTAGATTTTTTATAAAGCAGATGCAGCAGAGATGCCTGGGAATCAAATGCCATCTCTGCATCTGAATGCTGTTAAGCAGCTCCCATGGCATTTCTCACAGACTTTCAATGTGTGTCTGTCACTAAGCTCACTCCCAGAGATAAAACAGAAAATGTGAACTCCTGAGGGAAGGAGTGTTGAGTAAAACCCTTTCTTGAAGCCCTCAGAATGTTACAGCTCAGTCAATCATTGGGCCTTCAATCAGTGGGCTCATCTCACCTTGTACACAGAAGGGTTTTGCAATGTATGGGTATTAGGTGGGGATGACTGAATGTTTAATATATGCAGGGCAAAGTATAAAGGGAATATCCATGTTTTAAAGGTTTTGCAAATTTCACCTGATAATACTGAGATGCCTGATTATTGCTTGTAAAGAAAGACTGCTTTGCTGAGTAATCTTTAAGTGTTAAATAGCCTTCTTGTACTGGATCCATATGGGGGGGAGGGGGAGTTAAGAAAATTTATTCACTATATTAATTTTTCATTAAATTCATACATCTCAGTCTTTCTTCCTGATACATTGATGCGGTATTAGTCTTATTTGCAGAGAACATATATATTGTATTGTACCTCTAAGCTGTCCTATGTATTTTTATATATAAATTTTCTAGATGTATTGAAAAAATAATACAATGGGGATTTCTTTAAGACTGAAGAAACAACAGACACATGGGCAGGATAAATAATGTGAAGGACAGAGCACAGTTAACAAAGATAGCCTTGGAATGCATGTCAAGCAGAGGTAGGCAAGGTACCCAGTAGTAAGACAGAATAGCAAAACTTATTGGACAAGCCCATGGATGCAGAGAGCAACAAATAAAAAGTAGGAACTTTCATCTACTGCCTAATGTTTTGGGCTCCATATAATTTTTTGGGGGGGGTCGGGGGGGGGGTGCAGAGAGGGTTGGCCAGGGGATGTTCTGTTTGTTTTGCTTTTGTGGTTCTACTTGTAGACAGTAGTGGTGATATGCAATCACAACAAGAGAGAATTGTACCACAGCCAACAATCTAGCATTTCTTCCAAGTTCTAGCTGTGTATATATCTATTTAAAAAGAACTCATAAGACTTTTTTTAATAGTGCCATTTGGGGACTCCCGGTAACAAAAATCATCGCCTGGCCTGGCCCTGGGAATGATGATTGTTCCTTTTTCTAGAATACTGAGGAAGTTAATGTTGATCAAGAGACAGGACAGTAAAACATCCCTCATCTTTATATCACTGAAGTCACATCTAGTATAAGTCCACACTCACACAAAAAATGTGTTTTATCAAAGTATAACTTAAAACCTATGTGGATAGATCAATATGAGCTTTTTTGTCACTGGTTTATGTTAATTTATACATTAATTTTAAATGGAATAAATATGTGTAATTATATTTAATCAGAGAAGTAATAATCTTGTAGATAGTATTGTTGTTTGCTATTTGTAAAGGTTTGTAAAAATCCTAAATTACGTTCGTTAGTTATAACATTTTCAAAACTCTTATATGAACTATCCTTTTCCTGTACTCATACAGGAAGCAATTGGACACTAAAATAAGGGATGCTATAAAAACCCTAATATCAATAAATAAGCAACATTTGATTTCCATTATACATTGTAAATTAATCGTCAGAACAGTTTGCAAGGATTGCAGTTTTTGTAGATGAGCACCTCAGGTCTCATAGTCTGGAGTTAATTGCCATTGGCCAGCAGTCTTGGTATGGAAGCCAAGTCTGAATGAATACACTTCTTAGCTGGGGCTGAAATTCATGCTATAAGCAGAAAAGCCATTGGTGCTACTGAAATCATTCAGAATGAAATTATGACCTCATTATCTTGTCCAGAATATAAAAGATGTTGACAGCATAATGCATATGTCAAAAAGATTGAGGTTGAAAGAGAAGAGACCAATAGGAAATTAACTGGATTAATCACTAAAGAGCAAATCCTGCCTTTTGTTGCATGTGTGTAGCTGCCATTGATGACAAAAGAACTGAGCTGTCAATATCACTCACTTCAGTGCCAATTTGGTATTCTGGGAAATCACATAATTAGTTATGTCAAAAAGGTATCATAACTGCCCTAAACATGATAGATATCAGACAGGAAGCTCAGAAGTGTAAAGTTATCTAAATAATGATCAATTACTGTGTAAGTGATGTTCAGGAATATATGCTAATGTTTCCAGCAAGGAAGTGAAAAAGAAAGTGGGGGCCATGGTGCAGTTTCTTCATAAAGTGCTAGGTTTCTAGAGGAGGAGAGTACACTTAATCTGTTGATTTAGGGGCATATATCCCTTTTGTAGTAAAAAAACAAAGGAGGGATGACTAAGATTTTACAAAAGCATTACAAAAGTGATCTTCATAAATTACAATAACAAGTAGCAAGCTATTCAGTCATGAGAGAAAAAAAAAATAGTAGCCGGGGTGGACCTGTATAAAAACACCATTGAAGAAATAAGTACCTTGTCCAAAGCGTATAGATTTCAGTGTGACTTTGGAGGGTGGGGGGTTATTGAGGGGCCAAAGAGAGATGCTGATCACAGCACTGTTATACACTGTGGCAGCTTCTTCAGTAGGATGTATGGAAAAGTGCAACTAACGAACATTTTCAAGTCTCTTGTTATCAAAGTCAAAGGCCACAACTCGCCTCTATGTGTACACGGCCCTTCTGCGCTTAAACATCAACGTATATTTTGACACAATGTACAAATTTCTGACATTAGCAGATTAACTTGTTATCAATTTTCTGTAGTAATTTACATTGTTTTCTCTGGGTAGCGTATGTGCTACTTTGCCTATGATCAGACTCCTCCTATTTTTCCCCTCGGACTTTCTTGGCTGATGTTCGTGTGGGACCAGTTTTGCTTTGCAAGTTGATAGTAGCATAGCAAAAAAGTGAGCTTTCATTTTGTTGAATCATAAGGCAAATTTAGTGGTAACTAGCTATGTTTTTTCAGAGTGCAAGACACAGGAGCACATGGACCTTGGGGATGCTGCTGAATGACTAACTACAACTCACAGTTAAAAAGATAAGAATACCATTGAACTCCTACAGGATCATTAGGACAACATATCTAACAAGCATGTGCTCCAATATCCTAGAAAATGGGAATGGACTCTCAAAAAGTGAGAGATTAGGCAAAGTTCCCATCCATGGAGGGACGGGGCAGGAGGGAACAAACAAAACCCAAAAACCTAGCATGAATGCAAACTTAAGTTTAGAGAAATCATTCATGAGGAAATATTTCTAACGTTAAGCATGTTCATGCTTTCCCCCATAATGCCTCTCCTGCTTGGGAGGCGCTCCCTGTAAACATTAGCAATGCTGTCCCATTGTCCTTTTCCAAATCTCTCCTCAAACTTCTCCTTTACCATGATGCCTACAAAAAACTTGGCAACAGTTAGGCTGATAGTGTGCTGAAACCACAGCCTTTGTTTCCTTATTTCTGGATCCACCTGTTGTCTCTTGTCTTATAGTTGTGTGAGCTCTTTGGAGCAGGGATGATTCTTTTGTTCTGTTTGTACCATGCCTAGCACAATAGGGTCTTGGTCTATGACTTAAGCTCCTAAACTCTACAGTAACACAAAAAACAACATTGCAGAGGTATCAAACAGTCAAAAGTGCTTTCGTTTTCAAATAAAGTCTCAATATCATTATAAATCCTTCATCAGTTAAAATATTATATATTACAAAACCAATTTGTTATGAAGCATTGAACACAATATGATGCATTATTGAACAAAGAGTCCTCTTATTTGGCTTCATTTTTATATCTCATAATATATATATGTTAAAGCAAAGCCAAGTTTGAAGAACATTGGTTTAGAAAATCCTACCGGTTAGGCAAAAAGAAATGTCTAGTGCTCATAACTTCAAGACCATTGAACCAATTCCTGCAAAGTAGCCTTGTTCCTTAGCGCTACAGTCAGCAGCCCATAGGCAGAAGCAAGGGGCTGTCATAAATTAGAGTAGCCCCAAGGATGCTGTTATTTATACTGGGGGTCATGCTGGCCCCCAGGATACACAGAATGTAGATGGCACAAAACTTTGCCTCCCCTCCTCCTGGACTGTGCAGAGATGAAGCACAGAATCAGTCCCAAAGAGTACTTTGTGTAAAATGGCTTTCATGTCAATTAATATACCATACTAGAACTTTTTGCATATATTTGTTATACTTGTTGATAGGAAAGTGAGAAGTGAGAATGAGCATTATAACTTTTATACTTCCTACTCATTGGTATTTGCATGTTTGAATGGAAGAAAAGTAAAGTAGGAAAGTAACTCTAAAGCCAAGAATAATGTTACATTCAGACAAACAGAGAAACCTTGCATTTAAGCTGCTCCTAGATACTAGGATCAGTGGAATGTCTGAAAGGGACTAATGTACGAGAGCAACGTTGTTTGATTCATGTCTCAAGGACAAAATTGCTATTATTCTGCCATCCCATGCAGACATGGATGGATGCTCTCATAAACAAAATGCTAGAGGCCATGTCACTATTCTGCTTATTTCCCCAACTTTTCCTCTCTGTACTTCTAGACCAGGCATATCTCAATGACTTTTTGGGACAACTTGGAGTGCAAAAAACTTAGTGAAATAGAAACAGTCAGACAGGTAGCCAACAAATAGCGGCATAAACTGAACAGAGCACACACTGTTTCTAAGGGATTGGCTACTCATGGAATTTGTACTGCTTTAACTATACCAGTATAGCTAAAGTGGCCCACCCCTTAGTGTGGATGCAGTTATACCAGTAGTCATATTCCCAGGGCAGGACTGGGAAATAAACTATACAAATATAAGGCACCTTTATACTGGTATAACTGCATCCACACAAGGAGCTGTACTGGTATAACTATTTCTGTTTTTTAAAAAAATCATACCCCAATTGAAATAGTTGTAGCAGTACAAAAGCTGTTTCTAGATCAGATCTTAGTACTTTTCTCATCTCCTCAAAATAAATCAAGATTTCATGCATGCGAAATCCATCTGCCTCCTTATTGGTGGAAGGATTGTTCTATGCTGAAAGGTCACTGGATGTCAGGGAAGATCTGGAAGCTATGAAGCCAGGTGCAGCCATTTCTCTTTTGAATGTTCTGCTCATGTTGACATTGTTACGGACAGATTGATCTTGCTGACTTAGGCTAGTATTGAACTTTTCACATGTCAATGCTTAACTTTATGGGGATTTTTTTGTTCAAAATATTGCAGAAATACATCTAGTTTTGGTAGACTAAGGGAACTGTCTTATAAATATGTAATAATTATAAATCCTATACTTAATAAGAAGTCATGCATGCACACACAAGTCAGGCAAGTTTCTGATCTCAGACACAGCTATGTAATTCCATTGAAGTATGTGGTGTTACTCTACAGCCGGTGTGTTGGTGATTGCAACGTGGGATGGATATTTTACTTTACACCTACTATTGCTCTCCCAGAGCACCCAGGAGGAAGAGAGAATAGAGTAATGGCCTCTAAAATGTAATTCTCTCTCCTTCAAAATTATTCCAGTGGATAAGAAAGACGGGGAGAGAGCATGAGCTGGGGGGGTGGGGCCAGGATATGTTCTTATATTAGAAGTTCAGTTCTTCTCTACAAGCAGTTGGAAGAAAATCTCCTTCGTTAAAGATTCAACATCCCTGTCCCTTAATTTAATGACTGAGAGGGAATCCAGTCTAAACCTCTGTGATCTCCAAAGGAGACTTGCAGCAAATCATAGAAGGCAAGACCTGAAATTCCTGATGGCTCTAAGGTTAAAACATAGCCTGGATATTTTCAAAATATTTACCTATCAGTGACAGTGTTCAGGTCGTCTTTATACATCATAATGTAGCAAACAAGGGAACAAACCCAGTTTTTTCACTGCTTTTTCAGACACCTTAAGCAATAGCAGTAACAGTCACATCAGTTCTGGTGACAATTTAGACCTTGCCCTCAGTGCTTAATTTGTAATCAAAGAGGTGTCGGGGCTCAAGCAATTTTTTTTTACTTTCATAACTGACATCAAGTCCAGAGGTGCTGGGGCTATGAATTGCCAAGCCCAAAGGTGCCAGGGCACAACCCTGGCAAGCCCTGGCACAAATTAAGCACTGCTTGCCCTGTCATCTGTTTATCCACAGAGAATGTCACATAGCAATTCGCTACATTGAGGAGAGACGCAGGTGAAAAGAATCTGTCCAGAAAATATGTTTACAGAATAAGTAGAGTTGTTTTCTTACTCCCCTGTGTTCCACCTTTACTTTACAAAGCTCTTGCAGTTCTTGTTCCAAAGTTTTAAATTTAATAATTTTCCTTTAACAACCTCTGTAGCTACAAGCATTTTCACCAAAATGATAGATTTAGTACTAGCCTCAGAATATTTCCCTGCATGCATCACTCAAAGCTCATGATTAGTTGATGCTGATATCAGGCATAAATGCTCTCAGTGGACTCTAAAAATAAAACACATTTTATTCCTTTTATATAAGGAAGATTTCTATTTTATTGGTAACCAGTCACTGCTATTATGTAGAATTTACAAGAGGCTTTGACTGATTAAGGACTGCACGATTTGGCCCAGGGAATATAAGGATCGTTATAGATAAAGAGCGCTGTAGATTAGAGCTGGGAAAACTACATATAGCACATTTTTTTTGAAAGATTTCACTTCTTTCTTGTAATTATGAATAGACATTTTTATTAGTGCGTTTGCGCTTTGAAATTCTTTGACTAATTCATAGATTCCAAGGCCTGAAAGGATCATCTAGTCTGACCTCCTGTATAACACAAAGAACTTCCCCAAAGTAACTCTTAGAGCAGATCTTTTAGAAAAACATGCAGTCTTGATTTAAAAATTGTCAGTGATAGAGAATCCACCACGACCCTTGGTAAATTGTTCCAGTGGTTAATTACTCTCATCATTAAAACTGTACACCTTATTTCCAGTCTGAATTTGTCTAGCTTTAATGTCCAGCCATTGGATCATGTTACATCTTTCTCTGCTCGATTGAAGAGCCCATTATTAAATAGTGTTTCCTATGTAAGTACTTACAGACTGTAATCAAGTCACCTGCTAACCTTCTCTTTTTTAAACTAAACAGACTGAGCTCTTTGAATCTATCACTATAAGGCATGTTTTATAATCATTTAATCATTCTCATGGCTCTTCTGTGAACCCTGTCCAATTTATCAACATCCTTCTTGAACTGCGGGAACCAGAACTGGATGGAATATTCCCGCAGTGATCACATCAGGGCCAAATACAGATGTAAAATAACCTCTCTACTCCAACTCAAGATTCCCCTATATGGATCCAAGGATTGCATTAGCCCTTTTGGCCATAGCATTGTTCTGGGAGATCATGTTCATCTGATTAATCATCGTGACCCCCAAATCTTTTTCAGAGTCACTGCTTCACAGGATAGAGTCTTCCATTCTGTAAGTATGGCCTACATTCTTTGTTCCTACATTTAGCCATAACAAAATGCCTATTGTTTGCTTGCACCCAGTGTACCAAGTGATCCAGATCTTTCTGTATCCATGATCTGCACTCTTTATTATTTACCACTCCCCCAGTTTTTGTGTCATCTGCAAACTTTATCAGTAATTATTTTATGTTTTCTTCCAGATCATTAATAAAAATGTTAAATACTATAGGGCCAAAAACTGATTCCTGCAGGACCCCACTAGAACACACCCATTCAATGATTCCCTGTTTACAGTTATATTTTGAGATATCTTGGTTAGCCAGCTTTTAATCCATTTAATGTATGTCATGTTAATTTTATATCTTTCTAGATTGTTTAATCAAAATGTCACACCATACCATGTCTAATATCTTACAGAAGTGTAAGTATATTACATCAACACTAGTACATTTATCAACCAAACTTATGATCTCATAAAAAATATGAAGTTAGTTTGACAGGATCTATTTTCCATAAACCCCTGTTGATTGGCATTAGCTATATTACTCTTCTGTAATTCTTTGTTAATTGAGTCCTGGATCAGTCACTCTGTTATCCTGACTGGGATCAAC
>NW_020664562.1:15377118-15395118 GCF_002925995.2 Terrapene triunguis | reverse complement strand
CCTACATTTGAACCCTAAAGTTCAAAGTGGGGATCCAGCCTTGACATGGTGGCATAGCGGTGGAGATCGTTTTAACCCAAAAGCCAGTAAGAGATTTTTTTTTCTCCTTCTAGCTGCTTGGAGAGCAGAGCTGAAGGTAGATGCATATCTTATCTCTCCTTGCCTGAAGGCAGAGGTGTTAAGTTTTTTTAACGAGGGGCTTTGTTAAGAGAAGGGTTCAAAGTGAGCAAACTTTGAACTGGTAAAGGCAATTTACAAGTTGAATTGTTTTTTTTTCTTTTTACATCCTCGGGAGTAGCTTGTTAGAAAGTCTCTGTTAACTCAGCAGCAGCCAGAGCTAAGTACACATCCCAGTCTCAGTCAACTGCAGAGGGTGTGACCCAGCACAAGAAAACAGGAAAATGACTGCCAAAGAACTAACTAAAAAAATAGAACTGGCCAGACTAGAAGCAGAAGAAAACGAGAGAAAACATCAGAGACTGCTTGAAATTAAAAAACTCGAGGCAGAGCAGCATGAAAGAGAAGAAAAAGCCAAACAGGAGGCCCATGAAAGAGAAGAAAAAGCCAAACAGGAGGCCCACAAGAGAGAGATGGAACTGGAAGCAGCAAGGACTAGGCAGAATGCAGCAGACCATCCTAACAACTCCTCTCCAGGTACCACTTCCCATCCCAGGAAATTCCCCACCTACAAGGCAGGCGATGATACTGAGGCCTTCTTAGAAAATTTTGAAAGGGCCTGCCTTGGATACAACATCCCTCTAACCCAGTACATGGTAGAGCTGAGACCGCAGCTCAGTGGACCCTTAGCAGAGGTGGCGGCTGAAATGCCTAAGGAACACATGAACAGTTATGAACTTTTTAAAAACAAGGCCAGAATCAGAATGGGGCTAACACCTGAGCATGCCCGTCGGCGGTTCAGAGCCCTAAGGTGGAAACCCGATGTGTCATTTACCCGACATGCCTACCACATTGGGAAAAATTGGGATGCCTGGATATCAGGAGCAAATGTTAAATCTACGGAAGAGTTGCCCTTCCTATTGCAAATGGAGCAGTTTTTAGAGGGTGTTCCTGAGGAAATAGAAAGGTACATCCTAGATGGGAAGCCCAAAACTGTAACCGAGGCGGGGGAGATTGGAGCCAAATGGGTGGAGGTGACAGAAAAGAAAAAAGCTAGTAGCAGTTGGAGCGAATATCAGAAGGGGCAAGCCGAAACAAAACCTTACCACCGGGGACAACCCAAGGCCCCACCCACATCCCAAGGGAAACCCCAGACGCCTTCTCACCCCACCACACCAGTCTCCATCAACCAACATCGCCCCGGTGATACCTTAGCAGGGCGATGTTTTAAATGTAATGAACTGGGGCATATAAAGGCTCACTGCCCCAAGAACCCTAACCGATTACAGTTCATTACACCCCAATCACACCAAAGATCCCCAGACCCAGATGCCTCTCTCATACCCTCGGAGCGAAGGGAAACCTTGAGAGTGGGCGGAAAGAAGGTTATCGCTTGGAGGGACACTGGGGCACAAGTGTCAACTATCCACCAATCCCTAGTGGACCCCAAACTCATCAACCCGGAGGCTACAGTGACAATTCAACCCTTCGTGTCACAGTCTGTAACCTTGCCTACAGCCCAGTTGCATGTCCAGTACAAGGGCTGGGCAGGAATGTGGACTTTTGCAGTCTATGACAATTATCCCATCCCCATGCTGCTGGGGGAAGACTTGGCCAACCATGTGAAGCTAGCCAAGAGGGTGGGAATAGTCACCCGCAGCCAGGCTAAGCAAGCTTCCACCCCCATCCCTGTTCCTGAGCCGTCCACCAGGGCCCCGTCTGTGTTACCGGAGACCCAAACACAGGTGGTGGAACCGGATCCCCTGCCAACGACTGCAACAGCCGTAGTGGATCCAATCCCAGAGACCCAGCCAAAGCCAGTCCCAGAACCGGAACTGGCAACGCAACCAGCACCAGAACCATTGCCAGCACTGAGTCCAGCGCTTGCAACCCCGTCTACAACTCCAATGCCAGAGGGCACCAGCGAGCCTGAACTGGCGGAAGCAGCAGATAACCCTACCCAAGAGGCTCAGCCAGAGCCTGAGATACCACATAGTGCACCAGCGGACAGCGGTTCACGGTCAGTGGAAACAGCCCCAGCACCTGCATCGCTTCCAGAGGGACCAAGCCCCAGTCCACAGTCCAAGGAGGAACTGATGTCTCCAGCATCAAGGGAACAGTTCCAGGCCGAGCAGGAAGCAGATGACAGCCTTCAGAAAGCTTGGGCGGCGGCACGGAGCACCCCACCGCCTCTCAGCTCTTCTAACCGATCCCGGTTTGTTGTAGAAAAAGGACTTTTATACAAGGAGACTCTTTCTGGTGGGCACCAGGAAGACTGGCATCCTCAAAGACAGTTGGTAGTTCCCACTAAGTATCGGGTAAAGCTCTTGAGCTTAGCCCATGATCATCCCAGTGGCCATTCTGGGGTGAACAGAACCAAAGACCGGTTGGGGAAGTCCTTCCACTGGGAGGGAATGGGCAAGGACGTTGCTAATTATGTCCGGTCTTGTGAGGTGTGCCAACGAGTGGGAAAGCCCCAAGACCAGGTTAAAGCCCCTCTCCAGCCACTACCCATAATTGAGGTCCCATTTCAGCGAGTAGCTGTGGATATTCTGGGTCCTTTCCCAAAGAAGACACCCAGAGGAAAGCAGTACATACTGACTTTCATGGATTTTGCTACCCGATGGCCGGAAGCTGTACCCTTAAGCAACACCAAGGCTAAAAGTGTGTGCCAGGCATTAGCAGACATTTTTGCCAGGGTAGGGTGGCCCTCCGACATCCTTACAGATTCGGGAACTAATTTCCTGGCAGGGAAAATGAAAAACCTGTGGGAAGCTCATGGGGTGAATCACTTGGTTGCCACCCCTCATCACCATCAAACCAATGGTCTGGTGGAGAGGTTTAACGGAACTTTGGGGGCCATGATACGTAAATTCGTAAATGAACACTCCAATGATTGGGACCTAGTGTTGCAGCAGTTGCTTTTTGCCTACAGGGCTGTTCCACATCCCAGTTTAGGGTTTTCACCATTTGAACTTGTGTATGGCCGCGAGGTTAAGGGGCCATTACAGTTGGTGAAGCAGCAATGGGAGGGGTTTACGCCTTCTCCAGGAACTAACATTCTAGACTTTGTAAGCAACCTACAAAACACCCTCCGACACTCTTTAGCCCTTGCTAAAGAAAACCTAAAGGATGCTCAGGAAGAGCAAAAGGCCTGGTATGATAAACATTCCAGAGAACGGTCCTACAAAGTAGGAGACCAAGTCATGGTCTTAAAGGCGCTCCAGGCCCATAAAATGGAAGCGTCGTGGGAAGGACCATTCACGGTCCAGGAGCGCCTAGGAGCTGTTAACTATCTCATAGCCTCCCCCACCTCCAACATAAAGCCTAAGGTATACCATGTTAATTCTCTTAAGCCCTTTTATTCCAGAGAATTAAACGTTTGCCAGTTTACAGCCCAGGAAACAGATGACGCGGAGTGGCCTGCAGGTGTCTACTACGAAGGAAAAAGGAATGGTGGCGTGGAAGAGGTGAACCTCTCCACGACCCTGGGACGTCTGCAGCGACAGCAGATCAAGGAGCTGTGCACAAGCTTTGCACCGATTTTCTCAGCCACTCCAGGACGGACCGAACGGGCATACCACTCCATTGACACAGGTAATGCTCACCCAATTAGAACCCCACCCTACCGGGAGTCACCTCATGCCCAAGCGGCTATACAAAGGGAGATCCAGGACATGCTACAGATGGGTATAATCCGCCCCTCTAACAGTGCATGGGCATCTCCAGTGGTTCTAGTTCCCAAACCAGATGGGGAAATACGCTTTTGCGTGGACTACCGTAAGCTAAATGCTGTAACTCGTCCTGACAACTATCCAATGCCACGCACAGATGAGCTATTGGAGAAATTGGGACATGCCCAATTCATCTCTACTTTAGACTTAACCAAAGGGTACTGGCAAGTACCACTAGATGAACCCGCTAAGGAAAGGTCAGCCTTCGTCACCCAGGCAGGGGTGTACGAATTCAATGTACTCCCTTTCGGGTTGCGAAATGCACCCGCCACCTTCCAAAGACTTGTAGATGGTCTCTTAGCGGGATTGGGAGAATCTGCAGTTGCCTACCTCGATGATGTGGCCATTTTTTCTGATTCATGGACAGAACACCTGGAGCACCTGGAAAAAGTCTTCGAGCGCATCCGACAGGCAGGACTAACTGTTAAGGCTAAAAAGTGTCAAATAGGCCAAAACAGGGTGACTTACTTGGGGCACCAGGTGGGTCAAGGAACTATAAATCCCCTACAGGCCAAAGTGGATGCTATCCAAAAGTGGCCGGTTCCAAAGTCAAAGAAACAGGTCCAATCCTTCTTAGGCTTGGCCGGATATTATAGGCGATTTGTACCACACTACAGCCAAATCGCCGCCCCGCTGACAGACCTAACCAGAAAGAAACAGCCAAATGCAGTTCAGTGGACTGATGAGTGTCAAAAGGCCTTTAACCAGCTTAAGGCAACACTCATGTCTGACCCTGTGCTAAGGGCCCCAGACTTTGACAAACCGTTCCTAGTAACCACAGATGCTTCCGAGAGAGGCGTGGGAGCAGTTTTAATGCAGGAAGGACTGGATCAAGAATTCCATCCTGTCGTGTTTCTCAGCAAGAAACTGTCTGAGAGGGAAAGCCACTGGTCAATCAGCGAAAAGGAATGCTACGCCATTGTGTACGCGCTGGAAAAGCTACGCCCATATGTTTGGGGACGGCGTTTCCAACTACAAACAGACCATGCTGCGCTACAGTGGCTTCATACCGCCAAGGGAAATAACAAAAAACTTCTTCGATGGAGTTTAGCTCTCCAAGATTTTGATTTTGAAATACAACACATTTCGGGAGCTTCTAACAAAGTGGCTGATGCACTCTCCCGGGAAAGTTTCCCAGAGTTAACTGGTTAACAATTGTTCTTGAAATGAAACATATTGTTAGTTTTTATATAATCAGTAGTATGTCTAAAGGTACATGTGTCTTATTAACTCTGTTTTCTCCTAGAACTCCAGGAAGAAATCACAGCCAGTGTGGAACCGAACGTCCAACACTATCTGTGATTTGGGGGGCGTGTCATAACTATGAAGGGAAGGGTAACAGCTCTCTGTGTACAGAGACTCCAAATCCTTTTACCTGTAAAGGGTTAAGAAGCTCGGGTAACCTGGCTGACACCTGACCCAAGGACCAATAAGGAGACAAGATACTTTCAAATCTTGGGGGGGGAAAGGCTTTTGTGTGTGCTCTTTGTTTTAACGGGGGTTCGCTCTTGGGACTGAGAGGGACCAGACATCAATCCAGGTTCTCCCCATCTTTCTAAACAAGTCTCTCCTATTTCAAACTAGTAAGTAAAAGACAGGCAAGGCGTCTTAGATTTACTTTGTTTTCTCAACTTGTAAATGTACCTTTTTACCAGAGTGTGTATCTTTGTTTGCTGTACTTTGAACCTAAGACAGAGGGGGGTCCTCTGAGCTCTTTAAGTTTGATTACCCTGTAAAGTTATTCTCCATACTGATTTTACAGAGATGATTTTTACCTTTTTCTTTAATTAAAAGCCTTCTTTTTTAAGAACCAGATTGATTTCTCCTTGTTTTAAGATCCAAGGGGGTTTGGATCTGTATTCACCAGGAGTTGGTGAAAGGAGGGTGGAGGAAGGAGGGGGGATGGTTAATTTCTCCTTGTTTTAAGATCCAAGGGGGTTTGGATCTGTGTTCACCAGGGAATTGGTGAAAGGTTTCTCAAGGCTTCCCAGGGAGGGAATTCTTGTGATGGTGGCAGCGGACCAAAGCTAAGCTGGTAGATAAGCTTAGAAGTTTTTATGCAGGCCCCTACATTTGAACCCTAAAGTTCAAAGTGGGGATCCAGCCTTGACATACCCTTTTTAAATATTGACACAATAATAGCTTTCTTCCAGTCTTCTGAAACTTCCTCAGCGTTCCAAGACCTATTGAAAAATCATCATTAAGGTCCAGTGATCTGCTCATACAGCTCTTTTAAAACTCTTGGTTGCAAGTTATTAGGACCTGCTGATTTAAAAATGTCTAACTTAACCAGCTGCTGTGTAACATTTTCCTGAGATATTAGCTGAATGGAAAGAGTTATCATAGAATATGACTATACCATCTAAGATATAGAACAGAAATATTTAACACTTCTACCTTTTCTGCAATATTGATAATTCTGCAATTTACACCTAATAATGGACCAATACAATTGTTAGGATTCTTTCTGGTCCTAATGTTCTTTAAAAACTCTTTAGTGTCTTTAACTCTGATGGTTATAGATTTCTCCTTTTGTCCCTATGCTCCCCTTATCAATTTTCTATAATTCTGATCTTCTAATTTATATTTATAACTATCAACTTCCCCTTTCATTCTTTTATAGCTGCCTTCACTTCCCCTCTGAATTGGGTCAGTTTTTTAACCAATACTGCCTTCTTCCTCAATTGTAGTAAGGTGTTTTTGAACAATTCCCAATTATCATTCACATTTTTTTATTAAATCCTTCCTCCCATCTGATTTGGCTCATAATTGTTTTTAGTTTTGTGAAATTGGCCTAGTAAAGCAACTAGTATATCCATATCACTCTCTTGGACTTTATTCTGTTTGCACATTACAAATGTGATCAAATCACAATCAGTTGTACTTAAGTTACCGTTAATTTTTAATTCTGTGATCAATTCCTCTTTATCCAGCAAGAATTCCCCTTGTTGGATGCAAAACAAATTGAAGACTGTGGATTTCTCATGAGCTGTGCTCACTGTGTAGATTAGCTATTTGTTATGACAGCCATGAGACCAATCAGCGTAGTCACACGTTATTGCTACTGTTCTTTGATTGGATGAAAAACTGTAATAAAGACAGGAAAGGCACATTTCTCCCTGCAGAAGGGTGGGCACAGCTAGTAAAATTAGGAGTAGCTAGATCGTGAGGATTAAAGTATTTAAAACTTTTTTGGCTGGCTGGCGAGTGAGCGAGCGGGCGGGGGAAGGGGGTGGCTACTTGAATGAAGTGTTGCCTGAGACCTCACTACACAATTTTTTTAGTAATGGAACATTATTGGCAAAGCTCCTATTTTAAATTCAATTTTCTCTTAACATATTAACTCAAAGTAATTGTGTGTGGCACATGTATGTGCAGTCCCCACTGCAAAGTATGTAGCCAGGTTCTTGTTTACGTTATTTAATTGCCTCTGTACCAGGGCTCTAGACAAGAGTTTTGCAGGGTGCTAGCTGTGAAGGGTGTGGTCAAATACTTTTGTCTCAAACTGTTAGATCTCAGGCTTTGGGAAACAGTCCCTATAATACTTTGATGTTAAGCGCTGGGTCCCCATTCCAGATTTTAATGTTGTAAATGCATTTATAGAATTGACTGGTCATCACCTATTGCCTTTCCCCACAATTACTGTCACGAGTTAGTAAGTGCTGTGTGCAAGTTCATGTGCTCGTAAGTGGGAAAGTTCCCCACAATGGGTTTAGCAGAGTGGTCCAATATTTCAGCTTAATGTTAATTAAGCTTCGTTTTATGTGCAATTGTCTTTACTAATCAGCATTTACAATAAATAGGCAGTAGAAGTGATGAAAGAAAGGGACTCTACCCTAAAACCCCCACCCACATTTAAGTCTTCAATAGACACCAAGGCATGTTCCTCACATGGGCATCACCAGCAAGGGTTATCATCACAACCTAGCTCTTCTGCTACTGGCCAACCACAGTGATATGCTGCATGATTAGCCTACTTTGCACATGGTAACTGGGAAGAGCAGGCCATCAAGGACAGGGTTGATATGATGATGCTGGTGTGACATGCACCCTACATGTGTGAGGAGAGCAGAGAGGAGGTTGCTGCTACTGCAAATACTGTCAGTAAGTTATGTAGTTTGTGTTTAAATGATTGTTTGTCATTGACTGTGTGCAGACCACTACTGTCAATGAACTGCGCTTGGCTTTCATAAAGAATAAGTACACACCAGTGGACAAAGTGGGAAAGGATTCCAATGAGAAACTGGCATCCTCCATCTTAATGGTGGATACATGAGAGGATTTTAGGAAGTAGAATCTTCTTCCATCCATATCTAGAAGCTCCACTTTACAGATCCCTGAAATGTGAGGTATGCCAGCAGATCAACTGGAGCAACATAAATAAAAGATCCAGCATTCAATTTTTAATCATCTTTGTAAACAGTTCTATTAACAGTTGGACTCATAAGTGTTTCAACGAAAAAATCCACCTGCATTAAGAACAAAAAATTCAACAAAAACATTGCTCACCCTCCTCATCATCCATGACATCTCACTGTCTTTAAATAAAAAAAAAAGTTTCCCTCACTTTAAAAGCCATTTGTGTTCAAGAGTTCAAACTAAACTACAGCTATCTAAATACCTCTCTTCTCTCCTTAATGCTCTCTCTCCCTAAAGATTGCCCCCCTCCTGCACCTTCTTTCAGGGTGCAGTACCTTCCCCTGAAGATGCTGCTCTCTCCTCCTGCAAAATTCCTCCTCCTTTGAAGTCAGTATGCTGCTGGAAAAACTGTCCCAGAAGTCTTTAAGGAAGAAGTGCAGTCACTATGCATACAGAGGTACCCCTGGCAACCACTTTCCCTTTTGCTGCTGCTCCTTCTGGAGTAAACACTACTCCCTCAGGCCTGGTCTACACTACGGGATTAATTCGGATTTAGCAGCGTTAATTCGAATTAACCCTTCACCCGTCCACACAACAGAGCCATTTAGTTCGAATTAAAGGGCGCTTTAAATCGATTTCTGTACTCCACCTCGACGAACGGAGTAGCGTCAAAATCGATTTTGTTAATTCGAATTAGGGTTAGTGTGGCCACAAATCGATGGTATTGGCCTCCGGGAGCTATCCCACAGTGCACCACTGACCGCTCTGGACAGCAATCTGAACTCGCATGCACTGGCCAGGTAGACAGGAAAAGACCCAGGAAAATTTGAATTGCATTTCCTGTTTCCTGTTTGCTCAGTGTGGAGAGCACAGGTGACCACAGATACCTCAGCTCATCAGCACAGGTAACCATGCAGGCTGATAATCGAAAAAGAGCACCAGCATGGACCACACGGGAGGTACTGGATCTGATCGCTGTATGGGGTGAGGATTCAGTGCTAGCAGAACTTCGTTCAAAGAGACGAAATGCCAAAACTTTTGAAAAAATCTCCAAGGGCATGATGGAGAGAGGCCACAATAGGGACTCAGATCAGTGCCGCGTGAAAGTGAAGGAGCTCAGACAAGCCTATCAAAAAACAAAGGAGGCAAACGGTCGCTCCGGGTCAGAGCCGCGGACATGCCGCTTCTACGCAGAGCTGAATGCAATTCTAGGGGGGGGCCGCCACCACTACCCCACCTGTGATCGTGCAAACCGGGTCTGGGATAGTCTCTACACCTGAGGATTCTGAGGGTGGGGAAGAGGAGGAGGAGAAGGAGGAGGAGGAGGAAGATCAGGATCTTGCAGAGAGCACCCAGCACTCCGTTCTCCCCAACAGCCAGGAGCTTTTTCTCAGCCTGACTGAAGTACCCTCCCAAGCCTCCCAAGCCAGTAGCCAAGACCATGACCCCATGGAAGGGACCTCAGGTGAGTTTACCTTTTAAAATATAAAACATGGTTCAAAAGCAAGGTTTTTTAATGATTATTTTGCCCTGAGGACTTGGGATGCATTCGCAGCCAGTACAGCTACTGGAAAAGTCTGTTAACGTGTCTGGGGATGGAGCGGAAATCCTCCAGGGACATCTCCATGAAGCTCTCCTGGAGGTACTCCAAAAGCCTTGCCACAAGGTTTCTGGGCAGTGCCGCTTTATTCCGTCCTCCATGGTAGGACACTTGTCCACGCCATGCTTGCAGCAAGTAATCTGGTATCATTGCCTGACAAAGCCTGGCAGCGTATGGTCCCGGTGTTTGCTGGCATTCAAGCAACATCCGTTCTTTATCTCGCTGTGTAATCCTCAGGAGAGTGATATCGCTCATGGTAACCTGCTTGAAATACGGGAACTTAATTAAGGGGACAGAGGTGGCCGTTCCTACTGGGCTGTTTGCCTGTGGCTGATAAGAAATCCTTCCCTGCAGTTAGCCAAGCGCAGGGGCGGGGGGGGTTAGTTTGTTTTCTGCTGCTGAAGGTTAACAGGAAAACCTCAGCAGTCAACAGGCTTTGATTGGTATGTTGGAAAGGAGGGCGCAGAAGCCGAAAGACAATGGCTTACCATGGCTGCCTGCAAGCTGAATTCTGTTGCCCGGACCTGCGTCTGTGATCTCTAACACCAAAGCCACAGGCACTCAATATTAAGATGGAAAATGCGACCTTGTACTGAAATCACATGTGCTATGTAATGTGAATAGTGTTCACCATGAAAGAGTACAAGCATTGTTCTGTAAAATGTATCATTTAAAAAACTTCTCTACTTTTTTTCAACCCTCCCTCTAGCAGCTGCAAATGTTTCAAGCCTCCCTCCTGCGTCCAGAAGGCTATCTCAGATAAGGCGTCGTAGAAAGATGACGCGAGACGACATGTTCAAAGAAATAATGAAATCCACCCACAATGAAAGAGCTCATTTGAATGAGTGGAAGGACACTGTATCTAAATTTAGGAAAGATGCCAGTGACCGTGAGGTCTTGAGGGATGCTCGAGATGAGAGGTGGCAGGCTGCAACGCTGGGGCTGCTGCGTGAGCAAACGGACATGCTCCGGCGTCTGGTGGAGCTTCAGGAACGGCAGCAGGATGGCAGACTGCCGCTGCAGCCGCTGTATAACCTACCTCCCCCCTCACCATGTTCCATATCCTCCTCACCCAGACGTGTAAGAACGCGGGGGGGGGAGGCTCCGTGCACCCTCTCACTCCACCCCAGGGGACAGCCCAACCAAAAGGCTGTCATTATATTGAATTTGATCAGTGGCCTTAGACTTCCCTCTTATCCTCCTCCCAAACCTCACCCAGATTACCTTCTTGGTTCTCTCCCTATGTTTATAATCACTTAATAAAGAATACATGATTTTTAAACGATAGTGACTTTATTACCTTTGAAAGAAAGCTGGGGGGAGGGTGGGTTGCTTACAGAGAATGAATGAGAATGAAGGGGGCTGGTTTTCATGAAGGGAGAAACAAACAGAAATTTCACACTGTAGCCTGGCCAGTCATGAAACTGGTTTTCAGAGCTTCTCTGATGCACACTGCTTCCTGGTGTGTTCTTCTAATCGCCCTGGTGTCTGGCTGCGCGTAATCAGCAGCCAGGCGATTTGCCTCAGCCTCCCACCCGGACATAAAGGTCTCCCCCTTACTTTCACAGAGATTGTGGAGCACACAGCAAGCAGAAATAACAATGGGGAGATTTCTTTGGCTGAGGTCAGAGCGAGTTAGTAGCGATCTCCAGCGCGCTTTTAAACGGCCAAATGCACATTCTACCACCATTCTGCACTTGCTCAGCCTGTAGTTAAACAGCTCCTGACTCCTGTCCAGGCTGCCTGTGTATGGCTTCATGAGCCATGGCATTAAGGGGTAGGCTGGGTCCCCAAGGATAACGATAGGCATTTCAACATCCCCAACGGTTATTTTCTGGTCCGGGAAGTAAGTCCCTTGCTGCAGCCGTTTAAACAGATTAGTGTTCCTGAAGACGCGTGCATCATGAACCCTTCCCGGCCACCCCACGTTGATGTCGGTAAAACGTCCCTTGTGATCCACCAGTGCTTGCAGCACCATTGAAAAGTACCCCTTGCGGTTTACGTACTGGGTACCCTGGTGCTCCGGTGCCAAGATAGGGATGTGGGTTCCGTCTATCGCCCCACCACAGTTAGGGAATCCCATTGCAGCAAAGCCATCCACTATGACCTGCACATCCCCCAGAGTCACTAGCTTGTGTAGCAGCACCTCAGTGATTGCTTTGGCTACTTGTATCACAGCAGCCCCCACAGTAGATTTGCCCACTCCAAATTGATTCCCCACTGACCGGTAGCTGTCTGGCGTTGCAAGCTTCCACAGGGCTATTGCCACTCGCTTCTCAACTGTGAGGGCTGCTCTCATCCTGGTATTCTGGCGCTTCAGGGCAGGGGAAAGCAAGTCACAAAGTTCCATGAAAGTGCCCTTACGCATGCGAAAGTTCCGCAGCCACTGGGAATCGTCCCACACCTGCAACACTATGCGGTCCCACCAGTCTGTGCTTGTTTCCCGGGCCCAGAATCGGCGTTCCATGCCTATAACCTGCCCCATTAACAGCATGATCTCCAAAGCACCGGGTCCCGCGGTTCGATAGAATTCCATGTCCATGTCCTCATCACTCTCGTCGCCGCGCTGCTGTAGCCTGCTCCTCTCTGCCTGGTTTTCAAGGTTCTTGTTCAGCATAAACTGTACGATAAGGCGCGAGGTATTTACAATGTTCATGACTGCTGTCTTGAGCTGAGCGGGCTCCATGCTTGCCGTGGTATGGAGTCTGCTGCGTTCAGCCAGGAAAAAAGGCGCGAAATGGTTGTCTGCCGTCCGTTGCTTTCATGCAGGGAGGGGGGGAGGGAGGGAGGGGTGAGGCTGTACCCAGAACCACCTGCGACAATGTTTTGGTCCCATCAGGCACTGGGATCTCAACCCAGAATTCCAATGGGCAGGGGAGACTCCGGGAACTATGGGATAGCTATGGGATAGCTACCCACAGTGCAACGCTCCAGAAATCGACGCTAGCCCCGGTACATGGACGCACACCACCGAATTAATGTGCTTAGTGTGGCCGCATACAATCGAATTTATACAACCTGTTTCCCAAATTCGAATTATCTAAATTCGGATTAATCGCGTAGTGTAGACATACCCTCAGAGGTGAAAGCCATGTCCCCTATTGACAAGGAGGAGCCTCTTTCCACATCATAATCAAGATCATCAGGGCCTCCAACTTATCCCTGTTGTGAACCTGCAGATGAACCCACAGAGCTGAGGCGCTTGCTCTGTCCTCGCTGTGGTCTTAGCTTTTTACATGAGTGATCTACAAGAGTCATGTTTGTATATATGTAAATAGTCAATAGCTAAGATGCCAGTAGTTGGCACACAAGAATATGTAGCATTGTTCTTGGGTTTGCAGGACCAGTAAAACTTGGTATACACTGCAGATGGCTTCCAGTGTGCAACTCTTCACATGCAACTTTTAACAGGCTCGCCTACATTTCACTGAGTTTGCAGGTTAGAGAGATTGATTCTATGCACCTTCTGTCAAGCTAGCCGTGCCCCCTCCCCCCCGGCAAGTGAGGAGTGGGCCTTCCTGCTCATGTCACCACCTACTACTCCATTTAGCTTCTTCTTTCTTCCACTCCTTTTCTTTACTTCTGTCTCCACTCTTTCCCTTTCTGCATTGTCACTTACCCTTCTCCTTTACAACACCCACAAAGGATATTCTAAGATGGGTGCTATATTCCTTTCATTCAGTCAATGCATTTTAGCTATGGGCCAGAAATGTTGTTTCCATGAATAGTCATGTGAATACAATTTTGTTCATATAAATATATTTCAGAAGTAAACACTGAAGGGGTGCAGACAGGGATTCAAACTGCATTTTCTAATTTGCTGAAATATTCTCTGCCTTGCTCTAGCATGAGTGCATTTCACAAGCTAAAAGGAAACCTGAGCAAAATATGTTAGATCAGAAAGGATATTAAAATACCATCAGGAACTCAAGCAGAGCTTTGCCAAGGATAAAAGTAATAGTACTGTATTTTAAGAAGCACAAATATAATTTCTGAGAAATGCACATTTCTTATTTACCTAAGCAGAGTTAAAAACTTGTGCATATTTTTAAATTGAAGAATGGTTATAAAAACCCCAAGTACTTGAATATAGAATCAAAATGAAACCAAGTGTCTTATCGAAAGCAACTACCTAAACTGATTAATGCTGTTTCCATTTTCCTTTGTCATAACCAGATATGGGACTTCTCATGTGTCTTACAAAGTAACGTTGTAGGACAATAAACACGAAAATCAGAACAGAGCAAGAGGTTCTGATTCTGATCCTGACACATCAGTTTTATACTGCTGTTCCTCCATTGGGTTCAATGGAATTGCTCCTGATTTTCACGGGTATGAGATTAAAATCAGGCCCTAGAATCCAACTCATGACTCCAGTTCTGCAACCACCTATGCATGCTATCATCAATGAGTAGATAGAATTGGACCCCAAGTCATTATTGTCTAATTTACCTTTTTAGCCAACTTGTTTCTGTATCTTTTTCAAGTAGCCTGAAGGCAAAGAATAAGCAATAGAAATGATGTATCTTACTCTGATCCCTTCTTCCAGTTCGGCAGGGTACTGATTGTTTGCAGAAATGCTGCTTTTTTTTCAGAATGGTTGTTTCCGCCAGGATAGCTTCTTTTGCCTGTTTTAAGTGAAGCTCCACTGTCCCCTTGCACAGAATGTCTCTCCCAGCCTCTCTTTCCTTCCCCACCCCTGAAAGGATGCTATCCATCTTTGTCCGCCAAATCTAAAAAGCAGATCTGTTTTGATATGTAGACCCAAGACTTGAGGAAGAAGCTGGTTGAGAAAATGTGTATGGTGGCTGCCAGCTTTCTAGACAAGATCCTAAAAGTCTAAACAGACTTGGCACCAGCCTGATTTTCCAGGAGTTCCATCGTCTTTTTATTACACAAATCAAATAAAATTTAAAAACCCTACTCATCCGATAAGATTTCACAAAAAGATTTTAATCTTCAATCATCTAACCCACAACTCCTTGAAGGTGCTCCTTCCTGCTATTTATTTTCATTAGCACAGTTTCAAACTTATTCAAAATAAAGGAATAAGGTGGGTGAAGTAATATCTTTTATTGGACTAATTTCGGTTAGTGAGAGAGAGAGAGAGAGAGAGAAGCTTTCACAGAGCTCTTCTTCAGGTCTGAAAAACTTAATGTCACAGCTTCATGTAACCAGTTCAAAGTTTTTAAAATGTATTTTTCCATTGCTTTTTAGCGGTCATCCCTTCTATGGAAATCACGGCACGCAGCCACAAGTCACGGGGAAAAACATCAGTGAGGATTATAATGAGAACTATCAGAGGTAAAAAGGTATCTCATCAGATTTTCACCAGGTTAACTTAGCATTATCTATAATCATTGTGCAGGGCACTGCACTCACCAACTGTGTCTTGAGTTTTTCAAAGGAGGCCACAAGATACAAAGATTCTTGATAGACATCATGGCAGGCATTCAGGGGTCTACATACAAAGTTGAAATTGGTAAACAAAAAAAAAATGCCCGGGGAGCAAGGGGGTAGAGATCCATTTACCTTATTTGTCTTAATAAGTAGAGAGGAAGAGTTAGGGGAATGAAAATTTCTGAAACTGAAAACCTGGATATTCACCCAACTCTGACTCCCTAACAGTTCTCTTGACCACTGGTTGTAATGGAATTTTAGAGGGGTTCAGTGAGGAACAAAAAAAAAAAAATTCAAAAAGCCTTTTTGAGGGTGACCTTTTCCTTTATTTCTATAGATGGGTTCAAAACAAAACCATGGCTCTAAATAAGCCACCTCCCTCCCCAAACATTGTGGAAGTAATGGATCTAGATCTCAGCTTCGTGACAGCATTTCTCAAACGTTAGCAACCCGAGGACCCCCTTTTTGATTTAAATTTTTTCGCAGACCCCCCCAAGCCATCTTCTAATTTGTCCTGGGGATGCTCAACACCCGCTCAGCCCCAAACCTCAGCCCCACCCTATTTCTTCCTGCCCCCGCTCCACCCCTCCTCTTCCCCACTTCTTTCCGTCCCCTCCCCGCTCCTCCCCCTCCCTCCCAGTGCCTCCTGCACACCATGGAACAGCTGTTTAGCGGCATGCAGGAGATGCTGGGAGGGAGGGCGAGGAGTTGATCAGCAGGGCCAGTGGACCCAGACATGACTTGCAGACCCCCTGGGGGGTCCACGGACCACAGTTTGAGAACCGCTAATGAGGCAAAATACAATCTTAAAATGATGGGTAATTTCAGAGTCAGATCCAAACTCTGCAACTAGGGTCTATTTCTTTTTAATTTTTTTCACTTTTGGGTCTGATGAGCTTTTCTCTCAATTTTAATCTGTGAGCTCTGCCTTGGGTGTCCTATCTGTGACACAATTGCTTGTAACCATGCAGAAGTGTCTTCTGCAGGACTGAGACCTCTATTATCTGGGCAAGAATTCCATTTGACTGTTACAAATCTACAGACATTCCTTTGTCATTGGAGTGTCATGCTATTTTTAGCCAGAAGCAGAAGTATCATGAAAAATTATTTTCTCTTTTGAGATTTCCTGTCCCTGCCTTACCAACTCAAGATCATGAATTATTTTGAAGGATACCCATCACTAGTACTATCTCACTCAATGGTATCAGGCGACTGCTCTTTTCAAGACCTATGTATGTGTGTATATTGTGAAAACATCCCCCCTTTCGGGGGGGTGGGGTGGAAGAAAGCATCTGTCTGTTCCTATTCAGCTAGAAAACACAAACCACCTAGCACCTGTGCAGCAGATCTAACCAGCTGACGTACTGCATATAAATCCATAGCGGCAGGCAATGATGTATGCCAGGTAGGGTGAGTGGGGATACATTCCATAAGAGAGAACCTACTGCACCATTAAAATAATTTCCTTCCTTTCATAGCTCCTCTGCCCATGATCCTGTTGTTTTTCTTCTTCCCCCAACAACAGTGATGTTGAATACTGATCAGACATCACAGCTAAGCCCAGTTCCAGCTTGTCATGTTCATTTAAATGATCTGGGTTCCAACTTCCACGCACCTAGCTCAAGATTTTTAGGAGTAATTGGCAGGTTATGTAACCCACAGACCATCAGGTAATATTTTGGTAACGGTGTGCAGGTGTTGGCACTTTCATGCCAACCATGCACTATAATAAACATGATAAAGATGGGAATGGTTACCTTTTTTTTTTTTTTGCAGGAAGAAAATAAAGGTTTGGCAGGGTTAAAAAAAATATATCCAACACAACCACACAAAGGGCTAAGAGGAATCAGAGCATCTAAAAATAGCATCTATATTCAAAATTAAAATGAGAAGTTTATTGAAAGCAATACACAAATATCCCCTGACAACACTATTGCACTATGTAATCCAAATGGCATTTGCTTTTTGATTATGCAGAAGATCAGCAGCACAGCCTATGGAGAAAAACACTTTGTCTCTCCCTCCTCAGTAAGACAACCTTAAAACGTAAGAGATATCCAAGCATGTTTTCAGTGCATGTGAAAGTGAATCTGTATCAAAATCTGGAAGGCTTTGTTGCTACCACATTTCAACTTTCCTTCCTCTAATGTGGAGATTTAAAGCAACATTGAAAGTTCTTTTACACTTGTCCAAAACCATCGAGGTACTTCATTGTTTAAAACCATTTTAAATCTAGACTTTTGAGTGTTCATTCTATAAAACAATATTGCTTTCTGCAGTGTATTGCAATACCTCCCCCACCACTTATAATATACCAAGAAAGCAATAACAGCAGCCACTAGAGAACTGTGCTATATAGATTGAAGTAAGCATTGAGTTGGCACTATCGTCTCTTTGGGTCATCACCTTTCTTATAGTGATTGGCATATCTGATCTGACATTGTTCAACTTGTCTCTTGATTGGCCAGTTCCCTACTTTAGACCTCCCAAAGGCACAGCCTTGGATGCAGTGCTTTGTCCAACAGTTGTGCTCCTCAGAAGCAGCTAAGCATTTTCATGAGCAGAGGACAGAGAGGTGAGAGAAAACGTCAATCATCACTAGCAGCACTGCCATCCCTGCTGCGCTGACATTGAAGAAAGAATACCATTTAAGTGACTTCTGCATAAATGCTGTTATTTTCTTCTGTCATTTTTATGGGAAATAAAGGGCCTGCAGAGGGGAGTTGGATATCTAACACCATTGTGATGGTTGAATTGCTTTGTTGTACCAGTGACCCAATTTTCAGGCAC
>NW_020664562.1:15208693-15372118 GCF_002925995.2 Terrapene triunguis | reverse complement strand
AGTCTACAGACATAGCTGTGGTGTTCTGGGTTTCTCCCTGTGACCCAGGGACCCCTTGATACCAACTGGTGGAGGGCACAGGGATCCCCTGGTCTGATATGTGCATAATAATTCACCAAAGGTGGCATTTCAGATCTCTATGGAGAGCCATTAGCCCACTACTAATCATAATCATGAAATGTACATAAAGATAATATGTATGTATACTGAAAATTATGCCTATAAGGTCTTGGGGTTAAAACAGGTCACCAAGAGGTAACATACTTCGGAGATGTTCCTTTTAGGCAGGAGGTAACTGACACTTTTGTCTGATCATTTGTATATTGTATGCCTCAAACTGTATGCCTATTTGCATACTGAGCCAGGTACAAATTGTTTCTGCCTGTAGATTTTGCAATCTCTCAAACAGGAAGGAGGTATCCTTGTTATGAATAAAGACAAAGGATTAGTCTGTTATATCTTGAAATGTAAAGCGACACTGAATCCAAGGCGATAGCATGCATTGTCTTATGAAAGAAGCGTCACAGCCTGCGTGGCTGTAAAGCACTGCAGGGATTTTATTAGAGATGAGAGTACCTTGTTAGTTAAGTCTAGGCTCTAGCTTGCATGTTATGATTTTATTTTATATATAACCGTTGGTTTCTTATACTTCTACTTTCTACCACTCAAATCTCTGTGCTTTGTTAAATAAACGTACACTTGATTTCACAATAAACAAATCTAGGTGCTGTGAGTTAAGCAGAGAGGTGATCTGAGGTAAAATTGGCAAGCTGGGGTGTACTGTTTTTTGAAAGCTGCGGATCAGTGAATGCAGCAACTGGTCCACTGAACACAAGCTGCACACTCCAGGGAGACACTTGGATACTGAAGTATGCCTATTGCTAACCTGCAGAGTGACAGAAGGGCTGGTAAAGCTTAGCACAGTGGTTCTCAACTTTAGCAACCTGAGGACCCCCATTTTGGTTTAAAAAATTTTGCTAACCCCCCAAACTGGCTTCTAATTTTCCCTGAGGGTGCTCACCCCCCGCTCAGCCCAAGGCCCTGCCCCCATTCCACCCCTACCCCCAACGCCCCACCTCTTCCTGCCCCCTCCCCCGAGCATGCCCCATGCCCGCTCTTCCCCCTCCCTCCCAGTGACTCCTGCAGGCTGCTGAACAGCTGTTCCGCAGCATACAGGAAGCACTGGGAGGGAGGAGGAGGAGTTGATCAGTCCCTATTCCACTACAAACTTCTTGTGTGACCTAGAAATCAATGGAAGTTAGAAGCTTAAATACCTTCGAGGATCTGGGCCTTAGCTGCTCCGTACCTCAGCTCTCAGTCTATAAAATGAGAAATGCTTCCCTATCGCTCGTAGCTGTTGTGAGGATAAATACATTAAACATCGTGAGGCACTCAGATACTTATATGGCCTCCCTCACCATAGTAAGTAAGATACACAGACATGTAGTGATAAGTCCTCTTTCTCCACACCATTCTTCTTGAGCAACAGTGTGCAACAAACCCCAGGGCTGGCCTTACCATGAGGCGAACTGAGGCAGCCGCCTCAGGTACCAGATTGAGGGGGAGGGTGCCACTAGGACCCAGAGTGTAGAAAATTGTGTCTGCTGCTGGTGCATATGTATTCTCTCTGCTCTAGATGCACAGAGATGGTGGAGTGCTGTGCTGGAGGAAGAAGGGCACAAGAGACATAACAGGCAGGCAGAAGAAAAGGTGAGAGGGAATAACAGAAAGCAGCAGGAGCTGCAGGGATAGAGAGGAGGAGGAGCCTCTTATGTACCTCTCTAGCACCCCCAGGAGCCTGGACTGATTAACACCAGCTTCTCAGGGAGCTTCCTGTTTCCTGCTGCTTCCCTGAACCCACTTGAGGAGAACAGGCAGTCAACTGAAGTAGTAGGAGCCAGTTAGGCTCTTAAGACGCTGATATCTTCTCTCACTCAGGCCCTGCTACCAGCCTGCTTATTTGTCCCCTTCAACTGAGTGTTGAGAGCCACTATAGCTGGCACAGAACAGCACTCATGAGTGAAAGAAGAAAATGCCCCTCTGGGGCAGCATTCAGAAAAAGAAAGAAAGCAAAGGAAGCTTTTCTATCTAAGCAGGAAGGAGCTCTCCTGAGATACATAGACACAAATGTTCACGGTGAGCCTTCTGGCCCCAGTGAGGATGAGAGTGGTGAGGAGATGCCTGATCTTCCAGTTAGTCAGAGTGCAGGTGACCTGGCAGCTACCGCAGCATCCATATCTCCATCTCAAATTGATGTAACCATGCACATTCCTGAAGAAAAGTGTAGATCAGAGAAGAGTGTGGTGGAGGCGCAAGAAGTAGCTGCTGCTGAGTTTAGTTCCTGAAGTCTAGATAATCCAGGACTGTGGGCCCACTTGAGCAGTAGCCTGAGGACTTCCTTGTACTGCATGGACAACAGCGAGTGAAAACTTCATGTTCCCCAAAGACAATGAAATTAGAAGTTTCCATCCAACACATTACTGGCGTGAAATCCCCAATGGTGACAAAGTGGAGAGGCCATGGCTTATGTACTCCAAAACCTAGAATGCTGCATACTGTTTTTTTTGCAAACTCTTCCAGTCTAATGTTCCAGCCACACTGGGTTCTACAGGAACAAAGGACTGGAAAAATCTGGCTAGAAATCTGGCATGCCATGAGAAGGCAGCAAATCACCAGAGAGCATTCCATAGGTGGAAAGAGCTTGAAATGAGACTAAGGTTAAAGGCCACCATAGATGATCAGCATCAAGAGAAGATTGCATCAGAGTCTCTTTACTGGCAAAATGTTCTGAAAAGGCTCATTGCCATTGTGAGAATGCTTGCTACCCAAAACACACTAGCACTGCGTGTCACTTCAGATCAGCTGTATGTGCCAAACAATGGAAACTTCCTTAAAATTGTGGAGCTGATGGGTGAGTTCGATGCTGTATTCCAGGAGCATCTAAGAAGAGTCACCACCCAAGAAATGTACACACACCACTACCTTAGAAAAACAATTCAAAATGAGATCATACAGTTACTGGCAACAAAAGTCAAACAGAAGATTGTGGCAGATCTGAAGTCAGCAAGATATGACTCTGTTATTCTGGACTGCACACCTGACATCAGCCATACAGATCAAATGACTTTAATGGTGCGTTTTGTAACAACAAGAGAACCTAGTGAAAATGTCCCTGCATTTTCTAGAATTTATTGTCATAGATGATACTACAGAAGCTGGTATGACAAATGTGCTTCTTAAAAAGCTGGAAGATATGGGAATTGTGATAGCTGACATGAGAGGTCAAGGCTACGATAATGGTGCCAACAGGAGAGGAAAGAACAGAGAAGTGCAGACACAGATCCGAGAATTAAACCCTCAAGCTTTTTTTGTCCCATGCAGTTCTCATTCATTGAACTTGGTGGTCAGTGAGGCAGCATCAGCTTCTAGTGAGGCTGCTGAATTTTTTAATGTAATTCAAAGCACCTATGTATTTTTCTCTGCATCAACGGCAAATTTTGAAGCAACATCGGGGAACATCCTCTCTGACACTGAAAGCACTGAGTGCCCACACGATGGGAAAGTCGAGTGGAGGTGATAAAGCCTATCAAACACCAAATTGGGAAGATAGATGATGCCATAGTTGCCATTATGGAGAATAATGCTATGAGAGGAAATCTTCGTGGGAGAACAGTGGCAGAGGGAAACAGAATCACCAGAAACATACATAACTTCAAATTTCTGTTTGGCTTAGTGTTGTGCATGACATACTGTTTGAAATAAATGTTGTAAGAAAGAGACTTCAAGGTGTTGACCTTAATATATCTGGAACAATGGAACAACTGGACAAAGCAAAGTCATGTCTACAGTCTTAACAGTCAGATGAGGGATTTCAAAACGTTCTAAAGAGTGCACAGAAGTTGGCAGAGGAACTTCACATTGAAGCTATTTTCCCACCCATTCAAGAATACAAGAGTCACCGAAGAAGAAGACATTTTGATTATGAGGCATGGGATAATCCCATAAGAGACCCCAAACAACAATTCAAAGTTGAATTCTTTAACCAGGTGCTAGAGTATGCAATACAGTCAGTTGAAGGAGGTTTCATGCAGCTCAAGGAACACCGCAGTATATTTGGGATATTGTATGATATTCCAAAACTCCTCACTATACCTGAAGAAGACCTACACCAGCAATGCAGGGCACTAGAGACAGTGTTGACACATTATGACATGCGCAATATTGATGCGAGTGATTTAGGTGATGAACTGAAAGCCCTTTCAAGATACATTTCAGCAGGATCAACTCCAAAGGCTGTTCTTTAATATATGTGCACAAATAAGATGACCACCCTCTTTCCAAATGCTTTTATTGCTCTGCGCATACTTCTAACACTTCCTGTAATTGTTGCCAGTGGAGAACGCAGCTTCTCCAAGCTGAAGTTAATAAAAACACATCTATGCTCCACAATGACACAGGAGAGGCTGGTCGGCCTTGCAACCATATCAATAAAGCATGAGCTGGCCCAGACTGTAGACCTTCAGCAGGAAACAGTTCAAATCTTTGCAACCAAGAAGGCACGGAATGCACCACTTTGATTATTCAAACAGATAAAAATGCCAGACAAGAAAAGTTACATTTGCTGTTCAGGTGATTGAAAGTTAAGTGTTACTTAAAATTTTTGAACAAGGCATTTTAAGTTGCTAGTTCTCCTTTATTGGGGTAGGTAGCAGAGCAGTACCATGAGAGGAGTAGAACAGGAAGAAGGCAGAATGGAGACCTTTCAAAGTTTTGGCCCAAGTGAGGGAGCATGGGAGTGTCATTTGATCTCCCTGCCTGAGGTGCCAAAATGTTGTGGGCCAACCCTGAGGAACCCCTAAATAGTTGGGTTCTACTACCCACATGACCTTCCAGAAATCCCTCCCCCCATGCAGTGGGTCTACAACTGATCTGCTGCTGAACCTTTGGTAGAGGAGATACGGTAGGATTTATCACTTAATCCCAATGAGGCCTTTTAATTGTTAATATACAGTGCCAGAACATCTCTATGCCCATATCAGGCAATTGAATTCTTTCCTAGTAGGATAATTGGCTCTGAACTCGAAAGTGTAATGACAATGTAAAATCCTTTAGAAGAACAAATGTCAGTCATTTTCTAGTGGCCAGTTGTTGATTATGGGATGTTCTGAAGCCATAAATATTTTAACCATAATTTTTACACCTCTGGATATTATTCCTAGCATTACCTATCCTTGTACTATCTAAATGAAGAGAACAAGGAGCATGAATGACTGATAGGAGAGCCCAATGCTAAATTGCCATAGACCTGTGGAAAGGATAAAAATCCATTTCTCTGCGATCAGTCTTTCCATAGGAAAAAATATCTATGCTTTTTAAAATCTTACACCCTCTATCATTTTTATGCATATAGATTTCAAAATAAAATTAAAGATTAGGGACAATGTTTAAAAATAAGTCTGCATGTTTTCACAGCCTTTAAAATAAAAGAAAAAAAAGTAATACTGAAGGGGAAAAAATCTGCTTGCTCCCAGTTAGGTTTATTAAGTCAGTCATAAAGGCAGCTGATCTAAAATGCAACAGCTGTCACCAGTTCAGACCCAGTCTGACAGTTCAATACCTCCTCATCTTCTGAGAATGGCAGTGCTGAACCCTGAGTAAACTGCGTCTGTATGCAAACTGTCAAAGAGCACTTGGCATATCATTAGGACTGACCTCCATGGCTGCAGTGACAACAGAACATTACAGCCAATTGTCATCAGAGTTAAAATTAATCTACAGATCTCTGAATTCAGCAGTAGGTGAAGCAAGCCCCACAGTTAATGGTCAGTTGATGAACTACATAATTTACTAAGATAATCTTCACCCTTTGGAGACCGCAGACGTATACTGCATGTTCCATATATATTCTCTATAGCTATATTCCTTCCTAAGCATTTATTTGACATGCAACATGATTGTCAGTACACCCTAAGGGCTTAGTGGTGGATTGTATAGCCAGAGCAGCATTTGGGTCTAGGGGGAGATAGCAAAAGGTCCATTACCTATGCAGTGTTAGCTAGAGCCCTGCATACAGGGAAGCACACTTACTGACAATCCTTGCTGTGTGCTTAAAAAACGAGGAGTCCTTGTGGCACCTTAGAGTCTAACAAATTTATTTGGGTATAAGCTTTCGTGGGCTAGAACCCACTTCATAAATCCATGAAAGCTTATGCCCAAATAAATTTGTTAGTCTCTAAGGTGCCACAAGGACTCCTCAGTTTTTTTGCTGATACAGACTAACACGGCTACCACTGAAACCTTAAAAAAAAAGAGTAGCTGGTATTATCATTAGCCCACACCAACAGGCTAAGTCTCAGAGCAGAGACACTGATTTACCAGAGGTTAATTGCTCATAACTTCTTGCTAACCTATTTACATCCACTTTAATCCAAATCCAAATGCAAACACGCCCTTTACTTGAACCAGTATTTTCATTTAAAGGATCTTTAGTCAAAACTGACTGTGGAAGGCAGGGCTTTGGGGGTTACAGTCTTGAAAATTTGGATAAGCTACTGGGCACATTTTCAAACCAGGGATCCTAAAGCTAAGCAGCTAAATCTATATTTATGTCCCCCAAAAGTGGCCTAGTTTTCAGTGGTGACTTCAATAGGTTGTGTGGAAGCATAGCACATCAGATAACAAGGCCGTATATATGAAGTGTCTTTAGGTTCCTTATTTGAAAATTGTGGCAATACTTTCTGTCCTCCCTCATAAAATTGTCTCCATGGATCCCCACTTGAAGTGTGGACCTCTGAAAGCATAAAGCTGTAAAAAGGGCCATGTGCTGCTTCCTTCCCCTCCCCCAAGAAGGAGTTTATAAAGAAAGAATCACACAGTTTCTCTCACTCTTTTCCTGTCTTCTTCAGCTGTCTATGACAACAATACTACCTGATTTTGAGAAACTTTTGATCCCTTATCTTAAGAATACTTATTTGTGATCGTATGACTGCTCTCCCCTAAGGCCTTCATGAAAGCATTATATCTCATGAGGCTATCCTAGTGAGCAAACAAACAATGTTCCATGTTTCTGTAGTGAAATTCAGAGGTGTTTGTGTATTCATCATAAAGGAAGCTTCCATTCATAGCATAGTTTTCCTTTTCTATAGGTGGGTTCTACTCTTCAGTGCCTCACCGGATACCTGCCTGGTAGAAATAAATTGCTGCGATGGCTTCTTCTACTATATTGGGGCAGAAGGGAATAGGGTGCACAGAGAGTGTATTGGTTATGATAAAGCCTATTAAAAGTTACAGAGTGAACAGGAGACCTGTACTTTCTCTTACTTCCCCACCCCCACACCATTCCCTCATTAAAGGGATTTAAAAATATCTAAGGGAACCCTGCCCCATAGCCCCTAAAGCAGGAGTAGTTTATTTTTTGTCACAGGCCAAATTTCTTGCTCAAGGTATAGTCCAGACTCAAGAAAAAATAATTTAAAAAACAATAATGATAATAAGTAAATAAAAAGATTTTGGGATCCACTCAAAAGTGTCTGGTGGTCCAGATTTGGCTCATGATCTGCCTCTTGACTACCCCTGCCCTAAAGTGAAGTGATATCCTTCCTGGTTTGCCCCGTAGCTATGGGGGTTGAAGAGGAGGCCTTACTCTTCCCTCCATCGACGCCAGTGAGTTCAAGTCTGAATCAGGCCCTCTCTGACATTGCTTTTATGAAGAAGATATTTTGAATATTATGCAAGCCAAATGACTACACTTAGTATTAATACAGATAATGGTAATAAATATCTACTCACATCACCCATGAGGAAAAAAAACTGTTATCAAGGTTAAGTTTACTGAATGCTTACTGTACATGGATAGTTTCAAGGTACTTACTATGCAATTCAATGTAAGAGCAATGTTGCAGTAAGCTTCTGGAAGATCATACAATGATCTTATATACAAAGCAGCCCTGAGAAGGGAAAATACTATTGAATAGCTAAAGGTTCTGGTTTATTAAACATTACTATTGTAATATCAACACAATAATTATATTGTTAGATGACCCATTTAAAAGACAGAGTTAACATGTGACCGTATTTCAGAAGCTATAAGCAATTCTTTAAGTAAAATCTTGCAGTCCTTGTTCAGATGTTATTCAAGCAAGAGTCCCACTGGCTTCATCAGGACAATGTAAATATAATTTAATAAGTTAAGTGGAGCAACAATAGTAACTATGGATGTACTCAGAACCAAATTCTGACCTCAGGTATATGCACGTGCGTGTTGCAGCAAGATTTGACCATACTTACGTACCTACTGAAATTACTAACTCAAGGCCAGATTTTCCTCTTGCTGAGTAATAGCCTGTTCTGAATATCCCCTCTGGAAACATCGCTACTACTCTGATGTGGGCGCCATTGTTCTGAGCATTAACAGAAAACTTATTCTTCTCATGCTAATTACTTTAAAATAGCTACAGATGCCAATAGCATTAAGATGGATTAATGCCACATACACACAATTTCTAGTCAGATAATTAACTATAAAGTAAGACAAAGTATTTTATTCCTAGAAATTCCTCTCTTCCCCCCGCTTCCCCCACTAGCTAGGATGTCCTTCTAGAACTCATTCACGGTTCCACTTCACTCTGCCACTCATGAGTTATGAGGTCATCCCGAATTGAAAAAAATATTTCTCATTCACAGTATCCACTGTCATATTTTCCTCTCTATTAGGCATTAATAGAGAATAGCTAGATCAATAGTAAAAGTACTTGAGCCCAGCAGTTTAGCAGATATCTGAGCCTCTGATCCCCTGGTAAGGGTGGTCATTTTCCATTTGACTTTAAAATTATATGCAAGAATGTTGGTATTAATCTATGAACCCACTTTGTGTAGTTAGAAAATACAGAACATAAAAAACTGCATTTTTTTAGACTCCTATATCCTTCACTGCTTTTCAATAGGCATGTCTGGTGGTTTTTTGGTTTTGTTTTTTTAATCACATAACCCATAACATTGTCTGGCATATTTCATACAGAGTTTTCAGTTACACAGAACCACATCTGACACTCTTCCAGTACAATATCACTACCCAGGAGGAATGGGAACTTGGAGGTAAAAAAAAAATTAATTGATATTTGGCACATCAAGAACTTTATTTTTATAAAAGGCACTGAATATTTACATTTCTTTTTTCTTCATGCCAGGAGACTACAGGTTATTGCCAAATTGTCTGTAGGTTAACACATCTTTGATAGTTTATATTTGCAATGAAACAAGCTGTGGAAATTAAATTGAATCAAAAGTATTGATAACTGTTGGCAGTTCAGCAGGGTTCCTCTTCCATCTGATCACTCGCACAATTAACTGACAGGGAGTAGGCCCTGCAGTTCCACTGTATGAATTTTTGGTTGAATTACTGCCCTCAAACAGTAGGCAGTTTCCAGCTGTTATGAGTATATGCTGGGATATTTCTTCCCTTCCTCCTCCCCCTTATTCTTATATGTAACCTTTCTGCCCTCTGAGGTGGCAGCAACAAGGGCTGGGTTCAGTATCTAGGGGTTCCTTTACAATAACACAAGGCAAAACCGGCTCAAGCCCCCACCCAGTGACTTGGGACAATTACATACCACCTCTCTGGGTGCCTCTAAGAGGCAATACTTCCCCTCTTGCAAGCACAGAGTCTGAGTTTAGCAAAAGCCTTTTAATAAAGAAGGGAAACAATGTGGCATCATGTGGGGAAACACCACAAACAGGATAACATAAATCATGAGAAAAATACCCAAGTGAGTTTAGCAGTGTCCTTTTCCCCTCAGGGTCTTAAGTCCAGCAACCCAACAGTCACCTCCCCCCACAGTTTCTGTCCTTGGTTAGTGCAGCCCCAGAGTTCAGAAGTTCATCTGCAGAGTTTATCTCCCAGCCTGATTGGAAAGGGGGGGAGATATGGGGGCACCTTACATGTTCCGCTGCTCAGATCAACGGCCAATTGCCACACCTCTCCATGGGGTTCTGTTACAGTCTTCACCGCCAGCCACGCCTCTCCACCAGCTACCCACTCACCAACATGGTCCCCGCTACTTAACACAGCTCTCAGTGAATTCAGCTGTTAGTAGGGGAGCCTCAGTGCTGGAGCATTCAGAACCACTAGCCCTAGGAATCAGTGATTTCAGCTCTGCAGCATATAACAAGACACCTAACCGAGTCAAAATTAGCTCTGTTATTACACTGTGAAGAGAGAAGGGATCAAAGTGGTGTTTAGGCCCCTCAGAAGGTGGCCACACTGCCAGGTGCAAATACCTGTCCACAACCTCTCTCAATTTACTGGGTTGTGGAACCCATGTCCCTTGCCTAGCAAGTGCTACTTATTTGAGGGCGAGTCCCTCAGTCATAAAATGCCAAGTACAGTTCTACTGTCCTTGAGTCACATAACCAGGATAACAACCCTTTATTACTCCTGCCCCAATAACAAAGAGACTGGCGGTCCCACAGCAGCCAATGACCATTTGGGCAAGCAGTCCCATCATGCTAGGCAGGGTGGGTGTGCCCATGCAAACTAGATCAGCCCCTGAAGTCCTTTTCCACAGCTCACCACCAGATGTCAGGGTAGAGCTCATTTAGACTCTGCTTACATATAGAAAGAAAAATGATTGCTTGACTAGACAATGTGAAACCCCACCATGAAAGGTAAAAGCTAGTAAGACAGAAGGTTAGCTGCTCAGAGCTTTCTCTTTCCATTCCTTTTTGTTTTTAGTGCCCAGCCTCCTCCTCTCAGAAAAAGAAAAAGAAGAAAAGAAGAAAATTCTTGAAAGACTACCAAAAATTCTGCTTAACATCAGCATCAGAGGAATTAATTAACTTTATTATAAAGTTTTGTTCATAAATGGGTAATACATTTTTAATAAATGTTTTAATAAAAAGTTAAATTGATTGTTAGAGAGTTCAACAGGTTGCTTATAACCATGGTGAATAACCCTTTATAACACCTTCTCCTAGTGTGCTTATCTATCTCTAACACACTACTCATGTCCATAACATATTTATAGCATGTCAATCATTTATAAACCCTTTATAAATGGAATCTTAACATGAAATGTGACTGAGGAATCTTGGTGAGCCAAAGGATCCCAAAGTCCAATTTAATTGTAGTTTTATGATAGAATATTAGCAAGCATATCAGCAACCAGCAAAAAAACAAAAGGTATTTCCTTTTATCATTTTTAAATTTGTCGTTCAGTTTCATTGAATGTTCCCTCAGAGAATCACAGAAATGTAGGGCTGGAAGGGACCTCAAGAGGCAATCTACTGTAGTCCCCTGCTTTGAGACCATCTCCTACATGTCTGTCTAATCTGTTCTTTATAACCTCTAATGAAAGGGATTCTAAAGCCTTCCTTGGAAGCCTACTACAGTACTTAACTACCCTTATAGCTAGAAAGTTTCCCCCCACCCCCAATACTTAACCTAGATCTCCCTTGAAGATTAAGCCCATTACTTCTTGTCCTCCCTTCCATAAACATGGAGAACAATTGATCAGTATCCTCTTTATAACAGCCCTTAACATACTTGAAGATTTATCAGGTTCCCCTTCCCCTCAGTTTTTTTTCTTAAGGCTAAGCATGCCCAGATTTGTAAAACCCCACACATCTTTCCTATATATCAGGTTTTCTAAAACTTTTAGCATTATTGCTGCTTTCCTTTGGACTCTCTCCAATATGTTCACATCCTTCTAAAAGCGTGATGCCCAGAATTGGACACGATACTCCAGCTGAGAGTTCACCAATGCTGAGGATTGTCTTACATATGACACTTGTGTTAATAAACACCAGAATAGCAGCAGCTTTTCACAAATGCATCACATTGCTAGCTCATACCTGCTTTGCAATCCACTATAACCCCCAGATCCTTTTCAGCAATAGTATTGCTGAGCAGTTATTCCCCATTTTGTAGGTGAGCATTTGATTTTTCTTTCTTAAGTGCAATACTTCACTTTTGTTTTTGTTGAATTCAGACCAATTGTCCAATTTGTTAAGGTTGTTTTGAATTCTAATGTTGGCCTCCAACGTGCCTGCAACTCCTCCCAGCTTGGTATCAGCTGCAAGTTTTATAAGCATGCTCTCAACTCCACTATCCAAGTACTGACCTCCCTCTGCAGCCTCCACCATATACACCCTACTAGTCTGACAGCGAACCAGATAACTACTCTGAGTACAGACTGTCAGCCAGTTGTGCGCACAACTTATATTTTTATTTAGACCACATTTTCCTAGTTTTCTCATGAGAAGATGATGTGGGACTGTCAAAAGCCTTACTAAAAATCAAGATATATGACATCTGCTGCTTCCCCCACTCTAGCACTCATCCACTAGGCCAGTAACTCTGTTGAAGAAGGAAATCAGGTTGGTTTGACCCAGTTTGTTCTTGACAAGTCCATGTTAGCTATTACTTATCACTCTATTATCCTCTAGTTGCATACAAATTGATTGTTTAATAACATGTTCCTTCATCTGTCCAGGAATTGAAGTTAGGCTGACTGATCTACAATTCTCCAGATCCTCTTTGTTTCCTTTTTTAAAGATAGGTACTAGGTTTGCCCTCCTCTGAGTTCTCAAAGATATTCGCTAACAGTTCTGAGATTGCGTCAGCTAGTTCCTTAAGTCCCCTCCTGTGCGTTTCACTAGGCCCTGCTGACTAGAATACATTAAATTTACACGTTAAAGAATATTAAGGTCTTTCCTATTTTGGCTTGTTAAGCATCTGGTCACAATTTACCTTTGTTTTAGTAAAGACTGAAGTAAAATATGCATTAAATACCTTAGATGGTTTAATGTGTCCATTATTAACTCTTCCTCCCCACTAAACAGAAGACAATACACTTTCCTTCATCTTTCTCTTGTTCCTAATGTATTTGTTGAACCTCTTCCTACTGCCTTTTAATGTCCCTTACTTGATAGAACTAGAACTCATTTTGTGCCTACGCCTTTCTAATTTTGTCCCTCCAGGCTTGTGCTATTCTTTTGTACTCAGTCTTAGTAATTTGTCCATATTTCCACTATTTGGATGATTCCTTTTCAGATGATTAAAGAGCTCCTGATGGTGCCATGTTGGTCTCTATTTTTTATATCTTTCCTTTGCATCAGGATAGTTCACTCTTTCCTTAAAATAATGAAATCTATAATTTCATGATCACTTCCATCCAAATGGCCTTTTATCTTCAGATTCACAACCAATTCTTCCATTAGTAAGAATCAAGTCCAAAAATTACTGTTCCCATTGCTCCTTCCTCCACCTTCTGAAATAAAAAGTCCTCCCCCCCTCCCCTATTCCAAGAACTTATTGGAGATTTTATGTTTTGCTTTATTACTTGTGTAACAGATGCCTGGGCAGTTAAAGCCCCCTATCAGCACCAGATCTTGTGTTTTGGACATTTCTGATATTTGTTCTAGAAATGCCTCTTCCACCTCCCCCTCCTGGTTTGGCAGTCTATAGTAGACACATACCATGATATCACCTGAGTCTTTCCCCTTTTATCTTCACTCAGAGACTTTCAAGGGGTATATTTCTCACCTCCTTCTGGACCTCAGAACAAATGTATATATTCTTGATGTATAATGCAACATCTACTCACATCCTCCCCCCACCCACCCCCCGTCCTGACCAAGCTATAACCCTCTATACCAACATTCCAGTAATGAGATTCATCCCACCAAGTTTGTGTGATACAAGTCTCTGTCATCCTTACATTATGAGAAATGGTAAATAGTGTGCCCACTTTACTTTTCTCTATACCATTCATTATTTTGCAAGCATGTGTCATATCTTTGTTAATGCATCTCCTATCTAAACAATGCCAGCTTTTCAATCTCTTCTTAATGCAAGAGGCTTTCATGCCTTTAAACATTTTAGTAGCCCATTTTATTTTTGCTATCGCTCTTCTAAGATACAGTTACCATGACTGAACTAAGTTTTCCAAGTGAGGGCATAGCATTGGTTAATATATTGTCTTTTCAGTATTATTTTCTTTAACGTTTTTCCTGCTTTTTATGACTGATGCTGTACATTGATCAGATGTTTCCACAATGGCAACCAGATTCTTTTATCTGAGCACTTACAATTAATTCAGAACCCAATAAGATGTAAAAATAGTTTTCCTTCCTACGTGCATTAGCATGCATCTGCCACCATGTTTCCCATTTATGTTATTTTGTTAGGTCATAGAATCACAGAATAGAATCATAGAATATTAGGGTTGGAAGAGGCCTCAGGAGGTCATCTAGTCCAATCCCCTGCTCAAAGCAGGACCAACACCAACTAAATCATCCCAGCCAAGGCTTTGTCAAGCTGGGCCTTAAAAACCTCCCTAGGTAACCCATTCCAGTGCTTCACCACCCTCCTAGTGAAATAGTTTTCCCAATATCCAACCTAGACCTCCCCCACTGCAACTTGAGACCATTGTTTCTTGTTCTATCATCTGCCACCACGGAGAACAGCCTAGCTCCATCCTCTTTGGAATCCCCCTTCAGGTAATTGAAGGCTTCTGTCAAATCCCCCCTCACTCTTCTCTTCTGCAGACTAAATAACCCCAGTTCCCTGAGCCTCTCCTCATAAGTCATGTGCCTCAGCCCCCTATTCATTTTTGTTGCCCTCTGCTGGACTCTCTCCAATTTGTCCACATCCCTTATGTAGTGGGGGGACCAAAACTGGATGCAATACTCCAGGTGTGGCCTCACCAGTGCCGAATAGAGGGGAATAATCACTTCCCTCAATCTGCTGCCAATGCTTCTACTAAAGCAGCCCAATATGCCGTTAGCTTTCTTGGCAACAAGGGCACACTGCTGACTCATATCCAGCTTCTCGTGCACTGTAATCCCCAGGTCCTTTTCTGCAGAATTGCCATTTAGGCAGTCGGTCTCCAGTCTGTAGCAGTGCACGGGATTCTTCCGTCCTAAGTGTAGGACTCTGCACTTGTCCTTGTTGAACCTTATCAGATTTCTTTTGGCCCAATCTTCCAATTTGTCTAGGTCACTCTGGACCCTATCCCTACCCTCCATTATATCTACCTCTCCCCCCAGTGTATTGTCATCTGCGAAGTTGCTGAGGGTGCAATCCATCCCATCATCCAAATCATTAATGAAGATATTGAACAAAACCAGCCCCAGGATCGACCCCTGAGGCACTCCGCTTGATACTGGCTGCCAACTAGACATCAAGCCGTTGATCACTACCCGTTGAGCCCGACAATCTAGCCAGCTTTCTATACACCTTATCGTCCTTTCTATCCACCTTATAGTCCATTCATCCAATCCATACTTTAATTTGCTGGCAAGAATACTGTGAGATTCATCCCACCAAGTTTCTGTGATACAAGTCTCTGTCATCCTTACATTGTGAGGAGGGCCAGTCAGGGGCAGCTGCCGTGGATCTGGCCAGGATACATTTCCTCTCCCAAACTGCCCCTTTTGATCTCTAGAAGGGCCTGTGGGTCCCAGCACTTCTCAGGCTCCTGGGAAGTCTCTTCTGCAGGCCTACACGGTGTCAAGTGTACGTGCAGCATTACCCCTGGCTAGGCTGCTCGGGAGCTGCTGCAGACTTGTAGGTCCCTCTACAGTTTCTCACTATTTTCTCTAGTCTCACCTGACCAATAGTATTGTGACCCCTCATTGTACACCTGCTTTTTCAGATAACTTATTAAAAACAATTGCCCTAAAACTGTTAACTTTTTATATAGTGAATGGATTACTAACAAGTTAGATTGACCAAATTCAGTCATAAAGGCAGAGAAGGGGACAATCCTGTATGATGCATTATTAAAACCAAGTGGAAAGTCACAATCTGTTACACCAATTAATAAACGGTATGATCCAAAGTTCATTGAAGTCAGTGGAAAGATGCCTATTAGCTTTAATGGGCTTGAATCAGGCCCAAAGCATACTCCCCTCCCTTTACCACATTTGTCTGACATGCAGGCAACTCAAGTTTTCATTAAACAGATCAAACAGTGTAGTGAGTGTTCAGCAGTCCTAAATCTTAGAACATTAAGTGAATCTGATTTTAAGTGTGTCACAACTTCACATAACTTTTAGACAAGAACAACTTTGGAAAAGATCACATGTGCTGCTGAATGAAAAGATAATTGCAGGGTAGTTAAATGCAGAAACTTAAATGTACAGAATAAAAAGCTATTATTGTTTTTCTGCTTCATCTGGTTACAAAATTACCACTCACAACAGCTGTATGAAGATGATGGTTAAGTCATCTTCACTGGTGCTTGGACTTTCAGTAGTCTAAATAGAATTTGACTAAACTGCAGCCAGTTTCTATCATGAAAATTCTGTCATTGTTTTGAATGTTATAAGAAAGTTTGTAAGCCTCCAACGAAACATTCCAACACAGTGGATATACAAACTAAACACATATGTTTAAAACTCTCATATATAAATTTCCCTTGATTATGTTTGGGACTTTTCTAAAGACATGGTGACAGAACTTCTACAGGTATAGCTGAGTCAATGAATCTATGCTTATTTACACCAACTCAGCATTTGACCTATGGGCTTAGTTGACTCATTTGCTTAAGAACTGGATAACATACTCTATGGGGAAAACCTGGGCTCAAAAGCAGCCTTAAACTCTTGAAGAACATGAGCTTCATGCACATCATGGAAGTGATATACGTGTTCCCGAGAATTAGGACAAAGGAGATTTATCTACGAGAAAGCCATAAACTTTTAGGTAGCCTAGGGGAGGTTTCTTATTCTATCTTCTTGACGGTGATAAAAATGTCTACTAGCAAATTCAGAGTACCAGAAACATAAGACGACTGGCCCCAAAATCTGTGGAAGATGAACTTTAAGATCCTCTTTGAATAAGCTTTGGTTAAGGGCTTATCAAAAATCCTGTCCTCCCCCTACCCCCATAAAAAACAAATGAAAAGATTTCATTCAGGTTTGTTTTGTTTCTTTCCTCCACAACTTGTGATAAGAATATTTCAAAGCAAAACAAAAATTCTTCTATTTGAAGTATGCTTCATTCAGGGTTTTTTTGGCCACTCAATGTAATAGAACTAGTGAGGTCTAGATTTTATTTCACTTTTTCCACCCTAACACTTTTCAAACTGTCTTATTTTGGAAAAGCTAGAGTGGCAAAGGAAAAAGTGAAACTAACTGCTACCTCTGTAGCTTAAGTTTCCTCAGTTTTGGAAAGTTACAGTGCTTCATTTTTCCTTCAGCAAAATGTGTTTCATTTTGGAATTTCCCTTTGAAATATTTAATTTAATTTAATAATTTAATTGAAAACAACATTTTCCAGTGAAAATTCTTTTTTTTTTTTATGAAATCCCATTTTTCAGCAAGAAGGTTTTTCAGTCATCTCTAGCTCAAACAAATATGAGGGATAAGAGAGTTACTCAGGTCAAAATTTACTGCTCTAGATTTGTGCATGGAACTCAAGAGCATATACTGATTGAATGTCCTAAATTTCTATTTAGCATTGTCTGCTAACAGCTGCACCTACATGAAAAAAACTGCATATTATTTGGACTACTTCCTAATCATTTTTTCCCCATTTTTTTCTAGTGTTCATCCTTTATTTCATTTTTCTGCCTATTATATAGCTATCTACTAAACACAATTTTTACACACACACTAAGGGATTCATCCTATTTCAATACATCAGATTCACTGTTCAGTGTTCCATAGATTTTCAAGTATAGCCAATAATAAATGGAAATAAAATAAATTGTAGCACACACATATATTTTGTGCATAAATTTAGATATATAGTTAAAACAACCATTTATTAGGCATATTTTGAAGACAACTGTAAATTCTTCAAATGTAAGTGTTATGGAAAAGACGTCTTAGATGCAATGGTGATAGGCGCTACAGAAAATCTTAAAATAGCTAGAATAGATGTCAAGCTAAAATCTTGACTAATTTGCTAAATTTTTAGCATTCATCCCTTCCACGAGGACGATACAGGAAAATTATTGAATCCGCCATGAATCACATTAATGTGTCTTAAGCAGAACGCAAATGTGTATAATGTCATCACTGTCGATAGCAGTATTTCACTGTTGAACTTGTAACAAATGGGTCTATTTAGGTATAATCATATGCTGTCATTTTCTGGTTTGTTTTAGATTTTTCACAACAAAAGCAATAGAGCGCCTCTCCATTCATCTGCACTTTTTTCCTCTTTTCAAAATCCTTGTCTCGAACTAGGAGTCAGTGTTTCCATGCAGTTGTTCTTGGGGGTTTTGGTTAGGCCCCATCGCTAGTTATTAATATCTTAACAGTGCAGTCAACATTCATTTGGAGCCTGATCCAAAACCTACTGAAGTCAGTGGAAAGAGTCCCATTAACGTCAATGGGAATTGGATTAGGCCCCGAGTGCCAGACATCTGTCGAATGTTTTGAAGTTCAGGTGTTAAGGTTAGCTCAGCCACATAACTCCCAGTAACTCTACTCTTATTGTGTGGGACTTGGTTAAGGTGAGATAGTAACTGCTTGCTGCAGGGTTCTTTACACACAGACTGCATATCAGCCTATATGATTTGAAGCATGCCTGACAGTCTAAGACATCAGGAAATAGATATATACACAACTCCCATATATTATACATAGAAAGTTCCTGGAATATATGGTCACACTGATTACAGAGAGCCCTTGCCAGGAAGTATGCTGTCCCCTAAGAAGTACAGCAAAGAATACAGCAAGCTTTCTCCTAAATTGATACTACAACAGTTGAAGCTCTTAGGGTGACAGAGCAGGTTTAACCTTCATGTATGCAGGCACAACTTCTGTCTCTTCAATGATGTTGTACGTCTTTGTACCATGGCTGTATTTTGGCTCAGATCCCACATATGAAGAGAAGAATATGCCTCTGATATTATAGTTCATCTATTACGTGAAAAACTCCCCAACATTATGATAATGTTATTATAAATTAATCTACTAAAAGATTTGTGGTAAATACAACATATTCCTGATTGACTGAGATGAGAACCACAAAATAGATCTGATGTCAGCAGGGGCGGGGGGGGAAAAGGTAGTTGTATGTATGGGGGAGTCCCTTCAAAAGGTGCGCTCAAGCCACAAACAACATTATCGCTGGAAAATTTAATTATAGTGGGCAAGAGCAATAATAAATGGGTAGTAAAACAGAACCAGAGAAGTTATACATCCAGCCTATCCCACTGCCATTACAGCTTTGTTCTCTATAGTATACTTTCCAGCTTTGCCCCATCTAGTTTTAAATGCCTGTGATGTCTCAACTGATTCACAGTTTAAAAGCAATAATCTTGAAATGACCTAGAGGTTAGGAAGAATGGGCCATCAGAGGCACCAGTCCTAACTCACATGAGTGAATGAATAGCAGTTACATGACTAATCCCATTGATTTCTCATGTGAATAGGAACTATTTGAGATGGAGGAGATTTTCAGGTCTGGAACAATAACTTGAAAACAACCGCCCAGTTGAAAACAAAAGGATAGTGATGAATCTGACTGACATGATTTCTTAACCCTAAAGGGGATAGGATTTGCAGTAACAAAAACATTTTGTTCAATTTTCTCTTTCTCTCATTGGATCCAAGAGTTAAATATGAATAGTTTATATATTCCAATACTGGTACCCTGGTAAAAAGGTGTTGAGTGCATTAGAAATATAACTTAGTGATGTACAGTGATACCACTGCGTTCAATATCAAATAAAGCTTATTATATTAATAAGAGTTCTAAGATGAGGTGGGTCAGGTTTTGGAGCTGACAAGTTCACTTTGCACTGCCTATCCCATGCATTACCTGGTAAAGTGAATTAAAACGGTTTTGAAATTTACACTGTGTAGAGGGAATTGCTGCCTGTGTAAAGCTAGTAGTGATGGTTCTGCTGCCTGGTTCCACTACCTCCTGTACAAGAACCCCTCCTCGCAGCATAATACTTACCTCCTTTGTAAAGCACATTGAAAGCTATAAATGAAAAAAATAATCTATTGTCATTTATAAGAGGAAAGGGATGTGACACTCAGGGGATTTACACTAAAGGAGAACTGAGGGACCTGATGTCAGTGACTTAAGTTAAAGTTGACCCGGACAGCTGAGAATCAAGGGGCCAAAGCTGACTCCTCCACAGACTCCCCTCTCCACTGTGCAAAAGCAGAGCTCAGGCACAGTGGAGAATCAATCCACTTACATTTGGAATGCATTTAAGTTCATTTCAAATACCACAAATACAGACACTAAGACTGAAAAAGAAAGGCATACTGAGGTGGATGTTACTATTGTCTTAATGAGAATTAAAGTCATTTTAATGTAGTTTTGAGGGAAGGAAGAAGTTAAAATGCAAAGTCACATACAGATTGCAACATTTTTCAGGGAAACCTTAGTACTTCAATAAGTCTTGTTAGAAGTCTCATCCTTGAGCCAGATTTTCAATGTTCTAGAAAGACTCTACCTCCTGCACTAATGCACATGCACCCATACACATATACCCCAGTTACAGTTAGTAATTACCAACAGTTTCTCTTCAGTTTAACAATAACTTTTCAAAATGTCAATCATTGTTAAATGTCTTAGTTTTGAACAAAACAAATTGCCGTCACACTGTAATTAGAATTTGAGAGTCCAAAGTTTCTCCAATATTCACTTTTCAAAAAGCTCACTTTCTAAATTCACTTGGAACATAATGATTATCTTGTCACAGAAACAAGACAAATATATCTTTACAGGAGCAATTTTATCTTCAGTCGGTTAGCCCAGACAGTTGGTCCTGTTCACGGTAAAAGGACTTAAATCTAGCTGTACAAGGGGCCATAAACCCATAGACTTAAATAGAAATGCTGTCAGATTTTTTTCCAGTCTATAACTCCACTGTAAGAATTCACTATGGGCTAGGAATTCAGAAACAAGCTTCCAACCCACTAAGGGCACATCCTCACCTCCAGGGCACCTCTCATTCCCAAACACAGCATTGCAGGGGACTTGACCTCTCACTGCCAGCAGGGGGATAATTCCTTGGCTACAATGGCTAGACCCAGCCACTATCTTCTCCTGACTCCCTCTCTGGGGTCCCCCCACCCCCCAGCTCAACCCTCCAGCCAAGTCATGTAACAGTTCACTACCCATCCAGAGTAATGAAAGGGTCCCTGCTTAAGGTCCAAATCAAATGCCCAGAATAATAGTTCTTCTGCTCTGCATAGGCTCCACTGAAGTCTTCTGCTTCTTGGTCTCTTCTCCTTGCCCCTGCAAGACTTTTCTTATCTTTCTTCTTCCCTAAAAGGATTCCCCTACTGCTTCCCTTCACCAGGGACTCTAAAGACGTCCCCTACTTCTTTTAGGCCTTATATCAGAGGTCTCCCCCACAGCAGCTTAGTGTACTCCTTGTAGGTCTCTATCTCCTGTTACCAGACCTAACTCAACTGATGCACAGGCACTTATCCCCACCACCCCCAAGGTGGGCTCAGCTTGACTTCCTCAGGCTCAACCCAAAAAAGAACTACCTCTTACTTTCACTTCCACTACTGAATTCCCAGCTCTAATTAAGTAGTGCTCTCACTGCTTCACCACCCCAGCTGGGGTCAGTCTTTCTAATTAAGCTTCATTATACCCAGCTGGAGTCACTAATTAGCCCTTAGGTTGCCAACTCACCAGTAAAGCTGAGAGATAGTCATGGGCAAAGCTGAGCCCAGCTTGCCTCAAAGGACCAGCCAGCCCATGACATACCCTAAAGGGTTTTTCTTTAAAATACAGTTTTGGAAGTTCTCAAATTTCTTCTGATTGATTGTAACCAAAGAGATGAAGTTCAGCCAGTATATTTTGAGTTACAAGTAAGGGGGAGGGGGAAATGTTATTTAGGGCTCATTTGTGCTATTTAAACACAGCTCTATATTAGGCACAATTCCCCAGTGTGCAGAGGGCTGAAAAAATGCTATATGACTTTAAGGGGTGCAGCATAGCTCCACCGACACGCCAACCCCTGCTAGGTACATCTGGTAGCAGCCCTGAGTGGAAAGGGTATAATATTGGGCAGCCCTTTATATAGCTTGAACAAGGGGAAATGCCTCTCTCCCTCCTGTTCCATAGTGCATATATGTAAGCCCTTAGTTTTAAAAACAGGGTTTGCACATGTGCCATAACAGACTCCATTTCAACCCTTAGGTACACTCATGCACTCCCGATGCTTTGTTGAGGTTGAAGAGGTAAAATAGAAGCTCAATTTAGCTCATCATTTTATGATACATTTTAGGAGGATTTTTAAAGACTGAATTATCTGCACTCACTTAATAGGCTGTTGCGGGTCTTTCAAGGTCAGTGATCCATGAACTAAAACAGTCTTTAAGAAATCATATAATACATTAAGGACAATGACTCCAAAGCTGCTATAATGGACTATTGAGCAGATAATTACATATTTATAATGGGGGGTATGGTATTTTATGTCAAGCTTTGAATACATTTTAGAGACATGATTTCTTTTTACTATAGAAATAACAAATGAAGTTATGGGTCCTATGCTACCTTCTGCTTCAAAAGAAGGGTTGTAGGCCAACACAGTGGGAGCAAGTGAAAGGGGGAATACCATCGTCCCAGCATGCTATCATTAAATGGTGGAAAAGAGAGAGTACCTCCTTGGGTACTCCATGGCGATGGGGAAGGGACAGGCCATGAACCGAAGGGAGCAGTGCCAGGGGAACATCAGCTCTCCAGGAGATGACCTGCTGCACAGCCACATGGAGCTTTGGGACCTAAGTTAATGCTGATGCTGGCAGCATTAAGTTATGCACCATCCCTCCCCATAATATGAACTTGCTATGGAAAAGGAGATCTGAGGGGAAAGCAACATGGGGAGCAGCCCATACAAACACAGCTCCACAGGAGCCAGGTTCCTAGAGGGTTGTGTGCTTGGAAACAGTGCAAAGGTACAGGGCCAGAGGTTTGGGTGCAGGGCCAGCCCTTCCCTTCTTTTCCCAATTTAGTAATAAGAAAACACCACATTTCCAAGTTCAGTTTTCCAGCTCTTTCATAGGAGAATCTGGCCCTAAATTATTTTTGTTTTTAAATGCTGAAGTAACTTTCAAGCTTTGATTTAACCCTTCCACCTCTTCTCCCCAAAAAGGAAATTTAGACTTCAGTCTAAGCAAATCTAGGTATTTTACATTAATGCCACCTACCTGTCATTTGTTTCAATTGTTTTGCTTTATTCTCGTTTGTCTTGTTTGCTGGAAGAGGCAAGTAGAGGTCCCTCACAAAAACAAAACTCCCTAAAAGTCAAGAGAACAAAAGGAAATTCACTGTAAAGACTAAAAACCTAGTAATGTGTGAGAGAGAGGGACTTCAGAGGGAGTGTTACCTCTATACTGATTAACAGGAATAGGCCTTTTGCTTGCATCACCCCAAGAAATCAAAACCACTGAGAGTGAGAGAGGGAGAGAGTTAACTCAGAAATAAGAAAGGGAAAAACTGGGGGTGGGGAGACAGAATATAACAGGAGTTAAGAAAAATTAATCTTCTGCTAGAAGAGAAGGAGATGAAACAAGCTAATTACAAAGTGCCCACTTCAGGCCTGCAGCTGTTTGGCTCTTCCAAATTAAAGAGCCCCAGAAAGGGTTGGGGATAATAATATAAAAGGACACCTGTACTAAAGAAGGTTAGTAGAGAGGAGGGTTGTATAGTAAAAGGTTATGCTGGTGTTTTGTTTTTAAAAATGTGTTTTACACCACTCCTGTCACACAAACAATAACAGTTTGAAGGTGAAAAGTTACCTAAGCTTTTTAAGCTACAAATCTGAATTTTCTTGTTTTTGATATACAGCTTTATGTCAGCTAGATTTGGGTGTTTCACTTGGTTTGATGGGTCTATATCACTATCTTAACATTAAACAAAGTTTTCTGCAACTTTAATACTAATCTCACTGCTTTGTAAATCATCTTATTGTAAACATTTTAAGGAAATACAACTTAAAAACAATGTCTGGGATTGCTATGTAATCTCTTCATACTTAATTAAGAAAAATGTAATTAAAACTATTAAAATTGATTGCATCCTTTTACAACATTAATCTGTTGTCATTGTTAACCAATTCAGATTCAGTACATGTGACCTACCATATCCTTAGGGAAAGACCTATTGTAGCAGTAAGCAATACATCTCTACACACTTGTAATTCAAAGGCACTGAGGCAAAAACTGTCAAAACATTACTAAAGTCGACAAGGATATATGGTTCATTAGTCTAGGAACTGATGTGTTATGGACCTGTTTGTGATCAGCCTGATGATTTAAATCAAGTTGCAAGTTTATGTAAAAACCTACCAGAACTCTGCCATTAAACTTCAGATCATGGCTTCAACAGAGGCACCTGTGATTGTAGACATTTATCACAAGGTCATAACAAGCATCCTATCATGTCATCTTAATCAATAATCAATTTATAAAATATCATTACTTTAATTGAAAATCTCTAGCAATTTCCCTTGTATTGACTTAGAGGACAAAACTGTAATGTAGCATCAGTAAGCCAGTCTATGCTCATTAACACAGAATTAGGCTGTAAATAATTCAATATTCACAAGAGGTTAAATGTTGCAGAAAGAGAGTAATCGGCAGTTGCAAATATATCTCACTTCTCAGCATTCTTTCCATGCCTTCTTAAACCCATCCAAGCATGCATGATGTTCACTGCTGTGTACACCTGACAGTGTTATTCTCAAGAGACCATAGTTTTAAGTGCATTACCTGTTACCGAAGTCTTCATAAGTCACATGACTTTATTCACCTCAGTGTGCTGTTTTTTTTAAATAATGAGCCACCATCAGCATGTAACTGAAGACAGACAGCTATTTGGTGCATGTTTTAGCAATTAGTTTCAATAGAAATCATGAGATTACATATTTGGACTAAAGATTGCTGTTCCACTAGATCATTCTCTATAACAGATCCTCAGGTACTTCCAATTAAAGGAAATTATTTTCCTATCCCATGAGAATTTTTGAGTTTAAAAAAATTCCTATAAAAAAAATTCAGACAAATGAGAACAAAACTTCAGTGTGGGTCAATACAAACATTTTACTTTCAGAATTTTGAAACATTTCATTTTGACCTTTTTCTACCATAAATTAAGTTAAATTTTGAACCAAAAAAACCCAAACTTTAAAGTTTAGAATATGCCAAAATGGGACACTGACCATTTCTAAACTTATTTTTTTCAGGTTGGGAAGTACATCAACACTCACCCTTTCCTGTGAACAGTTTCAATGGAGCAGCACTTTCTGGGGAAGAAACATTTCATCAAAATATTCCCAACCAGCTTTGCCTCCAAAATAAGCAGTCTGAGTTCAGTGCAAGTGCAATTCTGATCCTATCTGGTGAACAGCTGTATATATTTCTATTTGAAACAGCATTTTGCAGTTCTCTGTTATGTGGGGAAATAAAATCTGATTTTTAAATGCGTTAGATGTAAAATGGACATAGGAAGAATTAGAGAAAAGAGGGGATGGTGGCATAAATGTTCATTGTAAATATAGAGCACTACAAATGGTAAATATATGCCATAGTCTAGTTATAGTTGATCCCCAATTAAAAGACAAACAGTAGTTATGGGATATTTAATTGCTCAGTTCCTGTATATATTGTAGATAAGTGTATACAATGTATGTATTTTATTAATAATTTCATTCAGAATTGCGAGCATTGAATACCAGATTTTCAAAATCACTCATCCCCTATTTAGGTACCTAAATGGAGTGGCCAGATTTTCACCCTGCACCCTCTTTGAGAAAAAGGGGTGCTGCTGTGGACTGAACATCTTTAAAAATCTGCCCGCTTCATTTTTATACACTTAAAAAAAAAAAAAAAAAGCTTGTTTGGATTTTTCTTTTGCTAACTGGCTAGGGCTTACTGCAGCAATTGCCAGTTTTTCCCTTTTAGAAGCTTTTTGTTCATTTATGGGAAGTTCTGCATGAAGACAGAAAAAAGCTTTATTTCGACGGCATATTTACCTCCCTGAAAGAACTAAGTGAGGCATTTCATCATGCACTTTATGCAAACATTTATTTTACATCTGCATAATTTTTTTAAATTATCCTATATTTGAATGTCTGTGTAGAACAAAGTTGTCAAACAATAGGAAAGTACAGAAAAACAGGTCTTGTAACCTAAACACATACTACATCACACTTTCATGTCCTCTAAGTCCGTCATGTTCTGCAAAACTTGTAACGTGTGGTAATAATGACATGCATCCGATGGAGCTCTCTAAAGGCCAGATTCTGCTGTCCTTTACTCAAGTTGTGTAGTGCTTCTGATTAGAAGGATTTACTCACAGATAGGACTAAATAACTAACACATTGGTCAAATTCAGGATAAGCTCATGATTGATTGTCTACCCCAAAAAGGGAGTAAATTCTTTAATCCAAAGATTCTATCCAGTTTATGCAGCTGTTGAGTGGGAGGGGAGGGAGTAAGAATTGTCCCCCTCCCTGGTGTGACACATGCAAAGGCTGGGCAGAATTCTAAGTTCTTTCACTCATTTGAGCGCTCAGTGCATGGACTTCTTCCTCGCTATTATTAGGGACACATTATGTCCCAAGGAAGGTAGGGAAGAGGTGGAGTCATGACTCCATTCCACCATATAATTCACTGGCCAGCAGTGGGGATGGGGAGGAGTATTTGCACCCAACGAAGAGGTGCACATTCTGGGAAGGCATTCTTTGGACTGTCTCCCAGTGCTCCTTTTGGAATAGTGTGACTCTGTAGGATCCCTTACTCTGAGTGATGTGCTGTGACACATTGGAAAAACAAACTTTTTTCAGGATTTGATGCTGCCACCTATTCTTGCATAAGATTTTACTTAAAGTGTCATTATCAGCAAATGATTTACTGCAACTCTATGTAATGACAACCCAGGGCTCCCTGTACCATTGCTTTCACACATAATGGTAACACTGCACTTTAGGTTTCCCCACAACATGAAAAGTTCACTGGCCAGTGTTTCAACTGGCAGCTTTGCTACTTGAAGGTCCAGTGGTAAATAGATGTATGCTGCCTATGACTGAGAGCTTTCAGATCATCCAAATGAATGCTCTAGGAAAATAGGATAGTCTGGAGCATAGTAACTCCTCGCTTTACAATTGTAGTCATGTTCCTGAAAAATGCGACTTTAAGCGAAACGATGTTAAGCGAATCCAATTTCCCCATAAGAATGAAAATAAATAGGGAGGGTTAGGTTCCAGGGACATCTTTTTCGCCAGACAAAAGACATTATATACATATACAGTATACATTTTAAACCAGTTCTAATCAGAGGATTGTCTGGGGACCTGCTCATGAGTTCCCTGAGCTTCTCCTAAAGCAACCGTGTTGATATCAAGTGGGATATTTCCCGGGAATGCCTTGCTGCTAAATGATGAACTAGCACTCAGCTAAGCCCTCAAGGGTTAATACGTTATTGTTAATGTAGTCTCACGCTCTACAAGGCAGCACCAAGGGAGGCAGGAGGGAGGAGACACAATAGACGCACAGCAGGGGCTGCAAACACTTCCCTGCAGAAACTGAATGTGATGATGAACCCACACTATCCCGCTGGAGCGAACCACTCCCTCCTCCGGACGGCATATGCACAGCTGCCAACTTTCTAAAGTTTATTTACACGCCTTGCACTTTTGCCTATTTGTATCAAATGAAGTTATTGTTACTGCATTTATGCAAATATTTTTCTTTTGGGGGTTACTATTTTGCATGTGTCAGTTATAGCAGAACACACATACACAAAGCTGAACAGTAAATAGGGTTTGTTTTGAGGTGTATCACCATTTCAGAAGACAATCAAAAAATCTTGTCTTCTTTAAAGTAGTACAGTATACTGTGCATCCCTATTGGCCTTTGATTCCCTAGCTGAAATGTGTAAGAAATCTAAAAGTTACACAATAATTCAGAATAGGTCTGATCCTACTGATCCATACAATTCAATGGTAAAACTCCCATTCACTTCAGTGGTGCAGGATTGAGCCCAGTATGAACTTATATTGAGGCACATCATCATAAACAAGCTATTACTTTATGATATAGCTCAGAAAAAGTAGTATATGCTGTGATAACTTCCACATGATCGAATGGATCACGCAAGAAGTTCTTCACATCTGGGTTCACATGGAAGTGTTTTAGTGTCAGTTGGTTAGATTCTCAAATATCAAGTTTTTATTTTGATTTGAGTTCATGGTTTAAACAAATACAGTATCTCAAAGCAAAATTTAGTTTTAGCCTCCAGATTTCCTTTGGTTTTGAAATCCAGATGAGGCAATCACATAAGGTAATTTTAATAAATCTGCCTACATTTGCTCAGATGCTTCATGAACTTTTATGGCTCTATCAAAGAACATAGCATGAGTTTTTAGTGAAAATCCAAACCAGCTGAGTTTCCATGTGGTTTCTGGCTTTAATACAAACATTTCATACAGCTCTAGTTCAGTCCAAGCAACAGAGCCATGAATACTGGTAGTAACAGTCCAAAAAAGTTAATATTATTATTAAACATGTCACATTGTAAGATTTCTTAATAATTAAACAACATTGCATACTTGATGGAGATGAGTCCTGGATGAAATTTAAGTGTAGACACTCCAAATAGAAATACATGAGTAAATATTTGCCACAATTAATTGAAGGCTGCAAATATATTTTTCCTCTGTTGCATAGATCAAAGAAGAAATTTGCAGATTTTATCAATTTCAAAATGGAATATTGAAGATGTTAAATCAAATAATGCAAAACTTTGGATGAAAATGATGGGATCTCCCCCCCCCCCTCACCTATTTTCTACCCCTCCACAGGAAAGTAATTTAAGAGAAGAACTAGATGATAATTTTCATAAACACTTATTCTAAAACAGATGGAAAATATGTTTGTCAAGATCCCTTTTAGTGCTCTGTTGTTTGCAGATAATTTAATCATTTGCATTGTCTGTCTCATATGAACCGTAGTGTATTGAATAAATATACCAATTAAAGTTGTCTACCTGCCTGGTGTAAGCCTTTTAACAATTATAATTACATACACAGCCTTATTTTTCTCCACAGGAAACAAATTCATGATAGAAATAAACACATCCACATAAGTACAATAATTCAATGGTTCACCTGAAGCCCCCAAATTTTCATTTAAAAGGGAGAAAAATAAATTCATTAATATTTTTGATTGCTGTTAAAATGAATTTTGCTTTGGCAACTAATTGCTTCAACATGTAGCAAACAATGTTAAATCATACTATACAACATACGCAAGGTTAGAATCAAATGCAGGCTGCTGTGCCCAAAGGTCCCTAGGGATGGTAGATTATGCTTGTACTGCCACACTTCTCTGGGATTTCTATGTGGGAACAAGCTTTGAGGCTATGTCTTCACTATAGAGTTAACTCCTCTTGAGTTAGCTTAGCTCAAGTGAGAGAGGCCACATTGTGAAATAACATTTGAGCAGCACATGGTGATTGTGTTAGCATAACTCATGTCAGCTGCTAACTCCTGGTATAACTACATCCTCTGGCCCACCTGCCAACTTGAGTTAAAAGCCCTACCATGCTCAAGTGAAGGATTGGGGGGTGGGACTCAATTTAGGTGCAACACTCAAGATAAGACATACCTATGACCAGAGCTCCTTAGTTCATCCCCTCAGTGCCCTATCTACATGCCCTCCCCAGTCAGTGCCACTCACCTTGGGGGCTGTGCTAACCAGCTCCAAACCTTCTGGTGGACTGAAGGTTGTGTGCATCTTATGCCGCAGCAACCCTCTCCGTAGCACAGTGGGCTTTCTGCAATGGGGGGCTATTCCTGATGGCATAGCCCAGGGCTCAATCAAGTTCAGAGTCAGATATTTTAGAATTGAAACAGCTTAAAAATGTACACGGGCATATTTATTATCAGACTATTTATTTACAGCATCCGGTAACAAAAGATATTTGCTACACATTAATTTAGACCAGGATGTCTAACCTGAGGCCCCCTACGGCTCTACATTGGGGCACCTGGGTGTGTGTTAAGAAGAAATTTTGTATTTATGAAATGAAAATGTGCTTCCTGAGCTGTGCCCTCTGATTTTTAAACTGAAGTTGGAATCGGATTTGTTGCTATCGGGAGGAGATAAGGGTCACCTCCTCCCCCACAGCTCCAGGAGCAGCTGTAGTGTGAGCCAAAAGTGATTGAGTGTTCACCCTGTCCTATCCTGCTGCAGTACTCAGCAGTTCCCCTGGGAGGAAGGAAAGACACTCTGAGTCTGGATGCCCTATTGCATACTTTCCTGCCAGGCTATGGAAGCCCATGGAGAGCAGGATAGGCACTCAAATGGCTTTAACTGAACTTGGACTACTCATAGGAAAGGATAACTACCTTCCCCTACACAGCCACCCAACGCAGCCTGGGAGAAGCTGAGAACCAACAACCAGATATAGTTCTGTGCTGCTATGCTCTAGTTCAGGTTACAGAGGCCATACACCAGCTGAGGAAAGTTATAGCACAGTGTGCTCCAGCCACTCCCCCTTCCAACATGACCCCTGTGCCCGGAGATGTGGGAAGAGAAGCATAGGAACTGACTCTCACCACTGGAGAGTCACCCTAACAGGGGAATTGTAGGAGGTTTCTGCAGTGGAAGTGGAACAGATTGTGACTGTGGCTAAAATGATTCAACACCTCCGATTTAGATGTTAGTTATCATGTATGCCTTTTATGAAGTAGAGAAAAAGGGTTAACTGAATATGGATAGTAGGAATAGCCCTCGTACAAAACCGAGCAAGGAAGGAGTTTGAAACCTTGATTCAAACAGCCAAGGACCCCTGCCAAAGCTGCTAGAATTGCAGTGAAATGGAGGCATCTGACAACTTGGCTGCGTGTAGTCTACTAACAAAGGTCAGTGAATTAGAAGCTTCTCTGTGGAGGCTACAGATCAGCCCCTTCGCCTCCTCTGATAAGGAATATAAACCAGAGAAAAGAAAGAGGTTGAAGAGAGTGTAATCATGTTGTTCTTTCCTGCTTTTTATGGAGACTGTAACTGAGGAAAGGTTATTTCCTCTATATTTAAGTATGAACTCTGATATAAGCTTGGTCTGAGGCTAAAGGGTATCATTCATTTATTAGTTTTGTATGATACTGCACTGTGGATAGTTTAAATACTTATAATTTGGACCAGGATAGGAAAAAAAGCCTTTACTTTCAGCCACATTTACCATTTACCATTCAGCGCTTATTAAAGTCATTGGCAGGGAACAGGACAGAGGGTGGCATTTTTTCAGAGTTTGAACCTCAGCTAAAGAAATGGGGAGGATACTTCAGCAGTTCCTGTTCCCTATTCTGCTTGTAAGTAACTTTCAATCCTGAAGTGCTTCAACCCCCCCCCCCCATGCAAATACCATTGTGCTGCTGCCACTGCTCCAGCTTGCCTCCCATGGACTTTTTACTTTTTTTGTTTTTGTTTGTTTTCTTGTTTTTAATTGTGAAATTCATACCTAACAATTGAGAAAATGAAATAATACTGCTTTTACCAGGTTTTTCTCTCTTTAATGAGTATCTTATACTTTTACTTCATGCTATCCCTCAGCTGCTATTTTCTGTTCTCTCCAGTCAGTGAGTTTAGCAAGCAAAAAATAACCTGTTAACAAATTTCATCTCTTAGCAGTGATACAGTTGCTGTCAGAGCAATCAGCATGGGAGCACCTAAATGTGGTGGAAGGACTTCCTTATTGATCACTATAAAAACACACAAACAAAATGTGAACTCTGAAAATCCATTTACAGGCACAGATGTAATCTTTAAGTACAGCTTGTTGATAGTAGGCTTGATTTGAATGGAGTATTCTTTTTGTTCAAGGACATCCATTACACAACATACATATTAAATATTTGTCTTACAGTTCAAGTGGATAAACTTGTTTTCAGATATGATCATTTTTCTGTACTGTATACCTAGTAATACATGATCCCCAATAGCTGTTATTGTCAAATTATTTTTCAGACTAATTGATACATAACATAGATGAAGTCTTCATTCTTTTTCTGAGTATAGACAAATAAAAGGCAACTATACTCTTTAATACATTTAAACCTTAGGGTAATTAGGGAAAGTATTTTGAATAAGAGTCAGCAAACATATATTTTAAGATCATTCACAAAACCAGACATTTGCTATAATCAAGGATTCACCACATTACATGGGGCTGAACATTTTGTAATACAGGTTGCACTATGTGAAAAAATGCTCAATAGGTGTTCAGAATAAAATAGCTTATAGGTGCACTGTTATCTTAAAAAATTATATTGTTTGCAAATCAATGCACTGGCTGTGATACTTCCTAGTAACATCTTGGATTATTAAATGTGAAAGTGGTTAAAAAAAGTATCAAAATAATCAATTCTGTACTCTTATTAGCATTATTTCTGAAAAGCAAAGCTAATCAGATACACTTGGCCCTACTTGGTAATGTTTCAAATGAATTTAATCTATTCATTTAACTCTCCAGATTGAAATAAAATGAAGGGGGGGGGGGATTGTGATGTCCTATAACTAATGTAAGAAATCTCATTGTGTATTAGATCTTTTCCCTAATGAATGTAAGACAATAGCTGTTTATTGAGAAAACATGTATTGGCAGTGTTTATACTATGAATAGCTCATTACCCTTACAAATATTAATGGCTATTTTGATTGAGCTATTTGTGTATAGTTAATGCATTTTGAATGTGATTGACAAATTAATATTGGTGAAAGTTTTGCCCATTAGCAGGATTAAACTGGGAAATTGCTTTTCTTGCAGTGTAATCCTTGTATTTATTGTGTAAAATCCTTTCCCTCTAATGTATTACCTGTCCTAGTTTTTTCTAAAAATTAAAATGAAAGAAAACAATTTTTTCTGCTCACATAATTTTATTTCTATATATTCTTGGGCTAGACAAAGAAAATCAGTTTCACTGTTGCCTAATATACAGATTCACAGTGCTGCAATATTTAGCTTACTGATGATAGGGGGTAATTTTATGTTTAGAGACAACTGTTTCACATGAATTTAAAAAAAACATTGAAACTATTGGAATTAAGTTTTGGGGGGAAAAGGAAACTTGTTTAAATTAAAGTAAAGGCCAAGCTTGAGGTAAGTGTCCTTGGGAAACTAACCCACTCTAAGTGCTTTATATTCCAAACACTTCTGAAGAATGTATGAACCACTGAATAGTCCCATCAATTGGGAAAGCACTTTTGATGCGGCTTCTATAACACATCATAAGACATTTTAGCCATGTGCTAAATGGCACACTACTGATACCTACCATATTTTTGTCACAAGTTCGTGATGCTTTCCTCTGACCCCATTACATAGTTAAGACAAAACATGGTCTTAGATGTGTCCACCTTGCAGTGTGTGGAAGGGGTGCCACCTCCCAGGTGCCCCCTTGTTGCTGAGTGTGGCTCTGCCTCAGTTTCCCCTCCCAAGGTCACAAGCAGCCCAATCAAGGAGAAGCCAAACAAAATCTACTTTACAGCAGTATATCTCCCTTTAATCAAGCCTTCTGAAAGGGAAATTTGTACAATGGTTTAAAAGCTCTTACCTCAGCTCCCAAAATAAATGGAAGTCCCAAAACAAATATCTCTAGGTTCCAGCAGCAGTTTCTAGGCCTCAGTTTCTCAAGGCCTCAGTTTCTCCGCTGACTCCAGAGCTCTGTAGCCTTTCCCCAGCTTTGTCAAGTTCTCACCCAGGCACCTCTGCCTGGAAAGCTCTGTAATCTCTTCTGTCTGCCTTTGGAGTACCACTGCTGCCTAATTCAGACTCCCTCAGGAACATTTTTCCTCCTCAGGAGCCTCTCAACTGAGCTCTCTTAAGCCTTTTATTTGGCTCAGGTGTTCCTTATTAACTGCCTTCCAGTTATTAATTCACTGTTGTTTGCAGTGCTGCTATAGCTTTGTTGGTCCCATGATATTAAAGAGACAAGGTGGTGAGGTACTATCTTTTATTGGGCCAACTTCTGTTGGTGAAAGAGACAAGCTTTTGAGCTCACAAAGAGTTCTTTTTGGTTCTCTGTGGCTCGAAAGCTTGTCTCTCTCACCAGCAGAAGTCGGCCCAATAATAGGATAATAAATTGGGTATGGTGACCAGATGTCCCGTTTTCAAAGGGACTTTTTCTTATATAGGCACCTATTACCCCCCACCCCCGTCCTGTTTTTTCACAGTTGCTATCTGGTCACCATACCCGATAAAAGATATTACCTCACCACCCTTGTCTCCCTCTTCCAGCTACGTAGGCAGTTAAGTATGTCCAGATGGACTGGGTTAGTTATTCCCTTCAGTGGAGCCTGTCACAAGTAGGCTGGGCATCTGACACCTCTTAAAGGGCCAGCACGGGGAAACAGCCTTTCTGCCTCCATAATCATGGCTGAAACCTGTTGGCTGCCTACATATATCATGTTTCCTAGTCCTGGTTGTATCACTGCATTCTGGGATAATATAGGCAGCTATTCCTTACTGCCTTATCAGGGATAGCGTCTACAGGACGTATGCCCAAAGTAGCACCAGTCGCTCACAGGCCAATATCCTCTGGTATCTACTACTGCACAAAAAAAGCCAGGAAGAAGGAAGACAAGCCAAATGCAGGGACCATATCTACACTGTTAGAAATGAGTCAAACTGGTTACAGGAAGGCAATCACCTGACAGCCAGGGTTTTACTAGCCAGAATATAGAGAGCACCTCAGCCCTAGAATTTGGATGCAAATCTGGATTTCAACTCTCTTCCCCAAATACTGGGAGTGCTGGAATCTAGGGATTTGCTTCACCTATCCTCTAATCAATAGCATGTTAATAATAGAGCAGAGGAATGAAGGCCATCACCAATATGTATGATGTCCCCATAGATGAATCCAACAAGTCTTTTGCGGCATTGCCAACTTCAAGTGTTCATGCGACTTGCTTAAAAAACATGAAATTTATAAAAATAATAAATGTTGGATTCTTTTTATTTGCCCTCTGGTTTTTGAGCCTTTAGGGTTCATATTTTTAAGCTTTTCTCCATAACTATGAGAGCTAGGAACTTACTCTTTTAAAAAAAAACAAAAGCTGAGATTCTTATGTATTCACTGGACTCCAGGTACAAGGTTTTAAGAAAAACATCCAATATCATGAGATTTATAATAAAATCATGACAGTTGGCATCATTGCTCTTAAATGTATTTATGATGTGTTAGTGGAGATGACTGTCCATTCGCTAGCTGTCTAGGATGAAATCCCTCTGTGTGAGTGAGAAAGAAACAGAGGAGGCTTCAAGTAGAGCTGTCCAGAAAAGGGAAAAATGAATGTTGTAAATGTGAAATTTCTAGTGACATTTCTGGGGAGCCAGGAACCCCAAGGAGCCTGAGGACAGCCTGCTTGCCTTGTTTCACTGAAAGTTGAGATGTTTCCTCACAAAACATTTTGATTCCATCAAATCAGCATATTCCAATGGAAAACTCTTCAGTTGGAAAATTTTTGACCAGCTCTACTTCAAGGTTTTCCTGAGGTCACACTAAGTGATGTATTAATAATGCCAGAAATGGGGCTGAGTCACAGACTTCAGAATCAGATTTCAAACACCTCAAAGCTTGACAGTGTGTTGATCCAGGGTTTGGGTTTGACCCATTATTGAGATGGAACTGTCTTTGAAATTCAGATTAAGACCCTTGAGTGATAATTTCAAAAGAACAGATGTGATTTAGGAGCATACGATCCATTGTCCTTCAATTGGATTTGCTCTTCTAAGTCACTTAAGTTCATTTGAAAATTCCTCCCCTTGTTCAGATTTCAATCTTCCCCAAAGTTTGGCGGGTATTTAGATACTGGCTTTTTGCTCTTCTCTAGTCATTGCAAGTCACTATGGGATATGATCCTATAGTATGTTTTCTTGGTGACATTTGTCTGTAGAGAAACATGTACCAATTCTGAAGAGATGCTTACCTGCCTCCAGCAGTGTGGAGTGTGAGAGATACCATGTGAATGTCAGTTCTTACAGCAATAGCATATCTGAAACACAATGTGGATGCTGAAGACCCATCCACTTCCAACACATGCTGTAGTGACAGAGAACAATCAGACACAGACACGGTGCTTTTGGGGGAGAAATTCAGCTAAGATGTTCCCCTGACTTTATAACAGGAAGTCCATTTTACAGCACTTCTGGTCTTCTCCAGTAATTGGGGGACCAAGTACTTTATTAGTCTAATTTAATTCTACAACATCTATATTTACTCACACAGACTCCAGGAAGACAGGATAGTTTAGATGTCAGCTGGATAGCAGCAATTCTTTGTCTTATAAAAGTAAGTGAACAGATGTCATTACCCATGATGGTAATGAAACCAGTTCATTAAAGAACCAGTTCAGTAAGAAGTATGCTGTCTCACTGTGAACAATGCCAAATAATACACAGAAATCATTGTTGGAGACTTCTATGGCATTATGGAGGCCTGACTGGTTACATCGATGGATACATTATTATATACTTGAGCTCTTCAAGGTCTATATATCATATGTGTGTAGTAAAGTAAAATGTTAGATAACTACAATGTTTGCATTCAACCAAACATTTACTACAACAATAAATATTTGGTTGAGTGCAAAAATGCTTTGAGTATTATAACTCTCTCCTACTTTTTATTTAGGAGCCATGCTTTATTACTATTTCCTTCAACTATAATTACTAATGGCAAACTATATGATAAAGACCATTTAGACAAATACAGCACTTATTATGTGAATAAATCTACTGAAAGAAAAACCTACTAGTCCATCAAAAAGTAAAATATAATAAGAAACTTATTTGCCAAATAAATGTACTGGCTACATGTCAAAACAAAACATAGTTAACAATATCGTAATCTCCACTTAAATGAACACCCATTATGAGAATACACAATATTTGTGGTGGGGAGAAGAAAATGTGACAGAACTCAACATCTGATTCTACTCATATGCTCAGGGTAGAAGGCTGGCAGGAGTTCACAGGGACATTAAATATGAGTTAATGCATTGGGTCAAGGAAGTTCCTTTGTGTGTAGGGTGACCATACATCCTGTTTTGGATGGGGCAGGGTTCCAGCCACCGGCAACAGCCTCGCGCTGGGAGTGGGGGCCTCGGGTGAGCAGCTGGGGGTGTCCCATTTGTGCCTTGTCTATAGGGTGACCAGACAGCAAGGGTGAAAAATCGGGACAGGGAGTAGGGGGTAATAGGAGGCTATATAAGAAAAAAACCCAAAAATCGGGACTGTCCCTATAAAATCGGGACATCTGGTCACCCTACTTGTCTAAAGGTTACTGAATCTCCCATGAGTGGGTCCACAGGAGTTCTACCTTGTATTGAGTAGGTGAAAGATATGGGCAAGATTCTTGCATTGCCAGGTTCTTTTTTCTCATCTGTCCCTTTGCACAGCTGTAGGCCTCTGAGTCTTCTCATGATGGGGAAAACTGTCTGTCTCCAGATAAATGTTTTCCCTTGTTTTCTCTTCTCTTCTTTCTCTCGCTGGCCAGCCATAGAATGTAGGGCTGCATGGGGCCTTGAGAGATCATCTAATCCTTCCCACTGCACTGATACAGGACTACATAGATCCCTGACATTTGTTTGTCAATCCTGAATTTAACTATCCTTATAGTTAGAGAGATTTTCCTAACGTCTAACCTAAGTCTCCCTTGCTGCAGATCAAGTTTATTATTTCTTGTCCTGCCTGTGGTATACATGGAAAACATCTCCTTTATAACAGCTATTAATATATTTGCAGACTGTTATCAGGTCTCATCTCCCTCAGTCTTTTTTTCTCAAAACTAAACATGTCTATTTCTTTTTAACCTCTCCTCATAAGTCAGGTGTCCTAAACCTTTTATCATTTTCCTCTTGATTGTATCAAGTTTGTCTTTCTTAAAGTGTCGTGTTCAAAACTGGAGCTGAGGCCTCATCAGTGCCAAATTAGGTGGAACTATTATCTCCTGTGACTTACATACTACACTCCTCTTCATACATCTCAGCATGATATTTTTGCAACATCATCACATTGTTGGCTCATATTCCATTTGTAATCCACTGCAACCTCCAGATCCTTCTCTGCAATACTATTGCCTAGCCAATTAATCCCAATTTTGTAGTTGTGCATTTGATTTTTCCTTCCTAAGTATAGTACTTTGATCTTGTTGATTTCAGACTAATTTTCCAATTTATAAAGGTCATTTTGAATTCTAATCCTGTCCTCCAAAGTGCTTGCTAGCCTTCCCAGTTTGGTGTCACCCACAAATTTTATAAGTATGTTCTTCACTACATTATCCAAGTCTTTAATTAAAATATTGACTAGTACCAGACCCATTGTCTCTCCTTCATTTTTTATTTCTTTTTCTTGATAGAAGGGGCTTCTTTAATGATGGATTGCTACCAGACTATTTGTGGGATATTTTTTGATACATTAATTTTCTTTGCCCATCACCTCCAATTTTGTTTGGAAGACATTGGTGGTGGCAGTGGACTTAAGACGTTAGGAATGCTGCAACAGATAGATTTTATCATCAGGAGAAGAGGATATATCCAGGTACAAGGACTCAGAGGAGCTCATTGATGATGACTTGGGTGTTGCTTGCCCAGGAAACAGAGCAGGGTCTTTCACTAACTCATGCTTGCAGAGGATCTGAAGATTTCAGTCAAAATATTTTTCCTACAAAATATTTTTAATCCAATGTTAAATCAAAGATTTTTGTATCCAAATTTTTCAACAAGGCATGGGTTTACATCACCCGCTTGACAGACTGTTGTTAGATTGACACTGTTGGGTAAGTTTGAAGTGCATTGTATTTGTTGGGTGTCACTGTAGTATACTGGGATAGCACTAACATAGTATAGGCTGGTGGAGTAACGCTGCTGCTGTGCATCAGTAATGTCCTCAAATTTAACACGACACCACAAAAATGAGGAATATCTTCAAGACATGATTTTTATTAGCTTTTGAAGGCTTTTACCAATATATTTCAGAAACAAGCATGTATGTTTTAAAAAGATAAATTTACATCTATTTCATGTTATGTTAAATTTGGACCTATGAAGAGCTGAACAACTTTTGGGGAAGATTATAATGTAGCAAACTGAAGTGAAACTTGTATGTGACTTTGTAGGCATTTATTGTACATGCACTTATTTAGTTGTTCATAAAGGTGCACCTCATTGCTGTACTGAGTACCTGGGAGTCTGGATAAAAGCATTTTTATAAACTGAAAACAAAAATGAATTTTAAAATGGCAAACATGGCTTCTACTGCTATTTTACCAATACTAAGATAGTTTCTTTTTATAATTACTTTTAGTGGTAAAATAAAGTTAACACCCTGATATTGTTTTAGTTTAAATCCACATATAATTGTGGTGGTCCATAGGTGCTTCTTTAGTGAAGTTAGGGGCTAGATTGCCAAATTAATCATGACAGTTTAACACATACATTTCCTTCTTGCAATGAACAGTTTATGCCACTTACAGCAAGCAAAGAATAACTAAAAGGAAAGGAAAATGGATAGACAGAAAAGGAGGATTTTATTATGTTAATGAATATTACTTTAGGCATATATAGCATCAACTGTTTGCCTTTTTATACAATATTTGTAATCTGCTGGGAAATATTTATTTTTTAAAGTATGCTTACATTGTACAAACACAAATGGAGGCCATTTTTTGAAAAAATAGCCCTATACATTCAAAACACTGTATACACATTAATGATACAGTTAAGTATTATTAACCCCATTTTACAGGTGATGAAATTGAGACACAGAAAAAAGGGAAGTGATTTGCTCAAGCTACACAGCATGTGACAGAACTGATATTGGAATTCAGGACGCCCTCTTTGGCTTATTCATTTTGTATACGGTATGGGCCCTACCCAGCAGAAGACATTAGTGTCCTGCTGGCCTAAAGGTGCTGACTGCACAAGAAACTCTCTTAATAGGCAGCAGGTTGATTTGCTGTTCAATGGTCCCTTAAAAACAGGAAGACAACACACTGGATTAAATGAACTTCCCAGTTCCTGCACAGTACTATTCCCTATCCTGGAAATGTCTACCTTTCCTTCCCACTGACCTGATAACGGGATAGGGTTGAGCCATACGAATTATTTCAGTAAACCTAACCACACCCGAGAAAGAGAGAGAGATCTGAGTCTTTCACAGCCTGTGTGAATAAAACACAGAAAATCATCTGCTGGTGCCTTTTCCATAGCCCATATCCTAAGAAGAGTTATGTTAGAGATCTGCAGCCTACACTGTCCAGAGATGATAATGCACTGCACATCTTGAAGCCAGGACCCCAGCTGGATGTCCTGTCATATGGCAGCAGCAGCAGCAGTGTCAAAGGATATGAGCTGGAATTGACTGATATGGGTGTGGGCATGAAAGCCCACTACTCTGTAGATGAAGCCAGACTTCCCATATGCTACATGGATTGCTTTGTTAAGTGATACTTAGGTCTCTCTTCATAAATGCTTCAACTTATGCAAGTGCAACTTCCTTTCTATGTGATGTATTTATCTGGCAGGACAAGTGCATTGGCAGCACAATATCCTAGAAAAGAACATCTAAAATATGCATCCACCAACATCTGTCTATGTTTGACTTAACTGCATACTTGAGTACCCTCTTTAAATATGGGCAGAGAGTTTTCTCCTTGCTTTGACCTTTAAAAGGAACTACATAAGGCCATATGCCGACAAAACACTTTACAGAGAAGCAAACTTTGACAGTATATTAAACTGAGGAATATAGTACTTTTGTCTTGTAGGAACTTTTTCAGTTGAAAAAAGATGTAAATGTCTTTCAAAATGTAAAGTGAATGAAAACAAATTTTTTAACTGATTCTAGATATTTTAAAAGTTTGATAAGCTTTTTTAAAGAGGGCAAACTGTCTGTAATTTGATTTTATAGCTGATTAGTTTCTCAGTTTCACAGATTAGAATAAAGTTTAAAATTTTTTATTGGTTCAGTAACACTGATATCTTCTTCCTTCTCTGATAAAACTGAATACTTTAAAAATATTTTAGTTATTGTACAACTTGAACATTGTAGCATACTCCATGTTCCACATAAAGATGGCATTAGAACACGGTCATAAATCATTGTAATAATATAAATTTGCATTGCATTTATATGGAATCTTCCACCCCAATATGCTTTTCAAACTACATATAGGAATCACTTCACTCATCTGTGAGGTGAAATAAAAAATCGTACCGCCACACTACACAACAGTTTAGGAACCCTAAGCAAAGAATACCACATCCATTTGAAACTGAAGGGAGAATTTACGTAAGTACCATAGTAGGTTATTGTTTCCATATTGTAACTGAACAACACAGCTCTTGTGAAAAGTCCCAGGAGTTCTTTAATGAAGACAGTGATTGGCAATTTGGTTTTAGACTTTAGATGGAAAAGATGCCTTCAGTAGTACAGTCACCCTTCAAAACCATATTAGGTCCTTACTGAATAACCAACATCACTTCTTGTAAAATGGTATTCCTGGAAGATCTATTTAAGGAGTGGCCCAGCTCAACCCTACTCAACATGTGAAATCTGATGGGATCACAGTAGAAGATGGCATGGCAACAAACTAATTAACTTGTCTTCACCAGTCATTCAGCAACTAGGATTCCCAAAATTCTAAAGTATTCTTATTTTGCTGAGAAGCAGTTTATATAACTCTTGTGCTGTCTCCTGAGCAAAATGGATGAGAGGACTTGTCAGCTTCTCTTTATGGTTCTCTCACCCATTTTACTGAGATCAGTACTGAGAGATATTACTGATGGGCTGCTTATTGTTAATTATTTATACAAGGTCCTTTACTGGATTTGTTCAGACATAGTTGAGGGATTATAAACAAAGAATAATGACCAAAAAAAAGTACTAGGAAAGGAAGGAAGGAAGGAAGGAAATGTCTAGTGGGTTATTGAATGGACTGGGGTCAGGTCTTGTTCTATTTAACATCTTCGTTAATGACCTCGGAGAGGGGATAGCAAGCTTTTTATTAACTTTACAGAAGATTCTATATTGAGAACTGTAGGAAACCAAAATGACAGAGAAGTAAAAGGAACAGAGAGAGAGATTAGAAATATGACAGAAAATAAGGTAATGAGACTCATTGTAGAACAATGCAAGCTAAAACATTTAGTGAAAAATAATCCAAGACACTGATATTCAACGCGAGGAAAAACTTTCAAAGCAATGATCACGAAAAAGATTTAGGAATAACAGTAGACAGAAAAAATAGACACACATGTTTACAATATAGCAGCAATAAAGGCCAATGGAATTTCAAGATGCATACATAAAGGTAGTATGTCCCAGAGCAGAGAGGAAATCTATACAACTATATACCTGTATATTTATATGGCTCTGGTGTGCCTACACCTGGATTATTACATTCACTCTGGATAACTTTTTACCAGAAAGATATTGATGAATTGCAGGAAGATCAGAGAAGAGCACACACAAAAAAATGATTAGGGGGTGATGAAGGGATTGATTTGTAAGATTATAATCTATAGCTCACTTAAGTGATGTGACTAACGGAGCATCCAATACTGGTCTACAAATATTGGAAGGACGTCATCTCTAACAAAGGAGAGGAAATATTTAACATATTTAAGGGAGAGTACCAGTAATACTAGGAATAATACGATAAAAATAGGGCAGGGAAATGTTGGGCAGAATATCAGGAAAGACTTACTAATAGCAAGATACATTAGCCTGGTGAATAATCTCCCAAGAGAATTTGTAGAACTCCATCACTTGCAGCACTTAAAACTAGATTAGGCAAAGCATTAGAATGCATAATGTACAGAAAAATCCTGTTTTGGTAGGAGATGGTCCAGATAACCTAATAAATCTTTTTCATCTCTAGAATTTATTATAATAAAGAAATTATTCAAACTGCATATAACTATTAATACAATGCAGAAAAACCTTACTTGTGATGAGTAATGAATTCTTTATCGAATAATCAAGTTTTTGAGTTTAAAAAAAACCTTAGCAAGCACAGATATATGGTACACAGATTCATTTGTAACATTGCTCTGAGTCTGGTATAACAGGTACTTAAATATTTAGGGGCTACATTTTCCTTAAAGACTCCAACTACAAAATGATGTCACATTTTCCTATAAATCAATCCCTAAACATTGTATCCTGTTATGTGATCCTCTAGAGCCTGATTTAGATTAAAATAGATATTACACAAGGGGCTCTCTCTCTGCAGCATAAAATACTTATATCAGAAAACTCATATGCAGTATCATCAAATTTATACATCAATCAGTTATCTTACAGTATAGGTCATGGGCATGAAGGACATTGTCTTTCATATATGTTATGACCAATGCTGCTAACCTGGAGATAGTTTTATTGTTGGTTCTTATGACTTGGACACCTTCCCATTATGAACTCATTTCACCAATCTGCAAACTCATTTCACCCATTCCACATTATAGCTGTCAGATAATGCTAACCTGGGCCATGTTCAACCAAGAAACTAGAGATCCAATGTTTTGTAACTCATTAGAAATCCATAGAGCTATCTAGCTCTTTTTTAGTATCAATAGATAAGTAAATCATATACTGTGGAATAAAGAATATGAAAAGCTTCAGTCCCTGACATGGATCCATGGATACGGATGCCTAATGTGACTGGATACTGTACTCTCTATGGATGCCTAAAGAGCGCGAGATAGAAAAACTGTTCTTTCTGTAAGACTTTTAGTATTGAACAGTATGAACAGAAACTGTCCAAAAAGTTTCTGGGAGAATGGGAATAGATGGACTATAATACTTTTGAATATTAGTTTCAAACAGTCACCCTTTTAAAATTCATGGCTATGAGAGACAACATGGTCCTGTGAACAGGGCCCTGGCAGGGAGTCAGGAGACCTCAATTCTAGTTCTTGTTCTGCTGTATGACCTTGGACAAGACAGTTCACTTTCTGTCTGTGCCTTTGTTTCTCCTCTCTTGTCTTTCTTATCTCTTTACATTGCAGGCTTTTTAGGGCAGGGACTGCATCTTACTATTCGTTTGTACAGTGTCAAACAGAATAAGGCCTGACTCTCAGATGGAGTCTGAAGGCATCACCACACTACATTTTTCATAATGTAAATATTATTCTGTATGATTTGTTAAATGCTGACAATAAGGTGTTTACTTTGCAATACACAAAGACAACTCTTGCCCTGAGGAACTTAACATTTTCAAGCCCACCACAAATAAGAAAAGTCACACTGGATGATACAAAGAGGTGTTAACTTAGACGTTTCAATGTTTTAAGGCTGCTTTTAAAAAATGTTTCACTTCTGTCTTTGTCATTCATATAGTTCAGATGAACACACTCAGAATGTATGTAAACAAGCTATATACTGACTTCATATTTCAGTTAAGATGTAAGACCCTTCTTGAGTCCATATGTCTTGATGTTCACCTCAATAGAGTCAATATCTGCATTTTATAGCACCATAGATCCAACAATATGATTAGACCACACAGTAATTTGTCAATTTTTTCCACAAGATTAGAAGGCTCTTACTATAGATCCTGATCCAAAGCCTAATGAAATCAATGGGAGTTTTTCGATTGACTTCAATGGGCTTTGGATCAAGCCCAGAATGTACTTTTGCTATTCTTTTAATTTTTTTACATTTGCAGGGGGGCAAAGTCTTCTTTTTAATATTGTCTTTTGGAAGGAATTAGGAATCTTACTGCTGCTTCTCTTCTTATTTTATGATTGAAATAAATAAATACATAAATGTTCTAATTCCAACTTGACCTAGAAAAGCAATGCAAATTTTTCCTAAAATATTGTTATATAGTGGATCATAAGTTAAACGTTGTTAATAATTCATTTGTTAAAATAGTTTTGCTAATGATGGGCTAACTATACTTAAAAGATTTTTGTATTTTTTTTTTTGTTTTGCTTTTTTTTCTCAGTACTTTATGAAGAATTTCATAAGTAGTCTGATGACATTAATGTTTCCACCCACTCTTTCCCACTGATGGATCCTATAGCATGGGAAAATTCTAGTGTTCTCATTACATGACTGACATATTCAGTTTCTCTGAGATTGTACTGAGTACATCAGTATTTCAGTCACCTTCTGGCACGATCCATTTGATAATTTAGCGGTGAGTGGCTCTGAGCCACTCATTTGTTCTCCTAATGGCAAGTGAGATGGTATTAGGAAAGTAGTTACTACAGGAAAATAGAAGAAGTGCTCCAGAATATAGGTTCTATAAGAGATAGTGTTCTTTTAAAGGTCTCATAAGGCTTATTATATATCATGTATAATGTTCTACCATGTATAGTGTGTCAATACCCTCTGGTGGATGCACCAGTCTGTAGCCTGCCACCTGTATTAGCTGGCATACAAAACTCTAGGAGACTCTTGGTTTGCCTAAAGGAGATTCTCCTTTATCTCATGTGACAGAGGCCTGTGATTTTGGAAATGAAGGTCCTGCTTTCTATTTTCCATGCAACTACCCATGTGGTTGAGTTGATGACTATGGTGTGTATCTGTACACACACACAAGGTCAATTTCAAAAAGCTGGACTATACAGAGAGTTATTGAAAAAAATAAGGTGCAAGAGTTTGAGTCTGACCTGACACACAAAGTCGCAGATTAAAACATACCTTGACAAATCCGCAACTGCACTGGCACATATATGTTTGTTAGTGCAGATTTCCAAGATATTGTATACACTATTATTAACACACATACGTGAGGTTACAGCTGAGCCTGAAAACTATCTGGACATTTCTGCAGAACTCTCTTTGAACAATGTTTAAGTTCTTTTTTATTTGCAAGTCTAAAAGTATCACCTATTATTATAAAGTGTCTATATGCCTAAGTGTTAAGCTCAGAAATCACAGAAGGGGGGGAAGCTTCCATCTGACAGACCGTGAGTTAGACAGAAATTTCCATTGTCACTGGAGTGGAAGAATTAAATTGATCACCTTATATAGCCAGCATTCTGAAATGTTAACATTTTCTTCAGTTCCAAGACAAAAGTCCTTGTGAATAAATGGATCTCCTGCAGCTTATATTTAATCATTTACTATCAACCCGCATAGGGGAAAAGAGTACCTATTGTACTGGACTTTGAACAAGTGCTTGTCAGCTGTTATGGAGCCGGAATTCTGCACAGCATTTACTGGGAATACTGCATGTATTTCTAAAATTAGAAGCTGGGTCTGCATAATGGTAAGAGATTGTACTCCTGTTTCTAGGGAAATCCAAGTTGAGGAATTCAAGATCTTCAGTTTCAACCTGTAAGCAAAGCATTAGTTTATATTATACCATGGCAATTTAGCTGTGTATTTGTTTGCAAATGAGGGCCAGTTGAGTTGAAGAAAGCTTCTAGCTTTGCCAAATGTCCCCAGCAAAACTTAAAACTGTCTTGAAAGTTAAATATTTTTGAAAAATATGTGCAATGCAAGTTATTTCTCTCTGTTAAGTTATAACTAGAGACAAACTGAGATTGGGGCCCCATTGTGCCAGGCACTGCGACAATCCTTGCCCCAACAAGCTTACAAGGTAAGAAGCATCCAATTTAAAAACCACTCAAAATTCCTTCTCTTCCATTTTTAGGCAAAATTTTGCTTTTGGACTGATGAAAACTTAAAAAAACGGCAATAATTTAAAGCCCAAACTGACTTTTTTCAAAACTATATAAATAGTGTCCCAATTTCTTTATAAAACTAACCTCATATTTAGGGCTTATGAAGCCATGTTGCACTGAAAGCATTGCAAATCTATTATTGATATAGTGCCAAAACAGTGCCAGGTGCTTTACAGAGACTACGAAAACAAGGTCCCTTCCCTGAATGGTTTTCAGTCTAGATAAACATAATTCAAATAAAGGGTGTGTTGTCATGCACAAAAGCAAAGTGAATGAATGATTAATTTTAGCACCATCCTCTTAAATTCCATTTCTGATTATACATTAGACCTGAGTGAACAATCTGTAACAAATAGCTTGTTTGAAGATGCAGATCTCTTCTCACCCTGATGTGAGGGGCTAACACCCTGCGCATACAGGCAAGGTTATTATTTCTGAAAATTCACCCTGCAGTAAGATCAGATGAGTCTTCTCAACACCAGCGTGATAATATAAAAAGGCCTGGCATGTCACTCTATAAGGCAGCGCAAACTAGTATATAGAGAGATGTTCTGTAGGAAGAATGCAGGAGAAGGTTTAAACTGAGGCTTGACTCCTGCTGTCCTTTAGGGGGAGGAATAGCTCAGTGGTTTGAGCAGTAACCTACTAAACTCAGGGTTGTGAAATCAATCCTTGAGGGGGCCACTTAGGGATCTGGGGCAAAAATCAGTACTTGTTCCTGCTAGTGAAGGCAGGGGGCTGGACTCAATGACCTTTGAGGGTCCCTTCCAGTTCTATGAGATAGCTAAAAAAATAATATATGGAGATATACCTAAGAATTAGAGCAGGTTGGAAAACACTTTTTAAAATTGACAATTTTCAAGGAAGTTACCATTTTTTGTCAATTTCATTTAAAAAAAAAGGTTCTAACCACTTGGAATTTTGGATACAGGCCCAGATCCTCAAGGGTATTTAAGTGCCTAATTTGATTTCAGTGGGAGTTAGGTATCTAATATCCTTTTGAGGATCTGGGCCTAAGCCAGTAACTATGTTGTATATTTAGCAGTGAGGAACTCATTTCATTCACAGATGCTACCTACATAATAACAATAAATAATAACAATAAGAATTTCACAAATAGATCACTGTTATCATATGTCAGATTTTTCTCCATACACGATAGCTGTTTCACATCACTTCTAATCAGATACTTTGCTAAAATTAAGGGTATGAAGAGAATGGATAAATAATATAAAGCAGCAATCAAACACTCAAGATACAAAGAAAGCCACGGCACTGTAGACCACACAGGATCTGCAGAGCTAATAAAACTGACCACAGTAAATGTTGAGGTTTACTCTGGTGTCTCAATGATCAAAACCAATTTGTAATAAAATTAACTATAATTAAAGGGCAAAATTCCCATAGGAATATTTTTATTTTATCCCTCTGGAAGCAGCAAGCTTTTCAGGTTAGCCTCCATAGTAATAATCTCTGATTGAATGAATAGCAGAATGACATTTAAAAAGCAAGGAAGAAAATAAATCCATAGAAGAAAGCGATGGAATAGCATGAGATATTTCATTAATCTATTATAGGTAATTATTATTGCTTTATTTATTATACACATTTCTAAGACTGCAGTAATTGTCACTGTCTGTTGTTTTTGGTTGTTTTTATTGAAAAAACCTCTCAACCCGTTTTTTTTTTACTATAATATATATATCTTTTTATTATCAAATGTACACAACATATTGTATGTATATATTAGTTGAAGAATGAAGAAAGTATTTTTATTTCAGATTTATTTTTCCTTTAGCAAAGCTATAGTATAATATAAACTAAATATTTAACTTTTTTCAAAACAAAATTTTTCTTAGTCCAAAACTTCACTTTTTTAACCTCTTATAATCCCCTTAAAATGGGTAATAACAAATAAACAGAAACAACCTTGAATATACATTGTAGAGGGAGAAGGACTGAAAATGGGACATAGAGGATTTTACCCCATGTTGCCACTTCATTGAATGAAAATTTTTACCCATCTGATGGCTATTTCAAGGCCTATTTGAAATAAGATTGTAGTGTAAGTCCGATTCTTAGTAGCCAAATTTCTGCATCACTGAACCACTATTTGGCAACCTTATTGGCAATATCAGGTTCAAGGACTGAATGGTCATAGATATTGAACTTGCCCTGAATCATCTAGGGTCTTTCCTTTGGATGTCAGTGAGCTTTTGAACAAGCCCCTACTGTTGGTTCCCAGATCATTGGCAGAGCAACCTGTAGAAACTTGCAGTCCATGCTGTACCTACTGCGGATTAACAAAGAACAATCAGTCTTTAAAGTTATCAGTCTGGAGGTTATCAACCTGGAGCACTAACAAGTCACTCCAAATTCTGAGACATGAAAAAAGAAAACAGTGCTCAGAATGATACCTACATCGATCACTAAATGTACTGGATCCTTAACTATACATTTCGGGATGGCCTAACAGGAGAATTGAAAAGGAAGGTCATGAAAGGAAAGCTAACAAAAGGCAGGAAGTATAAAGGATAATTCAGGGGAATTATTTTGCTCCCAAAATAATATTAAAGTAAAACAAACCACTCTCGATCTGCATTTCTGCTTCAAATACAGCACTTTGTGGCCCATAAATATGGACATGGCAAAAAGAATCTTTTCCTCCCTACATCCTGACTGCAGACCTAAAATCAATACCAGTTGCCTAAGTAAAATCTCACCCTGACAGCACCTCCCTGCTGGCTATGCAACAATACTAATGGTCTTGTAGTGGTCTTTAGACAACACAAGGATGTCAATATAATTCTGTTCCACTTTTCTTGCTTGCCAGCTTCCATCTGCAGCCAATTCATAACTTTGGTTACGCATACCTTTGCACAAATGGGCCATCTCTCCACCTACTCACTTAGCTGTCCCTTTCCTCACTCCAGCGCTTCTCTGATCACTGTGACAGCCTTTAGAGTATGTCCCTCCAAATCTACTTTACCTTTAATATTTCACTAAAATGCCAATGAAAACAGCTTTTTCCCCATGGGAGCTCAAAATCTTCTTTTCTTATTCAACCACAATAGACAAAGCTTATTCCCATCAGACTAAACAAATAAGCAATAAAGTCGGAAAATCAGGGACACATATTGAGGACTTTTCAGTTTTGCCCTCAGAATGTTTCAGAGCAATATTAGTTAACTCCTTAGGGGAAGTATTCCAGTTTGTTTAAAAAAAAACCCACCTCAACTGATGTATTAAAGAAAAATAAAGCAAAACTACTGTGCATACATTTTGATAAAGAACTATACAAATCATTCTAAAGATTTATGCCTAAGAAATTCACATTTTGTACACTGACAGATCTGTGCATGCAAACACACAGATACGTACAGAGAAGGGAAGTCACTCTTTAAACTGACAAATCACGTGCAGGCTTCAGTTATGTTCTTCAGTTTGACACTTGTCTGGCACTAACATCCTTCAATAGAGAATGTGTGGTCTAGCACACCAAGCATGGGATTATAACCCTGTAACCCTAAGACCTCTTCAGTGCCAGCTGGCAGAGGGCCCACTGTACTGTACCTTATTTCAGGCCTGACACACTCACTACATCCAAAACATTGCTGTCCTAATAATTATTTGTAAAGAGTATTGTGTGAAGTATCAAATGAAAGCTGATGACACACCAGTTATTAATAGCATTGAATGATGTATGTCTGGATGCATTGTATGTAAAGAGTTATGCTTGTATGCTGGAAATATGTGCCTACAATATGATTTGGAGGCAGAAATGATAAACAAGCTTGTCCTAGACAAACGAACACTGTTTTGCCTGTGTCATCAATGTAAATTAAGCAAGATGATGCCAGAGATAATGGGTGGTTCATGTGCATGTGAGGTAAACACTGTTATCATGAGACTGAGGAAACAACATGGTTTCAGCACACCAGAGGACATACCACAGTCTGAATCCGAGGTGATTATCTTGACTCTGGGGACAAAGACAATGAACTTTGGGGAATATCAAGAGAAGCAAAAAGGCATCTGGTTATCCATCTCTAAGGGAACAGAGCTGAGAACTCTTTGCATCTATGAACAGCGGATCCCCAACTATGTAGGTTGTGTATGTTGAAAAGTAACTGTAGGTGGAAAACAGCTTTAGACAAAGTTTGCAGCCTGCAGGTTATATGTGGACTCTTAGAAAAACATTATTCTTTTGTTTCATTTGTAAGCATTTTCCTTTTCTATTATCTTTGCTTAGCATCACTTAAATCTCTTTTCTTTATTAATAAACGTATTCATCTCAATGCTGTTATTCGTTATAATGTGAGGTGAGCATCCTCAGTTGAGCCAACAGGCTGGTGTGTATTCTGTCTCTTCAGAGCAATGGACTTGGTAATTCTGTGGGCATCCACTGACAGGGGAGGATGCTGCAGAGGAATGCTTTTATAGCAGCGTTGGAAACTCAAAGTACAACAAGGGTTAGCCTGCCAGGCAAAGGTTGGACTGGCAAAGTCCTGAGGAGCTTGTTCACTGGCTAACAAACTGGGGTGGCAGGCAGCAGTATAGCACCAACAAATCTCTCTCACACTGAGGCAGAAGGGTAACAAGGTGACTTACAGTTCTGGATACTCCGAAAAAGCATCACAGGAGCATAGCTGGGGCAGGATTTCCACACAGTTTGCTGGTTAGCTGAGGTTCACACTTCAAAAACTAGTAAACTAGATTTTTAAGTGATTCACAGTGTGAAGACTGGAAACAGTCAAAAAGGTTACCATTTTGTCATTTTCTGTGTGTTTATATCAGGTGGAGATCGAACAAAGGAAAGTATAAGGATTAGTGCGTAGCAGAAAAGGCGGGATGAGCAAAGAAACATATGTTGAGCTCACCAAGAAGCAGTTAGAAGAGCTGAGTGCGCAGTGAAGTCCATCAGCAGCTGATCAGGAGAAATCGGAGCTAGCAGCCATGCTGCCCTCATGTGCCATCAGGCAGGATGGGGACCAGAAGGGGTCCCTTTTTTCTCCTACAGGGCATGCAGGAGAACAAACAGACAGATCACCAGACAATGCAGCAGGGACACCAGCAATGGTAAGAGGTCCAGAGTTGTGGATGCTGGGGTGGAAAAAGCTACCGGGGAGGAGAGATTAATGGATCTGGAAGCCAGGTGTCAGAGTGAGGAGGCAGAGCTGTGTGGTGTTTAGATGCTGCATGTGATTATTAGAACTGGGAGCACTGGCTGTTGGGAGTCTGAAAGGACAGGAAACAGGAAGGAGGGGGGAGGAGTTGAGGAGGCTGGGGGAGTTACAGAGTGTGCAGCTACAGCTTGGTAAAGAGATTTCCACTGTAAATAAAGTTCTGTTGAAGTTTGTTAATACCTTGCCTGGTGGATACAACAAGCTGGAGCAACAGAAGCTTGCTTACCAGGACAAATGCAGGCAGCTCAAACTGGAGAAGAGGGTCAAGTCACAGCCTAGGATCTAGGTGGAAAGACATAAGGGAGTGCCTGATCAGGGGCTAGCAGGTGAACAGATATGGGTGTGATGAATCCCACTGCTTTGCCTGTAGCCTGAGTCCTTATGGAGACTAAAGGATGGTCTGAGATTCTGATTATGGAAAGTTTTCTCTTGTAATTTTCTGTAATGATGTAGATACATGATTTAAATGCCACTCTCCATTGGTGAGTGTATTCTTCCACAACAGAATGATGAATGAAATTGTTTCCTACTAGCTGTCTCTTACCTTCATTTTAATCTGGGATGTCTAGTGTGTTGAAAAGGATTGCTCTGTTGGTTTGTGATCCAACCTAATAAGACCAAGCCCAAAACATAGTTATCATCTGTTCTTAGCAGCTGTCTAAACCCATAATTGAAATTGATCTCAAGTTGTAATTAAGTTCTGTGTATGGGCGAGGAAGGATAGTACAGTGGTTAGGGTGCTGTTCAGCACTGGGGTTCAGTTTCCTGCTCCACTGCAGACTTCCTGTCTGATACTGGGTAAATCATTTAATCTCTATGGTTCAATTGCATACCTGTAAAATGGGAATAATAGCACTTCCCTTCCTTACAGGAGTGCAGGCACTCAGATACTATGGTACTGGGCGCCATGTAAATACCATCGATGAGGTTATATACTATAGTGATAGTACAGTATGTAAGCAGCACATTTTTAAGACCAAGAGACAGAAACTACCCCTGAGAATAGGGATACTCTGGGGGGAAAAGAGAATGGAACAGCACCAATTCTCTCTGTGCTCAGGCCTTTTCACTGACATGGGGGAGGCAGGATTTGCCACTAAAATAACATTGAAAATGTTTAACTAGGGATACTCAAACTGGTTAATTTATTCCAGTCACAAATCCCTTCACCCTCCCTCCTCAAGATCTTTATTCCAAATTCAGATGGAACCCTTTAGAGAGTTGCAATAATAAGGTTATTTTTCCCCATTCACATACCTTTTTTCTTGTGCCACTGCTGTTCCAGGTTCTTGCCAGGACTGGAGTTGAAGATATGCTCAGTCCCTCCTACTCTCTGGCTGTGGCACACAATAGTTTACACTCTCTGAGGGCTGTAATACGTAGCTCTGATATCAGTTATTGTGTTTAGCATGCAGGTGCTGGGTCGGGATGCTAGTCTGGGATATACAAAAGGTCAGTCTAGATGATCTGGTGGTCCCTTCTGGCCTTAAACTCTATGCTCTATGTGCCCAAATTCTTCAGACTTAAATGGCCTGAATAGTTCAGAGAAGGCTCAGATAAGCTTCTTAAATATTTGATGCTAATCCAGACTGAATCAGTACCTACAGCATTTTGAGGGTCACCCATCAGAAATTTGTAGACTTACTGGGTGAAAGCCTGAGGTCTTCACTCAGGAAATCGCCAGTTGCCTTCCATTGGATTTAACTAAATTAATTGCTGAGTAGCGGTGATGGGACAGATTAGTTACAGCATAAATCAAACTAGTTATGGCCAAAATACATCCAGAGTAACATCACTGACTTACACAGAGTTATGCTGAGTTTACACTGGGCTCACTGAGATCAAGTTCTATTGGTTCTATAGTAGATTTCAACCATATTTTTTGTCCTTCCTGGAAGCTCGGAGCACTACATGTGTTTGTCCCAGGAATGACTGAACAGACTGTGGTGTTAATACTGGTCCCTCCCACATTGCTCCCAGAGGTACACAATGGGTTCCATATATGATCAGGTACAGAATTGGAGCATTTTTATTTACAGCTTCCTATGATGGCTCTTTACTTGTTCTTTATCAGGCACTTTTGAGACCACATATATTAACAATTTCAGGTTACCATTGCTATGAGATAAGATTTGAAAAGGTGTTTAAAATCAAGGGAACTGGAAATTGTTAAGGTAAAAGTCTAGCTAAGTTGGAGTTCAAGGAGATATGAGCAGAATGAAAGAAGAATACCAGAATGAAAATGCACTACATGGGTTACAGGAAGCTCAAGCATGTATTGAAAAGAAACTAGGAACCTTGAGTATCAGAGGGGTAGCCGTGTTAGTCTGGATCTGTAAAAAGCGACAAAGAGTCCTGTGACACCTTTCAGTCTATAAGGTGTCACAGGACTCTTTGTCGCTAGGAACCTTGAGAAATTTATGGTTAGATGCTAGAAAAGAAGTTGGGCATAAAGATTGTCTTTGGGGATTTTTACTGCCTGGAAGCAAGTACTAGATACACGGCAGCTATGAAAAGGATTTAGGGCTAAGCTTTTTTCTTTTTTTCCTTGACAGCCTGCATTGTTTTATTCTCATATCTATATTATCAAGGAAGAAACATATATTTATACGAAACTATATATTGATTATGTGAGTTCTCGGCATCCTGGCTAACAGTGATCAGAAACATTCATGCACGGATACCAACTTTAGCACTTCCACATAGAGTTATATGGTTATGACTTGTGTGTTCAATACAAGAATTATTCATCTTCAATGGGGAGATATAAAGTGATTAGCACATATCCCATTACCAGGGCTCAGGACAAACCAATTTGGGAAACTTTCCTCTCTTTGTATAAGCTCCTGGGCCAGGGCTTAACATCAGATTTCCAGGCCAAGGTCAGAATTTGTGTCAGGATTCCAGGTCCAGAGCGAAGAGTCAGAGGCAAAGTTGATGGAGGGAGGTAAGGAGCAGAGAAGCAGAGTCAGGAATGGCAGCTCACTGGGGATCAATATTGTTGCCTGGACACTTCCTGGTACACCCCATGGGTTTATATGGGGTCCAGGGCCAATCAGGAGCCTCCAAGGTGGCTGCCAGTCGGGCCTCTCAGACAGGACTTCCCATAGTGCACATCCATTGTGGTTTGAAGAGAACAGCTGGGTTAGAGCTGATGGTGTGAAGGTGTCCATTACCTGGTGGCTCTGCTACCCCGCTTGTAAGTCATGCCAATCCTTGTACTTTGGGCCTGATACTGCATGCTGCTGAGTACTCCAAATTCCCATTGCCTCATCTCCCACTGAAGTCACTGTACTGAGCTAGTTCAGGCCCTTTTAAAGCTACATCCAATATTTTTCCCCAAACAAACTGACAGGACCAAATCCTCAGCTGGTATAAATCTTAGCTCCACTGACTTCAATAGAGCTATTCTGATTTACACCAGCTGTAGATCTGGCCCGGAACTAGGATGTCTCCTGATTTGAACATCAACTTCCCCATCAAACTCCCCCTGTAGTGTATCTGATCCACATATTAGGGGGAAATAAATGTGTGATGGAACTGGGCAGATGAGGAAAATCATGAATTCCTCAATAATCCAATGTATCGAGCGGGCGGTGGGGAGGGGGCAGAATCTCACCGCTTAGCAAATCAAGGGGAAGTATTTCTGCCACTATCACAAAAAGCAAGACACAGTTTTGCCTTGAATTTTCACTGATCTGCATGAAAACAAAGGGTAGTTTGAGGAGATAGAAAACTTCCTGGTCACTGGGTTAAAAAAAAAAAAAAGATGATTCACACCAAAAACCAGTAACATTTCTTTGCGAAAATGAGACAAATTTGCTGAATTATTTTTTAACCTAGGCAAAATGTCACACAAGGTTCACATAGATTAGTACTAAAATTTCATCCTGCATAAGAATCAGCCAAATTCTGATGAAAAGCTCCCTGCTTCACATATAAAATACTCACCAAGTTGAAATTAGCAGCTTCACACAGTTGTATTGATAAAACAAGTGTTCTGGATTAGTTCATCAATGTTTTCTGCTGTTTGATACTTAACATGATCAGATTGATTATTTGGAAAGTTAAGTTTTACCTTAATGTCTCTGAGGAGACCAAATGATAAGAAAAACTGTTAGTGTGAATGGTCAGTGGTGTGGCTATTTAATCCAGAGATGCGCATGGATGGGGTGTGAAGCAAAATACTCTAATACTCTTCTAGTTCTGAGAAACAGCAGTACCAGGTAAATTGTTAGGCTAGCTGACTAAACTATAGGCAATTCTTTAGGTAATCTTTCTTTTGTTTTGTTGGAGGTCCTGCTGCTAAAATTAAAAGTTATAATGAGACTCAGAGATATGAAGAACACAAAATTAAAGTAACTCCTAATAGTAGTTCAGAAAATTCCAGATGGTAGTATTCCTAGCATAGAATCATTCAGTAGTAACATAGCCCCCGCTTTGCCAGGCCACAGGTGCACATGCAGTTGACACTACACCTCTGTGTGATAGTAGCAAACCAGGACTCCGATCATTCTCAGAGGGGGACATTGTGGCGATATTCTCTTGTAAAACTAAAAATCTGCTCTTATGAGACTCAGAAAGCTCAAAAATTGTACAAACTGAATCCATCCCCCAGCAGTAACAACTCAGAGAATTGCAGACGGTAAGACTAGAAGCTGGCGGAATTCCTCTGCTTAGAAAATCGATCTCAGATCTCCCATTTAAGACTAGTCACACATAATATGAAGAGAAATAGCAAATAATAACAAAGCAGTTACAACTAATAGAAATTATAAGTTCGGAAAGGCCCGGCCTTCCAAAGGGGTGAGTGGAAAAAATACACTTGTTCTTTTCCTGGGCCTGACCTAGATGTGCAAATCCCTTGACTCATACTTTCAAGTCAAGATTGCACATGTACACATAGGTGTGAAGAGCATGACACGTAGATGTGTATATGACACATCAGGGTATTGTGTGGTCCTGCAAGAAAATGTGGGTCAAAATGTACTAAGCATCAGCCTGCTAGAGTCTACCAGACAAAAGCCCTGGCTGGGATGATTTAGTTAGGAATTGTTCCTGCTTTGAGCAGGGGGTTGGACTAGATGACCTCCTAAGGTCCCTTCCAACCCTGATATTCTATGATTCTATGATTCTATGATAATTTTATTTGAGGTGTGGTAGAAGTTTTTTATTATTTTTTAAACATGGCGGAGAGAAAGGTATAGAGCTCATTAAATGCAGCTGGAGATCAAGTCAAAATTGCTTCTCTGACACTCCTGACCATATTTGGTCTGAAGAACCACGAAAAATACCCGGAGACTCCAACCAGATGACTCGCCCCATGACATCACCTCTAACATGAATCTTAAACTGCAAAGTGAAAAAACCCTGTCTCTAAATCTTTGACTTCCAGATAGTGCAAAGCTCTGTGTCCAACTCTGGCAAAAGTTTGGTGTATGCAAATAATTTCTGACTGGGCTCTGAATGTTAACAGAAGTAGCTCAAACTTAGAAAAGGTTGTTTTTTCATACTTTTTTCATTTAAGTCAAATATTTCACATAGCTGTACTCAGGATCAACATTTAGAGTCGAGACACTGCATTAACATATGAACAATAAATCAAAGCCAATTAAAAAGGCTATTGCCTTAGCTCAGGAATTGAAACACAAACAGGATTGTGGAGTGGGAGGATATCTTGAGGAACCAAGTATGTATTCAATTATTAAATTATCAGTCAATGTAGTAGAGGCAACAGACCACTGGAGAAAGAACTACGTTAATATTCCTCTCACAGCAGAGGACAAGAAGAAACATTAACAATCCTGGATACCTAATAGAAAAGTAAAGTAGGCCCAAAAAATTGGACCATTGGGCATTGCTTATGTTGAGGCAATATAAAATGTGTTTAAATTGTAGCTACAAAGTTCAGACACAAACTTTCCAAACGTAGTGACTAAGTGGTTCTAGTTCCAGTTCATCTGTATAGTAGTTTCAAGTCTGCTAAACTATGAAAAATTGAGGAAATGTCTTGAACTGTTGTTTGTCATTAGTCACAGGCTGAACTTGAACACCCCATCCAAACCCCACCACTTCAAACTGTAGTGAAGTTTTTATTTAGAGTTCTACACGGCAACTCCTAAATGGACCTAATGAGATCTGAATGCCCGCCAAATTTTGAGTACTTTTATATTCAGCCCTGGATTGGAATCTCCATGGGCTGAACCTATAACTATTACTGTATGTATTAATATTATGGAACTATTACATAAAGTCACTCAAGTGTATTATAATATATTAATATTTTAGATGATGGAGCGAGTGGAAAGTTTTCCTTTTTAACAGTTTTCCCCATTTCTACATATTTACAATAATTGCTTTTGTTTGCATTAAAATTAATCATTTAATAAGACTTGCCTTATAATAACTAAGCACAGAGGGCCTGCTCCTCCACTATGTTACCTTAATTTTACATAAGTGGAACTCCATTAACTTCAAAGCAGTTACACCAGTGCAAAACGAGTATAAAACTGGTGTAATATACTGGAGGATCAGGCCCACCACCTTCTCTCTGAATAAGTCAACTACTTCAGTTCACAAGTTTTCCATCATTAAACATGGGTAGTGAGGAGCGAGAACAATTTCCCTAGTCTGTCATTCAGCCTCTGTCTAAAGCTAGTTGAAATTTTTCAATTAAAAAAGACTTTTCAAAGGTAATGAAAATTTTTGCAACATATTTTCCTTGAAAGTGTTTTGATTTCTTGATTAACTGAACTGAAAATTTTCACTTTCTTTTGGTTTTCAGGTTTTGGGGGGTTTTCTCCTCCTTCCTTTTCCCTTCCCTCCTCCCCAAAATAACGCTCATTTTCCAGTGGAAATAAAAGAGAGAGGAAGGGGAAAAGGGGAAACCCACCAAAATGAAACAGACATTTTTGATATAAAACTAAACAAAAAAAAATCAGTTCCATTTGTTTCAAACAATTCCACGGAAGTTTCATTGCAAATGATTTTCTTTTTTATTCAATTCAAAACTTTTCACTGAAAAAATGTTGAATTTGTGAACTAGCTCTACCACTGACCACACAGAATGGCATCTTGATTTTGAGCTGAGCAACATTAGCAATGATGCCTGAAAACTTCCACACAACATTTAGGGCCAGACTGTGACTGGCTTGTGTGCACAGGAGAATGGACACAAATAGTCATCCTTCATGCAAGCCCCACACAAGGGCCAGTCACAGCCACAGTCTCTACAGTTAGTGGAGCACAGGGATTGCTCCCTCCATGTGCCTCTGTGGGCATACCTCACATAGTTAAAAAAGATAGGGGGATGTGGCCTGGCCTATGCCACAGTAGAAAGAGCAGGTCGTGTAGTCTTATAGGACGACACAGCCTGCACATTCCATCTGTGCACCATGTGGCTAGGAGAAGCATTGTATTCAGGCAGCAATTGTCTCGCACCATGTACTCTCTATTGCCTACTGGATATTTTTCATTCTTCACTTTCAGTGTTTTGCCTTTTTAAGAAAATGCATGTTTCCAGCAGAACGTATTGTTTTCCTGGCTGCTGGCCATCATTGTGACTTAAATTAGCCATTATAGAAGTAAAAATAATAACCCCTGTCTCACTAAGAACCATTATAGACTATTTCCTCACTTAGTCTTCCTGTTAAAAGGTCTTGACTATCTCAGGAGTAATCCTCTGATGCCTGATCGTCAAAATAACGTGCATTAGGACTGACCATCAATCAAACAAAACTGAAACTGAATCTAGAGCCAAACTGACAAAAATTGATTGTATTACTCACTTTCCAGTAGACCTGGAAATCAATAGTCCCTTTTTTGCTTCCTTATTTGTAAACAAGGATCTAAGTTTGTCAGCCCAGATCTAGGAATGTGGAGGCTTGTTGGCAACTTCTACTGTAGAATCAAGATAGGGAACAAAACTCTTCCTTTATTCATACACAGAACCTAGGTAAATACAGGCTATAATTTTTCTCATTTATTTCTTTGAAATAAAATGATGAATTTAAATGGTAAAAATGTGTATTGCACACTATGCACATCTACTGTAGAAATCCAATAACGATTCTTTCAAGACCTCACAGGATCTTGAAAGTGTCTGAGAACCTCACCATAGGAATCCCATCACTCTCCAGCAGATACTAGTGCAAGATGAATAGCAAAATGAGGAAGTTTACTTAGTGCAACATTATTTCATCCCCCCTTGTGCGTATGAATCACGGTAAAAGTTGGCCGAGAGACAAATTTCTAGTTCTGTGAAAAATTTCGAACTTTTGGATTTTCCAAAAACTTGACAATTTTTGTGGAACAGGAAGTCCACAATATTTTGTTTTAGAATCAACAAAAAATATTCCTGTGGGACAGAAACATGATCCCTGCAAACCCAGAAGCCATGGGAGCCCCAACTCCATGGCAGCCCAGCTGGTGGGCTACAAAGGATCCAGGGATTCAGAAGCCCCGAAGAAGCCCACCATGTGGGCCGTTGAGGAGCCAGGGATGCAGGGGAAGGGGCGAAAGCTCTGGGTGAATGGAGGGGGGGCTGAGGGATAGGAGTGAGGGGAGGTTCTGAGACTCAGCACGGGGAGGGACAGCCAGCAAGTCTCAGTGTAGGCTCCTACCCTCAGCTGCACTTTTGTTGCAGGGTACGGTCACATGTCCCCATGGATGCACTGGAGGTAGACTGGAGGACCTGACATGTCGGGGGACTCTACCAAGCTTACTCATACAATGGTTTGGCTACACACAGAGTCTACCAGGCATGTCACTTCACTTCCATTGACCCACACCAGCAGCAGCATCTTGCCCAGGCCCCGCCTATGAGCAAGATGTCGAATGGAGTTGGTGTCCTGGTTCTGGGGCCCCTGTAGAAGGTGTAATTGAGGTGGGACTATTGGCTGCCATGTAGGTCTCCATCAAAGTTACAGCCTCCACCAGGGTTAATGGTCAATGGCACTCCTTCCTGCCTGCCTGGAGAACCTGGAGGAACTGCTCCAATGAGATAGCCTACATCACCTGTACTCTGGTCTGCTTCTCAGGATCCAACCAGCACCAACACTGTTCCTTCAGGCATGGGGCTACCAGCGGCGCTGGGTTCCTGGTGGGTTTCTCCTCCGTTTGAACCATTGGCAGAACATCTCGGGTTTGATGTCCAGGTAGTCAAGGATGGCTGCCTTCATCTTGCCATAGTCCAGCACTTCTATGGGTTCCAAGCCCCGATAGGCATCTTGTGCCTGTTCTGTCAAATATGGGGCTATCATGGTGGTCCAGTGCTGCTGTGGCCAATGTGCCATGGTGGCCACCCATTTGAAGGTGACCAGGAAGACATCTGAGTCATCTCCAGGGCCCATTTTCATGAGCCTCATCAGCAACCTGGTGAGAGGACATCCTCTGAGTGTCTAGGCACCATGGCATTAGCTGCCCCTGAGGCTGCAAGAGTGCTGCCACCTGCTGAATCAGACATTCTGGTTGCACCTAATGCTGTGTCGTCAGTTCCCAGAATAGCTGTTGCTGTTGCTGGGCCACTTGTTGTTGCTGCTGAACCATAACCTGTTGTAGTAGTTGACCTTGCTGTTTCTATGCTGACTCTCCACCATCCATTTCAGTAACTTTTCCATCTCCATGACCTGATTTGGGTCAGGTTAACAGTTACACCTGCTGTCCTTTTAATCAGAACTTGGTCACTGCCCACATTTTCCTCCATGTGTCAGGGGGTTGAAGTCCGAACTGGGCAGCACCGCCTAGTGGCAGTGATCTAGGCTGTTGTAACACCCATTAGTGGGAGTCAGTGGCCGTGTCACCCACTGGCAAAAGTCAGGGCCATGTTGCCCAGTGGGTGGGAGTCAGTGACCAGGGGTAGGGGAACCTAGGTTCTCCCTGCACCACTGGGTTCAACCCAGGGCCCTGTGAATAATAGCTCAAATATGTGGCCTAGGGGAAGACACCGCTACTTCTGATCCCTGGGCCACTTCCTACCTCGAATCCGGTTTCCCCATCAGTGCCACTGGTCAGTTTCTGGATTCCCCCTGGAGTTCTCTCTGGTCATGCTCTGGAGAGTCTTCCTCTATCAGCCATGGCTCATCATTCCCAGTCTCCTAAGGGTGAAGGGTCTGTGGCAGCTTGGCAGTGGGGCCTGGTCTCAGCCATGTGGAGCCCCAGCAGCTTCTCTGGAGGACTTCAAAGCTGATGACTACTCCCTGCTCTGTCCACCCAGACTGAGCTGAGCTACTGCCTTTTGACCCCAGCTTCCAGTGTCAGCATTCCCAGAAGATGCAGCTGGTCAGGGGCTTCTAAGCCCAGAGCTGTTCTTTAACCCTTAGTTCACCAGTGTGGGGCTTGTACACCCCATCAATTTGCCACAGTTCCCCATCAGTAAAATATCCTCTCACTTTATAGGGGTATTGTGAAGATTAATTAATTAATTGTTTGTGAAGTACTCAGATACTATAGTGATGAATACCATGAGGAAAATAAATAAATAAGGCGTGGGACCATGCATTGAACAGTGAGGATAAAACAAAATATTGAGTAGTTGCTTACTCCATGCACCATCCATCCTGTGCACTGAATGAGGCTGGAGTCCTGTGGAAAAAAATAGTAAGTAATCATGTAAAGAAATCCTGTATCATAATTAGGCTTGGAAGTATTCCTCTCAGGAATGGTCTAGATAATACTTAGTTCTGCCATGAGTGCAGGGGACTGGACTAGATGACCTCTCAAGATCCCTTCCAGTCCAATGATTCTATGATTTCCTTTTGGTTGATAAATATCAATTTCACCATACACACAGGAACCAACAAAAAATGTTTCCATCAATAATAATTGAAATTTACAGATATGCAAAGAAAGAAAAATGCTGCTTGAGAACTTACTGGGGTTTCATTTAAGGATATTTACTTTGTATCTTTTGACATGTGATGTTGGTAATTTGTGTTTTAATGGTTATAAGGCTTTAATATTTTGAATCTCAATGCTTTACAATAAAAATTATCCATCAAAATTATAAAAAAAACCCTCCAATTCTGCAGCGCCTAACCATACAACCAAGGGGACTGAATTAAGGCTGCATGGGAGGCAAGAGAGGGAGCAGCCAATACTATTTTCACAAGAGGCAAGTCGGGAGCAGAAAGAGCCCAAAAGCTCAGGATGCCTCTGCTCCCTCTTCCACACTCCACTCTCATGAAAAATAGGCCAACTCCTCCTCACTCATCTCTTCTGCCCACTCCTCCTCTCTAATGCTGTAACCACAGACCTGGAAAGGGTGGTTGTGAAGGCCCCCTGGAGGTGCTCTTCCCCATGTCCTCTGAGGGGTGGAGATCCACAGCTCCAGGAAGAGCAGAGTACACTGGTGAACAAGCCACAGATATTGCTCGAAGGGTCAAGAAAGCTGCAGATTTAATGTGTGGCTAGGTGGGTAGATTTGATATGGGGATGGGGACTGCAGCACATGTGAGTGCTGTGAAGCGCACAATTAACTGATCTGGGACAGGAGATACATAGTTGATGTGGGGGTTGGGGCAGAAAATTAACTGATGGTACTGGTTTGTAGCCAAAATCCTATTTCGCACTATGAACTGTCAACACTAATTGTCACATACACATTGTGGGCGTGAAGGAAGAGTTCAAAAATCAGAAGACAGCTCAAAAATATTATTTAATTTTAAAAAAACAACTCAATTTTTGATCCAATCTCATGAGTTTTTGTGGGCTGATTCATGATTTCTGGACTTTGAAGCTCTGGCATAAGCAGGTACAACTCCACTTCAGAGAAGTGGCATCAAATTATATCGACACTGAATATGGCCCATAGATTCCACAGACTAATAAATTCAAGTGAAATGAAGAAGAGACCATCAAAATAATATAGTTTGCCATACAGCAACTGTGTGTCCTCCTCCCAATGGCGCTGCACGCTGTCACAAGGCTAAAAGGGCACATTACTACCTTTGTAGTTGCAGCTATGTCCATTGTCACTGGGGAACTGTTCAGCAAAACACCTTCCCTTGGTTTCTGTCACACTGCTGTATGCAAGCCTGAGTTAAGCAATCCTTCAGCACCATTGAATGTCCTAGTGCTAGCGAAAGCCTCCAAAGGCCTACTTTTTTTTTTTTTTTTTTTCACTTCATATTTTGACTTGCCTCAGAAATTGTTCACATTAAAGGAACTAGTGATGGGTGAATCTCTAAAGGTTCAGAGTTCACATTCAGTTCGGATGAGCCTCTAAAATTCTGGATGATTCTTTAAATTACCCTGTCTTCCCAGAATCTCTCAGGCAGGAACAGACTTCCTTATGAGGTTTCTAGTACTTCAGCTATAGGCGCTGACTTTTAGTTTTCTCCAGTGTTACTCCACCTTCGTCTGCCTCGAGGTCCCACCCCCACTCCACCCCTGCCCACAAGGCCCTTCCCTCACTCTGCCTCTTCCTGCCCCCTCCCCCAAGGCCACTCCCTCACTCTACCTCTTCCCACCCCCTCTCCACCCCCTCCCCGAGGCCTCTGCCCACCTGACACTCTCCGTCCTCCCCAAACCCCTCTCTGAGCCACCAAACAGCTGTGGCTGGTGGGTGCTGAGGAGCCACTGGTTTTTTTCCGTCGATGCTACAGCCCTGAAGCACCCATGGAGTCGGCGCCTATGACTTCAGCTTCATTATTCTAGCTGGAAATATTTTTAAAAGTGCCTTTCTCTGGCTATTTTAGCCCTTCAGAATTAAGTCACTACTGGAACGTGGAATGGAAGATAATTATCTGAGCATTTCAGGACCCTTAAATAGTTTTGGTTCATGTTTAATTGTAGAAACAGGATGTGGTTCAGGAGGATTTCTAGTTTTTCTGAATTATTTCAACCATCCCTAAAAGAGATACAAGAGTAAGTATTTCCTTAGGCTCCAGCTTTCTTTTGCAGACACTTCAAAATTAGAACTGCACGAATTTGGGAAATCCCACAAGGGACACATGCTTGTTTTTTGTCTTGCTTAAAAAAATAAAGGCCAAAAAAGCTTGCCATCTTGTGGAGGCCTTGATTAAAGTCATTACAGACTTATCCTCTCACTTTATTTCTCAGTCTCTCTGATGCTCAAGGGGGAATAAAAATCACTTAAAAATACTCTTTGGGTCTCCCTGCAGCACCCCTCCCTATACTCTCTTTCTGTTGCTTCAAGGGGAAAAATAAGACACTTTAAAGAACTCAGTTGCCCATGTCTCCCTGAAGGTTAAACCATGTTTATACACAAAAACACAACAACTAAAATCATTTGCATGTGTAGATTATGCTGCAGTAACCAATATCAGGTCACACAGCAGTTCACTAACTCTCCAATTCATACACAAAGTCACAAGGAGTAAATTCAGAATGGTTTTCATTTACATGAATGAAAAAATTCCTTTGTTTGCCTAAGCACAAACTCAGGTTCACAATGAGTTACTGTTCATTGCAAGTTTATAGAGAACACCTAGTTTTATCTATAAATTCATGACATCTCACTGGACCCATTATATTTTGTTATCTGTGTTATGCAAAGCTGGTCAAAAACCAGAATTTCCATCCCTGAAATATTTCAATCTCTGCTGGTCCACAGGTGCAAACTCAAGCTAAGGCGTATATTGAGTTTCTTTGTGAGTTAACTCTACCAAACGGAATAGCTGTAGCAGTGGTCTCATTATGTATATTACCTTGTGGCTTTAGCAGTTCTGGTTCACACTTGGATCCATTTGACAGTCCTCCAGGTCCTTCCCTATTAGGTTTATAATGAAGAGTGTATCAAACAAATATGTTGTTAAATTGACTGAAATTTTGAAAGCACTCCCAATGAGAACAGGGCTGCTGAAACCACAAAGTAACGAGATCACTACAACATGTTCTCATTGTGGTCGGATATTATTACTTGTTATTGTACATGACCAAGACCTGGACATGTAGGTAACAGACAGAAGGAACTGAGTAACTTAAAGTGCTTTGTTGTTGCTGAGCATAGAGAACCACCAGAGATAAAATCTCAGGCAATTAGCTTGCTGCATATCATTTACCAGAACTGTCCCTTAATTTCTTCTCTCTGAGGTAGCAAACTCAGGGATTCATGTTGAAAAGGTGGTATGTTTGTTTAACAGCTTGACTCAGATGAAGGAGAGAGCGTTATATAGTGGCTACAGAGCAGAGGCCTGGAACTCCAGCGCTTCATTTCTTGTTCCATTCTGCTACACATTAGGGACCCTTTTTTTATTTTAAGCTTAGAATCCAGAGCACTGTGCCACTGCAGTGCAGTCCAAAAGGGGCGTGTGTATACTGAGAGGGGTACCTGGGCAGTGCTGGAAGGGATATCTGTGGCCTCATTCTTGAGATGGGGGAGGCAGGGTCACTCCGTGTCATGATTACAGGGCAGCTGGCGCAAATCCAGGACACAGTGACAACTACGGTTGCCAACTCTCCAGGATTGGCCTGGAGTCTCCCAGAATCGGCCTTGATTTTTCAGTGGTTATTGAAAGCAATCCTGGAGATTTTAATAGGCTATTTTTAAGAAAATAACATTACATCATGCTGGGAAAAAAAATCTCCCTGAACAGCTTCAGTCAGAGTTGGCAACCCTAGCAACAGCCGTCCAGCAGAGCCTCCCTGCGGGGCTCTCCCTCTCCCCAGGGCTGGGAGCCAGGGCCTGGGTGGACAAGATCTGGCAGCTGTGAGGGACCAATCAGATGTGGATACAGAGGAGGGACAGGGACCAATCGGAAAGCGAACCAATTGGGTTTCTTTCTGAGCTGCAATGTCTGGACAAAATTCCCAGACATTGCCTCCTATTTGAAAAAATCCACTTGAATAGAGGGCAGAGGATCAAAAAAGAGGCAATGTCTGGGAAATCCCAGGTGTGACAAGGTGGGAATGTTCTTAATGTTTTCTCTGAGTGCTGTGTGGGTGCCTCAGTTTCCCCTATGCATTTCTCAAGTGTCATGGGGTGTGTGATTGTTGCAGAGCCCTAGGGGGCCAGTGTGATCCTGTCTGCACAGAGAATGGCCAATGCCCTGTCTCCTGATGGCCTGGGCCCCTCCTCTGCAAAGGTGCCAACTGAAGGTGTTGGAGAACAAAGAGATCAGGTGGCCTCCTGGCCTGGGAAAGAGACAAAGGCAGAGGAGGGGCTGGAGAGATTCAGTTTGGAGCTGGCTGGGAAAATGGAGGGGATCCCAGATGCAGTTCTGGCCTCCCTCCCCCCCAAGATGGACCCGAGGGGAGCCTGTTGTCTGTACCTGCTAGGGTTACCATCTGTCCAGCTTTCCCCAGACATGTCCAGCTTTTTCAGCTTTAAATGGCCGTCCGGGAGGGATTTCTAATAAAGTAGAAATGTCCGGGATTTCCCCCTTCCCCTCATGGAGAGTGCGGTGCGGCTGATTGGACGGCTGGGCCTGATTGAAAGCCACTCACAGCCACTGGGGCCTCTAGCAGCCAAAGTCCCTCCCCCTCCCCCGCTCCCTCTTGCCCCGCAGAGCAGCGCGGCAGTGTTTGACTCCACGTGGAGCCCGCAGCTCACCCTTGGCCTGGCAGGCAAGGGTCAGGGAACAGGGGGGTTAGATTGGTCGGGGGTTCTGGGGGGGACTGTCGGGAGAAGGGGGTGTGGAGAGCGGTTGGGGCAGGCAAGGGACAGGGAACGGGGGGGTTAGATTGGTCGGGGGTTCTGGGGGGGCTGTCGGGAGAAGGGGGTGTAGAGAGCGGTTGGGGCAGGCAAGGGACAGGGAACGGGGGGTTAGATTGGTCGGGGGTTCTGGGGGGGGCTGTCAGGAGAAGGGGGTGTAGAGAGCAGTTGGGGCAGTCAGGGGACAGGGAACAGGGAGGCTTAGATAGGGGGTGGGGTCCTGGGGGCAGTTAGGGTGGGGGGTCTCAGGAGGGGGCAGTCAGGGGACAGGTAGGGGGTAGGGGGGTTCTGAGGGGGGCGGGAAGTGGGAGGGGGCGAGGCTGGGGCAGGGCTAGGGCGGCACCCCGTGCCCTCTTTTTTGATTGTTGAAATATGGTAACCCTAGTACCTGCAAGCCCTGTCTTGGACTGTGTTCCTGTCATGTAAATAAACCTTCTGTTTTACTAGCTGGCTGAGAGTCATGGTGAATCGCAGGGAGCCGGGGGTGCAGGGCCTTGTCTCCCTCAACTCCGTGACACCAGGTGTATGGTAACCCTAAGCCCAATAGGATCCCTGTTTGATCTTTGCAAGGTAGGGAATTGCACCACAAGAGAATAACCTGGGCCCAGGACTGATTTTTAGTGCTGAATGGGAAATGGTAAAAATATAAATTCTAAAAATAAACCAGAAACTAAGCACAGGTCTGAATAGATATTTATACAGAAGCCAGAGTACGCAGGTAAGAAGGCATTCTGTCATGAAAGGCCTTACATGCCAGGGTGAATGTGTCAATAATGAATCAGGAACTACTGAAAAGTCTTAATCAAGAGCTGCACTAGAGAAGCACGGGCAACCAAAGATCAAATAAGCTGCATGATTTTGAATGGGTCAGAAGCCGATAGAAGCAAGAAGGAGGTATTACAAATATGGTAGTTCAGCTTACCAATTATTGGTTCATCGGAGATACATAAGGTATTACTGACACTAAACAGTCTGACTGAGTTTTGTTCCTTCACAGTAAAAAAAAAAAAGAAGAAGCCATTCCTATTAATTTTAATGGATATTCTAGCCCGCTCAAGGTTTGTTTCTTTCTTTTAGTAGTGCCCTGACTGCTCGAGGTTGGGAAGTATGTGCACTTGCCAGAGGGCATCTGACAGTCAGTTAAATGGCCCTCCAGCTCCCACTCCACAGTTCACTTTAGCTGTTGCACTGCATGCCTCAGTCAGGTCCATTCATCTGCATATGAAAGTAAAGGGAGGAACCGAAGCTGTTTTTCATTGTGCTCAGCTCTTTTTCTGTATATCATGGAATGACACAGTGATGTTGTCTTTAAAAAATGTATAAAGTGGGAAATCAAGTGATTTGACTGACTAAGGAGAATTCTGATGAATGACTGTAATACAGTATAATTCATTGCACATAATGTACAGTATGTCTCATCACTTAATTAACAAGCTCAATAATTTTTAAAAGTAAGGTCTTTTGCAGTAAGACACACTACATTCTCCTGCCTAACAACCTACAAGGAATGAATTAAAAACTTCATAATTTGGGACCGTTTGTGTATTATTTATTGATCAAGCATGAACCAAGCACTGGATATATTTCTTAACAGCATCCATACAACTTGTATATGCATGCAGATTAAAAATATTGTCTTAGGGACAAATCCCGACCCCTCTCTTCCATGTCTGTAGAGACCCTAGAATCAACACAGCTGAACTGCATGCAAAGGAAAGGATTTGTGATGCCTACAAAAGTAGTTTGACCCTGTTTACCATGAAAACTTAGGGGCCCCCAGTGCAATGTTGTGCAAGATAGGTTTGGAGGGGCTATTGACACGCATGGTGTTAGAACAAAGGAGTAGTGGAATTTGATGCAACTTTAGGACAAAGTGGCCTGCAGAGGAAGGATTGCATCTCAAGTTCCCACAGAACCCCTGCACCAAGCTCAATATTCAAGCTGGGCAGGAAGGGGAGGATTTAACCCTTAATGCACACTTGGTCTGTTACCTCCAGATCAGGGGTCGGCAACCTTTCAGAAGTGGTGTGCCGAGTCTTCATTGATTCACTCTAATTTAAGGTTTCACGTGCCAGTAATACATTTTATCATTTTTAGAAGGTCTCTTTCTCTAAGTCTATAATATATAACTAAACTATTGTTGTATATAAAGTAAATACAGTTTTTAAAATGTTTAAGAAGCTTCATTTAAAATTAAATTAAAATGCAGAGCCCCCCGGACCAGTGGCCAGGACCTGGGCAGTGTGAGTGCCACTGAAAATCAGCTCATGTGCCGCCTTCGGCACACGTGCCATAGGTTGCCTACCCCTGCTCCAGATCATCTCTAGTAAATTTCTTCAGAATGAGTTTAGGGCCCCAGCCATTTCTTTCCTTAGTGAGGTTAATGCCAGGGAGGATTGTTTCAGAATGAAGCCAGAATTTCCTGAATGGGTGAAACGAAAAATAAAATGAGGGGATATAACATATTAAAATATTATTTATAATATTGGGAAAGTTACCTCAAGACTGAACATCCCAGTTGCTACATGACACTCAAGCAACCGAATAAAGAGCCACATTATACCATGCCAAGAGCATATTATTACACCAGAAAAAGAGCAGAGTTCTGGTGCACCTTTGCATTGAAAATTCAAGCAGCAATGCACAACACCTACACAGACATCATGCTGGGAGATTCAAATGCTGACGTGGTCAAAGAAAAAGCAGTGACCGCAGTACTGCCAACTTCAAGAGATCAAAAATCATGAGTCAGACACACACACCCCAAAATCATGACTTTTTTAAAAAAGATTATATTGTGTTTTTTAGGTCAGTCTATTGATTTTTGAACTCCTCCTACCCATTCCCATTGTGTGTGCATGTGAAAATTAGTGTTGCCCATTCTCCCACACCTGCCCATATCCTGCCCAGCAATTAGTCCTGTCCCCCAGTCTCCCATCAGTTCCATTCCCACCCAACCCCCCACAATTCAGTCCCCGTCCCCCCATTCAATCCCCTAGCCTAGGGTTACCATTCGTCCGGATTCTCCCGGATATGTCCGGCTTTTCTGAGTTAAAAATAGCGTCTGGGGGGAATTTGTAAATGTCCGGATTTCCCCCCCATGCAGAGCATGTGCGGCTGACAGGGCAGCCGGCCGGATCGTGCCACTTACTCCTCTTGGGGAGGTGGAGTACAGCAGCGCTGTAGCCGCGGAGATACAGTGCTGTACGTGCCTTGCCAGTGTGGACGGGGAGTGAAGTACAGCGCTGTGGGCGGCTTTATTGCACTGTAACTTGCAAGTGTAGCCAAGGCCTCAGATGAAGTTTCTCTTCCCTGCTGGGGTGTAGCCGTGCTGTCTCTTCCCTCTCCTCCACACACACTTGTTAGCCTTGTTTAATTGATATGTAAATGAATTTTCCTTGTCTTTCAAAGTACTTTGGAAGTAACTGCCTGGTGGAGAAATCACATTCCTTTTTTTAGGGTGGGGTAACTCCTGTTTGACTGGAAACACATTTTAAGAATGCGCTGCGGCGGGAAAAACCCCCACCAATCCTGACATTTGAGAGTTCTATCACGAGATCATGAGTGAGGCTTAATTTTACTCAAAAATCACAACTCTCAGGAGCAATTCACAAGAGTTGGCATGTCTGTGACTATTTCCTTTCCCTGCCCATTCTCACTCCCCCTACCAATACCTGTTGCATGTGAAACTCTGCCTGAGCCTCACAATGGGGAAAGAAAGGAACCCAGCCGTGTAGAAGATACTGGAGAGAAATTGGAGACAAAATCTTGAGCAGCACTTGGAACACCCCTACAATTCTATCATGACTTTTGCACTATTTGGTGATTTTTTCAAAAAAAGTCCCAGCTCATGGAATCACATTATTTCACGAGAATCTCAATTTTAATTTAAATAAAAAGTACGTTTCCAGCCTATATGGTTGCAAAGAAAAAGCTTGAATATGTGACCCAAGTGCACCCTAAAGGCTCAAAACCCAGAAGGCAAATAAGACAAACCCAAAATGTATTTTTTAAAAAATCTCTTGATTCTTGGGGGCCTGAATGATGATTTTTGAATGCTTGGGGCTGGCGATATTTTTTTCCCCTTCTGTGACAGCTTAGGATGCCCTTTCAGGTCAGTGTAGAACTCCCATCATGGAATCAAAAGGCCTGCACAGGCCTCAGAGTTTTTCCCTTTAGAGTGGGGCCATTTGAACTATTAAGTAATAATTTTCCTCCCTAAGGGTACGTCTTCACTACCTGCCGTATTGGCGGGTAGCAATCGATTTATCCGGGATCGATATATCGCGTCTTGTTAAGACGCGATATATCGATCCCCGAACGCACTCACCGTCGACTCCGGAACTCCACCAGAGCGAGCAGCGGTAGCACAGTCGACGGAGGAGCTGCGGCCATCGATCCCGCGCCATCTGGACCCCAGGTAATTCGATCCAAGATACTTCGACTTCAGCTAAGCTATTCGCGTTGCTGAAGTTGCGTATCTTGGATCGATCCCCCCCACAGTGTAGACCAGCCCTTAAAGACTCTCCGAGACAGTCAATGCTTTCCAAATGGAGAAAAAGCTGAACAGTCAGGGGCTTAGTATTTTCAAGCTTTCAATACTAGAACATAAACCACAGGCCTGTTTGGACTTGATGCTGGTGTTTGGCTTCAGTTGAAGTGCTCCTATGGAGATACACCTTTGTCAATCTTGTGTAAATGAGGGGAGAATCAAGACCAATTTTCACAATTCTCAGTTATTTATAAAGTACTTGACAGTGCCCGTTTAGAATATTCTCATTTTAAACAAACATGCACCATATACATAAAAGTGCATTGCAGCATAATAACCTAGCAAGTGCTGGGTGGAGCACTACCATGTTTTCCTAATTGAGAACTGGGCAAAAATAATCAGTGAAAAAAGGAAATATTCAGTGTTTAAAGCCTGGTTCTTGTAGTCATGTAAAGGCTTGTAAATATTTTTATACACTTTTTAATAGCTCTGGTTATAATTTTGTACTAATTGCTTTAATCAGCACAATCTGAACTCATATAGTACTTTTCCATAATTAAGCATAGGACATGACAAACACTGCTTTTCAGTGTGATTATAGTACATTTTGATATTATAATAAACAACAAAGATTATGCATCTTAATTATAACCAATAACAGATACCATACACATTTAATTATATACTACACTGGTATGCCCATAACTTTAAAGAAGCTCTGTCTTGACTATTAGCAGTGCTTAAATATGAGCTCACATTAATGTACTGTGCCCTCTATTAGTGTCAATCACAAATAATGTGCATCAGAGAGCTCTAATGTTTAAATTGGAGATAACACAGTGTCTACCTTCACTTACATCAGTGTAAAGCAAGGGTAACACCACTGAGTCAATGAAATTATGTAAAACTGCTATATAATATTTTAGAGCCAAAACTTGTAAACTTGTACTGTTGGGCATAGTGGATTCACACACACACATACACACAAGAATGCTGCCCTTAGAATATTTCTGAACTCTCTGGAGCAGGGATCGGCAACCTTTGGCACGCAGCCCGCCAGGGTAAGCACCCTGGTGAGCCGGGCCCATTTGTTTACCTGCCGCGTCTGCAGGTTCGGCCGATCGCAACTCCCACTGGCCACGGTTTGCCGCTCCAAGCCAATGAGGGCTGCGGGAAGCTGCGGCCAGCACATCCCTTGGCCCACGCTGCTTCCTGCAGCCCCCATTGGCCTGGAGCAGCGAACCGCGGACAGTGGGAGCCGCGATCGGCCGAACCGAAGGACGCAGCAGATAAACAAACTGGCCCAGCCCTCCAGGGTGCTTACCCTGGCAGCCCGCGTGCCAAAGGTTGCCGATCCCTGCTCTGGAGCAAGGTGCTTACAAAATTTTCATCCTAGTATTGTTGATTAAAGAATGTTAATATATACTACTTTCTGTAGTACTCTGGAGTTTCCTTCAAGGACCAAACTAAGAACTAACCAGGCCTGGTCAGCATGTGAGATCTGACAAGATCAATGCCTAAGGTGATATCACCACAGGATACAGCATCCTTTTCCACCCAATCACAATTTGCAATCTGCACCTTCTGCCCTTGTGGGGCCAGCTCCATCTCAGCAGGGTTTTACCCTGAGGAAAGTAGGAATCTATAGGTCCCCAGCCACCAGAAGTTCCTCAGGAGGTGTGATGAATGAGCCATGTTCTGCTCCCCAGAAAGGCCCTGCCACTTTCTGAGCTGCGCAAAGCACTTCAGCAGAGTCATGCTTGCCAGCAACTTCTGCTGCTGTGCCCCATACCAGAGAAAATTTTCACTTGCTTGAGGATTTCAGTTTGGATTCCTCTGGCAGAAGCTAGGCAACAAGTCTCATTTATTATATTTTTCTTGTGTATAATGCTCACCCCACGCTGCCATTAGCTAATGCATCCTCTGAAATACATGATCAAAGAACCATGAGCCTGGCTCTGTTTCCACTTAAGCTAGTTTTATATCCATTAACTTCAATGAAGTGAGTTACTCCAGATGATTGTAGGCCAGTCTTTAAGTTTACATTTTCTGAGGATGTCAGAACATAATCTGTTACATAGAGCATGCGTCTTACCTCATTATACACAAACGTTGTACTTTTGAATGCAGTCATGTCTGACCCAAATGTTAACAAATGGGGCTGCCACTGTTATGAAGCTAGTACTGTGAATGAAACAATGTAGCTCATGAAACAAGCTTTTGCTGCCAGAAGACTAATTAAAATGATAGGGCAGATACAGCCACTTATTTTTCTAAAATTTGTCATGCTGCCCTAATGGGTTTAAAGTATGTGCATAAATCATCTAATATGTCAGATGAGCCTCTATTAAATTTAAACAAGGTATATTCTACTCTTAAGATGTAAACCATGAGTTCAGAGGATATTCTTTGAAATCATGGTACTGTTCTGGGAAATAGGCTGGTAGCTTTAAGTTTGGTGAAGTGTAACTAGTGTAGAAAAAGTCTGGGCTAATTGTGATCAGGTTATTACTTAGATCTTAGCTGCAATCCATATTCTTACAGTGCACCAGTGTTGAGAGATCCCTAAAAGATCCTGACCCAGATCCTCCCCTGGCATAGCTTTGAACTAAAGTTGACTTAGATGGCAAGTGGAATATTCCCCCAACCTAGGGGAATCACTGCCTGACTCCAACACCATTCCCCTCCTGGCCCCTAGCGCAAAGGGACATCATGCCTGGCTCCTTTATGCTCCAGTGAACTCCAGGTGTTGGACTGGCCCCTTCAGCTGTCACAAATCAGAATCCAGCAGTTCTCAAACTTCATTGCACCGTGACCCCCTTCTGACAACAAAAATTACTACATGACTCTGAGAAGGAGGACTGAAACCTGAGCCCAACCCTGAGCCTTGCCGCCCCAGGCGGGGTGTGTGTGTGTGTGGAGGGAGTGAAGCCAAAGACTGAGGGCTTCAGCCCCAGAGGTGGGGGCTGTAACCTGAGCCCCACCACCCAGGGCTGAAGCCTTCAGGCTTCAGGTTCAGTCCCAGGCAGTGGGGCTCAGGCTTCAGCTTCAGCCCTGGGCTTGTGCAAGTCTAACGCCAGCCTTGGTGACCCCATTAAAACGAGGTAGAAACCCACTCTGGGGTCATGACCCACAGTTTGAGAACCGCTCAATAGCCTATAAATCCAGGGATGAGATCAGCTCTAGGACAGAGAATGTAAATGTTGCTTTCAGCCCCTTTTTCACCTCGAATATATGTACCCTGAACTATACCAAGCATGGCTCAGCTGCAGCTCAATTTCAAGAAGTTCTGATTAAGGCCATAATCTGTCTATAATGGAATTTACTTCATGTTTCCTATTACTCTTTTTCATCCCTTCCTTACCTCTTTTCCTCATTAATTTTCTTATTTGTCTCATTACTCTTTTGGTTTATTATTATTTATTTGTATTGAAGTGGCACCTAGAGGCCCCAACTGAGATCACAGCCCCTATTGTGCAAGGCGTTGTATAAATACATAGCAAGGAATAGTCTCTGCCCTAAAGTGCTTACAGTCTTCTCTAACTGCCTCTCATTTCTTTCTCCTCTGTCATTTCCACTTCCTTCTTTCCCTTTTAATTTTTATTCAGATTTTACCAACACATTTTATTAGAACCGCGAGAGCATAGAAAAGTGCATCTGCCTGCAGTTTCTTTATTCTTTTATTTAAAACTCCCCAAGCTTGCAGAAAGCTGTACTAAAGCCACTGGAGAAATCTTTAGGACCCAATAAGTTAAGGACAAAATTTCAGATTTGAATTTCAATGTTAAGTTTCATTACACATCCTTGCTTTTCTCCACTCAAGGAGGTAACAGTGTTGAACAGTTGTTCTCAGACTTTTTTGTATCATGGGCCACTTCTTATGAGGAAAGTGTGTTTCCTCGTCTCATGGGCACCTTCTCTTCTGAGCCCTCAGTCCCAACTTGGCACCTTCCCAGAGACAACCAGGCTGCTTTGTTACGTGAAAATGTAGGACAATTTTAAGGAGACAAGATGTAATTAATGCTACTGTGATTGGTTATGTCTGTGCAGCTGTGCTATTTATTCTCTCTCCCTTAGTATATAATTTTTCATTTATGAATCCCTACTTTAATCTTTCCAAGTCATTTTGCAGTTTGATTCTGTCTTCCTGTGTGTTTGCTACCTCTTCCATTTTTGATAACTTTGATGAAGGCTGAATCCATCAAAAAAGCACCCAACAGAGAAAGACTTAATGGTGGGTACAACCAAGGGCTTGATATTTTGAATTTAATTGGGAAAAGAAAAAGAGCTGCCTCTAAAAATTCTGAGAGTTCCTGAAATACAATTAGCAAAATGTAACTCTGAGAATTGCTGGATGTTTCCCTAAACGCTGTTATAACAGAAGGACCACCATGGAACACCAGTGATCCACAGAATACAGCTGGGAAACCATCACATTCTAGACATTCATGGATTAATACTATCTAAATGATACCAGTTTCCTAGAAGACATAAGGCTTACTGAAAAAGAATGAGCTTGTATCCTTTTTAAACTAAATTCAACCACTATATGTATATTTTTTTAAAAGAACAGGAGTACTTGTGGCACCTCAGAGGCTAACAAATTTATTTGGGCATAAGCTTACGTGGGCTAAAACCCACTTCATCAGATGCATGCAGTGGAAAATATAATAGGAAGATATATATATACAGAGAACATGAAAAAATGGGGGTTGCCATACCAACTCTAATGAGACTAATCAATTAAGGTGGGCTATTATCAGCAGGAGAAAAAAAACTTTTGTAGTGATAATCAGGATGGCCCATTTCAAAAAGTTGACAAGAAGGTGTGAGTAACAGTAGGGGGAAAATTAGCATAGGGAAATAGATTTTAGTTTTTAGAACGCTTCCTCAGCTCTCGTCCCCTAATGCCCCTACTCTACTTGCGCTACATTGATGGCATCTTCATCATCTGGACCCATGTAAAAGAAGCCCTTGAGGAATTCCACCATGATTTCAACAATTTCCATCCCACCATCAACCTCAGCCTGGACCAGTCCACACAAGAGATCCACTTCTTGGACACTACAGTGCTAATAAGCAATGGTCACATAAAGACCACCCTATACTGGAAACCTACACCACTATACTTACCTACATGCCTCCAGCTTTCATCCAGAAGACATCACACGATCCATTGTCTACAACCAAGCTCTACGATACAACCGCATTTGCTCCAATCCCTCAGACAGAGACAAACACCTACAAGATCTCTAACAAGCGTTCTTAAAACTACAATACCCACCTGCTAAAGTGAAGAAACAGATTGACAGAGCCAGAAGAGTACCCAGAAGCCACCTACTACAGGACAGGCCCAACAAAGAAAGTAACAGAACGCCACTAGCCGTCACCTTCAGCCCCCAACTAAAACGTCTCCAGCGCATCATCAAGGATCTACAACCTATCCTGAAGGACGATCCCTCACTCTCACAGATCTTGGGAGAAAGGCCAGTCCTCGCTTACAGACAGCCCCCCAACCTGAAGCAAATACTCACCAGCAACCACACAACACACAACAAAAACACTAACCCAGGAACCTATCCTTGCAACAAAGCCCATTGCCAACGCTGTCCACATATCTATTAAAGGGACACCATCATAGGACCTCATCACATCAGCCACACCATCAGGGGCTCGTTCACCTGCACATCTACCAATGTGATATATGCCATCATGTGCCAACAATGCCCCTCTGCCATGTACATTGGCCAAACTGGACAGTCTCTACTCAAAAGAATAAAGGACACAAACCAGACATCAAGAATTATAATATTCAAAAATCAGTCGGAGAACACTTCAACTTCCCTGGACACTCAATTACAGACCTAAAAGTGGCAATTCTTCAAAAAAAAAAACTTCAAAAACAGACTCCAACGAGAAACTGCAGAATTGGAATTAATTTGCAAACTGGACACCATTAAATTAGGCTTGAGTAAAGACTGGGAGTGGATGGGTCATTACACAAGCTAAAACTATTTCCCCATGCTAATTTTTCCCCTACTGTTACTCACACCTTCTTGTCAGCTGTTTGAAATGGGCCATCCTGATTATCACTACAAAAGTTTTTTTTCTCCTGCTGATAATAGCCCCCCTTAATTGATTAATCTTGTTAGAGTTGGTATGGCAACCCTCATTTTTTCATGTTCTCTGTATATTTATATCTTTCTACTGTGTTTTCCACTGCATGCATCTGATGAAGTGGGTTTTAGCCCACATAAGTTTATGCCCAAATAAATTTGTTTGTCTCTAAGGTGCCACAAGTACTCTTCATTCTTTTTGCTGATACAGACTAATACGGCTACCACTATGAAACCTATATATTTTTAAACGTTACCAGCCACGTATGAATCTTAGGACTTTCTGAAAAATACACATGTATCTATTTTTGCTATAGTCAACCAGCCTAGTATTAGAATTTTAAATATGAAGGGCCAGTTTTTCCCTCTATTATATGGATGTAATTTTGATTGACTTCTGTGGGTGTTATGGTCATGTGAATGAGAAGCTGAATAGGACTGAATGATTCCTGACATACAGAATTTACTTTTTTTACTTTATGGAAAATCGTCACTAAAAATAGAGATATGGGTATCTCCAGCTATTTTAAAGCATTACATATCCTTATAACATATATTTCTGGAATGTCCCACTAATATTTAGATAATATATGCTGGTTGGTCACCAACTATCCCAATACATAGACCTTAATTTTGCCTAACGTACTCACACTGAATATTATCTTACTCCGCAAGTAGTCCCATTGATTGCTATAGGACTACCTGAGGTGTAAGTTACTCTATGTGAATGAGGTTGGCAGACTTTGGCCCTGAGCAAGGTTTGCACAATCAGGCCCATAATGGGTTGTCAGGTCCTCCTCATATATTGTAATTTATCTTTTAGAACTGATCTATGGAACCTCTTTAATTGAGGGTCTGTCCACATGACATAGATTCCATACAAATTGTATAACTCTGCCATTTCAAATTGCTTTGAGATGAAATGTGGCTTGGTGTCACCTGGGCTAGAACTTTGACTATCTTTGGAGAATGGGGGCTAGAAACGAGAAGGAAATGGTTTGTTCATTTTGGATAGTTTTGCACTCTGGTACTAATTCAAAGAGGTATCACTTTGCATATTTTTGATTATTTTTTTTAATCTGCAAGTCAGCATAGTGAGGTTTAACTCTGCATCAGATTGATATATGTAACATTCTCTGTTAGATGAAAGTCACATTTGTGAGCATTTTGGGGAAGAAGGGACATTGTTCACAAACATACTCCAAAACAATAGTAACTTACCCATATTTGGAGGCAAGTTCTTATGGGCCTGATTGCAGAGGCCCTGCATGGGTGCACAAGATAGAGGTAGGGTGCAATACACGATCCTCCACTTGTGTACCTGTAGTTGGTCAGTCCAATGGCCAGCTTGCCTAGTGGTCAGGCAGTGATTCCACAGTTCTCTTCAGTCTGCTTATCCTGGAGTGTCCGTCTGGGTCATATACAACGGGCATCAGTCCCTCCTGTGTGTCCCTTCCTCCCCACTTGGGGGTTCTCTCCCAACAGGAGTGGGACCTGGAGCCTAAAGGGATGTTTCAGTGTCTGGACCACTCATTGGTCCACCCCAAGTTAAACTTCCCCCTGGGGTTCTTCCTGCTAGGCTGCAGAATCTCATTTTAGGGCATGGTCACAATCTTAGCAGTATTAGCATAGTCTGCCCAGGGGACATCATCCCCTTCTTTGGGGCCTCTCTTGGGTTCCTGACTCAAAAAAGGGAGGCAAGTGGGGGCCTTAGAATAACACGTGGGGTCCAAAGGTAGTAAGGTGAATTCATGACATTCATGACTGCTTGCATGCTTTGGGCTCATTTGCCTGATACAATAATTTTCTATTCACTTGTGTGCCTATTAATTTCAAACAACCAAGTGGCTCTGCCTAAGTTTCTAAGTTTTCAGCCACAGAGAGGCAAGGTTCTCAGCTTGTACATTATTAATAATGGCACTCTGATTTTCAGTGGAGACATTACACTGAGGTCTGCCTGGCTGTTCAGATGGACATTAAAGATTCCATCACTCTTTTCCAAAAGCGTAGGGTTTAACTTTAATGTGAATCCTGACCTTCATTTCCAAGAAAATATGTAATATCTAAGACTGTGTGCGGTATATTTCCAAGTGCATAACAAATGCCATGTTAGACGGCACAGTCAATGCATTGCTATTGGATCAAGTCAATACCTTTCTAAAATGATTTGAATTAAAAATCTGCATATGAAATGCACTATATAAAAGCAATTCCTGCTTTTTCATGGAGGGGTTTTCCTGTCAGTATCTCTTCTGTGAAGTGAAGTCCAAAAACGTTAATTGTTAGTGAAACTTATCTCATCTCTGCATTGATCCCCCATGTGGAACACACATTGTATTTTATAATACGGTCTTATTTGGGGTTCCAAGAGTGCCCCTAAGTTTCAGCTTCTAACTTTTCAAAGGCTTAACAAAAAAAACCTATCCTCCGCTACTGCATTCTTTATTCTATGAAGTGTTCATGTTATCTTTTAAAACATTTTTTAAGAGAGAAAAATTAGTATAATTCTGATGTAGGGTACTGAAGGCCAAGAGACAACACCCTTCTATTTATCCACAACTCACATGTAGCAAAGGCAAATGCAAGCTTCTCTACAGTACTTTGCCTTTATTTCTGGTCTTCCTGAGGATAAAGAGTTGATTTGTATGTTTTGGAGAATGGACGAGTACTCAGAAAAGCTAACACAGACACACTGTTGGAAGCCCTGCTGAAGATGTACTCTACTGCATCTAAAAAATCAAGTCCTGTGATCAAAAAGCTGGATGAAGTACAACTAGGGAAGAAAGAGATCCATGGTTGGATAGAAGAAAGCTGAGTTTGTGGGAGAGTTGGGGAAATGTAACTTCCTATGATGTGCAAATGTGTTTATGTTTATTAATTGTTTGATCTTATTTTGCCTTTATGACCACCCCGGCAGGTGAAATGGTAGTTCAGGAATGCAGAATAGGGTCCTGAGTTAGCATTAAATTAGGAGTTGATCCCCTCCACAGTATTGAAGCCCAGGGGATCCAAAACTAGTGGATTCCTTAGGAGCTATAAGAGGAAATGCAGGGTCACCAGTGGCTCCCCCAAAATCCATGAGCTTTGGGGACCAAACAGCCTGATCATTCACTGGAAAGCCATCCCTCCTCACTTACCAAAGGAAATATCCAATGGAAACTCTACAAATAGAACTGCAGGGAATTTCCAGCACCTTGTGCAAAATTTTTTCCAGGTAGGGGGGATTTGTCTGCCAAACTGCCAGCTCTTTTGGGCAGGAACCTTGCCTTTTATTCGTTGCACACTTATGGTACTATACAAATAATAAGGATAAAATACATCTCCACTGATTCCCACCCATTTCATCCCCAAAGTATTGCTTACACACATAAATACTCATTATATGTGCAGAACATTGAAAGAAGGAGAAAAGTAAATGTTTCTTGGGTCCAAATTCTCCCCATTGCATCATCTTATATCGCAGCTGTACCTCAGTCAGTAACATATAAATTGCTGTAATTCACTGACCCTCTGAGAAGTCTGTATGTGAAGTACAAACTGGTACTTTGTGGTTTGATTCCAACTCCAGGAATTAGGTTAAAAACTGTAACCAGAAACACTTTGCAATATGTAGACTTTAATGACTGCCAGATTACAATGGAATTCTGATCAAATAATATACGATATTCCCATTTAGACCAAAAGAATTCATCATGCCCCCTGTTGTCACACTGAGCACCAAAAGGATATAAAGCGATGACTTCAACTTTAGTGAGCAGTACATTTCTGGATCATTAGGCACACATCAAAGGAGAGTTTTCTTTGCAGCATTCTCCTTTCTTCCCTCCACTCTCCATCCCATGATGATGAATAAAGAATATTGGACCAACCTTATTCTGTTCTCCCTGTTCAACATTTAGTGGATGATGATTTATAAGCCTCCAGGGTCTTCAAGGAGCCCCATATTTACGCTACTCACTCATACAAGCAGTAATAGGTTTTACTGAAAGCACAGGTACCAGTATGCCTATGGAAGTGAGAGGGACGTCATGAAAAAAGATAAACAAAGAGGGGAAACCAGAGATGAATAAAAGCTGCTCCCACTGCATCTTTACACATTGTTGTATTACTTGACCTAGAAACTGTGAGCTTAATTCCCTCTGCTAGTGACTGAGTCAAGATTCTGCAATCACACATTCCATAATACGGTCTCTAAGCACCAGGCAAAGGGTGACTAGGGGCTTGGGGGATGGAAGTAATTATAAAGCATTCTTACACTGGTTTCTTCAAGGGGAAGGAGTATCGAAAGGACAATGGAAAGACCATCTCAGTAAACCTAAGGCTGAGGCTTTTGAGATGATAAGTTTCAAGCTATTTTAAATCTTCCAAGTAAACCTTTTCCAAGCTAGAGTAGGAACAAAACAAAAAAGGAAGAATGAAGTATGTGAACATATTTTAAGTATTTTTACTAGGACAAAATTATTATTGTACATAACATATAGCTGGCCCCAGTGTCATCTCACAGGCTAATGAATGGATGTTAATGAGCACAGCAGGCCCCTCACTGTTTGGCTTTTGAAAAATGGTTTTCCAGAGTTGGAACAGTGTGTCTGAACCTCCTTGTGTCTCTTCACCCATCACAGGACAGGATAGACTCACACATACCAAATGCAATTTAAAACTAATGTGACTCAGGCTTTTAAAAAAGTCATGGGAGCGGATGTGATTGATATTTCAAACATTGTCTATTTTCACATCAGTCTTACATTTTATTCTATTTCCTTTATCTTGCAAATGTATAAATTTAAATATGTAATGTGGGTAGAACTGAGGCCTGCTTTTCAAGTCATCTGAGAGGATTTAAAATGCAGGCCCCAATCTCAGAAATGCTCTGGAGGTTTATTCACATTAAAATTCTAAAACTACAAATAAAGATAAAGATATTCAGTCCATTTTTCATGTTTAAAAAACATTTTATGAGAGCATGAAGTCTCTCCAGAGAAGACTTTATTGTCTCATAAACCCCATCTTAGACAGCCATGTCTCTACAGCTTTGTCTGTGACACATTACCAAGGTGAGCTTTAGACAACAAGCACACTTTGTTAGCTCTTCCTGCTTCAAAGGAGGCTGCACTTAGAACGTTCAGCTGGTGAACAGCACCAGGGCACTGTATTTAAAATGACAATTTTTACCTAGAATGTTGATTTCTAGGAGATGTGGTCTGTTAACTTGAATTTCAAATCCAAACCACCCGGAATTCTGTAGGGGGTTGAATTTAAATCCCTAAATTTGAATCTTCCCTACACTTTTGATTCTAAATTAGTTCTAAAACTAAAGGGACCTGTATTCCAGATCATCTCAATGTAGCCCAGGTTGAATGAAATGTTGTGATATTGTGAGTTAAAAGTTCATGTAAACAACTCATAAAACGTTGTCACATTTGAATATAAATCCTGCTTCATCCTCACACCTCAACATCCAAAATCTTACCTATAGCTAATCTGAATCCAGATCTAAGCAGAGACTTCTGAATTGCTTTCCACTGAAAACAGTGTAACAGCTAACCAAATATCAGATACTGAATACTCATAATAAATTGCTTACAACCAATCCATAGATTTTTTTAAAAAATGATTATATTTAAATTATGATTAATTTGGAAGAAATTACAATCTGCTCACAGACAGTACAGAAGGAATTCACAGGGAAAATGGCTAAATTCTTTCAGTAAATTATTTCCTGCAAATTATTTGCTCAGATCTAATTAAAACACAAGGAATTTTAGGAACAGAAAAAGGCTATTTGACCTAACAAATCTTCCTAGTTTTAATTGATCTAACCACATCCCTTTTTCCTCAAAGGTCTAATGTACTGCATAGTCCTTCAAATCCAAATTTATGCTTGTTAATTAGGACCATTCACAGACTAATGGATGAGCTTTCATGTTAGAGCACATGTGCAAAATAGTTGCATGCATGACAGACAAACAGCAGAAACAACAGTCATGCATAGTCTTCTACAACTGGTCTGAAAGTGTAGGTCATGATGATGCAGGATAGATGCTGTCCACACTTACTGTATTGTAAAAATAGGAAGTCCATTTGTGAATCTAACTGAGATAGCTTGGACTTCTTAGTCTACTATACAAATGCCTTCATCAGAACCATTCAGATTAGACAAAAAGCCTTGTCATCATGGTTATTAAAAGTTTTTCCACTTACCAGCCTCAGAACTGGGTGGGCATAAACCCTCTAGAAAAAAATCTGCCACTTGTGTACATGTATTGTATTTCCTTTTTAGTCACATATCATCTTTTACTTTTCATTACATTCTGCCATTCCAAAGAAGTCAAGGCAACAACACAGAAACTTGCTGTTTTGTCTCCCAGTCTCCTGTTATTTCCCCGATACGAATACAAAACAACCTGATTCCGTAGTGTTAAATCATCTCTCAACTGCAGTAAAAAAATAAAATAAAATAAAAAAACCATAAAACTTGTGTAAGACCGTACGCAACATAAGGCAACAAAAGGGATACCTGCTCTGAATAATCTTATGAGTAGAGGTCAAGGGAGTTGGACTTACTAGAAAATAAGACTTCAAAGAAATCTAATGGATGTATTCAAAATGATGAATGTACTCAATAAAGTTAATGGAGCATTAGATATTTTTTACACTGAAAAAAAGATACCAAAATTTGGGGGATGTAACCTACAAATGAGGAAAGTAGGAGTAATTAGAGCAGTGCCTCAACCTTTCCAGACTACCATACCCCTTTCAGGAGTCTGATTTGCCTTGCATACCCCAAGTTTCACCTCACTTAAAAACTACTTGCTTACAAAAATCAGATTTAAAAATACAAAAGTGTCACAGCACACTATTACTGAAAAATTGCTTATTTTCTCATTTTTACCATATCATTATAAAATAAATCCATTGGAATATAAATATTGTACTTACATTTCAGTGTATAGTCTGTAGAGCAATATAAACAAGTCATTGTCTGTATGAAATTTTAGTTTCTACGGACTTCACTGGTGCTTTTTATGTAGCCTGTTGTAAAACTAGGCAAATATCTAGATAAGTTGATGTACCCCATGGAAAACCTCTGCATACCGCCTGGAGTACACGTACCTCTAGTTGAGAACCACTGAACTAGAGAACTTGGGCAGAATCATTTTATAACATAGGTAATAAAAAAAAGTGCCCCTCAAAACAACTGGAGCAAAAAAATGTCTAGATGTGTTCACTGGACATACTAAGAAGGAAATGGTATCCAAAAAAACGCAAGCATACTGGGCTATTTCGCCTTCTGGTATTTCTAGAATTCCTTGATCCAGATCCTCATTTCATATAAATTGGCATAGCTTCACTGAAGTCACTGCAGCAGTATTGATTTATGTCAGTTGTTTTTATCAAGATTCAAATGGTGCTATCCAATTCCTAAATATAGACGTAAATTTCAGAGAAACCCATAATATTATTTTATTTGATTAGTGCCACCACTGCTGTTTGTCTGTGTCATGGTTTATTATGTAGAATTTCATATTGTGGAACGACTGAGAGAAAGATCTGATACTTCAACACTGCAGCAGTAAGAAAGCTGATGCACAATGTTCCATTTTCAAGAAGAAAATACCCTTTCAAGTTACTTTCCCCCAGAGTTGCTATAACAGAACACTGTATTTAAATCATCAGGTCATGCACAAGAAGATGGTTTAACTGCTAATTAACACTAGATGATATACTGAAAATTACATGCTAATTAATTCTCTGTAGATCAAAATGCCCTTCCTTCTATGTCACTTTCAATGAACATATTAACATGAGGAATAGGATCACATTAATTACTAATTCATTTGACAAACATGAGAATCTATATTAAAAAGTTGATAGAGGTTAACTAAAAAAAAGGAAGAAGGTGGGTCAGAGTTGCTATCTCTAGGCTACGGTTTCATAGAATCATACATGTTAAAGAAGGAAAAGACTTATTATATCATCCAGCTCTATCTCTCTGTCAAGTTAATATTATTCTCTTATAGTACATTTTCTTTTAGGCAAATCAGTACTCAGAATAATGATGATCAGCTGCTTATATGAAAGTGACAGGGGAAAAAAATCTCCAAAATGAGAGAAAGTAAATTGAAAGGAAAAGAAAATCATGTTTTTCTGATAAATTAAATGTTAACTATACAAAATCTAAATAGCTCCTCCCTCTAAACCCAAAGGAACTGGGCAGTCTCTGAGTAGGCTGGGTATTTTGACTTCCTCACTCAATTCCAACACAAATGCATGGTTTAGAGATGCTTCCCAGCAAGGGTGAGGACGTGCAGTATCATTTTCCAGATTAGTATGTCTAAGACAATGCTGAGGCAGCAATTCCCAGAGTAATGAAAAAATGCAGTTCCCTCCAGAAGTCTGGCATTCCCATAGTAAACAGAGATGCAATCATGAGCAAGCAGGAGCCATACGTGCTGGAACTAGGGATGCTGGGGGTGCTGCCTGGCTTGAAGTCATTTCCATCATATACAGAGTTTACAGTTTGGTTCAATGGCTCTCAGCACCCCCACTATGCAAATTGTTCCAGCACCCTGGCAGGAGCTGAGTATTTAATTACAAATCTGTCTATAATACCAAACCCAGTGCTTCTAAAAACCTCAACATATGGCAAGAGGTGGTCATGTCTCAACAGCCTCTTAAAAAGCATATAGGAGAAAAGTTAAAAGAGTAATGGTGCTCACCTGTTGATAACACTCTAAAATTGTAATTTAAACTACAATTATAAAAATGCAAATAAATATGTAACTGATTATTGCAACTTAATATTATATCATCATAACGCTCACAATGATTCCTGGCTTGCCTACAGTCTCAGAAACGTTCAGGGTCAAGAGTTATCCAGTATCTACATTATTTTTATTACTTGCTATAGCACCATAGCCCTACATCAGGATCAGGTCCCCATTGCTCTAGGGGTTCATCAAGCACATAGAAAGACACAGGCCCTGCCTCCAGGAATAATCTAAAAAGACAAGCAACATATGCTGGGGTGGACAGACGGCTACAAACAAATTATGTACCATTTTATATACATTATGGCTCACCTTTTCAAAAATGTATTTCTACAGTTAGGCCCTTCACTTCAGTTGTAATTAACCACTGGAAGCACTTACCAAGGGGTATGGTGGATTCTCTATCACTTAAGTCTTTCAGTCAAGATTGGATATCTTTCTAAAAGGTATACTCTAGCTCAACCAAAGTGGGCTTGATACAGGAACCATTTGGTGAAATTCTATGGCCTGTGTAATTGTTGCCTGAACTATTGATTGTATATTAACTATATTGATTACTTAAGAATTCCCCACTAACATGCTGAGATTTGATTGGTTCTTGTCACAAAATCAGGCACAGAATTATTTTTCAGTTGGAAACCCTGATGTGCATGGTTGGAACACTCACACGTAGGAAAAACCTTTTTGAATTTGCTGTAGTTTTAATAATACAGTTAGCAAAGTTACAAACACTCCAACCCAGCAAGGTAGATGGGGATAATATGGAATGTGTGTCTGAGCATCCATAGACTCAGAATATCCCTTGCAGAATATCTTGAAGGACTTGTTATTATCTTCATCATCATCATCATCATCTTCCTTGTCATCACCACCAGTGGTCATCATCCTGGCATCTCCCAAGAGCTACATCTCCCCCAAGGCAGACAGGCCAGGATACAACTTTTATGTGTTATGCTGATGCCACTATGCCTAATGCATATTAATTAAGGGTTTCATCCCCTTTTCCTTATTTCCTCACTCTTTTAATAGTGGGGTGCTCTTCTCCCATAGGTCATTAGTCCATTCACCTCAAGTTCATCAACATATAAGGCCATGGCATTCTCGTGGTCATACATCTGCTGATGTTCCTGACCTTAAAGTATCCCAAGCTAGCATAAACGAGCATCTTGTGGTTGCCTGTTAGCAGTTTAGTCACCACAGCATTCTATCTTGTGATATCTTATGCTCTAGGGTTAATTACTTCTGCTAAGGCTTTTTAGTTTATACCTATAAGGCTTAGATATAGTAGCCTACATAATACTTAGATAATACTTAGTCCTGCCATGAGTGCAGGGGACTGGACTAGATGACCTCTCAAGGTCCCTTCCAGTTCTATGATTCTATAATGCAGGACCTGAAAAATCTTTTAAGCTACGTGTTGCAGTGATTATAAATGAAGGTAAAACTTAGTAGTGTGTCCCACTGAATGGGGTACTGGACACAGGAAAACTAGGTTGTGTTTCTGAGTCTCCTAAGGTACAACTGCACTACAAAATAAAAAAAGCCACAGAAGCAACTCTCAGTGCCTGGGTCTACATACTCAGGATTGCTCTATGGTGCTAAAAATAGCAGGCTGGAGTTTGGGCTCTAAGACCCACTTGCCAGGTTTCAGAGACCTAGCTCCAGCCTGAACAGGAACATCTATATTACTATTTTTACCACCATAATATGAGCCCCACAAGCCTGAGTCTGTAAACTGGGGATCTGAGAGTTGCTGCTGCAGCATTTTTTTTTTTTTTTTTTTTTTGCAGAAGCTGTACCCCTGCTGGGTGACTCTGGGCAAGCAACTTCACCTCCCTCTGCCTTGGTTGAATCATCTATAAAGGGAGGGATAAAGTGAACTACCTCCTTCGTATAGCGCTTTGAGATCTATGGATAAAAAGCACTACATAAAACCTAGATATTTTTAGGTTCAGAAAACAGTCAGTATTTGAGCCATCATTGATGGCTATATAATGCAAGCCAAGCAAATGCACTCTCATGTCTTTACTTTCAAAGGAACTAAAATGTTTTTTTCTGAGCCAATCGGTCGATCTTTAAGTAAAAGCTCCACTATCTATCTGTCTAGCATTTCTATTTGTCTACTTATTTATTTATTGCTTTCATGCATTATTCTATTTGGTCTCCTACATAAAAATTCTAAATATTTAACAATCATTAAAGTCAACAGAATGGCTTTGGAAACATTCTTGAAAAGGAAATTCAAACAAAATGAGCCCTTTCCTTGATACATTGCTGTTAGGTCTATATATAAATAGTATCAATTTTCAATTTAAAAAATTCTTGAGTAAACATTAATTTTTTTTTGCTTGGTCTTTAATTCAAAGAAGTAGTTTGTAGCGCATCTTAAAAGTCAGAATATGCATCCAATAATACATAGTTTCTATAGGAATTGAGTTTTCCTGCTTTATTCAGACAGTGTAAGTAGCAAAATCATTTGGGACATCTGCATTAAAAATTATGTTAACACAAACATTCTCTAACTCACTAATCTAGTAAATTTTTATTTGTAAACTGCTGAATGTGAGCAACATGAAAAACCAATAGGAAAAAGCAGCATTAAGGGAATTTGTTCTTGTTTACTCAGAATTTTACAATGTAAGTGAAATGGAATTAGGTAGTTTAGTGGGTCAGTGAACTAGCCTTATATCTCTGGAGGCCTGGGTTAAAGTTCTATTGAAGATAGGCCAAGACTGAGAACGAAGGTAATTGTCTCATTCTAGTTCTTATTTATCCATATCATAAAGAATTAAGATTAATACTATGGGCTACATTTTCAAAAATAGCCTCTAAATGTGCACCTGCAATAATTTATTCATATGAAGCCCTAATTTGCATTGTAAGAGGTACTTCCATGTGCATATGGGACAGTTAGCCTTCTAACTACCCAATATTGTTCATAAGTGCCCTCTGCAAACAAACAAACAAAAATTGCAGGCACAAATGTGGAGGGTAGGGCTGACACCTTTTTGAACCTCTTATCCTCTCCACTTAGTGCACAAAGCAGTATGTAACACTGTTTTGATCCATTAGAGATGTCATACTTCAGGCTACTTTGTAGGAATGCCATGGACATAATGATCAGGCGCTCATAGTCTACAGTGAGTAATGATCATTCTATTCAAGATAAAATAAAATTATATAGACTAGAATAAGGTTGCAATCACTGAACAGTCTCTTGATTGTTCCTTTTTCCCTTTGTACTAAATAAAGTAAAACCATAGCAAAAAAACATGATGCAGTTTGCCACAATTTGCAACATCTGCACAGAAGAGACACTCACAAGAGTTACTGCAGTGGTTGTGGCAGCAGGGTTGTCATTCATTTGCAGAGCTATGTGGAGAAGATTGCAGAGTGCCTGCTCACCTTAAGCCTGGTTCAAACCAGTGCTACTAGTCCCGCACTTTCATAATCACTACATTCTCTCACAAATTAAAAACAAATACAGCTGAAAAATGCTCTGTTTAAATTAGCCTATCCTAAATTACATACTGCATGTGCCTCTAGCAGATCAAGTCATTCAGGCTGCTTTGGCAATTTTACTAGTTATTCAGGAAGTTCTTCCAAGTTATTATTTAAAAAGTTATGCCTACACTATTCAATACTTTGGTCTATATCTTCAAACAGTTTCTTAACTTAAAACATCTACCCTTGTATCTTGGTGATGTCATAGCATTCTAACTATGCTTTTCACCAGGGATTGACAGACTGACAGAATAAGCACATCTAAAGGCTGGCATATATATATGTGGAGGACAGATGGGCTAAGTTTTAAACAGCCAACTGAATTTGAGGTCTGTCTATACTTATACTATGCACTTTATATATAAAGAGAGTGTGTTTAGCAGGTAGGACACTACACTGGGAATTAGGAAATCTAGGCTTTATTTCTGTCTCTTTCACTAACCTACTGTGTGACTTGGTAAGGCTCTTCAGCTCACTCTCTGCCTCAGTTTCCCCAATTTTAATTTGGATAATAATAATAATTACCTTCTTTTGTAAAGTGTTTTGAGACCTACAGCTTAAAAGCACTAAATACAGTGTACATATGCTTGGAATGATTCAATTTTTATTGGTAAATGTCAGTAGATGTTGAAAAAATATTTCAACTGATAATCATGAAAATTTACAGATAGGCAAGTCTGACGAATGCTTCTTGAGAACTTATTAGAGTTTGATTTAAGGATATTTACTTGGTATATTTTGACATGTAATGTTGACAATTTGTGTTTTAATGGATATAAAGCTTTAACTTTTTTAATTTCAACCTCTACTGTCATTAAATAATTATCTGACATCCCCCTTTGCCTGACCCTTCCCTAATTTCCTGCAACTGTGAAAATTTAAATTGATAAATTAAAAAAAGCTTAAATAGTTTTAGTACAACTGTGAACATTTAAGTCAATAAAAACAAATTATATCCACTGAAATTATACAAAAATAAAAATTGAGGATTATGCCAAGCCTAAATGTATAGAAATATGGAGAAGCAGTACACTCTACTCAGTTAAGGGAGAGATCTGCTTTCCATTACCAACAAATCTGTGCTTAGTTCCCTACACCAACATCCTCAAAAACGGTCCTTTCTGTTTTGTAGACAGAGATCTTACCTTATTGTGAAGTGACTCAGATGGTCCACTTTGGAAAGATGGGACTCAGAAATAGGTTTTAGTCAAATTTTGAAAATTCTTCAAACATTTTTTACCCTATCTTATCTTAAAATACCTTGTCCTAGAAACTTTAGGTGAGGTTTATTTAAAAGATATTGGTGAGATCTAGTGTTCAGAACCAGTTTTGAGACTGGGAGAGCCATACTTGGGAAGATACTCTCTGCAATTAAGAAAATCACAATGGTCTACCGTATTCCAGTGGACTGCTAAAGGAAACAATATGATTGGTAGAGGCCCAAACTCTAATCTTAAAGGGCCAGCCTCAACCACTATAGAGTATCATAAAGGGGCTGTTAACAAGCCACAAGAGGATGGGGGAGAATTTCTTGGCATAGCAAGGTAATGACGTTAGTGGTCCAATGCTGCCTCAACAGCCAGCCCAAGAGAAAGGGGGAAGCAGTGCAAGGATCTGTAACAATGACACTATGAGGAATCTGTGCTGCCTCATAGCCCATAGCTGACCTGAGACAGATTGACATAATTCTCAACAGATGCAGGCTTCTCTACCTTATGCTGGGAGCTGTTTTAGCTCCATAGCAGCCCAGAATTTGCAGGGCACAAAGGTGGCATAAAGCCACTTCTCACCCCCATTCTTGTCTGGCCTGCGCCTACCACCTGCTTTGCCTTCCTCCAGAGACTCTCCCCAGCTGTGCTTTGGCAATGATATACCATCAACCACTGACAGCAACAGCTCCAAACTCAGTGTCCTTCTTTCACCATGTTCTTGTTTCCCCCCACACACACAATTTACCGAAAGAGGCAGGCACAGCTGGATTCTTCATTCCTCAATCACTCCCCTCAGATATCTGCTCTTGGCTTCAGCGGCAGTACCATCAGGAGAAGCTCTCAATACTTCTTCTTACTATATAACCTGAGCCAGCTCAGTTTCTCACCACCCAGATTCATCATATCTCCTGGGAAGCTAGTCACCAGGGCAGCTACTTACAGCATATAGAGAAGATTTGTGCTAGCACAGCTATTATCTTCACACACAATATATATTCTATACATTAAAATATGTACGGAATTCATGCAGGATATAAGCAGTATATGGTATTGTTAAATTCTAATCAGGGGCTAACTAGTATAAAGTTAGAAGCATAAACTTTTTTCATTTTGTATTATTGTATGAGCATATGCTCTCCAGTGGAGTAAAGACAGAAGCATATTCTAGAGAATAAGCATAATTTTTAGTTTAGTAATCATAAGGATATATATCACATGTGCACATTTGTATTTAATTATGGGACAGGTAAAGATTATAATATTAACACTGGTGCTGGCTTTATAGTAGGTTTGTTTTTTGTTGGGGTTGTATTGAAAATTAGTCCATCTGAGAGACAAACCAATTCTAAATACTTTCAAAGCCCTCATAAAGAATCTGTTTGGGAAATAACAACAATGTAGTTTCAAAGAGGGATGGGCAAATCTCAGAAGGATTAGGATTTGGGTTCTAATTTGCAAACAGGGCTTGTGTTTGGATTTGGATTTGACTCCAATTTCCCTTTATGGATTTATGTAAAGCTTTTATTAATCACTCATCCTAAATGGTAGTCTGTGTCTCTGTGTGATGGAACCTTAGACATCTTTTTATTTAATAAAACAAAGCAAATGCAAAGCCCCGAATCTGATTTCAGTCTCTGCAGTTGGTCTCTTTAATTTATAAAAGAGGGTGAATATAACCACTTAGTACACTTTGTATATCACTGGAGAAGACACAACTCCACTGTTGAGATTCACTCAGAACTGAAATGTGGCATACAACTGCCCTCAGCTACAAAGTGAATATTTTGGGAGTTTACTGCATTTCAAATATTTTTCACTTATACACCTTCAAAAAATCGATGTTTTGAATTAAAATCTCCTGGGCCAATACAACATAGGCTTGTACCTGACAGATCAAACTGGTGCGGGATTTCTCCATTATGGGGGATCACCTGGTCAAGATATAGGAGCCACAACAGCAGCTCTAGCACCCCACCCCAGCTGCAGGGGCAGGCCTGAGATGTCTCTGCATCCAGCTGATCTTTAGTTATCTGAAGTGGCCCCCAGGGTCTGTTGTAAAACAGCATAGAATACAACAGTTTGTCTAATTTATGCCTGGGATTTAACCCTGCCTCATTCCTACACTGATTACAGTTCAGCAGCAACTCTTACATTGCAAGCAGTACAATTCAAACAATATTACATTTATGTCCATGTCCCACCTAATTTCAATGTGGCATAATTGCATTCTGGTTACCCCTTGCATTTCTAAGTATTCTTCAAGTAGAGTGTAATCGCACTTTGCACAGTGGAGCAGTTTCCACATAGGAGAAATCCTTCCTTTCTCCACCCCAAAGTCTCTGCCCAAGCTCTAGCAGCATACACATGCTCTGTTTGGTGCATGTGTGCAAGAAGGGGAAAGATTGTCTACAAAGGGACTGCTTGCAATAGCAGGAGACTGAAAGGGTGACCCCAAAGATCCCTTCCAGTCCCCTGTTACTTTGAAGGAAGACACATGTTCCGGAGAATGATGATGATAATTATCTTGAATGGGATGTTCCTCTAAAAATATTGATAAGCTTTGGAGCTAGAGCTTTCAAATGTGCAATTATAATTCCTGCACAGCTGGGTAAGTTGACAGGTAGGCTGGATAAATCAGCATAAATCTTTTAAAGTAGTTGAGCAATTGCAGTCAGGTGGGACTTGCCATTATTGGAGCAGTGTTACCACAATCTACTGACAACGACATGCCTCAGCAGCTTCATCATATCTCAAATGCTCAGTGCTTTCTGTAGATGAAATATGAGTTACAATTATCAAAACAATTTTCATAAGAATACTCCAATACTGGATGACTGAATAGCTGCAGGAAACCCTGTGTTTGTCTTTAATTTTTTCCCCCTTCTACCTGCCATCACATCTTTGTCCCTGCAGGTCTCCTCCGCCAAGTGCTACATTCTACCTTCGGGCTTGTGCCTCCCATCTCCCATTTTTGTAGCAAGTTACACAAAAAAGCCTCTAAATCAGCACCCTTCCACTTGTTCCAATCTGTGTCAGTTCTGACATTACCCCAGTTGTGCTGGTTACCCCTCTGTTAAAACTACACAGATTCAAAGCGCTAGATTCTAACTGACCAGAGTCATGTGACTGTCTCTTTAAGTCCTCCTGGTTTCTCATAGAGACCCCCTATTGAGCATGTGCAGGTTTTGTAGCTCAGTGGAAGGGAGAGGGATTGCCCAGCCTGGGCTACAGTCAATAGGGAGACAGACTGAGAAACTATTCTTATGTTGTTCCCTCATAACCAACAGGTTGACTCTTCCCAGGAGCAACTAGCCACAATTGGATCATTTTATCACGCTCAGGTCTCCAGAGAGAACCTGCCCAGAACTGAAGGACTTGTATGGCATTTCTGAATTGCTTCAGCTATTTCCAGGATGCAAGGACTCACAGAGTTCCTCAGTGTGCTTAAAGGTGCCACATCAAAAATGAACCACCATCTAAGGACTTGATCCAAATCCTGCTGAAGTCAATAGGAGACTTTGATTTCCTTGAATGTAACTGACATTGATTGTTCAGAAATCTTGTGTGTACATTTAGAAAACATGATTGGTATTTGAAAACAAAATGAGTTATGCTAGGAAATGTTAATTATTTAAGGGGAAATGCACTGTCCAGAGTAACTTATATGGAACTACACATATGCTACAACACTAACAGAAGTCAGATCTTTAACAACAGGCATTTTGACCCAAAATGGGTAGTATTAGGAAAATGTCATAGTTCTTCCTAAGCAACCTTCGTTCCTGAATCAACATAGACTCAATTTCACATACACAAACTATGAGAACTTTGAAGGTTTGCATTCACCTGTCAGCCTACCTAGATCCTTATCCCACAGGTGACTGGTTATGTGTCCTTTTTAAGCCTCTCCACCTTTACACCTAAAAAGTATTGTTTGCATATGTGTTTTGTTGTATAATGATACAAGGCACAATCCTACAGCCTTTAGGCATGCAAAACTCACAGAACTCAAGACCATAGAAACTCAATGCCTATAGACTGTTTTCTGTACAATAGCTGTAAAAGTTGTGGGCTATTTCCTTACCGTTCTGAGTAGATTACATTGCTCCATTAAGGTTTTTTTTTTTTTTTTTTTTTTGCAGCTTCATCTTTGAAAGATCCAATCTTGATCCTCTCTTCACCTTAACTTTTTTAATAATACAGTCTGAGAGAGAACACATCTAAATGGAAATTGCTTCTCGGGACTGTTGTAATAAATATATGCCAGGTATATCCTATGGGTAGGTGTTGTTTATTTTTCACTCAAAACAGTTAGGCTTGGGATGTGCAGAATTAGAACCTATTCCATATCTTGCATTTCTTAAATTGTTAAGGAAAGTGACATTTTTCAATGAACATTATTTTTGTTTATTTAACTAATGAACTGTATGACACTATAAAACAAAAACTCATGTATATTATTTGATGGGGCACATATTTACCTTCAACAAAACTGACTACTCATTAACAACAAATAATCAGCATTAAAACCTGTTGGTTTTATTTGGAAAAATTCACAGTCTTGTCAGATCTATCAGAATGGATCTTTTGGGAAGCAAAGGCAAGGCTGAAGATCAAATCAGACTTCTCTTGGATGGAGTGGATCCTCAAAATAAATCGTGGCTTTTTTGGCCCCTTTGGTACCTTATGTCAATTGGAGATCCTCATGAAGATTTAGCAAAGTGTATGGCCCTTCATTTTAATAACACCTTAAAAGTAGCAAAATATTCACCTCAAAACCATCAGTATTCCTGAGGACAAAAGTTGTGAAGCCCTTAATTGAGCAGAACTCCCACTGAGAACAACGGGAGTTTTGTTCAGTTAAGGGCTGAAGAATGTGGCTTTGAATACATAGTACATGAAGTGCTTTATGAAGAAAAGGCTTTTACAATGATAAGCTATCAGGCCAAGCTAGACAATTCTGCTATATGTCAGGATTAATTTTATACACACACACACACGCTTCTTTTCTTCCTTTATTTTTTGTGGAACAGATAAGTAGAGCTGTGCAAATAACTGATTTTTTGGTTCTTTGGCTGAACTGAAAAACAAAAAACAAAAATAAAATAATTTCAGATAAACCCCTGAAGCAAATATATATATATCAAATATATATATAATTTGGGTTGAACTTTTTTTTATTTGACCCCCCAAAAAAACCCATTATTTCATTTTTGAGTTTTTTGGCCTTTTAAAATAAAAGTGAAGTAAATTTTAAAACAAAAAGTTGTTTCAAATTGAAAAATCTAATTGTTTCACATCGAAAAGACATTTCAATTGTTTCACTTTTTTTTTTTTTTTTTTTTAAAATTTTTTAAATTTTTTATTAATTTTTGAGATTTTTTAGTAAACCCAATCTGCATTTTTTTCAGCAAAAAAGAGTTCTGTCCAAAAAATTTCATCCAGCTCTAGAGGTAAGGATCACAACCAAATGGATCTGTATTTCATCATGTAACCTGAGAAGCATCAATTGGATGGAATCCTCTATTTGCTAAAATATTTACTTATGACCAAATTCTGCCTTTGGACCTGCTTCCAGATCAATTTCAATGCATATGGCAGTTCATTAGTACAAGAATTTGTCCTTGTTTGATCTCCTTGTTCAATCTGCCTCCCTCAATTTCTACTGTAGTTTCTTAAACTCTAATTCTTGAAGTAACTGTGCAGGTCAAACTTAATTGTTCTCAGTTTACTGTATTTTCCTGATTTATCTGAAGGGAAATTAAAGTATTCCAAGAGCATAGATTCCCATTTTATTTTCTGACATACATTATGAGTAGCCCCATTCACTGACTAGAGTGAATCCACAATCAATCAGATTAAAAACCTACACTACACCTGAGATGTTCAGTTTGCATTTGTTCTTTAATTTTATCCACTAAATTAGAAAATGTTGAGATCAAAATGAAACAGATTAAACTGTCACTTGTTTAAAAGCTGCACCATTATGGTAAAAGAAGAGAAAGCAACTGTTTTACAGCAGGTCTGGCAAATTGTCTCTTTCCTTTTTGGAATATTTGCTCCTATCTCAGATCATTTTATTTCATATGACAAAACAAAATGTCTCTTTTGTTTTGTATATGCAAAAAACCTAACTCAAATGCAGCCACGGGGAAGGGCAGAGACAGTAGGTTTATTTTGCTTCACTGGTTTTATAACAAAAATGAAAGTTTCCATTTTGTGTGTTTTTAATTATTATTCTATAACTCTTTCCTAATTTAAGGAAATTCCTCTATTTTTTGTTCTAATCACATTGTGGTATTATCTCACTACGTGAGCTTTCTGCTTTTAATACCAACTAAAAACAGTCTGAAGGTTGAGAAGCACTGGTGTGTGTGTGTGTGTGTGTGTATATTCACACACACAAATATTTTGTATATGTATAACTTGCCCTTGGTATAGCATGTATACATGTACATCTATACATTAAAAACTGATCAGGTAAATATTTTATTTTGCTTTATATAGTGTAGAATATGTGTAGATGAGTTCAGATGGATTGAACAATAAAATGAACATGACAAAATGGGTTTTAAGTCAGGAAACAGAACATTAAAGCAATTTCCTGAGTTATTTAAATGCTTTCATTGGAGAAATGTCATTACATACTTGAGTTACACTGGAATATAATTATATAAACACCACAAATAACAATGTTTTACCAAGAAAAACAGAAGTTAATAGAGGGAAAATATTTCCTGCATATTTCTTCATTTTAGGATCAGGTTCTCATTGACATTTAAGGAATAAATCACAAGAAAGGTTCTAAATTTCTTTTCAGAAGCTATTGCCCTAGTCCTTATGCACATGCTTAGCTTTACACATATGAGTGGCTTCATATATATACAGTTCTCCCACAGGTTTAGGGCTTGATCCTATAGTTTTCACTCATGACAAACTCCCACTGACTTCCCAAAGATAATTTCAATGGAATTTTGTCTGAAAAATTCTGTAGGATTGATCCTCTAATCATAATGTCTAATATTTTTATTATGCTAGAAGATGGAAACTTTTAAAAGGCTGGTTACCACCAATTAGTCATATTCATTTCTTGTTCCATGTACAGAATGAAAGGAGTTCGTGTCTCTTATTACTTACATTTTTTGTCTTTTCTAAAGTACATAAGAAGTAACCACAAATATTACCTGGCAAGAGTTCCTTACTGAAACAAAGGGCTGTGGAAGAGAGGGCAGAGAGAGGAGACTAGACTAAAATACCATCTGACAATTAAATGGCTGAGTGGTTCCAGAAGTTTTCAATTGCTTTTTAAAGAATTTTGAACTGTAGTATATTTTAACAGCATCAAAGTATGGTCCTACTCTGAAAATGACTCAGTAAAAATAGCACATGAGGTTCAACATTTATTATCATTCAGTGATTTTCATATCAAATGTGTTCTGTTTGGGTCATTATTTACCCTTATTTATACCCAATAATAATGATTTTAATGAGATTTCAGAGAAGTGACCAAGGGCAGAATTTGGTCCTTTTCCAGACCTGAAGACTAATCTGGCATCTGAAAGTCAAGCCTGGTTCTTTCCAGTTCCCCTATCATCATCACCAGTAAACTGACGCAAATGAAGTGTGGGTGGGGGTGTTCATAGGTGTGAGTAAGGTACCACTGCTCTACACATCATGGAAAAAAATTTGTAGTTGGAATTTAGGTCCCCACCCCTCTCCTCTGTATGAGAATAAACCAGAGCGGAGTGAAGCTATGAAGTTTTATTTTGACTTTGACAGACCAATATTTTTAAAGCATCAATTACAAATTAAGGAATTTGTATTGTTTCTTGCATTAGCATAAAATTGCTAGTCAGCAAAAAAAAGCACAATTTTAAATACATAAATAAATGAATTGAAATATGTACCCTATTTTATGAATTATTCATCATGTGGAATATTTTTCCCTCATGCCTTGGAACTGTTTCCCAACCTAATAATACCAGTTCCATATATTTATCATTATACCTTAGCACTATTTCAGTCACAGCACTGATTTTCATATTGCCCCCAAGCTCTATTTATTTATTTGCCTTACTAAAAGTTAATGATGACATTCAATTTATGAAATAAGATCACCCAGACCCAAAAGAAAGATCAATTTCTTGATGTTCTGTTTTTTGGGGGGAAATGGGGGTGTTTTAAGACAAGTATCCATTTTGTTTAATATTTTTATTTTAAAAATCCACATTAAGTGACTTGTTTTAAATACTGTTGAACTGCAGTATTTAAAATGCTACTAATCTAGCTCAACCTCTTCAGGTGTTTTATTTCGCCTCAAAAAGATGAAACATGTTGACATTAAAAGAAATGAAAAGACAGTCAAGTTAGGCTACCATAAGCCCCCAGGATAGGGAGAATATCTGTCAAAGATAAATAAATCAAATGCAGGTAAAAGGAAAGGGAAGACGAGTATAATAAGGTTGGGGGGGGGGAAATTAGGCAATAATATTATTCTGTCTCAAGCAATGGAATACACTCTTAGAACATGGATTTTTAGAGCAATATCTGTATAAACACGCTGCTTGCCTATAATGCACTTATTTACTTCCCAGTATCAAAGTCCTGTGAATGCAACAGGGAGCAGAGTGTTATGAAAATCTATTCTCTCAATAGCTAAGGATGAAGCTAGTACTGTACAATACACATTTGGACAGCCACTGCCTGGATGGGCTTTCAGTTGATGGGCCCTGTTCTGCAATCTGATCTATGTGATGTACCCTTATGGCCGCTCAGAATCGTGCTGAACTCAATCCTGCATGGATTGAATGGCAGGATCAGGGCCTAAATCACAGACACATAAAGCAAGATGCACAGACAGGGAAGGAGCTGGCTTAGATATTTTATTTTATTTATTCCTTGTTCTGTTGGAGTCTCACAGAAGAAGTGTCTTTAGCCACTTGTTGAATGAGGGAGTGAGGACCTGGTATACTGGAAGTGGGAGGGTATGCTAGGTATAACAGGCAGGATTGGAAGAAGGTACAGCGAGGGGAGTGGAAGAAGGAAACAAATTACTGTTGATGCTGGATGTTAGAAGAGGGAGATGTGGATTAAAAAAATGCAGCAATCTCCCTTCCTGAACATTTTCCTAACATCACTGGGTTTGTCATAACTCCATAGTGACTTGGCCTAGAAGCTGCTAGCTTCTTTCTGTGTTTTGGTGTAGATGAGGGTGGCTGCCTTTGGCTAAATCTGGTGGAACAGGGTAAGTGTTGTTTAATTATTAAAATGGTTTATGAATATATGTTGCTTTCACACCACCCATAGGACCTCGATTTAGGGTATGTCTACACTACGAAATTAGATCGAAGTAATAGAAGCCGGTTTTATAGAAATCGGTTGTATACAGCCGATTGTGTGTGTCCCCACATAAAATGCTCTAAGTGCATTAGTTCGGCGGACCGCGTCCACAGTACCGAGGCTAGCGTCGACTTCCAGCGCATTGCACTATGGGTAGCTATCCCACAGTTCCCGCAGTCTCCGCCGCCCATTGGAATTATGGGTTGAGAGCCCAATGCCCGGATGATGCAAAACAGTGCTGCGGGGGGTTCTGGGTACATGTCGTCAGGTCCCTCCCCCTACGTCACAGCAACGGCAGACAATAGATTCGCGCCTTTTTACCTGGGTTACCTGTGCAGACAACATACCACGGCAAGCATGGAGCCCGCTCAGCTCAGCTCACCGTCACCATATGTCATCTAGGTGCCGGCAGACGTGGGACTGCATTGCTACACAGCAGCAGCAGCTAACTGCCTTTTGGCGGTAGACGGTGCAGCATGACTGGTAGCCTTCATTGGCGATCTGGGTGCGGGCAGCTGTGGGGCTGGCAGCCGTAGGGCTGCATTGCACCAGCCCCTTGCCTTTTGGTAGAAGATGGTATATTATGACTGGTATCCGTTGTCGTCGTACTGCAGTGGCTGTTGATCATGGGCACCCGGGCAGACAATGATGGTTATCAGTCGTAGTATGCTATTTTCTGCCACGCGCCCTGTTGGATCATTGCACGTTAGCAGAGTCGTAGTATGCTATTTTCTGCCAAGTGCCCAGTATTGTCTGCTAAGCACCCAGAAGAGGCCGATGGCGATCTGGGTGCTGGCAGACATGGGGCTGGCAGACGTGGGGCTAGATTGCTACACAGCAGCAACCCCTTGCCTTTTGGGCAGTAGATAGCATATTACGATTGGTATCCATCATTGTCATATTGCAGTGGATATCAGATCGTGCAATAGACCTGAAGGCTTACTGCCAAGCGCCCAGTATTTGCTGCCAAGCACCCAGAAAATGCCAAGGGCTATCAGTCATGCTGCACCGTCGTCTTAAGATGTAAAAAATAGATTTATTCTGTATTCATTTGCTTCTCCCCTCCCTCCCTCCTGTTAAACCCTGGCTTTTGAGTTCAATCTTTGGGGGGGGGGGGCATTCTGTGTGACAGTTGTTTGTGTCCTTAATTTTCACGCAGCACTGCTGTGTGTCCCTGTTATGGCCTCTGTCCTTCATGGCCCTGGAGACCTTTTCTAATATTTTGCCATTTCGTTTACTGCTTCGGAGTTCGGCCAGCACTGATTCATCTCCCCATATGGCGAGCAGATCCCGAACCTCCCGTTCTGTCCATGCTGGAGCTCTTTTGCGATCCTGGGACTCCATCACGGCTACCTGTGCTGATGAGCGACCTGTGCTCTCCACGCTGAGCAAACAGGAAATGAAATTCAAACGTTCGCGGGGCTTTTCCTGTCTACCTGGCCAGTGCATCTGAGTTGAGAGTGCTGTCCAGAGCGGTCACAATGAAGCACTGTGGGATAGCTCCCGGAGGCCAATAACGTCGAATTCCGTCCACACACACCCAATTCCGACCCCCTAAAGCCGATTTTATCGTTAATCCCCTCGTCGGAGGTGGTGTTAAGAAACCGGTTTAAAGGGCCCTTTAAGTCGAAAGAAAGGGCTTCGTCGTGTGAACGTGTCCAGGCTTAATTCGATTTAACGCGGCTAAAGTCGACCTAAACTCGTAGTGTAGACCAGGCCTAAGTCTCCTGCAAAATCTTCATGGACTCCACTCTGCAGTGTCCCAGAGGTTCTAATGTAGATAATCACAATGGGGAAACATCGAGCAGAGCACGTACAGTGAAGAGCAGAACAGAGAGTCATCTGAGGATGAAACAAGGGAGAAAAATGACATCGGAAGCTGGGGAGATGGTTTTAAGAGAAATGAGTTTCATTTTTGCACCACTTGCAAGGGCCATAAGTGGTTGTGTCACTGATCCACATGCAATTGGGTTTATAAAAGGAAATTCACTATCCCAATCCTTCGTTAAGATGAGTTAAGGTTGTAAATCTCTCTCAGATATAAAGGGGAAAGTCCCCCTGATCCTGTGCTATGCATACACATTCACCCATCCCCCACCTCCCAGGAATGATCTCAGTTTGTTTATTTGCTCAGACTCACACATTAGAATATAATCTCTCTCCATTTCTTCCCTGGAGAGGGCAAGCTCAAGGCTAATACTGCCCTGCATTTCAGATAAAACAAATGCACCCGCATTGGATGAGTCATAAAAATGAGATTTTTTTTTTTTTTTTTTTTTTTGTAAAATAGTCCAAATAGTTTTTTCCTCTCTCTTCCTGTCTCCTTCAAACCCAGAAAATTTCATGAGGAAGCCAATTAAATGAAGCAGATAGAAGAGGAAAGAGAAGAACGGAAACACAGAGAGAGAACTTCTCTTTTCTTCACTCATTCTAATTTTTGTTGTTTGAACTCAGTTGATTGAATATATCTAATCACATTTTCAGTAGAGTTTTTAAAAAGGGCTTTAGAAAAAAATCACTGCCTCACTATCTGTAGCATAGAAATGTGATGGTAGGGACAGATTAGTACAAAAGTCCATTTTACGTGGGGCCCAAAGGAAGAAACCTCTTCGCAAACTGATTGCAGTTCAGGCTGGGGGAGGGTCCTGCAGCTTCCCAAATGCTCTGATGTGCTTACGCCTCTGCAACATCTCTGCTCCTTCTACCTGCCCAGCTCCTGCCTGCCAGTCTAGCAGTTTGCATTTCCATTTTTTTTTTTGAGCCCCTCCAGTTTATTTGCATACTGGCCCCTTATCCTGAATCCATCCCTGAGCTGGGAACTGATGGAGAGAAGGGACTAGGCAGTGGTTCCCAAACTGGGCTTCGTGAACCCCTGGGGGTTCACGAAATGTTACAGGGGATTCTCAGGAAAAAATTCCCTAATGGCAGACAGAGTTGTCCCTAGGGACCCCCTGCACCCTGCTAGCTATGCTACTGTCGGCTCTCCCTTTCCATTGAAAAAATTAAAACAGGAACCTACATTAATGTTTTCAGGAGAAGTTGAAAAATGACAGTGACTATTGAGCTACATTATGCTGCTCAAAAGGCAGCTAAGCTCAGAGGGACAGGAGAAGGGGAAGTGACCTCTAAGAGTAGGGATCCTTTTAAAAAAAAGTAATAAATAGCTTCAAAAGGTGTTTATAATTGCCTGGAGAAGCTCTAGACTTTCCTTATGGTGGCTTGGAAGCAGCTTGCATATGTCCAATAGCATAAAATAGCAAGCAAACTTGGAGGAAGAACTGTAGGAGGGGGTGAGGGACAATAGCTATAAGGAATGGTTTGACCATTACAGAATTTTGCTCCCAGCTTGTGGCCTGTACTAAAGACTATTTTAGTCACCCAGACTTTTATTAGCCAGGCAGAGAAACAATTGTTAGCAAACACTTGCCCATCAGCAACCTCAATACACTATCTTCAAATTTGGTGACTGAGGCCTCATCTACTCTGCAGAGTTTTGTCTGCAAAAAGCAGCTTTTGGCAGCAAAACAGTGGAGGAGTACACACTGCAATGGTGACAAAATAAAACCACCTCAATGAGAGGCATAGAGCTTTTTGCGCAAAAGTTTTGTCGACAAAGTGCCAGTGCCGTTTGTTATGTCGACAACATAACTGGCCTCCTCCAGTATCCCAGAATGCCCATTGTGACCCCTCTGCTCACTGTTTTGAACTCAGCTGCCCTGCAGGCATGCACCCCTCCCCTTTCAAAGCTCCAGGAAGCTTTGACAGTCCTCACAGAGCTGCTGAGGATTCTGCTCCTGGTAGCTGAGGAGGCTGTGGGAGAACTCTGAGGGAATCACAGAACCATAGGCAGGCAGGCAGAGTGGGCTGCTGCTGTGGGAGACGGGGGAAGAGACTGCTGTGAAGAGCTGGGGGCTGATGTGAGGGGTCTCCCTCACCCCAGGATTGGTTGTTCAGGCAACACACCCACTTCCCCAACACACACATTGTCTCTCACATATACATTCCCCCCACACACAGTCTCTCACACACTTCCTCTCTCTCCCCCCCCTTCCACACACACACTTCAGTTGAAAAGCAGCTGGCAATCTAGTAGGATGCCCATGGAAGATGGGGTTGAGAAAACTACACCATGTGTTGCTGTACCTGCCCCATGAGGCATTGCAAACCCTTCCCAAAGCATGGTGTTGTAGGAGCAGGATTTTATAATTGTACTATGAGAATTAATGTATGATTTGATTTCATCCTGCCAGCTACCCTTTTTGAATAGCAGAAAGGAATGACAGACCAGAACTATCCTTATGACTGATTATGGATTTTGTTTTAGGATAAGTTATAATGTCTACTATGGTTTCCTATATGTATTACAAATTAGGCACTCTAGTTAAATATACATTTCTTTGTTTTATTGTTTAGAAATTAAGAGAGAGGATCATAGAATATCAGAGGTGGAAGGGACCTCAGGAGGTCATCTAGTCCAATCCCTGCTCAAAGCAGGACCAATCCCCAGCTAGATTTTTGCCCCAGATCCCTAAGTGGCCCCCCATCAAGGATTGAACTCACCACCCTGGGTTTAGCAGGCTAATGTGCAAACCACTGAGCTATCCCTCCCCCCTGTCCCTTGTATTTATTGTCTCTATGTTAAGGAGATTAGAGGAACATTGATGGCCTGGGCCCCAATGTAAATTGTTTTGATTATAAGATTTAGGAAGGCTTAATTTACAATGCCTTTTCTTGCTCAACATAAAAACTGCTGTATACCTTTAACTGTAAAAGACTGTTTGTGTGAATGAGGAATGTATGCATCAGGAAAAGATAAGGTGTGAAGGCCATTGTTATAGCCAAATGGTCAAGGAAGAAGGAGTGAAGAGACTTAACATCATCAATGCGCATCCATAATGAAGAAAGGGCAGATTGACAACCCTGAGGTGAAGGCTGGCACGCCTAAGGATAATTGATTAAATCTAAGCCAGGACAGGATGACCCTCTCGGAGGTGTACTGGAATGTTTAGACCAATTAAGAAGTAACCGGTCAGAAACTGACACAGCAAAATCCATAGACTTCAACAGAGAAAAAAGACTATAAGAACAGTGCTATGCATCCGAAGAACTGAGGTTTTTACCCACGAAAGCTTATGCCCAAATAAATCTGTTAGTCTTTAAGGTGGCACCAGACTCCTTGTTGTTTTTATAAGAACAGGGTGCTTTGCCATGGGGTTTGGGTTCATCTTGCCACACTCCAGGAGCATCGGATCGCGACCGACAGAGCCCGGCTCCCCTCTGCGACCAATCTGGCTGGTCACTAGATTGATCCAGACTCTGGCCTGGTAACTACAAACATCAACTGGCAGGACTCTGTGTATGTGTATGTATGTGTGTGTGTATGTGTATGACTAAAAAGCATATGCTAACTGCTTTATTCTCAATAAATGCGGCATTTTTGCCTTCTCCACTATAAAAGATCCCGTGTGCTTTGTACAGCATAACAGTGTGGCCAGTGGTGCAGTGGGATATCTACCCACAGTGCACTGCTCTCTGTGTCGATGCAAAAGCTCCTAGTGTGGACACACTCTGCTGACACAAGGAGCTTTGTGTGGACATGCAACAGCAGTTTAATAAAGCGCTTAAATTAAAGCGGCATAACTTTTGTCAACAAAACTCTGCAGCGTAGACAAGGCCTGAGTTAATTCCACCTACTGGGAAACTCTGATATTCTGTATGTCCACTACTATTTTCCAAAGAAAAAAGGGTGGAATATTGTACTGAAGGCACGTGAATTGCATGTTTACTAGGCTACAAGTAAACTGGAGAGTGGAAAGAGAAATTAAAAAGTAGAAGTCTCTTCTTGTCTGCTCTCAGTACAGTTTTCCCCTTACTCTGTTTAACACCCTGAGTGCAAACATATAAAGTTAAATTGTCCATCCATTAACTGAGAAGGTTTCAGTACTGTAGGGTATATGGCATGCTTATCAGTCAAGTGAGTGTCACTGTGTTATTCACCATGTCACTTAGAATGTGGCATGCTAGAAACTGGCAGTAAAATATCACAACAGATGTGTGACATGACTGTCACTTCACTGAGATGCATGCAAGATGCCCTAATAACCTCCAGTCTCTACTCCCTTGTTTTGGAAACTAATACTTTGTGCATTTTTGGAAGTCATTGCCTAGGATACTCCACTGAGCAATAATCTTTCGGAATAAGATTTCTGGCTTTGGTTGTCCACCACCAATATCAGTGTTCTCTAGAGAATGTTAGTCCCAACTAGGATGATATTCCCTGTGGATGCAGATTAAAGAATAACCAAGAGTCAGATCATCCCCACTCACAGAAAACCATTTTCCACAGATCATTCTGTTGGGGAAGAGATGCAATCCCAAACCTTAAGAAGAGCTCTCGGTAAGATCACAATTTGTATCTCTCACCAACAAAAGCTTGTCCAGTAAGAAATATTACCTCAGCCACCTTGACTTTCTAATACACCTACAAAAAATACTTCATAACCAGAGCTTTAACTTTTGCTAAATAAAGCACTTGATGTAAGCTTATTGCAGCACCTCAGTTACATTTTCTATTTTTTAAAGTACGGGTGAGACTAAGAAAAATAGACCATGGGGGGGAGAGGGGAGGGAGGTAATAGGAAGATTAGTTCTGTGGCACAGGCAATGTCTTTATTTACAGGGAAAAAACACAAATGAAAAGATTAACCTGACCACTGAGGACAAATTTAACATAAGCCTACCTCAGGCTCATCATTACCAGTATGTCACTCCTGACCTTGAAAAGCTTTAATATTAACTGAAAGAAACGGAATAGAACTAGAATACAAACCACAACAAATTGCTACTCTGAATTCTATGCATCAGTAATTATCCAAGAGTTTCTGCCCCGAGAAGCAGGGGGGCCTGAGTTATTTATCACACATTTCCAGGACATGGTGACTTCCACAGGTCCCTCTTGTGTAGAGAATAATTGAGGCAAAGATATCATCCCATCCCATCTCACCCCACCTTCCATTACCTTCCAGATTCAGGAGGGTGGACAGCACCTGCCAGCAGCTATTTTGAAGAGAAAAGTTAGTCTAGCAGAAACAGGAAGAAAATGGAGGCCCGTGAAAATGATTACAGGGGGCCAATGTCTTGACAGAGACACTTTTCATGGTGGTGGGTGGGTGTTGCTGAGTCCAAAACATCATGGGTGGGACCAGTGTGGTATGGGACTCAGTTATTTGAGAAATTGCTCCATGTCTAGTCAAGATTGTGACAGCCTTGTTATTGATTCCTGAGGATGAACTGCCTAAGGAAGGCATCAAGCCTTTTCCAGTGGAAGGCCCAGGCCTCTGGAACCTGTTCTCCCTGATTCTCTATTTCATACATTTCAGGATGCAGTGTAAGTGCTGACTTTTTTCCCCCCAAGTGTTTAAATAAGCTCCAGAACATTTTTAGCCATGGGTTGTATATTTATTAGTGTCTCTTCAATACTAAGGTGCCAGATATTCTCTGAAGATTTGGATTATTTTTAGTAGACGTAAAGTGTCCAGATTTGGGCAACTTTAAAAGAAAAACTAATCAATCAATCAGATTCTTATAGCAACAGCTGCAGAATTTTGTGTATTTAATTTGGGATTAGGCTTTTCTCAAATTGAGTCCTTGGAGCATGTGGTACCTCTATGGCTGACACCTTTTGAAAATTTAACTTGGAGAGGAAATATCCATAAGCAAGATAAATAGAAAATGCAAAATACTATAAATATAAATTGCACAGAATGACATTTTTAATCAGATGAATAAGCAATCTCAGCAAATTCAGCTATAATTTACCAATAGTTAACATTTCTCTTTGATCTGCAGGGTTCATGTTTCCTGTACAACTATCTATTTTTTTTAATTTAAAGGTCATAACTCATGTGCATTCATTTATACTAAGTTTCTTTTAAAATTTATTTTAGGCATGATTCAGCAGGTATAGGCACTTCCATTAAACTTAAAGGTTCAGTATTTTCTAAACAGGCCTTCTCTCTTTTGTAGTCACAAGCCACATCCTCTCAACATCTGCAGTTGTGTCTACAAATCAGAGTAACTGCAATTTGAGCTGACAGCTAATTCTCCAATCACCAATTCTACAGGTAAAAATTCCATTCACAAATACTGAGGCAGTGCCTTGAATTTATAGAAAGGCTCAGAACTCACAGCTGGGGTCAGATTTTCAGAAGACCGCAGTTCCCATTTAGGCATCAAAATAAGTAGTAAGAAATTTATTTGGGCATAAGCTTTCATGGGCTAAAACCCACTTCATCGGATGCATGCAGTGGAAAATACAGTAGGAAGATATATATATATATATACACACACACAGAAAACATGAAAAAATGGGTGTTGCCATACCAACTCCAATGAGACTAATCAATTAAGGTGGGCTATTATCAGCAGGAGAAAAAAAACTTTTGTACTGATAATCGGGATGGCCCATTTCAAACAGTTGACAAGAAGGTGTGAGTAACAGTAGCGGAAAAATAAGCATGGGGAAATAGTTTTTAGTTTGTGTAATGACCCATCCACTCCCAGACTTTACTCAAGCCTCATTTAATGGTGTCCAGTTTGCAAATTAATTCCAGTTCTGCAGTTTCTCATTGGAGTCTGTTTTTGAAGTTTTTTTGTTGAAGAATTGCGACATTTAGGTCTGTAATTGTGTGTCCAGGGAAGTTGAAGTGTTCTCCGACTGATTTTTGAATGTTATAATTCTTGATGTCTGATTTGTGTCCATTTATTCTTTTGTGTAGAGACTGTCTGGTTTGGCCAATGTACATGACAGAGGCATTGCTGGCACATGATGGCATATATCACATTGGTAGCTGTGCAGGTGAACGAGCCTCTGATGGTGTGGCTAATGTGATGAGGTCCTATGATGGTGTCCCTTGAATAGATATGTGGACAGAGTTGGCAACGGGCTTTGTTGCAAGGATAGGTTCCTGGGTTAGTGGATAGGTTCCTGGGTTAGTGTTTTTGTTGTGTGTTGTGTGCTTGCTGGTAAGTATTTGCTTCAGGTTGGGAGGCTGTCTGTAAGCGAGGACTGGTCTGTCTCCCAAGATCTGTGAGAGTGAGGGATCATCCTTCAGGATAGGTTATAGATCCTTGATGATGCGCTGGAGAGGTTTTAGTTGGGGGCTAAAGCTGATGGCTAGTGGCGTTCTGTTACTTTCTTTGTTGGGCCTGTCCTCGAGTAGGTGACTTCCGGGTATTCTTCTGGCTCTGTCAATCTGTTTCTTCACTTCAGCAGGTGAGTATTGTAGTTTTAAGAACGCTTGATAGAGATCTTGTAGGTCTTTGTCTCTGTCCGAGGGATTAGAGCAAATGCGGTTGTATCTTAGAGCTTGGCTATAGACAATGAATCCTGTGATGTGGTTTGGATGAAAGCTGGAGGCATGTAGGTAAGTATGATACAGACTAACACGGCTATCACTCTAAAATAAGTAGTGAGATTTTAGACCCCTCTTTAGGTGCTGAGATCTTTCAGCCTCACATGTAGGTGCTGATTACTTTTGAAAATCTGGTTCTACATAAATGAAACAGCTAATGTAATGCCAAACATTTTCTATTAACGATGGTAAAATATTGGCTTACAATTAGGAACAAACTAAAACATTTACCCAGATGTCTATGATCAAATAGATTCTGAAACATTTTACAATTCTCTTATTAAACCTTGATATAACAAGACAAGCCTTTTTTTTTTTTTCTGGAAAAGGATGTTGACATCCTTTAAAGGTGCGGGAGGGAGGAAATGATCACTTTAATGATTTTCTATCGTGTCTCTAAGCTGATATAAAAGCAGTGAATATCAGACAAAAAGTTACAGCTCTAAATGACAGAAATGGCAAAAATGGCAGTGACTGTAGCACTCTCCTAGGGAACCTTTATCACTGAGCTGCTTGAGTTAGGCTTTTCTGAGCAGCCTGTAGTTACCCTCAGTTCATGCTGGTCAGGTCTTTTACCAAGAGAGTTTTTCTTTCAGTATTTATGTAGTGCAGCAGGCAACTGTTTACCTCAGGGGCATGAAAGTAAATCCGGATGCGTTTGATCCATAGTGCCACAGCAGCTCTGTTGCCTATGGAAACAAAGGCTCCTTTTGAGGGAGTTCACACAGCAGGGGCTGTGACGGCAGATAATCTCATCAATTTCAGCCACTGCATTATTTGCAGGTATTTTGCTGCAATATTTATGTATAGAGAGAGAGAGAAGAACATATACATAAATAAAATAGTATATCTAATATGGCAAAATTATATGATGAAAGGATTCCCGAGTTTGATGCTAATAGCATGTTACCTTATTTAAACAACATAATCCCCTTTTATACAAATTGATACTGTAAATTTAATACATTTTCAAACTAGAACCATGTCCTTTCTTTTCCTCCCCCTTTCACCGTGTAGGAAAGAAAGTACCTTACAGACAACAGCATGGCAAATTGGTTTTATGCTTACTCACAAATTCAGCTTTAGAAGACAGCCCTGAGCAGGGAGTTTTAAGATACTGGTGACAATGAATTACACTTCAGGAACACCTCCTGTTAAATGCTGCTTTTGAAGTGTTCAGAGGATGTTGTACCTCCTTACTGCCGTTCATCTGTGGCTCTCCATGTGCTTTACAAGCATTCAATCAATTAAGCTTCCCAAAACCCCTGTATGAGATGGTTGTAACAAGATGTTTTTTTCCTGATTGGGAGCTGGAGAGGCCACAGAGTGAGTCAGGCACAGCCAGGGCTTGAACCCCAAAATTCTCATCCTCGGCATCCCCTGCTTTAACTACCCGACGTCAGTTGGAAAGATCTTCAGCTGGTGTAAGTCAGCATAACCCCTGTGGCATAAATTTACACTGACTGAGAATTTGGCCCAATACCTCTTCTACCTTCTCTATAGTGATATTGCCTAATAATAGACATATCTTATCCCTCACTAAAGTAATATTTGGCTATGTTTTCCCCAAGACCGCCTCTCACTCTGGGTGAAACACTGTCTCCAAAATTGAACTGCAGAGAATGTTTGGCAGCTGAGGGCACCTTGTCAAACTTGTTCCCACTTGTACTTCACCAAAGCCAGAATATGGTGGAGCAAGATGTGTCTGTTCCATAAGGCCTTTGAATTAAGCATTGATGACTTGATGGTGAATGGAATTAAAGTAGGGAGTGGCCTGGCCTGATTCCCCTCCCCACCCCCACCCCCCATCCTTATAGACCAGCATGTTTTGGAAGGTCTGTTTTAAATTTTTGCTTTCATACACAGACATCCACAATATCAATAGGTGTACAAATACATCGATAATTCTTTGATTCTGGCTTTCTATATAAGCACCAGTTTATAAACAGAAATCATTCTGTAAGATAATTGACAAGGTAACAATTGAAGTTGAATTCTACTTTAAGAAGTTGGGGCCAAAGGAACTCTGAATATGTCATCAGTATAAATATTAACATATCCATGAATAAGTAACTTTAAAAACAGAATTGTGAAGACAAAGTGTAGCTTCTCAGCCTTGCAGCGGATGACTAAGATCATTTGAATGATTTATTGATAAGCCACTATACAGAGGTAGTTCAAAGAGGACAGGCTGGACTTTTTGTTATTAAAAAATAAGTTGATTCCAAGGGTGTCTGACATTGTTATGAATTCATGCATAAAAAAGTAGCATGGGTGGGGATGCTTTGCCTGACAGTGACTTTCACAATAGAAAAAACCTTCAGTTACTGAAGATCATAGATAATCGGGGGTTGGAGAGCTAGCCCCGGCAGCAGCAGTTCTATTTTGTCCCACTGTGCTGGCCTGGGCCCGGCTCCCTGTTCTGGCCCACTGACTCGCTCCCTCAGGAGGAGGCTTGAGGAGCCCACCACAGCAGGCTTTGCCTGCAGAGCTGGGCATGTGCACAGGGGGGCAGCTGGTGACCTGGTAGGTAGATAGGTGGGAGGAGGGGCCCTAGCCTAGGACTATCAAGTGTTCCCATTGATTTCCATTGGATTCTTTCACATGATTAGCAGTTTGCAGCATTGGGGGCTACTAGCACTAAATGTAGCAAAGAAGAAAAAAACTAAAATTCTAGGGCAAATCCTCACAACATCCTCATGCTAAATAGTCCTATTGACATCAATGTGATTACTAGCATATGGAAAGCAAACAGGATTTGGCCAGCTATAGAGACCTAGCTAAAGGACTTCCTAAAGTAGCAAAATGTATTGAGAAAAAAATAAAAAAGTTGCATATAATATTGCACATAATAACTTAATTATTCTTAACATTATGCCAGTTGTGCTCAAGATACCTGACACAACAATAATAACGCAATAGTCACATCACCTCACAGACATAAGAAGTTGGAGACAACAACTATAAATTAGGGGCAAAGGCCATAGCCAGGAGGAGTTTCTGAAAAATGGAAATACTAACCTCAAGGTTATACAGCTAAAAGGGTTGGAATAAAGGAAGCATTTTAAAAGAAAGATCAGCTGTAACATCAAAAGGCAGACATTTTATAATTTATTTTAACCCCAGCCCTTAACAAGTGGGTAGGAGCATATTGAGGAAGACAGGGAGGATTGTGATGCAAAATCAGGCACAGTTTGGAAGTATGGTAATATGTGCAATAGAACTTAAGGTATTATATTCAGCTTAAAAGATTAAAAGATAAAAAATAAAAGTGTTCTTCCTAATTAGATAAGCCATATGGTATATGGGATAAATCCTGGTAGTAGAATGTCTTATAATTACAACCTTATTTTTGACCAGATCCTATTATTTTTCTCCTGTTTTGTACTTTTGGTTTATTTACTGGGGAAAAAAATCAGAGATCTTATATGATAACAAATGCACTTTATTAACAAAAGATATCTTCTGTTAAAAAACAGATGGTAATAAATATGGTCTCTCATTTTAAAAGGTGAGCTTCTTCTCTAAAATGAAAATGAAGTTAAAGGTTTTGCTAGAAGATCTAACACACTAGGTGCTGTGAACATTCCGTAGAGAACAAAGTTTTGACTTTTCTTTTAAGAATTCATTTCCTTCTCAGTGAAATTCACTGGTATTCCTTATTTTGATGAAAATGGACCATAATGTAACATTCTATGATATAGATACCAGAAGCTTATTCCAGCCTTTGATATTTCTTGTGTTTATGATAGCACAGTATGATACTGTGCAAGTAAGGAAATGCCAGTAGATTTCAGGGAGAGAAAAATGTATTTTTATAAAGGTAAATTAAAAATTTGCTGTAAGCTAAATGCTCAGCACAGCTTGGTTACTGAGATCATTCAGGACATAGGAGTGTAAGTTGCTCTGTTTCCATATTAGAAGTAAAATCCACCCAAGATCAACAGTTCCTGCTCAGACATCCAATGGTATCAGTTTAAAATAGCAATTCCACTGTATTTTCTACTGAGTCCCAATAGTCCAAAGTCCTGAGCCTCCTCAGCTCCCATTCACTAAAATGGAAGTCAAGGGTACTCAGTGCCTCACAGGATGAGGCTGTAAGTTTCTACAGCTAACTAACATTGCCACTTCCCTGTATGCACTGCCATCATTGTCATACAGACATACATACTTTATAGCTCACTTCCCTTTACACTTTAATATCAAGTGGCTGAAACAGGCTTATGTCAGTTCTGCTGTTCTGACTGCTGAGCAAAAAGGACAGGAAATCATTACAGTCAAAACATTTCTAGCAAAGGTCACTTTAATAGAAAATTACATCAATCACCTTGAAGAAAAAAGTACATTTCAACTGATGTCATTCATTCGTGGGCTAATATCACCTTTAGTTTTAAAAAGTTAAGCTAGTTCTTGAGACAAATCATTAAAAATTAACTATGTCTTCAATAGAGATTTGAATCTTGTGTGAGCAGGTAGGATTTGATTAGTTGTTTCACATGATGGCCTAAGTGATTATCTAGACATCTTTTTTCTGAAGATATTACTGTGGAAATAATCTTAATGGGAACAAATCAACTAGAGCAGAGGAACATATGGAGTTTTTCCATCTTTAGTACTCTTTAGTTAGCTACCTCTTAGGGATAATATACAGTTTAATTAATTGTTAGAAAGTGTTTTGAGATCCTCATGTATTTGGTGGTATATAGGTGAAAAGGACGGGCATTATTATAACTGTAATTGAGGCACATGTATATCCTGGATTATAAAACACATGTAGGAAAGTGTCTGTTTGGATACAGTAAAATGATAGTCTAAAGGATAGATTTTCAAAAATAGCCTGTAAAATTGAAGGTGCAATCCAAAACTTTGACTGGTGCATGTAAACTGGATTTACACACACATATCAGGGACTCAGTCTTTCTATGCTTAGTACACATACTGAGTGATCCCAAGGCATTGCTTCCATTGACCTCAGTGGAGCAGGATCAGCCCCATAAGCCACAATTCAGCAAAGCCTTCAAGCACATGCTTAAGTCCATCCTGCTTTAGCAAATTCCATTGAAGTCAACGTGCAAAGAGGTTGAAGCGTGTGTTTCAGTGCTTTGCTGAATAAGGATGGACTGTTGATTTGGAGCCATTCATGTTGCAGCATCAGCCCCTCGGTAGCTAAAGGCCTAATTTCCAGAAGTTCTGGGCACAGAGAAATTTTGTTCAAATGTCTAACTAGTCACTTTCTATAAGCATATGCAATTTACACAAATCCAAAAAATCTGGACAAGCAAAACTGAATTCATAAGGTTGCAATTCAGGATAAGACCCCTTTGAAAAAACTGACCCACCAGGAACTTTATTTATCATAAGTAGCTTGGTAAGGATCAATATCTTGCCACAGTGAATATGATTTAACACTAATTGGCTGCTCTTCAGCTGGTGAGTTTAATGAGACTAGTTACATACACAGGTTAAGTACATGTATAATGTTTTCAGGATCGAGATCTACAAATGTGTATTCCATGTTTTTGAAAACCAGCCCTCAAGTGTTTAGTTCTGTTCCATCTGTGGGCATAGTTAGTAATAGTGTAATCATGATGCCTAATTTTAAATCTGCTTGAACATCATGGGCTGGAAAGGCTAAAGCAAAACTGAATGTTTCTTCATTTTTATTGTGCTTAGGAGAGACTCTGAATGAAGGGACCAGCAATGGGCAGAGAGAGAAAAAGTGTGAAAAAGAATTAACATGGAGCAGAGTATGCGAAGAGTGAACAACGGATGTGAAAGAGAAGCAGAGATGGGGAGTAAAAAATTGTCATAATAGTATGTAACTTATACAGATCATCAAGTTGCATCCACCTCACTTTTTGAGGGTTTGGCTGCTCTAGCAGTGATAGGGGTAAAGATTTCATGGTAGTTAGAATGTTTTCTTTTAAAAGGCTTCAGTTACAGAAATGTAGTACATAACCTTGAACTAATTTTTTTAAATAGTTTGCAAGTTTTGAAAACCTCTGATTTTATTCTATGTATGTGTCAAAAATATATACATGCATGTCACGTATGTATGCACATACATCCCTTTTTTAAAGCGAACAACCTTTTCTAACTGGTAGCTCTCATCAGAACTGTGATTTGACATGCTAAATCACCTGTTCAGTGCATTGACTCTCACACACTCAATGAGATTTCTGCCTTGCCGTACTGGGGTCATTCTCCTTGGTGACTGCTGAAGACATGTTGCCTGCGGCTTTAGAGAAATCATTGTCATGTAGTTACTATGGTAAAATTTGAATTGTTCTTTTTCCAGTTTCCCAAGAAATGGTTTTGTACTCTGATAGTTCTAGTGACCAGCTGGGGATAGACAGTCAGCCCCACCCAGGGTCCCTTTCTTCAGGTCTCTGTTTATTGTCTTGACAAACAAAGAGAGAAAAATGTGCAATAAGTAACACAAACAATAATCTGCTTAGGAGGTTCACACTGGGGTCCTCTGGCCTCCAATAGCTACTGGATAGGACCCTTTTGGAACATGGGGGTGGGTTGGTTAGTTAGTTAGTTAGTTGGTTGGTTGGTTGGCCTGCCACCTCCTGCTTGGGTTACCAGAGAGTATCCTCTCTTCTGGTCTTCCCCCCACCTCCACCCATAAGGCTGAGTTCTTCTTTATATTGTCCAGCTGGGAGCATGGGGCAATATGAAGAATTGATAAAGGTGTCAGCTGATTTCCAGCACCTGTCTGCTGGGCTTTTCTCTGGGGCTGGTTCAGCTGCTCCCTGTCCCTACTCTCAGGGCGAATACAGGGGCAGACCATCCTGTTACATGCCCCTCCCCCCAAGAGTGGCATCAGGGACATACTCTATCCACCAAATGCCATTGTCCCATGAAAAAAAGTCTGCATTCACATGAATGGCTCCAGACCGGTGACCAACTATAAATGCACATAGCTGCAGGGCTAGGTACCATCATGTCTACCTGGGATTCGTTCCCCCCCTGGCATGTAGCACGGTTGATAATGAGGCTGAAGGGTGCTCTGAGTAAAATGGCCCATTTTATTGCCTGGCACTCCTTTTCAATCACTGCATAGTTTTGTTCATGGAGTTTTCTGTTCAAATATAGTATAGGATGCTCCCTATTCTCAAACACCTGAGACAGGACAGCTCCCATCCCACATTCATAGGCATCTGTAGGATGGAGTCACTAGTGCAGTCTGGGCTATGTAAAACTGGTGTCCCGCAAACAATTCACTTCATTTCTCCAAATGCATCTGCACATGTGGGAGTCCAAGAATTTGCCAATATCCCTTTGTAAGATCTCATGTTGTTATATGGGGCCTTCCCTAGTCCATCCAACATGTCATGCAGCGGAGGCATAGGATGTGCATCAAATTTAAATACTCCATTTATATTGGAGCAGTCACTACAAAACCAAATACTGTGGTGCAGTTTTGGGACCAGCATGATTAGAGTACATCATTCACTATGGCATTCCTCAGTTACCCCTAATTGGAGCATACTATGCAGTTCCCTTTTTAGAGTTCTCCTTAGCTGCTCCGGAATCTGGTAGTGGCCCTTCTGGACCAAGCTCCCAGGTTCAAGATGAATGTTGTGTTTGATCAAATGGGTTCTCCTGGGTCTGGGTGAATAAACATCAGCAAAGCTTTTCCTCTGGGTGTGCGGCTCTGGAACCACCAGTTTGGACCCTACATCCAGTTCTTGTGTCAGAGAGTGGATAAAATAAGCCTCTAGGGCTTTCCACAGCTTTAACACATTAACATGGTATATTTAGGATCTCTGTCACTTCCCCACCAAATGTATCTCAGTCCATCTTCCACTGCATCTCAGGACCTCAGACAAGCCCTGCCATTTTGCCAGCAGCCTTTTTTCAAAGGAGGGATGCAGCAAAAGCACTCAGTCCCCTGGCTGGTAAACTTGCAGGCAAGCCTTTCTATTATTGTATTGTTCTTGGGACCTCTGTACTGCCTGCAAGTTCTCCTTGGCAATGTCCCCTACCAGATCTATGTGTTCCCTTAACTTAAAGACATATTGTACTATGTTAAGGGTTATAGTGCCTTGTTCCTTTCCATAACTCATGCAGGAGGGCTAATATAGCCCACAGCTGCCTCCCATATAGTAACGTGAAAGGCAAGAAGCCCATAGAAGATTGTGGGACTTCCCTGATCACAAACAAATAGGGTAACATCTTGTTTCAATTCCAAGACTCAGCAGCTACAAATTTTTGTAACATTCCTTTTAACGTATGGTAAGCCCATCTACCAACCCATCTGTTTGCAGATGGTAGACAGAAGTTCTTGTCAAGTGTACCCTCAGAAGGGACCACACCTCATGCATTAGCAGCAACACAAAGGGTGTGCCCTGATCTGTCAGGATGACTCTCAGGATCCCTGCCTGGAAGAATACTTTCAGTAATTCACATGCTACCGTCTATGTGGCTACAGGGTGCAAGGCCACTGCCTCCAATTACTAAAATTAATAGACATCCACTCGACCTCGGTTCTAGGGGTCCAAAAATGTCTATCCCAATCCCCTCAGAAGGGGTGTCCACTAGTGGGAGAGGAGTTAAGAGGCCCTTATGGGCTGGTCTTGGGCCCACTAATTAGCATTCCAGGCAGGATGCACACTAATCCTTGATATCTCAGAAAGCGCTTGGCCAAAAGAACTGGGCAAGTATCCTCTACTCTATGTTTTCCACTCCCAATTGGCAGGACAAAGTATATCATGGGTCAGTTTTAACACCTGGTTCCAAAGTGGACTGGAGCGGAATTCTCCTTTATATTTTCCAGCTCAGAGTGTGGACACCTGCCTACTATATTTCTCTCTGGGATAGGGTTGGCCACTCCCTGTCCCGCATATCTCCCCAGGTTCTTAAAGGGTCTGATTGCTCTGTTACAGGTTTCTAAAGGAGACAGAGGTAATTAGTCCGAAATGTTGTAAGTGCTCTGGAGAAATGTAGGAGAATGTGTCCAACAGACGGGGTTTTAAAAAAGTCTTTGTCCATACTTTGATCACAGATCAAATTGCTTGGAATAATACAGTGAACTCTTGCTTATATGTGTTGTATCAATGTGGTATGTTTGATTGTGTTCGGTCAATGAAATGTCTTATTTTATTATGTAAGTACCAATTCAGACTGTAAAATCAGCTTTCCATTTCTCTTCATGAGGTCCTGTACCAGAAGTAAATTACAAGAGTTTTCATCATGACATTGCTATAAAAATAGGCTGTCTTTGTAAAAAAGGAAGCTAATATAGTATTTATTAGGACCATGAGCTGAGCAGTTAAGAACTAATATTGAACATCAAAAACTCAACAGGATCCCTAACCAAAAGAGAGCATTTTAGTACAGAAAACACAAGGCTCTTTGTCGAGAAAGAGAAAATAACGTAATTCCTAAGGTATCAGAAATAATGAATGTTCTTTAATTTGAATATGGCGCGTGGGGGGGGAGCAGGGGAAGAGAGACTGAAGAAATATAGGCTGGCATTTTTTTAAAAAGTCCTCCTGAAATTAACAAGATCATTTCTTTTGAGAAGAAAAGTTGCTTCTTAGAATCTTAGGTTCATCCTCGAGGGATGAAAGAAATATGTAACTCTCAAAAGATATTATGAGAGCAGATGCAGAAAAAAAAATCATCACAGCCATAAAGCTGTGGGAACTAGGACCACCATCTTTTTTATCTAAGAGGTCTTGTTTATCTGTTTTGTGAACAAGACTAGCAGGTCAAAATGTCAATGGGCCTGATGCACGCAGCTTTAGCTTGTAATAAAAGGAGATTACAAGACAATTGAGAACCCTTGGGGCCTTCCAGCCCCTGGCAAAGCAGGCACCACTGGGCAAGTGGAGCTGATATATAGGCAGAGAGTCCAGCATCTGAAAATGTTATGGGGATCATTTAGATGTAAAGAAATAAAGCATTTAATACTACTAGATAGAGGTATAGCCGACAACCACAATAATATCTAAGCAGTAAGCCCAGATTTGTTTCTTCCCCTTGCCCACAAACAAACGAATGATAAGGGACCTGTGACAGACCCAGACCAGTGGGGTACAGGAGTCTGGTAGAGGGCAAATATACTGGTCACTGGATGGGTAGTTTTCTGTTCCCTGAGTGACCAGAGCAGGGGCTGCACTAGAGTAATCAGGAACCTGCTAGAACCAGTTAAGGCAGGCAGGCTAATTAGGACACTTGGAGCCAATTAAGAAGAAGCTGCTAGAATCAATTAAGGCAGGCTAATCAGGGCACCTGGGTTTTAAAAAGGAGCTCACTTCAGTTTGTGGTGCGAGTGTGAGGAGCTGGGAGCAAGAGGCGCAAGGAGCTGAGAGTGATAGGGTGTGCTGCTGGAGGACTGAGGAGCACGAGCGTTATCAGACACCAGGAGGAAGGTCCTGCGGTGAGAATAAGGAAGGTGTTTGGAGGAGGCCATGGGGAAGTAGCCCAGGGAGTTGTAGCTGTCATGCAGCTGTTACAGGAGGCACTATAGACAGCTGCAGTCCACAGGGCCCTGGGCTGGAACCCGGAGTAGAGGGCGGGCCCGGGTTCCCCCCTAAACCTCCCAATTGACCTGGACTGTGGGTTCTCCCAGAGGGGAAGGTCTCTGGGCTATTCCCCAACCCACATGGTGAATCTCTGAGGCAAGAAAATCCACCAATAAGCGCAGGACCCACCAAGATAGAGGAGGAACTTTGTCACAGACCACAGAAGGGTCTGGTTTGACAGATTTTGTTAAAATCTTCATTTTTAAAAATAAACTGGTAAGTGATTCAAAGTGTGATTCTTGTTAGTCAATGTGATTATGGTATTTGTTTTTTATAATAATGTCTGTATTAGGCTGTCACTCACCATGTCCCTTCAGTTAGTCCAAACCCCCAAATTCCCTTTATTCTGTGCTGAAGTGGGGTTAGAGTTGTGCCCCACCCAGTGGCATAGCCAGGGTTGCAGCCGAGGAGGAGCGGCGGAGAAAAAAGGCGCCGGTCCTTCGGTAGCATTTCGGCGGCCCTGCGCAAGCACCGAAATGCCGCCGAAAAACAGAGCAGTGCATGCGCAGGGCCACCCTGCTTCCCCATCCGGAGTGCTGTCCGGGGCACCGAGACCCCCGGCCACGCTCTCAGGGCCGGAGTCCCGGCCGGAGCGCCGGGAGCCTGCTGCACCGGCCGGAGCGCCGGGAGCCTGTGGCCCCGTTCCGCCGGCCGCCCGGAGCGCCAGGAGGTGGGATCCAGCCCGCGGCCCCGTTCTGCCGGCCGCCTGGAGCGCCAGGAGGCAGGAGCCAGCAGGCCAGCCCACGGCCCCGTTCCACCGGAGTGCCGGGAGCCAGCCTGTGGCCCCGTTCTGCAGGCACCGCTTTTGGGGAATGTGGTCAGGGGAAGTGGCTGCTTCCCCTGAACCCCGCTAGCTATGCTACTGGCCCCACCTTTAACTTCCCTTCAAGGGACAGCATATGCTGTTTCAGTTTACAATGTACTAAGTGCTTCCCAACAGACATGTAGATTTGGTCCCTGCCCCAGGAACCTAAGGACAGACATACTGGCAAACAAAAGTTTAGGGCAGGGATTGGCAACCTTTCAGAAGTGGTGTGCCAAGTCTTAATTTATTCACTCTAATTTAAGGTTTCATGTGCCAGTAATACATTTTAACGTTTTTAGAACGTCTCTTTCTAAAAGTCTATAATATATAACTAAACTATTGTTGTATTTAAAGTAAATAAGGTTTTAAAAATATTTAAGAAGCTTCATTTAAAATTAAATTAAAATGCAGAGACGCCCAGATCGGTGGCCAGGACTCGGGCAGTGTGAGTGCCACTGAAAATCAGCTTGCGTGCCGCCTTTGGCACGTGTGCCATAGGTTGCCTATCCCTGGTTTAGGGGAATGTGTACACCACAGAAAAAAAGTGTTGAAGGAGGTGCTTGGCCACATCTTGGCAAATTAAGTAACATTTAGCAATATACCTGTCACTATAAGTCAGGTAGGTGTCCCCAGAGGCAGCATTTCAGAGGTGGATCTTCAAGAAGGATTTAAACACGGGGGAAAGAGTGGACTTGCAGCTGAGTTGAGGAAGGGTGTTATACGTAAAGCAGGTGTCAGCGACCAGGACATGGGCACTCAGGTGCAGTGGTTAAGGCAGGAGTCAGTAGCCAGGAATAGGAGCCCAGGGTCAGAGACAGGCTCAGAGGCCAGATACCAGAGCCAAGGGTCTGAGCCAAAGTCAGAAACCAGAGCGGAGGATCAGGGATGGATTATATTGAGTAAGGCTAGGGAACTGCCATCGAGTGGAGCTGGAACACACAGCTTCAGAAGCTATTACAACTGAGGACAAATGCTTTGAACAGACACCGAACAGCTCCTGTTGCTGAGTTTAAGAGCTGGTCTGTTGATTCTTCCCACCGACAGTACTGGGTTTACAATGGCGCCAGCCCCACACTCAGAAGGGGCCCTGGCACCAGGATCATGGCCCCGCTAGACCTGTGCTCCAGCCCCTGCTCAGCCTTTTCCCTGGAGACCCTGCCCCCTGCTTGTTCCTCTCCACCCTCTCTTCTCCCCCACCCCTGCTCATTCCTCTCCGCCCCCTCCCCCATGTGAGTGGTGGGTGGGGCTGAGCAGGGGAAGAGGCTGAACGGGGGCATGGCTGCGTCCAGGCACCCGGGCCTACAAAAGTTTCATTCAGCCCTGCCCACCAATCAGCTGGTGTAGCCAATCAGGCAGCTTACTATAGGCCAGCTGCATTTGTTAGGTTGCCCAGAGACTGGCTCTGCTGCAGGTCCTGATTCCTGGCAGTGGGCATGTAATTTGTTATTGGAAGTCTAATCAAGAGAGTTAGAGGAGGATAGTTGAAAATTCATTCTTAGTTTTTTTGAAATGGCAAAATGCATCATCTACATCTCCTAAAGGCTCATTCTATATTTTTACATAAAGAGTATCCATTTCCCCCCACCTCTATTATGTTACATTGTCAGACTTATGATTTCCTGTCTGACCAGTCCTTATAACCAGTAACAATACCTGCTGTATGAGACATCCTGTGTGTTACTCTCAAGAACTGTATTACAGTTTTCAATAAAGAGGGAATAGTTTCTCAACTGCCTTAGCTAGACCTCTTCCTTTCCGCAAACTACATCCTGATGGAGATGACAAGATTCTGTGAAGTTCAAAGTCTGGACCAGGCATTCTTTCTAAGCATGTTGTCACCCCAATTCACATGTGGCTTAACAACATTTTGGGGTCTCACGTCCCATTGATAGATATGTATAACTCACATTTATTTGAAAGGGAATTGCATTGAAGGGAAATTAACCGCCTTAGAATGAGTAGCAAGTTTCATTGCTTTGGATAAAGTTGCTTTAAAAGGCTAAACATGGGCTGTGAACAGACTTTTTGCCTGTCCTCAAGATTTCAGTACAGTACTTGTTCTGCAATAGGTCATTTAATTCAGAACTTTAAAGATTTGTTAACTGATAAAGGAGTTAACACAAAGTGGGCATGAATGGAAAGCTGAAGGGAATTATAAGCGTTGCCAGAAACAGCTTCAAGTGTTTCCTCCTTGATACCCTGGCCCCAAATTTCCTTAATTCAGCAGATCTTAGGACTCTCAAGATTTCTGGTAAAATACTCTATTGAACTACATGTTTAGCTGTGCAAAGAAATGAAGCAATATAGATTTGCCAAGTACGTCTGTTGCATTCAGCCTCCTACTAGAAAAATGTAACAGCTGTCTTGTCTTTTGACTCCTTTCAGTTTTTTCTATCTATTGTTGCATGTACTGTATTTCAAGGAGAAATTTTTTTCTTGGGGTGCAGGGGGCAGAGTTTCTCTTTTCAGAATAGTATTCACATGTGCTCACAGCTCCATATGTCAAACACTAGAAAAGCAGGCAAAGCTATTGGCACTGATATCTGAAAGGAATACAAGCCATCACCACATTTCCGGAAAAGAACATTTTGTGGGTGGGGAAAATTTCACTTTTAGACTAAGGGCCCGTTACATTCTAAGGCAGAAACTCAAGCAAAAGTAAAGCAAACAATCATCATTTTGGGACTAGGTTAGGCATCCATTTCAAGCTCTGCAGCTCATGGGATTGCCTTTCCTTGCCAGCTGGGCAAGAGGAGCTGCACAGTGCTCAAAAGGACTGAAATTCACCCTTGCAGAGAGGACCAGCAAAGGTATGAGTCTCTTAAATCATTACCCCTTAACAAACACCCGTTTACTGGATCTTAATAGGTGTTTTGCCTGAGTCAAACCAATAATTTTGTCCCAAGAAGTCCCAGTAACTTGTTCTTCCCAAGGCATAACCATACCCAGTGAAGTAAGCCACTCTAAGGGCCTGATCCAAAGTCCACTGAAGTCAATGAAAAGACTCCAACAGACACTCTTAGATTTTGGATCAGACTTTATATTAGGTTCACAGATTTGTCCTGGAAACTCTTGGCTTGAATCACTATATGCAGCCAGATGCTGACTGCTATTACTTCTAGAAGTTTCTTGTCAAAAGGGAATGGTTCTATCCTCTAAACTAAAAACTGCCATGTTCATCAGCTCTAGGGATACTAAAACAGGATTCTACTGTTTCCCCATGATGTCTCTAACTTTCTTCTGGCTATATCTTGATTTATAATCAACATACTTGAAGCATTATTAACGTCACAAAGGGCAGATTGTCAACTGGAATAAACCATTTAGCAAATTTGTTCCTACCTACTCTCACTTTCAGGTTCATCAGACATGGCATATGTTTCTGTCATTTCCAAGTTATGGATATGCAACACAATGAAACCACATTGTCACAGGCCCAAGGACTACCATTAATTACAGCAGCAGGACAGAAAGAATTTGACATGAAGAAGTTGAGTAACAACGGGCACTACACACAAGCCTATCGAATACGATAATCAAAGCTGAAAAGGGAATTGCTTTAGTAATACAGAGAAAGGTGAAAACATTAGCAAAATATTGGCTCTCTTATTTCTTGTACAAAAAATGATACTGCTATATATGGCTACATATAATAATCAGTGGGACTACTCACACTTTTACAAGTAAAGTCAAAGCACATGCATAAGTATTTGCAAGATCAAGGGCTAGGTTTATACCTATATTCTGCTAGGATGAATTCTCCATTGTGCAGAAGTCCAGCACAAGACTTATGCATCACTCAAGCCCTCAGAATAGAATTTAAGAGGAACTTGAGTGGGGCATAGGACTTGCACTAATTCACTGCACAGGGGTGAATTTCACACTTGGGGATTTGCTTATTATCCATTTTAAAACTGTGAAACAACTATGTAGGAAACATCTAATTGAATACAGCAATGTACCTTTAGATCAGGAAGTGTAAATGCCTAGTTTTCCATTGGACTTCAATATAACATTGGTGAAAGGTTTAATCCTATGGATTTTATGCATGTACATATATTCCCACAAAAAACAATGAGTATTGTATGTGCATGAGGACAACCGGATCAGATGCAACATTCATATAAAAACCTATTCAAGGATTTTAGTGACAGAGCACTATACTTACTGGATTCCAGACTCTTCAGCTGTACTTAGCTTATGGAGACCTACATGAGTGGGCATTTTAATCACGGAATATAGTGATAATACACTGCATTATAACAACATCTTCCATCTGAGGATCTCAAAGCATTTGATGAACACTAATGGATTGAGATTTACAACACCCCTGTTGAGTATTGACTTTCAAGGCCCCAAACACCTTTGAAAATCTTCCTCTTAAACATTGTTGTTACCATTTTACAAATGGGAGACTGATCTCTGGAGACCTTCCCTATTGTCTTTTCCTGAACAGACAAAGGAAGTAAATGAATCATGAGTGGGTGATTTAGTTTAGAAGGGGCACCTACCACCCTATAGCTCTATACCCTATACTGCTTGAGGCTAAAATTAAACAATCATAACTTTTGTGTACCAGACCTGAGAAGGATGAATGGCTGAGAGAGGTTGGGTTTTCTTTCATTTTCTCTGCTTTGGGGAAAGGGGGAGATGTGAGAGGAATACAAAACAAGCAGTTCATACCGATCTATTAGTCATACCTCTGTTTGTTGTACTGGTTGCTTATTCTGTAGATGTTCTTTGTTGTATAAATAGGGTGCATAGCCTAAGGGTTTAATATAGTAGGTCTTTATACCTTTATTTTCAAGTTTTTTTCCTAACCACTGGTCATTTTACAATTTTCTATCTTACTATTTCCAATTTGCCTGATTTGAAACATTTTAACAGTCTATTTAAAAAAAATACATGCTATTTAGTAGCATTTTACAGTGTTTAGACACTGGGCTAATAAAGAAATACATATGATCGCCTCATTAATACAGAGATTGTTGAATGATATTAATGATCATCATTTTCTACTTGTGAAGCTGTTAGTTAGTAGGTTTAAAAGTATTTCAGTACTTGACTGGAAAATACCTATTTGATCTGCAGCCTTAACCGCAATGGAAAAATAATTACTTTTTTTTTTTTTAAAAACCTTAGTTTTTTTTAGTAATTATTTTTTTTTGTTTTTTTGGGGGGGGGGAATAGAAATACAGAATGACACTGATGTATTTCTAAAATCAGATTATGAGGATTGATCCTGGATTTCCAAAGCAGCTTCATACAAAGCACATCCTGAAATTTCTCAGGTAAACTTCCTTTTTTCTTAAAAAACTCTCCATCATGACTGCCTGGAAAATTTATGGTTTTAAAAAAGCAGGAATTTTTTTATTCCCCTCTTTAATACATTTGAAAAATATGGTTTGTTTGTGTGTTTTGACTAAAAATCCATTTTGAATTAGTCTAAAAAGTGTGATGTGCTTCACTATAAATCCAACTTGGCTTTAAAGACAACATATTGGGGGTGGAGGGAAGGGCAAAAAAAAAGTCTCGGGCAAGCAAGTTTTGAAATCTTCCTACATATATTATTAAAAACTTTGCAAGAAGCTAATCTCTACCACTGAATAACATCTGACCTATACAAATTAAAGTATTCCTCCTTTTATTCTTCCTTCAGTTTATTAGTCTTTACTGATTTGATAGTCATTTCCAGATTCTTTTTTCCTCCTCCCAGTGAAAAGAAAAGTCTCCTATTTATTTCACCTCCAGCCTATAAGTAACATCACATCAGTATTTATATCTAGCTACCTGTTCATACTGGAAAGTGCAGTAGGAACCTTGGATTTAAATGGTCTGACTTATAGTTGAAAAGTCATTAGCAGAATGTGATTGGACAAGGAGCAGCTTAAACAGTGTTACATAGCCGTTTCTACATTAACCTTTACATTTACATCAAGGGTACAATCACTTTCGTTGATATGTTTTTGAACTTATTAAACATGATTGATACAAAAAAAGGAAGTGCTGGCTTAGGTGCCTGGTGCTGAAACTGAGGTTTTCTAACTCTGATGTTTTCTGTTCATTGAGCCTAATGATCAGGATGAGTGAGAACAAAGGGTTAATATATAGCCTTTTGCAATAATTTGTTTTTAGAAATGAAAGGATTTTCATAACAAAAACATTAGCACAGACTCCACTTGTTTCTTAGCTTTCAATTAAAAATCCAACCTGCACTAAATCAACATGGCTAATAAACTAATTCCAACACAAAACAGGCCAAAATCTTAACTCCTTACTCAGGCAAAAAAATCACGTTGGCTTCATTTGGAGTTTTGACTGAGTAAAACCTGAATGAGGATCTTTAGGATTTGGCCTAGTGAGAATTTACCAGAGCAAGTGCTTCCTGCCTATCATTGGGACTAGTCACATGGGTAACATTTTCACACTGGGCCCTATATGATCATGCTAGTCACAGATTCAGTCATATGATAAAGTCTGCTATTTAATTTAAGCAAAAATTCTATTACATTTCTAATCAGAGGCTGAATTCTGTGGTTGAGGAGATATGCTTGTGAATACCTGGCATGTGCATGGTTCTCTACACATGGTCAGGATGACTGGAATACATAATATCCACCTCAGCCTGCAACACAGGGCTCATTGGGTAAATCTGACTTCATCTGGAGCAGGGTAGGTGCCAAACCCACTTCCATTATGAGTACTACTTCTTAGAGGGTGAAGGTTGTTTCTCCTCTCCAGGCCGAGCTGTGTGAAATGCTGTAGCAGTATAAACAAAGTGGGTTATAATAAAACAAGACTGATTACATAAGAAGAGAGAAAATCTTATTTAAAAAAAGCAAAGAAAATATATTCATGATATATTTAGCCTTAAACTCTGCAAATGCTGCTTTAGTGTCCAAATCTACACGATTGAAGTCAGTGGGCACAGGATCAAGCTTATAGATAGGTACCATCTATGTACTCAAAGTGTAAGGTTTTGTTTTTCACTGAAAGAGAGCATCTTCTCTCCTCAGTTGGTCCTTTTTATCTCTGACCCTTTGCCAGGCAGCATGTTACAGACACTGTGTATTGTTTCTAGATTCCCTTTATAGGAAGCTCACAGTTCCATTATACCCTTCTGGCTTCTCTTATGTGTCTGGTTAATTATAACAAAAACCAACAAAAAACATATGTCTATACAGTCTGTAACTCTGGCCAAGTTCATTGTCGGTTTTCCTTTGTTATTCATTATTGAATCGCTGCTCTTGAGTAAAAAAGGTACATTCCTGGTTTTATTTTCCTGCACCTTTTTTACACTTTTTTTTCCAAATAAATCTCCTCTGTCACCCCAAGAGCATCTGATCTTTGGTTTTAGCCCAAGGACTTTGCTTTTGTATATTAATTGCCCTGGTTGTAGGTATCCAACTCCATCTGCTTTGCATCTTACTGTAAAGTGACACGGTTCACCTATTCTTATAATTCTCTTAACATTAATTCAACTTTATATCAGACATGTATTATTGCAGATTAGAGTTGATCTGTCATAGTGAAATTACCACAAGCCTAAAAAAATGCTCAGCGTGTGCCATTTTCTTTTGCTGTGGGCTCAGATTAAGGTACAGAAATCATTAATCACGTTTGCCTTGATACAATAAGATAGAGAACCTCTCTTATTTGAGCTCACTCAAATTGCTGAAAAAGGTGTCAGGTCATATTTAACATACTGTACTATAGCTCAGTATCAGTGGACCCCCAAATTCCTGAGAACTCTATTTTAAAGCTCTGTATTTTTGTCAAAGGATAGACCTGGTTGTTTCTGTACCATTAGTAAAATACAATATGTGGCACTTAATTGGAACACATCAATCCAATCATTTATTGGGACATCTCCCAGGAAATCTATTTAGCCTAATGATAGTGCGTGGTAATGTCTGCTACTTAGTTGTGAGAGTATAGGAATAAAATCTGCCTAACGGGAACACATTTGGCCAGGGACAAATGATTAAATGGTACTTATCCAGGCATTAAATAGGTAGGAAATGCTAAACTAGAATCTTTTAGTACAGAAGTTGGGAAATAAAGATTGAAGAAGAGATAAAGATGAAATGCACTGAATATCCCTTTTCATTATTATTATTTAGTACAATATTTTGTGTCATTTTAAGTCTTTACAGAAAACTTATTTCTTCTTCATGCCCTCTTCTCCTAGGTCTATATGCAAATCCAGTGGAAGGACTTCCATTACCTACAATGGATCAGGCCCATAGGCCTCAATTAAGAGCATTCCTAATCAGGAAAGCACTGAAGCACATGCTTAGTTTCAAGGGAACTGAATTTAGGCATGTACTTCAATGCTTTCCTGAAGGTGCTGAGCACTCCCACAGAAGCCAATGGGCATTGAGGGTCCTCAGCACTTTGCAAGTCCTTGGGGCCTAAAATTGAAAAAGACCCTTCATTGAGGCAATAGGCTGTCCATGGTATGTGACAGTTAAAGGGAAGACGCTGCGCAGGTAAACCCTGAGGGCCCTCAAGTATAGCTCCACTGAAATCAATGGAGCTATGATCATTTACACCAGGTGAGGTTCTGACCCTATCAGAATCTCTGTATTATCCAAAATTCATATCTTGATAAATATATCTCCGTGTAATTCATCCAATAGCAACTGCACCTGACCACCTAACCACTCTATTGTAACTATTGGGTTCTACAGTTCACTATGTCGAGCCTTAATTATTCTAGTCAATTATCATCCAACTCCATGCCATACTGACCTAGCTAGTAGAGCTGGAATTGTGAGAGTAACTGCTACATCTTCTCCCAAATCCCATTACACACCAATATACAATAAACTGCCTGTCCTCTTGACAAGAGCACTTTCATTCAGAAGAATTATTACTACTAAAAGGAAGGAAACCGTTTAGGCAAGATGTAATCTTCATTATCAGCTGACCCCCATTCCACACCACGAAATACAAGTCAGGACATTTTGATACTCACTGTAAACCACCAATCAGTTGATAAGAGCTATTAAACACTGGAGTTATGAGTCAGGATTAAAAGATTTTTGGTGTCATTCATTTGCATCCACATTCCACTAACTCAAAGGATTAACAACATAATGAAGGAATAGTGATACATTCTTTCCACTGAGGAAACATTATTGGATGCATTTGACCTTCCTTTTATAATGTGCAAAAAACCCAAATCAGAGAAGCATTATAATCTAATCTGACTCTAATGCATACACAAATCAAGAGAAAAAATATATTATAATTACAGCCCATATAGGTAATCTTTCGCTGCTCTGAATGTGCAGGGTATAATACTATAACAAAAGGCAATTCCTTTCATCATGATCAAAACATACACTGGAAAAAATCTGCCATTTGACAAAGGATTATCTGTGACACTGAATTTGTTGTTTACATGATTAAGTGCCCTTGTGGCCTAATGTATGTTGGTGAGATACCTAGATCTCTGAAAGTCAGAATATCAGATCACAAAGACATACTAAGGAAGAAGATGAAAGTTCGCCTGTGGCAAAACATTTCATGGATGAGAGATATCAAGTAACCCAATACGGAGATTTATGGTATTTGAAAATATCCCCAGGCCTTCTACAGTAGACAACAGAAAAGTGTAAGTATTAAAACATGCAAAAGTGTAATAATTAGATTTCTAACAATGATACTGGGCTAAATTCATCCCCAGTGTAACTCAATTGATTTTACTGAGTTACACCAGAAATTAATTTCTCCCATAATGTCCATATGGCATTAAGAAACTTCAGTCACTTTTGGCTTATCACATGGAATAGTTCTGTATTGCTTAGTAATAGGCATATGAACATAACATAAGAACAGCCATACTGGATCAGACCAATGGTCCATCTAGCCCAGTATCCCATCTTTCAAAAGTGGCCAATGCCAGTTGCTTCAGAGGGAATGAACAAAACAGACAGACAATCATTGAGTGATCCATCCCTTTTCTTCCACTACCAGCTTCTGGCAGTCAGAGTCTAGGGACATCCAGATCATAGGGATGCATCTCTGACCATCTTGGTTAATACCCATTGATGGACCTATCTTACACCAACTTATCTAATTCTTTTTTAACTCTATTATAGTTTTGGCATTCACATAATCCTCTGGCAACAAGTTCCACAGGCTTACTGACTGTGTTGTGTTAAGAAGTATTTTATGTTTGTTTTAAACCTGCTGCTTATTAATTTCATTGGGTGATCTCTGGTTCTTGTGTTATGTGAAGGAGTAAATAACACTTCCTTATTCACTTTTTCCACACCAGTCATAATTGTATAGACTCAGGAGCGCCGACAACTTTTTTGCCGCCATAGGCGGTGGAAGGTCCCGCCCCCAAAATGCCGCCCCCAACAGAGGCGGCGGAAGGTCCCGCCCCCAAAATGCCACACCCGACAGAAGCGGCGGAAGGTCCTGCCCCCAAAATGCCGCCCCCGACAGAGGCGGCAGAAGATCCGGCCGCCCCGGTCGCTGCCCCCCAAATGTTAGCAAACTAGGCGACCGCCGAGGTCACCTAATGGGTTGCACTGGCCCTGTATAGACTTCTATCATATCCCCCTTAGTCATCTCTTTTCCAACTGAAAACTCCCAGTCTTTTTTCTCATATGAAAGTTGTTCCATACTCAGTCATTTTTGTTGCCCTTCTCTGTACATTTTCTACTTCTAATATCTTTTTTGAGATGGGACAACCAGAATTACACTCAGTATTCAAGGTGTGGGCATACCATGGATTTATATAGTAGCATTATGATATTTTCTGTCTTATTATCTATCCCTTTCCTAATAGTTCCTAACTTTGTTAGCTTTTTTGACTGCCACTGCATACTAAGCAGCTGTTTTCAGAGAACTACTGTATTGACAAATAAATGACTGCCTAGGAAGCAGTACTGCAGAAAGGGAACTGGGGGTCACAGTGGATCACAAGCTAAATGAGAGTCAACAGTGTAACACTGTTTCAAAAAAAGCAAACATCATTCTGGGATGTATTAGCAGGAATGTTGTAGGCAAGAAGTAATTCTTCCACCCTACTCCATGCTAAGTAGGCCTCAGCTGGAGTATTGTGTCCAGTTCTTAGTGCCACATTTCAGGAAAGATGTGGACAAATTGGAGAAAGTCCAGAGAAGAGCAACAAAAATGATTAAAGGTCTAGAAAACATGACCCATGAGGTAAGATTGAAAAAAGTGGGTTTGTTTAGGCTGGAAAAGAGAAAACTGAGAGGGGAGATGATAACAGTTTTCAAGTACATAAAAAGTTGTTGTAAGGAGGAGGAAGAAAAATTGTTCTCCTTAACTCCGAGGATAGGACAAGAAGCAATGGGCTTAAATTGGAGCATAGGTGGGTTTAGGTTGAACATTAGGAAAAACTTCCTAACTGGCAGGGTGGTTAAGCACTGGAATAAATTGCCTAGGAAAAGGTTGTGGAATCTCCATCACTGGAGATTTTTAAGAACAGGTTAGACAAACACCTGTCAGGGATGGTCTAGCTAACACTTAGTCCTGCCATGAATGCAGGGTACTGAACTAGATGACCTCTCGAGGTGATATGATTCTTTGACACCAAGATCTCTCTCCTGAGTGGAAACAGCTAATTTAAACCCCATCATTTTGTATGCATAGTTGGGATTATGTTTTCCAATGAACATTACATTGCATTTATCAGCATTGAATTTCATCTGCCATTTTCTTGCCCAGTCACCCAATTTTCTGAGATCCCTTTGTAAGTCTTTGCAGTCAGATTCAGACTTAACTATCTTGAATAGTTTTGTATCATCTGCTAATTTTGCCACCTCACTGTTTACCCCTTTTTCTAGATAATTTATATATATGTTGAACTGCACTGTTCCCAGTACAGATCCCTGAGAGATACCACTATTTACCTCTCTGAAAACTGACCATTTTTTCCTACCCTTTATTTCCTGTCTTTTAACCAGTTACAGATCCATGAGAGGACCTTCCCTCTTATCCCATGACTGCCTACTTTTCTTAAAAAGCCTATGGTGAGGAACCTTGTCAAAGGCTTTCTGAAACTCCAAGTACACTGTTATCCAATGAATCACACTTGTCCACATTTGTTGACCCCCTCAAAGAATTCTAATAGATTGGTGAGGCATGATTTCCCTTTACAAAAACCATTTTGACTCTTCCCCAACAAATCATGTTTATGTGTCTGATAATTCAATCCTTTACTATAATTCCAACCAGTTTGTGTGGTACTAAAAGTAGGCTTACCAGCCTGCAATTGCCTCTGGAGCCTTTTTTAAAAGTTGGTGTCACATTAGTTATCCTCCAGTCATCTGGTATAGAAGCTGATTTAAGTGATAGGTTACATACTGCACTTCATAGTTCTGGAATTTCATATCTGAGTTCCTTCAGAATTCTTGGGTGAATACCATCTGGTCATGGTGACTTATTACTGTTTAATTCATCAGTTTGTTCCAAAACCTCTTCTGACACCTCAGTCTGGGACAATCCCTCAGATTCATCACCTAAAAAAGAATGGCTTAGATAGGAGTATCTCCCTCACATCCTCTGCAGTGAAGATCAAGCGAAGAATTCATTTTGCTTCCCTTTGTCTTCCTTGAGTGCTCCTTTAGCACCTCTATCATCCAGTGGCCCCACTGATTGTTTGGCAGGCTTCCTACTTCTGATGTACTTAAAAACTAACAGCAAAAAAATGAGTCTTGCTAGTTGCTCTTCAAATTCTTTTTTGGCCTGCCTAATTATACTTTTATACTGGACTTGCCAGAGTTATTCTCCTTCCTAATTTCCTCGGTAGGATTTAACTTCCAATTTTTAAAGGATGCCTTTTTGCCTCTAACTGATTCTTTTACTTTGTTGTTTAGGCCTGGTGGCACTTTTTTGGTCCTCTTACTATATTTTTTTATTTGGGTATACATTTAATTTGAGCCTCTATTTATGGTGTTTGTAAGAAGTTTCCATGCAGCTTGCAGGCATTACAATCTTGTGACTGTTATTTTTAATTTCCATTTAACTAGCTTCCTCATTTCTGTGTAGTTCCTCTTTCTGAAGTTTAATGCTACCGTGGTGGGCTTCTTTGGTATTCCCATACAGACATTAAATTTAATTATATTATTGTTGCTGTTAGTGAGTAGTTCAGCTATATTCGCCTCTTGGATCAGATTCTGTACTCCACTGAGGACTAAATCAAGAATTGCCTCTCCCCTTATTGTCTAGAAACGTTATCTCTGCGTCCCATTCTGAGGTGACATGTAACCATAGAATCATAGAATCTCAGGGTTGGAAGGGACCTCAGGAGGTCATCTAGTCCAACCCCCTGCTCAAAGCAGGACCAATCCCCAACGAAATCATCCCAGCCAGGGCTTTGTCAAGCCTGACCTTAAAAACATCTAAGGACGGAGATTCCAACACCTCCCTAGATAACCCATTCCAGTGCTTCACCACCCTCCTAGTGAAAACGTTTTTCCTAATATCCAACCTAAACCTCCCCCACTGCAACTTGAGACCATTACTCCTTGTTCTGTCATCTGGTACCACTGAAAACAGTCTACATCCATCCTCCTTGGAACCCCCTTTCAGGTAGTTGAAAGCAGCTATCAAATCCCCCGTCAGTCTTTTCCCTCAGCCTCTCCTCATAAATCATGTGCTACAGCCCCCTAATCATTTTTGTTGCCCTCCGCTGGACTCTTTCCAATTTTTCCACATCCTTCTTGCAGTGTGGGGCCCAAAACTGGACACAGTACTCCAGATGAGGTCTCACCAATGCCAAATAGAGGGGAATGTTCACATCCCACGATCTGCTGGCAATGCTCCTACTTATACAGCCCAAAATGCCATTAGCCTTCTTGGCAACAAGGGTACACTGTTGACTCATATCCAGCTTCTCATCCACTGTAACCCCCAAGTCCTTTTCTGCAGAACTGCTGCCTAGCCACTCAGTCCCTAGTCTGTAGCAGTGCATGGGATTCTTCCGTCCTAAGTGCAGGACTCTGCACTTGTCCTTGTTGAACCTCATCAGATTTCTTTTGGCCCAATCCTCTAATTTGTCTAGGTCCCTCTGTATTCTATCCCTACCCTCCAGGGTATCTACCACTGCTCCCAGTTTAGTGTCATCTGCAAACTTGCTGAGGGTGCAATCCATGCCATCCTCCAGATCATTAATGAAGATATTAAACAAAACCGGCCCCAAGACCAACCCACTCCGCTTGATACCGGCTGCCAACTAGATATGGAGCCATTGATCACTACCTGTTGATCCCGATGATCTAGCCAGCTTTCTATCCACCTTATAGTCCATTCATCCAGCCCATACTTCTTTAACTTGCTGGCAAGAATACTGTGGGAGACCGTATAAAAGCTTTGCTAAAGTCAAGGAATAACACATCCACTGCTTTCTCCTCATCCACAAAGCCAGTTATCTCGTCATAGAAGGTAATTAGGTTAGTCAGGCATGACTAGTCCTTGGTGAATCCATGCTGACTGTTCCTGATCACTTTCCTCTCCTCTAAATGCTTCAGAATTGATTCCTTGGGGACCTGCTCCATGATTTTTCCAGGGACTGAGGTGAGGCTGACTGGCCTGTAGTTCCCCGGATCCTCCTTCTTCCCTTTTTTAAAGATGGGCACTATATTAGCCTTTTTCAAGTTATCTGGGACCTCCCCCAATCGCCAGGAGTTTCCAAAGACAATGGCCAATGGCTCTGCAGTCACATCCGCCAACTCCTTTAGCACCCTCGGATGCAGCGCATCCGGCCCCATGGACTTGTGCTCATCCAGCTTTTCTAAATAGTCCTGAACCACTTCTTTCTCCACAGAGGGCTGGTCACCTCCTCCCCATACTGTGCTGCCCAGTGCAGTAGTCTGGGAGCTGACCTTGTTCATGAAGACGGAGGCAAAAAAAGCATTGAGTACATTAGCTTTTTCCACATCCTTTGTCACTAGGTTGCCTCCCTATTTCAGTAAGGGTCCCACACTTTCCTTGACCACCATCTTGTTGCTAACATACCTGAAGAAACCCTTCTTGTTACTCTTAACATCCCTTGCTAGCTGCAACTCCAAGTGTGATTTGGCTTCCTGATTTCATTCTTGCATGCCTGAGCAATGTCCGTATAGGGATAGCTGAAATCCCTCACTATTGAGTTTTCTATATTTGTAGCCTCTCTAATCTCACAGAGCATTTCACACTCACTATCCCATCCTGGTCAGTAGTATATTCCTACTGCTATATTCTTATTCAAGCAAGGAATTTCTATCCATACAGATTTCTATGGTGCAGTTTGGATTCATTTATGATTTTTTACTATATTTGATGCTATGCTTTCACCTATAGTGCCACTCTCCCACCAGCACAGCCTACTCTGTCATTCCTATATGTTTTGTATTCTGGTATTACCATATCCCATTGATTATCATTGTTTCACCAAATTTCTGTGATGCCTATTATATCAATACCCTCATAAAAAGACACTCAAGTTCACCCATCTTAGTATTTAGACTTCTAGCATAAATAAATCATATTCCAGTAATTGTGTCTCAGGTTCATCTTTTTAATCTATCATATTATTTGAGGAATCAGCCTTAATGGGTAATATTTTCACTGAAAGATTCAAAACTCTCACTACAGAGGGAGACATGAACAGAGAGTATTTGCTGAAGGGTGGGAGCATAGGTTCCATACTCAGCATTTTCCCCATCCACAGAGATCCTGTCCTATAGTTCCTTCTGTCTAGGTTGTATATTTCATTGGTTTCAAATCAGGCTGACATACTACTGGAGTGGTCTACCTCTTCCCAGGACCATTGCCGCTTAGTCTCAGCATGGATAACTCGGCATGGATTCTCTTTGATGCCTGAAGACAGAAATATGTAGGATCAATTGTCATTCATTTTTAATGGATTAATTTTTTTCCCCAAAGGAAGAGATTTCACTTAGCTATTCATATTGAAAAATTAGTTTCACCTTAATGTGTCTCTTTTCTATATTTTATTTATAAATTATGAAATGAGGAAAACTAGTCAGTATGGGAAAAGCAGCTATTTTTATAGCTACCTAATGTGCACTCTGATATGATATATTGAACCAATGATACCATTTAAAGTCCAACTGATTTAGAGAAATATTAAAAGCAACAAAAGATAAAGACTAATTACTGGACAGGAATGCAAGTATTTTCCCCATTACTTCCTGAGAGGCTCCCCCTAATTTTTCCTCTTTTCCTTCCACCTTTCCTATACATATTACCTGCAAAGATGTTACAACTCAATAAGTCTCCCTCCGGAACACAACAGTTTTCTTGCATGTATCAGTCAGGAGGCAAAGACCCCAATCCTGCTCCAACTGAGGCCAATGCCAAATCTCTCATTGACTACAAAGGTTGAAGACCAATTTGAGGCCATCATAGTCTCTTGGTGTGGTCTTTTGAGGAGCCCCACATTCTCCTGTCTGACCTTCCTTAGCTTGTCTTCAATCAAATCAATACCTGGAATTTCACCTCTAATTAAGCCTAGCAGTCCTTTAAATTTTAGGGCTTACAGTCTCCTTCAGTTTTTTGGTTACTTTCCTGGAGGTAGCCTGGTGCAGGGCTGTTTCCCATTTGCTGTCCCAGGCCTTTCTGCCTCCTCAATACTCTCTCCTTTATAGCAGGCCTTGTTTCCTCCATTGGTTGCATCTAAGGGTGGCTGTCTCTATGATTGGCAGCTCTGGTAGATACATGAGGGTGTAATCAAACTGCTTGCTTGTAAACAGGAGAGGTTCTTCTCCCCGTCTAAGCTCAGTATGGGGCATATAGACACCATTACAGATGAGCTCCCTACTCTCTCTCTCTCTCTCTCTCTCTCTCTCTGTGTGTGCCAGTCAGATCCATATAATCCAGCAAAGTATTTTACGCTGAATTCTTTTAAACAAATACATGTAGGTTGTCTTCAACGCCATATTGGACACAATTGTGTCCATTTCCTGTACTTTATTCTAGCAAATGAGTCTGTTGGCAGGACTACCTGCCAAAACAGCCAGTTTTTAGAAAATTACTATAGAATATTTTCAGAACTTGAGTTTAGAGTTCATAATCAGAAGTATTCACACCAGAAGTCTGTTCTAAGAGTTACACTCATTCAGAGGAAGCAGAACATACCAGATGACCTACATGTCTAATCAAAATCACTCACGTTTCTAATTCTGAATATTGAATAGTCACAACAGACTGCTCACAAATAATCTATATGCCATGAATCACTCAGAAAAATGTTTAGTGAATATTTTGGAAAATTCAATAAAATTATGGACAGAAGGAAAAATGAAAGTTGAATAAATTATCCACTAGGAATTATTCACTCTGTTATATATGAGACTATTTCAAGAACTCTAGGGGAAAAAAGGATAATCTAATGGAAGGGCATTGGACTGAAACTCAGGAGCCCTTCATTCAGTTCCAGCCTCACAGGCAAACTTTCTGTATGACTTTGAGCAAGTTAGTTTACTCTTCTCCATACTTCGGTTCCTCACCTCTAAAATGGGGATAATACTTCCATAAAATCCATTAATGATTGTGAAGTTTCCAGGTGGCGATGAGGACCATAAAAGTATCTAGATAGAAAGTCAGTGATGGAGAGTGATGAAGGATGCAATGTTAAGAGAGGTCACTTTTGAACCTACTAGATGAGATAAATCTTTTTTATATATGTACAGCATATTGATTTTATGGTTTTTACATTCAGAATATGGCAATGGTGAATACTATTTGTATATATTATTTATTGGATAGGTACCTCACAGTATAACTGTTTGGTTGGGATTTGAGGGGGATATAGGGGGTAAAGGAAACCTTGAGAAAAAATGACTATACATGCTTTTGGATTAGCGCTCAAGGAAGAATTAAATTGATTGACATGAATTGTATATAAAACCAGCTATTTCAAGATATAGAGTAAAGGGCTATGGAAGTGCCATGTTAATATTCAAATAAAGACAAACGTTTCAGCTAGGATGGTGGCACATGTATTTGTTAGAGATGAAATGTAAAGTGTCAATGTTTAAACAAAATAATGAGATAAATGATATTTTTCTAGGCTTTGAATTATATTCTGGGGAAGATGAAACAGAGTGATGTACATTTAAAAAAGGATTCCACTGGTCCAGGCCAAAAATGGATTCCTACAGTATTTTATACTCATCTCTCTGGACATACCAATCAATTCCTGCTATTGGTGTAAGTAATATTTGTTTTCTTGAAGAATACATATAATAGCTTTTGTGTGCCATTCACCTATTCAGTGATTTATAGTGAAGTACATTTGGGCTGACCTTACAACCAGCCGCCAGTCGGCCACTGATTTTGCACACCTAGTTATGAACTGTGCATACGTAACCCACACGCCTCCTGGGTGTGGTGTTCTGTCCCATCTAGTGGCACCGAGACCACTTAGAGAGAGTTAAATGAGTTTGTTCTACAGTCTTCGCTAAGAGCCAGTTGGCTTTTAGCTCATGTGGTAGACACTCATGCACTAAGCTCTAGAGGTCCCAGGTTCGAACGTGCCTGGCACCAACAGGGGTCTGTCGGCGTTACACATGCAGCTGCTTTGACCCACAAAATCTGGTCTGAGCCCTCTGATCCCACCAGCAGCTGAACTGATTCATCGCAGCAGTTTATTTCTTCCCTGAGTTTGGAGGGCTAGAGCCATATGGGCCTGACAATCAAAGAAGGGGCTGCCCCTGCTCAGTTATGGGTCCACTGAAGGGCAGTTAAAGATTAATTGGATCCCATCATGCAATTAGATGTACACTTTGCTCTTCCAAGAGCCCCACCAAAGCCAATGGGCTGCATACAAGCACAAGGGTGTGCCAACCTAGATCCAATGGTAGTATTGGGGCCATACTGCTTAATGTGATTGTTGTTGCAGCCTGAGAAACCAACAAATCTAGTCAATTCAAAATTAAAGCAGTCAATCCAGCCTTAATTTGTACTGCTCTGAAATAAAGACATGATTAAACTGAGAATGTGCAAACTTACAAGAGCTTTCTTATAAGAGTAGAATATGTGCTACCTGAAAAAATAGAGAAGCGGGGAGGCATAGTGACAAAACTCAGTATTGCCAGCCTCAAGAGATCAAAATCATGAGATTGGCCAAAAACATCTTGAGATTTAAAAATCAAATCATGGTTTTTAGTCTGCCATTGGCTTTGTAACTCTCCTCTATTCCTCGGTCAGAGTATGAGAACATCAGATTGAAAAAAATCAACCTTTAATGCACACAAAAATGCATGTCTCTTGCTGACTGCTCAGATGGAGACTCCATTTACTCCCTCCTCTCCCTTGAGATAGGAAATGAGCAACGGTTCCCCTATTACTGTTTTGTCCCAGCAGCAACACTTCTCTGGCTCCTGCTGCTCTGGGACTTCACGGCCTAGGTTCCAACAGCAACACATCCCACCTTCCCTAGGCAGTATGACCGAAATACTACCCTTGGATCCAGGTGGGCAGACCCCTTCCTAACTACTCCTCCAGCCAATTCCCAGCTGCAACACTTCCCCAATTCCCCAATCCCCTGCCTCCCACTGCCCCAGGATGCTCTCTCTACTGCAGAGCCAGACCTGAAGGCAGGGCTTAGTGGAAGGGCTGATCGGTGTCTTTCACTCCAAGGCTCTTCTACAGCACTCGACCATGTGCCCAGCCCTGGAAAAAAATAAAATTAAAAAAAAAAAATCAGAAGATCGGAGCTGCTTCTCGCATCATTGCAATAGCTCCATTTGCAGACTCAAAAATCCTGTGACTTGTGATGAGTTTGCAAGTTGGCGATAATGCAACATTGCCTTCCCCTGGCTACTCAGAGACTGCCCTTCCCCACCACTACCCCCTAGCCTGAGGGATCGGCCATCCAATCCCTCCATCTCCTACCCCATCACTATCCTCTGCATTCCTTCAGCCTCCATCCTACACCCACATCCTCCTACAACCCTTACCTCTGCCTGCTGTTCCCCCTGATGCCCTGCTCCCCTCATAAACCTTTCATAGTGTCTGCAGCTCCTCACAGTCTCAGTGTCCTATCAAGACACCTGAATCAGAGTGGCAGCCATTTTGCCTGTGAGCAGGGCTAGAATCCCATTGAGAAGAGGGGGAGATGGCAGTCAACTTTAAGGGCAGTCTCACTTCCACACACAGATAGCCATCTTACTGACTTCAACCCCATTGACAATAATAGGAGATGGTGACCATTTTGAATAAGAGAAAATTCATGAGTTGCAGTCTTTCATGACACAGGTGGAAAAAGCTCACACACACTCAAATTGCTAAAGTTACAATGAAATCATGAGAGCTGGCAACACTGCAAAATGCATTTTTATACGTCTTCCGCAATTCTGTGCCCTTTTGAAATGTTTCTAACAGTTTTTTAGGCTTAAAAGAAAAAAGTACCTACATAAGTTCAATTGAGGCCACAACTAAGGCTTGTATGTACTATGGTAATACCAAGAAAATAATAATAAATAGGTAATGTGTGAGATCATTTGATTTGGGTGGACTATCCCTGTATTTGTGGGTTAAACACAAATGCCCTACTTTGGATGAAATACCAAGTACCATTTTTGAAAGAAAAAACAAAGAAAAGTGAAATACTATGTGAAGAACTCAAAGCACTACCATATGGCTCAATAATGTTGATCAATGACTTAACCTATCTTCAGGTAGTTTAGTTATCTATGCAGTAAAAACGCTGGCTCCATATAAGCTGGCTATAACAGTTCTGGCTTTGTAAATTTAGCATTGAGAAAGTTTGCTGAGTCTAATTTTGATTCACAAACATGAAACATTGTCCCTGGACTTTTGCATTGGCCACCCTTAGCAATGTCAGTCACTGGCCTGGTTGTATAGTATATGGATACTGAACAGTCATCAGAAAAGTAAATGGATTCCATTTACCATGCTAAAGGAAGCCATCGACCTCCATCCTTGGTGGAAGGGTAGTATGAGTCTGGTTGACACCAAGCCAGTACAAATGAGGGCAATTTCTTTCAAAATATTTAAGTAAAAAGTTTTTAAGGGAAGGTAAAAGATAACAAATTCAGATAGGAGTTAATAATTTAAAACCTAGTGAATTCTCTTCCTCACCCCTTGTATGCTACATTTCTGTGTACTCAGGGCAATTCTTTTTAAATTCAGCTTTCATATTTCCACTAGGGTCCAGATTCTGAAGGGCTTACTTAGTTATAGCTCAGGCAAATGTCTTATTGAGGCCAGTAGAAGTTTTGACTGCATTGGGACTGCATAAATATTGAGTTCAGGACTTCTAGATTTGGCCCTCTTGAGTAATAGATATTCAGAATAGAATGAATGATTGGAGGGTATAGTTAATAAGTGCTCTCATGTAAGTGTTGAAATCGGTACCTGTAAAAGTAATTATTGTGGTATTTTCTATGCAAGTTACTGTGTCAAGGGGGGGAAAATGTAGTTTTAATGCCCAAATATATTAAAACTGAGAGCTTAGTTTGCAGGCTCATCTCTGCAGAGACACAGGTTTGAGCAACATTTTGCACTTACTCTATTTCACCAACTTAAAATTCCAAATTAAAAAAGGCTAAAAATCTCCATAATTTGGTTAAAATGTGAGTACTTCCCCCTGTTTCTCTGCCTGTAAAATGTTGTTAACAATACTTATGCACTAACAGAAGTGTTGTGAGATTTCTTTGATTTAATAAATCAAGTGTAAAGCCCGTTCAGATGTTAGGATGTTTCTATTAAGATTTACAGTACTTTATAGAAGAAAGAAAATCGTGACCTTGAGCTATTTTGATGTAATCTCCAATAGCAATTAAAATCATATGATTATAGGCCAGGCTGTGCACAAATTTACTGCCATTGGCTTCAGCAGGATTATCTCTCTGAGTAGGTGCTCATAAGTGTAAGAGAGGAGCATCCTGGCCCTCTGTAAGCGATTCTACATACACTATAAAATATCTTGCTGTTGCCATACAAGCATATATAGCCCAGCCTTTTGAAGGTATTTAGGCATTGCTGATTTAGAAGCCTACATCTCATTTCAGAAATGAGATTTTTGACCTAACTATCTTTAAAAACTGGGTCATAGTACTGCTGATAAAGTGTAAGGTATGAAGTGGAAGGATGATTTCTTCAAACACTTGAGGAATGGGTATAAACTCTATAGCTGTGTCTTTTTGGGTTCTGTGCACTTTCATTAAAACCTTGCCATCACCAAGTTTTATTAACGAGTTCTTTCCAGTGGAGATATCTTGCTATAATAGCTCAAAATGCTCCTCACCAGATCAGGTTTTTTCTTAATTGAAGCCTTTTCTTTATAAAAACACCATCTTGTTTCTCTTTAGAGAGAGTGGTTCTTCAAGTGCTTCTATAGATACATTAAAATTGGACATGAACATGGAGAAAAGTTGGTTCCACTTATTTGACAGACACCACCATTCTTTTCAAATCATTTCATTTTCCCTCTGTTTACTTTTCAGACATGGAATCATGTTGGAATTTATAAGTATTATATTTTTAAACAGATTCACCACTTTCAATTTTAAAACCATGCTGAATACTCTGCCTGTGCATTAGCTCTATTGAAATTAATAGAAATTCCCCTTCTCATCTGTTCTAGTAATCGTAGCTCTAGGACTCCGTTGTGCTATCTTTTCCCATTGAACAATTACTTTAAGGAGAATTATGTCTGGAACCATGTCATGCAGTAGTCAAAACAGAGCACTCAGCCAAGGATTATCTTTTGTTTCTAGTGGCTTTAATACTGATGGTTCTGGTAACTGAATTCCTCCATTTAAACCACACAAGAGTTCAGCAGGGGCGCTGACTATACAAACACCCTGCCAGTGTGCCCCAATTTTGTTTGGGAGGGACCACCACACTGTTGTCCTGGAGAGTAAGATGTAGTTCAGTCCCCATGTCTACTCAATCCATGGCCTCTCTGCCAACAAGGGTGCCATTTCAGATGATAGCTCTTATGATAGGAACATCTGTCCAGTAGATATTGAGCTGAGACCATCAAATCATCTCACATAGATCACCACGGATTCTAGAAAGCTGTTTGCCTCAGAAAAATGCAGAATTTGAATTTTTACTGAGAATTTTTAGTTTTTATATTTTGTGAAAAAATAAAAACATTAACTAAATTTTACTGAAAGTACCAGTGTCATTTACCTTCCCTTGTGGTTGGTTTTTGAATGCATTTTAAGTTTACACAGCTAATCATACTCCAATAAACTGCACATGGGGTTTGTGTTTTAATGCACCTCAAATTCCACTTCAGTCTCCAGACGTAATTAAAGTTTAAAAAAAAAAAGACCACCTCTAACGGTGATTTGAGTTTGGTAAGGACAAATTTCACATTGATGGTAATGTGCTGTTCTGTACTGGATGTAGCAAGGTTGTAGATTACGTTCGAAGGCAGACAATCGTAGAACACATGGAAAACACTAAACAAACTGAATGAAAACAAGAGGCTGAAACAGCAGAGCCATCAACAACAGCAAAGAAACAATGCACTGTGACTGGATCTTTCCTGCATTTAAAAAAAAAAATCTGAAAATATAGAATACAGACATAGAAGTATTTGGCATATGTAAGAAATACAAATTGCAATTCTATGAATTAATTCTTATAATTTTATTATAATTGATGGCAGTGGTAGGCTTTGAAGTTGCTTATGAGGGTAGGTGAGGAGACGCTATAAATTCTGGCTGGAGCACTGTCAGCTTTCTGACACCTCCTTCCCTGCCTCATACCTCCACATCCCTGCATTACTTCAGCCTCCCATCCCCACTTTCAAGGCTGTGCAAGCTTGATTCAAGGTCCCTGACAGAGCACCACAGTGTCCCCGCTCCAGGTGGACTTTCTGCTGGTGATGCCTACAGCTCTGTTGGTGGAGCACCAGGAATACATCAGGCCCTCAAAAGACAAGGGCTGGGTTTGCATTCAAAACAAATGAACTCTCTGGGATGCATGACCATATCTCAGATGTTACATCAGGGGAGCTTTTCAAAGAAGCAAATAGTAGTTAGGTGCCTAACTCCAGTTGAATTTCAATGGGCATGTAACAGCCATTTGTGCCTTTGAAGATCTCCCCAATAATTCTTATGGAAGAAATGAAAATATGTAGTTATGTAGGCTGGACATTTCTTATTGCTGTTTTTTTATGAAGTAAAATAAAATGGATTATTATGTGTCATGACCTATACAGAGAAAATAAAAATTAAATAGAGAAAAGAGAAAAAACAAATGGAACTGATACTGTACCACAAAAGGACAATCATGAGCATGCCACTCACATACGACTGCAGGTATTGTGGTGCAATATTTTCCAATAGACAAGAAAAAAAATAGATACTTTCAGTCTAAGTGACTTTTATTTTAGAATAAGGAAAACAAGAAAGAATATAAAATCTCAATGAGAGAGAAAGCAGAATGTGTTTTTCACAGCGTGGGAGGATTCACCTCACAGCCTAGCCCTCCTACCATTTAGGGCCAGTATACAGAACTATGCTAAATATGCTGTATTCCACCACTGAACATTTTTTCTATATGATTAGTCTTGTGATAAATCTGTATTTACATTTTGGTTGAAGATACCAAATGCTCCTCCTGACAGTATTTGCCTTTCTTATCCACCCTGAGATTCACCATTTACAATAATATTTCAATAGCTGCTTGATAAGTTTCTTCATTGTCTTCCATTTTATACCTGCACTAGGCAGGTCATGTGTCTCAATACCTTCCTGACAATTCCTTTTTCTCTCTTTTTCTCATGATCTAGCTAATCCTTTATCCCACTTCTCTTGTCCTCTGTAAATTCATACAATCTGAAGCAGCAGCCACATTCCTTTCTGAGATCTCTCTCCATACCACTCAAAGGGTAGGGAAGCTGAAGGGCTATGCCCTCCACTGTACACAGTTAAGAAATGCTAAGCATCAGCAGCTATTCTACAGCACCATTTCAGAGGATCTTGTGGATAGGCCAGAAACCCACCATTTATTTCCTTATACAAATTGGAGTACAGCATGTAAAGCAGAAGGCAAAGGAGGAAGAGGAGGAAGAAAAGGAGTTTGAGAAAGGGGCAGGGGAAGTAGGCTGAAGCAGAAGCTAAGCAAATGTGCAAGGTGTTGGAGCAACAGTGAAAGAAGACCTCTGCCTAGGGAGGTTGTGGAATCTCCATCTCTGGAGATATTTAAGAGTAGGTTAGATAAATGTCTATCAGGGATGGTCTAGACAGTATTTGGTCCTGCCATGAGGGCAGGGGACTGGACTCGATGACCTCTCGACGTCCCTTCCATCCCTAGAATATATGAATAAGACCAGCAAGGAGAAGAGGCAGAGGAGACTTGCAAGAGGGAGGGCGACCAGAGGAGGCCTGTGATGGTAGGGAAATTCATGAGACCTAGAAAACAGGGAGAAAAAATGACCTGAAGATCACCTGTAATGGGGAAAGCAAAGGGGAACTTGGTTGAAGAAAGGAGAGCTGGAAGGGTTCATTGTGGGGGAGTTGATGAGGCCACAGATGTTCATTTACATAGGGGTACTGGCAATTCTCACACCTCCTCTTAACAGTTGTTGGCTCATCTGTAGCCAGAGACCAGTTTAGACTGAACAAAGCCCTCCAGGATTTGATTTGGTAGTTTGTATGATAACTTTCACAAACTGTCCATGTTAAGTTCATACTCACTGGTTGTCAGGGCCAGAATGTGGGCAGCCTGGCCTAAGGGTTAGCATTAGGCACAGCCCAAGGCTCCATGGGCCAGAAGCCAGTTACCAGGAATCAGGTTGGGTTAGAACACCAGAATCCAGAGAGGAACCAGAGGGTAGGGATCAAGAGTCAGGCCAAGAAAGAAGGCAGGAAAAGGTCAACACCAAACCAGCCATCCATAGCAGGGTGAAGCCCACTTGTACAGACAGCTTCCTGTTCCTGTTGCTGGCTTAAGCAGGGCCAGCAGGTTAATTGGCTGCTCTGGGACTCCACCAATAAGATGTCAGGAGAAGAGCCTCAAAATAGGGTTGGGCTTCATGGGTCAGTAGTTAGCAGCAAGCTGTTAAGTGGAGGGATGCAGTGTGGCTACTCCTATGAACCCCATAGATCTGGGTTTGAGGCCTATAGGTCACGACCCTCTGGTTTAAATAGGGGCTGTGTCTCAATCAGGAACTTTGGAGCTCTCCTGGTCAGAGTGCACATGGTTGGGAACTTGTACCCTGGGCTTCTGCTGTCTGTGAGGTGGAGTGCAGTGGACCCAGGTTTGAGACCAATGGAGTCTGACAATGGCAAGTGAAAACTGAATAGTTAAATGCTCCTTAAAGGAAACCATGCTGTGTTTAAAAAAAAAAAAAAATTGTATGCAAATCTCCATTAGAGAAGGCTGACACTAGAACATATGCACTTGGATTTCAAAACACTCCCTTTCCACTTCAAGTTGGGGACATAGCTCTGATAAAGATTTTAGGGCCAGAAGGGACCAGCATGATCAGCTCATCTTACCTCCTGCACATCACAGGCCACATAAGCTCAAGCACCCACTCCTGTAATAGACCCATAACCTCTGGCTGAGTAACTGAAGTCCTCAAATCATGATTTAAAGACTTCAAGTTACAGAGGATTCACCATTTGCTCTAGTTCAAACCAGTAAGTGACCCCAGGCTGCAGAAGGGGGCAAAACCTCTCCAGGGGTCTATGCCAGTCTAACCTGGGGGGGAAATTCCTTCCTGACTCCAAATATGGCAATTAGATCCTGAGCATGTTCACAGGACACACCAGCGAGACACCTGGGAAAAAATTCACTGTAGTAACTCAGAGCCCTCCCTACCTAGCGTCCCATCTCCGGCCATTGGACATGGGCCAGCTGCAAAGTTAAGAGCTGAACCCAAGTTTGCATATGAAGTTTTGCTTTAGGCCAATCTCTAATCTAAATCACACTCTCTTTACCTGTTTTCAATACATTAAAAAGGTTTTCAGATTACTAGTTTATTAACATGTCATGGCAATGGTACTCCAGCATGTCATATATATTTTGTATTTTTAATTTCTTTCATAACCATGAAAAGGGTAATTAAAATTTACTTTTTTGCAATGGACCAGATTAAATAAAAAACCTCACTATATTCAAATTGCAACTACTTTACTTATTTTCTGTAGCTTTCGTTGATCTGTGTCTATTAGTAATGGCAAGCTGCCTTAAAAAGACAAAGTGACTGAATCTGTGCTTTGTAATTCCTCAGTAGACCAGTCATGCAATTTCAACCATTTTCATTAACAAGAAAAAAGCCTACTTTCCAGCAGTAATCTTTTCCCTTTCTTGGTGCCTATTACATATATATCAGAGCGGAAACATTGTATTTTTCAGAGGTGTGTGAATATGTGACACACCCAGAATAGAGACAGGTTCCATCCTCAGATATCCATCCTTGAAGTCAATTGTGCATGCACATCTGAAGTCAGATTTTGTCTTGCATAACAACTGTAAAGGTTTCAAGGAATTATATGTATCATCGTAGAGCCTAGGACCCCCAGTCCTGGACCAAGACTCCACTGTATTAGGCACTCTGCAAAACACAGAATAAAAAGACAATCCCTACCCCACGCTTGCAATGTAAGTTTAAGACAAGAGACAACAGATGGATGTAGACAGATCAGTGGAGGAGTACCATGAACAAGGAGACTATATTGATAAGCATGATAGGCTGTGGTCTCACACACCAGCAGCCTAACTGTTTTCAAGTTTTTTTATAGGCGTCACAGCAAAGAACAGTCTTAAGGAGGGATTTGAAGGAGAACAATGAAGTGGCTTTACAGAAAGTACCTCCCAAGCATGAGGGTCAGCAGGGGAGAAAGCATAAAGGTGCTTGTTTGAAAGTTTAACTACGCAGTGGAGGCTGGCATCATGAATTGATTGGAGTTGACCCTGAACAGGAGCGGATAGGTAAGATGGAAATAGGCTGTGAAGAGCCATGAAAGTGAAGAGTTTCTCAAAGGATTTCTATGGTTGTAAATGATAGACAGTTAAAATCATTCCCAAGCATCTGTGAATGTGAATCATCATAAATCATCCTTAAAAAAAGAAAAAAAGCAGGTGCTTGGGGCGGTCAATGGAAAGGGGCGGTCCATGGAAAGGGGCGGCACATCGAAGTGCCCTTTTTTTTTTTTCGCCGCTTGGGGTGGCAAAAACACTGGAGCTGGCCCTGTTCTCAGCAGTGTGCATAGTTGGGAACTATCAAGAATGGGCAACAAATTAATATGCAATCACTCCATACAAAACTAAGACACTGATCCTGCAAACTTGTTTGACAGTTGTACACTACTTGATACACACGAATGGTCTGACTGAGTCAAAGTTAAGCATCCTCATAAGCATTTGCAGGAAAAGGGTTTAGAGGTAGTGTGTGATTTCCCCAGAAATACTGCAGCATAGACCACCCAAAGTCTTCCAGGAATCCTCACAAGTCTGCTGGCATTGAAAAGTGAGGCAGGTGCTTTGCTGGAGGTGAAGTCTGATTAACTATGCTAAATAATATTCTTTGACACCACACAATAGGCCAAATCCTAACATAAGCACTGGTGTCAGTGAGAGCTGCAAGTGTTCGTCTCTTCTTCAACGCTTAGCAAGTGTGTTCAGTACCTCTCAATATCTGACCGCTCAATATCTGGAATTACAGAAAAGGTGGAGTCTCACAATCCATTACAGAGTTAGTGCAAAAAGACACACTTTCATGGTAATATGCTTTTTTTTGCATTATCTGTTCACAATATGGGCACATACGCTTTCTGGAAAAGACTAATCTTTTTATCCTTCAAAGAAAGCTTGTCTTTGCAATCTAATTGTAATACTAAATTTTAAATTAATATCTACACATGCAATATAAAAGTAACTAGGTTAAAGATTTCAGCCCAGAATCTAGACAGGTGGATGATTTTTTGTGCTGTATATTTTCAAAACATTAATAGTATCATTTGCATGCTAAAGAAATAAAAAACTGATTGTACAGAGGCTATTGAGGATTCATTTAATGATTTGGGCAGAGTTTAGATTGCCTCCCAAGAGGGGTGAAGGTTAAAAGGTACATTTTTCTAAATATTTAAAATCTTTAACCTTTTTGGTGCGGATCCAAATGATTTAGGGGGAAAACAACTGCTGTCACTTGCTTAAAATTTAAGTGTTTCCCCTTTGTAAATCTTGAGGTATTGTACACAATTCTTTGTATGTAATGCTTTAATAACATTTTAAACCTGCACCTGGTGCATTTTTTAAACATACTTATCAGATTCCCTGAGATTTTCTGCTCCCATCAGGCATAGAGAAAAGGCTTATTTTTTACAGAACTGCTTCACCTACAGTATATCTCTGCCCATTTAGCTTAACATATAATAACACCCACACAAATGTAGTCACTCAATAGTTCTCGGTTTTTGTTCCAGTAGGTCATGGAGAAAATGGGTAACTTATCTATAAATTTGTGTTTTTGAAACTTGCGTATAGATTGATTAGCTGACATCTGGTATTCCCATTGCACACTATCAAACACAGAGTCAGTCCATATGCATGAGGCTTTTTGGCAGCAATGCACACTTTAAAATGCATCGGCTCTCTTCTTATATTAGATGAGTTCTCCTTCCGCAATAAATGATACATTACAAGAAATTTGTCAAATATACAATAATACTGAGTCATCTCTGTAAATATCTGCTGGGGATGTCTTCAGATCAATTGATAAAGAACCTACAGTTAAACTATATGAATAAGCAGGAAATCCTCCTCTTTGTAATAATCTTGTGAAACAGGTGCAAGAGAATATTTGATGGCTCCACAAAAATAGTGAAAGGACAACAGCCTGAAGGGAAAAAATTGCCCTGCCACAGCTGATTTACATCAGTCACACTGAGAGGTTACCATACAATGCCTGGTGTTGATATGTACGTAGTCCAGGGATTCTGCAGTTTGTTCAATGAACTTCAGTTTTCTCAACAAATGTCTTTTTTGACCCTTAATGTGTCAGACTAATCCAGAAATCCCTGACCTAGATATTTCTTTTCCATTAACATGCAGATAAAAAGGAGACAACTATTGTATTTTAATCTTTCTGCACAGTTCTAAAACAATCTTAGGGCCAGATTCTGCCATCCTTACTTCTGTTGATTAGTGCTTTATTCTGTAGCTATGGTCTGATCCTATACTGAATTTGTTGTCAAAGCCCTATATCCCAATTGGTTTCAGGGGAGCGATCTGTAGAGTAAGGTACCGCTTAATGTGAGTAAGGGAAACTGAATCTGTCTATTGGACTGTAGGAATATTAGGCTAGATTTTCAAGGTTATTTAGGGCCCCAAAGATGCAGTTAGGCACCTAGGTGGATTCTCAAAAGCACCTATGCAGTTTTGGTGCCTAAACTCATATTGAAATCTACATGCCTAAATACTTCTGAAAATGTGGCCCTCTGTTCTGTCTAATGCCCTGAATGATGTAAACTTGAATAGTCCAAATATGAAATATAAAGTATGAAAAGATTGAAAAGGAAAGTATCTAGGGCAATCCTAAAGTTGATGTAAACATTAAATGTTAGCCAAGACTGAATGAAGAATCTTAAATTCACATGTTACTATATATTATCATATGATTCCATGCAGATAATTTCACCAAACCGTGATTCCAATGAATTTCCAGTGACAGTGTCTGTCAAAGATAGAATAATGATTCATCATTTTTTAATACTTCAATGTCAGAAAGATGCAAGGAACTGCTCCCTTCTTCGTAGGACCCATCAGCCTCAGGACAGCTTCATAAAAACAACTATGATGCCTTTTTTATGATTTTTAGAATCTGTCTGAAGAAATTAAGAATCAAGCCTGATAAAAATACTTTTCTCAAAGGTTATAAAATGAATCCCTAGAAACCCCAAATCATGTGAGACAGTTTTGATAAGAGTATTGATCAAATAAATTAAAAAATCCATTTTTCCCTTTGATCAAGTGTCTGAAGACATAATCTTTGTTTGTAGGAATGAGTCCTATGTATAGCCCACTTTAAGAGAGGTCTGGAATGACCCATTGGTCATCTTGTTAAACAACTTGGGTGTAAAAGATCTTGTAATTAAAACTCCGGACTGGGAGTCTATTCCCTGTTCTACCAGAGACTTCCTTAGTGGTCATGGGCAAGTCAAATTGAGTACAATTTTCAAGAGTACCCAAGTGAATTAAGCGCTTAAGTCTCTTTTTCAGAAGCATGTAAATAATCCCACTGACTTTCAATAGCACTTAGATTCCTGTCACTTCCATGATGTGCTTCTAAAATTTTACCTGGAGAAATCCTACTTGCCTATATCACATGGTTGTGGTGAGGCTAAATTTATTTCTGTTGGTAGAGTGCTTTGAGATGTTTTGGTGGAAGGTGCTACATTATTATTCTAATAGTATGCAACCTGGCTCTTTCTTACACACACACACACACACACAAATTTAATGCTGTTTCTTTTATCCTTAAAATGTGTATTCTAGAATTTTTTAAAATCAAAGCATTTTTCTCTGCAAGGAAAAACCTGAATACAATTGTTCTGATTGCCAGAATTTGAGTCAGCTACAATATGTTGTACGATTACCTTGATGGAATCCATGAGCCAGGAAATGCAGCAAACAAAATCACAAGTTGAGTCATAAAAGATGGCTGAGGTAAGTGATTTAAGAATTACATTTACTTTCCAAAAAATTAAACCTCCCTCTAATTTCCTGACTAAAGTCAAAGTGATTTGTAGCTATGTAGCAGAGCTGGCTTGTAAAGTCAAAGTGATTTGTAGATGGATGGCAACGCTGGCTTGATCTTAAATACGTCAGGAATGAAATTAGGTTAGGGGGAAAAAAATCAATGACTACTTAAGGATACTAAAATCAAAATCAAAAACTTTTAGGGAATAGAGACAAAAGCCAAGCTTCCTGACATATTTAGAACTTGTGGCTTTAAGAGTTATGCTGTATAACAGCCTGATAAATGTACCTACATTTGTATGTAGCAGAAGCAACAGCAAATTTCATTAGTTATTTAGATTAACCTCAAATGTGTATTTCCTTTAAAAAACTCATGTTCACAACCCTTCCTCTCCCCCGCACAGATGGGCCTGATTCTCTTCTCATTTACACTGGCATAAATTTGGATTAAGTGTGTTGAAGGCAGTGAAGTTACACCAGTGTAAAACCTGGTCAGATGACATTCATATAGAAATGGAAAATGTTTTGAAAAGCCAAAGCAAAATAAAGTGAACAAACTTCATTGGTACAAAAGATAAATAATCATCCCATTCTAAAAAGATATCCAGCCATTCCAATGCAGGTCTAGAATTTTCTATAGCACAATCACTCTAGCCTAAATTTTCAAAAGTGACTAGTGATTATGAGTTCCTTGATTTATGAGCACTTGATATAATCTTTAGGGATCTCCATAGGCAATCGTGTTGGGATTTAGCTAACTGACAGAGTGTTGGAAGACATGTCTAGATGGTTGTTACTCTACCACATCCTGCTGGAGTTTAAGGGGCTGAAAAACCTCAATTTGTGTTGAAAGTGTTTATGAAAAAGAGGTTTATTTCACTAGTAACAAAATAAATCCAAAGGAAAGAGTTACTACCTAGGATTTATCTATACTCAAGAATAGCCCTGAAACATCAGTTATTGGCCACTGATAAATGTAACTGCTCCAATCCTGATTCCTACATTAGGACAGGGGAGAAATTCTGGCTTGTCCCAAATGACATAAAACCATGATGAGCTCTATCAGTGTAAACCTCAGCTTGCCCCTTTCTACATTTAGGAGTCAACGTCAGTGCAGCTACACATAGAGTTCACTAACCATCAGGACATGTGCGCCAACCCCCGACTGTCAATTAGCTTAATTCCAGCATTGTTGCCTATGGAAAACCCTAAAGATCTAAACTACTCACTTCTGATATATAAAGACGCCCAAGTGAACTGAAAAAAAACCCTACCACCCAGTTCTGTTTGACTCATCTGTGTTGAAAAGAGCAGAAACTTAAGGACAGTAAGAATGCTATGTACTGTACTCAGTCTATGCAAAATTCCTGTATAGTCACATGTGGAATTAGTAGGCACTCAACCAAAAAAATCAATAAGTCAAAATAATAAAATAAAGTGAACAGCTGAGAATGGAAACAGTGCCTGCCATATTCTAAATACTGTAGTGCACCCAAATTCTGTATTTGCAAAACACAATTAATTCCCAATGTACTTTTAAAGGAATTTATATTGAGGGTCTTTTTATTAAAATACACACAAACCTCTGTATCATTTCTGTTAAATGCATTTCTACCTCTGTTAAAAACATGAGGGCACACGTATCCAAATGAATAAAACAAGCTCCATAATATTTAGGAAATAAATTAATATGCTGATTTGAAAAGTGTGTGGTAACAAAATGTCATAAAGATCAAAACCTGCTGCTTTTATGAAATAATCCTTCAACAAAAATGGATGTCTCATTCCATGAGGCACAAAATTAATCAATTAAAAAAAAAAATTAATGGAGATATCCTATCTCCTAGAACTGGAAGGGACCTTGAAAGGTCATTGAGTCCAGCCCCCTGCCTTCACTAGCAGGACCAAGTACTGATTTTTCCCCAGATCCCCACTCACAAGCCTGGGTTTAGCAGGCCAATGCTCAAACCACTGAGCTATCCTCCCCCCAATGCCTGCACACTAGGCCTAGCACCTGTACTCTTAATATCACTTGTTTGTGCAAGAATGTTTCTTATCCAGTTTTTGAATTCATCTGAAGACTTATTATTGTCCAATGATGCATTTAAGTAGAAAAAACAATAGAAAAAGCAAATATCTGAGCAATTTGGATTAAATGAGACACGTGCATATTCTATCCCTCAGCCCATTCATATAAAAACATAAGAATGGCCATACTGGCTCAGACCAATGGTCCATCTAGCCCAATATTCTGTGTTCCGACAGGGGCTGATGCCCAATGCTTTCAGAGGGAATGAACAGAACAGGGCAATTTATCGAGTGATCCAGCCCCCATTGCCCAGTCCCAATTTCTAGAAGTCAGAGGCTTAGGGACACCTAGAGCATGGGGTGGCATCCCTGACCATCGTGGCTAATAGTTATTGATAGACCTATCCTCCATAAACATATCCAATTCTTTTAATCCAGTTATTCTTTTGGCCTTCACAACATCTCCTGGCAACAAATTATACAGGTTGTGAAAAAGTACTTCCTTGTGTTTGTTTTAAACCTGCTGTCTATTAATTTCATTGGGTGACCCCTGGTTTTTAATATTATGTGAAGGAGTAAATAACAGTTCCTTATTCACTTTCTCTACATCATTAGTGCTTTTATAGACTATCATATACCCCCTCACTCATCTCTTTTCTAAGCTGAACAGTCCCAGTCTTTTTAATCTCTCCTCATATGAAAGCTGTTCCACACCCCTAATCATTTTTGTTGTCCTTTACTGTCCTTTTTCCAATTCTAATAGGTCTTTTTTGAGATGGACTGAACAGAACTCACCCAGTAGTCCAGATGTGACCATACCATGAATTTATATAGTGGCATTCTGATATTTTCTGTCTTATTATCTTTTCCTTTCCTAATGGTCCCTAAGGTTCTATTAATTTTTTTGACTGCCATTGCACACTGAGCAGCTGTTTTCAGACAACTATCCACAAGGACTCCAAGATCTCTCCCCTAAGTGGTAACAGCTAATTTAGACCCCCTTCCTTTGTTTAAGAGCCTTTGGGGAAAATGATCTTGTCAAAGGCTTTCTGAAACTCCAAGTAAACTATATCCCCAATGGATGACCCTTGTCCACATGCTTGTTAACCCTCTCAAAGAATTCTAGTAGATTGGGGAGGCATGATTTCCCTTTACAAAAGCCATGTCAACTTTTCCCAACAAATCATGTTCATCTACGTGTCTGATAATTCTGTCCTTTACTATCATTTCAACCAATTTGCCTGGTACTGAAGTTAGGCTTGCCAGCCTCTAATTGACAGGATCACCTCTGGAGCCTTTAAAAATATATATATATATATATATATAATCTGTGTCACATTAGCTATCCTCCAGTCATCTGGTACAGAGGCTGATTTAATGATTGGTTACATACCACTTAGTAACTCTACTATTTCATATAGGAGTTCCTTCAGAACTCTTGGGTGAATACTGTTTGGTCCTGGTGACTTATTACTGTTTAATTCATCAATTTGTTCCAAAACTTCTCCTTTTGATACCTCAATCTGGGACAGTTCCTCAGATGTCACCTACAAGGATTAGTGAGATGTGGGACTCTCTCTCATATCCTTTGCAGTGAAGACTGATTTAAAGAATTCATTTAGCTTCTCCTCAATAGCCTGGTCTTCCTTGAGTGCTCCTTTAGCACCTTGATGGTTCAGTGGCCCCACTGATTGTTTGGCAGGCTTCATACTTCTGATGTATTTAAAAAAAGTTTGCTGTTAGTTTGTGTCACTTCCTAATTGCTATTCAAATTTTTTTTTTACTGCCTATTTATGCTCTTACACTTGACTTGCCAAATTTATGTTCCTTTCAATTTTCCTCAGTAGAATTTGACTTCCAATTTTTAAAAGATGTCTTTTTGTCTCAAGGAAGTCTTCCTTGAGTACTTCTTAAGCACCTCAAACCAGTTGGAGCCATCTGTTCTCATGGTCAATAAAATGTTTACACTATAAAAAGGTGAAAATGGGCCTAAGCAGGAAGAACATGAGCGATCTGAAAACCTGGAATCTAGAAAGGCAAGAAATTGTTTTTAAAATCTCACATAGATCAGATTGCTTAAGTTTCCCAGGGTTAGTATTCCAGTTTGGAATGGGGTAAATAGTTCCTTCATCCAGTTCTTCTTCAGACAACTTCACAGTACTTCCTTTGGCTTCAAAAATCAGTGATCTAGAGCCTCCTTGCTTTTCTGGACAGAACAATAGTCATTATACTGAAATGTCACTTGGGTTGGAATGGAGTGAAAGAATCCCTGTGAGTGAGATTTCATCTGTGCCACTAAAACATTCTTTTACTTACAGTGTCTAGGACTACATCCTAGCAGCACTGGGAGTTACTCTGAGAAGTCAGTCAGCACCTCACAGTACTGGAATTCTTGAGAGCAGCAAAACTGGGATGGTTTTGGCTTTGCTAAACCTCCATGTTTTGATTCAGATCTTTATTCTATTTCAGCTGAACCCACAAAGAGCCATGGTCTCTGGATTAATGGCTCTGTGCTATAGGCAAAACCACACATACTCTTTGGCTTTGGACTTTGCAAAACTTCAGTCAGAGTTTAGGTTTGTGAAACTAAAACAATGAGTGTTCAGACACAGGTTCTGTTTTATCCAAATCCCCAAAATTCAGAGAGAGGAGTGGATAAACAGCTCTGGTTTGAGTGCGTCCCTAAAACGTTGCCTATCTCTAAGAGTCTAGCCAAAGGGTGTGGGGAAGGAACTAAGCAACAGATCACCTAGCAAGGGACTTGAATCACCTGATGAGGCTGAACAGAAGGTCACTTGATAAAGGGTCTGGAGGTTTTAAAGGAAACTCTCTCACTGCCCATTTTAGGGAGAAAAAGAAGCAAAGAGAGGGAAGACACATGCAAGCATGCACAAACACACAACTAACTCCATATTGTGGAGAAGGAAGCGGCGCAAAGGGCAAGAGAGGGGAATAGTGGAACATGCTTTTGTAGCAGCTGAGTCCTTTTTAAGGTAGGTCCTGCCAAGGAAAAAGGCTTCTGAAGAGGGAGAGACTCCCTGATTTGGAGAAGAAGCCATATGCAGGAGAGGGAATCCTGCACTCCCTAGAGGACTCTGGCCTAAGCCTAAAGAACACCACCGGAATGGTGAGGAAACTGAGGTAGAGAAATGCATACAGGCATTTATTGTTTTGCCTAGCTCTGTAGATTCTTGTATTAGCTAAAGTAAAGAGTAATTGATTTTTGGAACCCTTAAAGTGTGTGTTTGCTTTTACTATTCCATGTTCTCAAAGAGGTAAATTGTAAACACACAAGCAGGGCCCACAAGGATGGAGTTCTGAGAAAGGGTGTGCTTAAGCTACTATGGTGTATGGGAGCTCAGAACTAGCCCTGTAAACCTAACAGCTGGGGTGGGGTCAGATTTTCTGTTAAGGGGTAACAGTCAGGTAACTGTGCCTACAAATGCACAAGAGAGGCCAAAAGATGAGACAGTGCTGCAATCTACTCAGACTAAGGGAAGCATAAGAGCACATAGGTGATGCATGCTGGGACCCAAACACACCAACCTAGTGAGTGTTCAGCTGCTGGTGGGAGAAGGGATCTGTGTGATGCTGCAATAAGCAAAATGTATCCTATTTTCAAAAGACAATTTTGTAATGTCTTTCTGAGGCCCTCATACTGCTCTCACTTATACCAGCATTGCGCCACTGACAGTGAGTTACTCCTAATTTGTACCAGTGTAAGATCAAAGTCAAGCATTCTGTTTTACCATCACTGCCAGCCTACACATCACACCAAGGGTGTGCCAGATCATAAAAGGAGAATGCATGCAAATCCCTGAAAAATGTGACAAATCTGAGCAGTTCTTTAAAAAAAATATTCCTTTCCAGACTGAAAGAAGTAATTACCAGGTAATGGGACCTTTGGATTTAACACAAAGGAAAGTGAACATAAGAGTATAATGTGTAACACGTTAAAATGACTTTCAAATTCTCAAACTGATTACTGGTATCTACTATATTCACCTGAGTAATCAACATTACTTTCCATTTCTTGTCTATTGTTTAGCACTTATTTATGCTTCTAAAATGTGATTTACAACAAAAAGCATTCTTCCCCACAACCATTTCTAGTACTTACTGTTTGATGACATTCAGCTGAGACAACTTCATGATCTCTGCTGCCAACTAGGATTTCTGAGTTTAGGAACACATCATTTCCACTAGGATGTAAGTGATCACTCATTCTCTCACCTGAAGAGAATTATGGAGTTGTTTGTATCATGATAACAGTGAGCTAGGTGTGTGTGAGAGAGAATTCACAAACTGCCCTATTCCCACACAGAAGGGAAGTCAGCTGCTACTTCAGGTGCAGGGATCTGCACCTGGAGAAGGGATAAGTAATAAGTAGATGCTCATCCTTGCAGCTGCATTAACTATTGTGTAGAAACCTTCAGTGCTGTGAAGCTGCAGAATTCCTTTGTACAGCTACAGAGACACAGCTGGTAAGGGAGGGCTTGTCAGTGCAGGGACCAGCTAGCCCATGAGCTAGTGTTAAGTTACATGATCTCACCAGAGATGGCCTTAGCCTTCTATGGATCCTCTAGAATTAGCAGTTTTTCATGGTAGAACCACTGCCCTTTCCAAACAGAGCAAAGAGACTTGGCATCTTGCAGTATTGGGCCTAAATTAACATAAATTGATTTTGTTTGTGAATGTAAATCAAGAGCTGAATCGTTACTGATTACAATGAAATAAACATCCCCCATAACTGAAAAAACTACAAAGAACAAACATAAGATGTCAGTAATAAAGTGACTGCAGTGCCATAGCCTTCAGATGTAACTAACTACTGAAAAAATGGAATTCTCATTAATAAACTTAACTATATACAACATACTGGAAAAAATGTCTGGTCTGTAGTTCAGAGAAAGATTGACACTTCTTAAAAAGGAATAGGGAGCCCACTCATTTAATAGACAAGGTCATTGGTTCATTCTTTACTCGCTTGTCCTCTACGGGAATGCAAAAAAAAATTTAGTAAAGATTAAATAGTAGAACAAACAGAAATTGACATTGAAGTTTACAAACTAAAGTTGAAGGAGCAAAAAACAGCCACAGACTATGTGATGCGCTGGATTAATTCCATACCTTTTTATTTATTTCTTCATTCTCACATTTGTTATCACAAAAACACATAGTTTAGCATAACTGTCAGGGTCCAGTCTACTTCCCTTAAAGTCAATGAGAGCAAGATGGGGCCCTGTTTGTTTCTGATCTAATCAAGGTTCCTATTATATATGTATATTAGAGTAGCATCTACAGGCCCCACATGAGACTGGAGCCCATTGTTCTAGCTACTGTACATATAGATAGTAATAGTTTATGATCTAAGCAGACAAGTTAAAGTGTGAGAGAAAGGGATACAACATAGTGAACAGTGTGATGGATTGGTAGTGCCATGATGTTTTGTTACTGTTCTTTGTTTTGTTGTACAAAGGGTAGGGAAGGAAAAGGGTTTTAAGCAGAGGGGACTTGGGAAGAAAGGGAGGAGCATGGAGGGCAGGTGGAGCAAGGCTGAAGTGAAGTGACTGTGTGGGAGAGAGTTACAGCCATCTCTTTCACTCTGACAGGCTGCAGCTGGTGCTTGCTGGGCAATCACCCTGCAGACACTTTACAGTTTGACTTTTCAGGCTGGCCCAAAGATGTGGAACCATAGGTTTCAGCAATCCACATCCAGAGTGGAGGCTGGGTGAGGCCCTAAAAAAAAAAAAAAAAAGCAGAAACTACACACATCTCTACCAAGGTGATGGTATTGCCCACCCCAAGCATTTAAAAATCATGAGTTTTTTTTTTTTAAACTAAAGTTTTAACCCAAAGCTTTGGGTTCTATTTGTTTGCCTTTTGAGCCTTCTAGAGGTCAAATTTTTGGCTTGTCTCCAAAATCATGAGGACTAGACACTTATTTTTTTTAAATGAAAGCAGTGAATCCTACATCATTCCAGGAGCGGGGTCTTTAAGAAAACAACAAATATTGCAAGACCGGTGATAAAATTGTGAGAACTAACAATATTAGATGAGGGCTCATCAGGAGTTAGATGCAGATATAAGACCTAGAGCACAGACAGAGGAGAGCAGAAAGGGTCTAATGGCAGGCACAGAGAGACTACATGTGCAAGTCACCCCCACTCAGATAGCTTACCTCAGAAATGTTATTGACTGCAGGTCAGGATGTACCAATTTTTAATAACACAAGAACCAGCACAAAGCTTTTCTTGAACTTCACTTTTTTTTAAAACAAAAAGAGTTGGAATTAGGCTGATTTCAGAAAACCTACCTGGCTTCTTTTTCCTCATGCTGACTATCTCCATTCCTCTCAGGCCTCTCCTTTCTCTACCACATTGTGCCTCCTTGTCCCCATTCCAGGCCCTCAGAACTCCATGCTTTTAAAGACTTATTGCTGGCTTCAGCTGCTTCTTTGTTTTGTCCTTGGCCCTTCTAATCCTCAATTGTTGTTCTCAATTGGGTGTTCTGAGGCTTCATGTACAGCAGACTGCATCAGACACTACAACATGCCAGAAATGAGTATGAGTTCTCTGGACTATGTCAGAGAGTCCTTAAAAATGGGAGGTAAAGGAAAGGGACAGGAAGTGTCCTAGGAAGGACAAGAAGCTGGGCTGTAGAAGGGAAGTCAAGGCTGAAGTGACCTGGTAAGAGGGAAGGAAGGAGAAAGGGAACCTCTGAAGTTTCAAAAACAGATGGCTTCAAAATGGACAGTCTTCCCAGGGAACCCTGTTTCTTTCAAGATTGTTTTGCTATTTTTGTGTTACATGCCTCAATTGTCAAGACTTCACTGCTTGTCTCTAAACAGGGGAAACTATTTCTTGTTATAAAATGCCATGGTTTCCTATGAACCCTGTTCTGCCTCACTTTCAAGATCCTCTTAGCTGAGTGGGAGTGGATACAGTTAGAATAATGAGCCCATTGTGATCTACCAGGGTAAGAGAAGTGAGTCATTAAAAGGCATGATCTCTGACACAGACACATGGCTTGGAGACCACCAAATGCTGGGCATGAACTGAGGGCTACAAAATACTTTAAATGAAGAGATTACAGAGACTTTAGGCTCCTGCAAGTTTTTAATGTTGATAGGCAGTAATGATCACTTAGCAGCAGTGATAAAGAGCAAGCCACAGCAGGTTGCACCTTTATTAAAGTGATGTTTTCTTAGAATCACTCATGTATAGAGTGCTTTGTGTTTTACAGAAAGTTATTTTAGGAATATGGTGTTGCTTCCCTTTATAATGACATGCTGAGAAACAACCCTACCCTCTTAGGGGTGTGGTTAAATTAGTGCAATACCTACTGTGGTGATGTTTAAAATTTACCTCTGTTTATACACATGTGATTCACACCATGAATTTACTAGGGAGAGCAAGATGAAAGGAAAATAAGTAGTTTTAGCAGATGAGTGATTTCTCCACTCAGGAGAACTGTCCTAGGTAAATAGCCTTTGAAACCAAAAACAAGGAAGTGGTCAGGCATTGTATCACTAGTGATATGGTAGAATGGTACCAGAGAGCTCATTTTACTATTGGCAAATAATCCAGAGGTTCATGAACTGCTGAGGAATCACAGAGGAAGCTAAAGGACAACTTACCTGCTAAAGCTAGGATTATGGGGAAGCTAATGTTCTAGAGAGTTTGAGAATTCTGTTTAGGGCCATATCAGTCATGGGTAGTCAGAGCCAGTCTCCACAGCCACAAGACAGGTGTGAAGAATCAGCTGGGTCCAAATACTAGGAGACAAACTGGAGATCAGAAGTCAAGCCAAGACAGAATGCTAGGAAATCAAGGCATTCATTTGCTCTGGCAGCTTCGTGTGCCTATAGCTGTGTTACCGCCTAAGGGTCTCAAGGGGACATCAAAGGTCCGTGGCCCGGTGTGCTTAGCACCAATAAAGACACCGAGGAGAGAAAGCAAGCCAAGTTTATTTCAGAGCTCTGAAATGGCACTAGGAGACCAGCATGCCTCAAATCCAGTGCAACAAATAACTTGTACCATTTATACCCCAAGCAGTTTCTGTGTAAGCCTTTGTTCTGTTACTCCC